>NC_060138.1:1043882140-1044482140 GCF_021461385.2 Schistocerca piceifrons
GCGTTATTTATGGTAAGGATGTAAGTGCTTCTTCGCCCGTACTTTCGATACTTAATATGCATTTCACGGGCAACCGACAAGTGCTTACTTTTCATTTACTTTTTCATTTATATTTTCGCTTGCGAGCACGATTAGCTTCGAGGATTGAATGAAAAGCAATGCCTCCACCTTCGTTAATTGGGTTTGAATCGGAATATTTTAATAAATCAAACGCAGAAATAATCCATAGAATGTGATCTTTAATTACCAATATTCACTTTTCCACATAATCACCACCCAATTGGATACATTTCTGCCAACGATGAACAAGTTTTCTGAAGCTGTCACGGAAGAAGTCGACACACTGTTTCCGCAATCACAGTCTCACAGATCTCTCAACGTCTTCATCAGAAGCATAATTATGTCCCCGTAGATCGTCTTTCATTATCGGGAACAGATGGAAGTCAGGCGGTGCTAAATCTGGACTGTATGGAGGATACCGTACTGTGGTGAGATTCAGTCTCTGAAGTTCTGCTGTGGTGGCACGTGAAGTGTGCGGTTTGGCATTATGCAATAATGTGACCCTCACGTTCTTGTGCAATGACGATTGTGCTTGCAATTTCTCTCTGAGTGATACGACGATCGTCCTGAATCAATCTGCCAACATTTTGCTTGTGAAACTCAGTGGTTGCTGTCACAGGACGTCCAACTCTTTGTTTGTCACGCAGGTCAGATGTTTCCGCCTCAACATCTTTAAACTTACTCGCCTAACGACGCACAGTACTCACATCAACACAACCACCATAAACTAAATTCATTCTCTGATGACTCATTTGGGTGACACCTTCTGCTGTTAAGAATTCAATGACTGCATGTTGCTTAAATCGCATTGACCGACCGTCTGCGCAAGGTTCCATACTTTACACTGTAACAACACAACCGTTCAATGCTAAGGCTTCCCGCCAACGGGAGCTGTAAATAAGAGGCTACGGAACAAGCCAGTACCTGCCGCATACCAATGCTGCCAACTGTTGAAGAGTTACGAAGGTGGAGGCATTACTTTTCAGTCAACCCTCGAACATTGCTGAAAGCTTTGTTTGAAAGAGAAACTGTGGCAAGGTTCAGAATCCATCTAAATGGCATCTGGAAACTCTGTTAAACTTAATCCAATTGGATCTACTAGCCTAGGGTGGAATGTATAGTAGACGCCGTCGACGATTGTCGGGAGATACGGTACATATAATAGGTACCCTATGTTTACTATGGACGAGGCGCCCTTCCATAATACACTGAAGATCCAAAGAAGCAGGTACACCAGCCTAATATCGTGTAGGGCCCCCACGAGCACGTAGGAGTACCGCAACACGACGTGGCATGGACTCGACTAATGTCTGAAGTAGTGCTACAGGGAATTGACTCCATGAGTCCGAAAGAGTACGAGGGGTGGAGATATCTTCTGAGCAACACGTCGCAAGGCATGCCAGATATGCTCAATAATGTTCATGGCCTGCGGAAGTGTTGAAATTCAGAATAATGTTCCTCAAGCCGCTGTGCAGCAATTCTGGACGTGTGGGGTGTCGCAATGTCCTGCTGGAATTATCCAAGTCCATCGGAATGCACAGTGGACATGAATGGATGCAGGTGACCAGACAGTATGCTTAACGTAGGAAGTCACCTACCAGGGCCATATCTAGACGTATCAGGGGTTCCACATCACTCCAACTGCACACGCACCATAACAGTACAGAGCCTCCACAGCTTAAACAGTCCCCTGCTTACATGCAACATCCATGGATTCATGAGGTTGTCTCTATACCCGTACACATCCATCCGCTTGACACGATTTGAAACGGGAATCGTCCGACAAGGCAACATGTTTCCAGTCATCAACAATTCAATGCCGGTGTTGACGGGCCCAAGCAAGTCGTAAAGCTTTGTGTGATGCAGTCGCAAGGGTACACGAATGGGTCTTCTTTCCGAAAGCCTATATCGATGGTGTTTTGTTGAATGGTTCGCATGCTGCCACTGGTTGACGACCCACCACTGTAATCTGTAGGAATTTGCGGAAAAGTTACACTTCTGTCACGTTGAAAGATTCTCTCCTGTCGTCGTTGGTCCAGTTCTTGCAGGATTCTTTTTCGGCCCCAGCGATGTTGGAGATCTGATGCTTTACCGAATCCCTGATATTCACGGTACATTCGTTAAATGGTCGTACGGGAAAATCCCCACTTCATCGCTACATCGGAGATGCTGTGTCCTATCGCTCGTGCGACGACTGTAACACCCCCTTCAGACTCACTTAAATTTTGGTAACCTGACATTGTAGCAGCATTAACCGATCTAACAACGGCGCCAGACACTTGTTGGCTTATATAGGCGTTGCTAACCGCATGGCCGTATTCAGCCTCTTTACATATCTCTGTATTAGAATACGCATACCTATACCAGTTTCTTTGGCGCTTCAGTATATATAAGCAGAAGTCGTTTCATTATCCGCTGATGTACAGGGGGCAGCCAAATGAAAACGACACATGGGAAAGAAGTAAGTAAACTGTTTATTATTTTAAACGCAACCGCCACATATTTATCCCATTATGACACAAGAGCGTTGATGCCATCATAGCCTACGGAATCGTGATTGTACGTAGAAGTGCACCTTTTCGTCCGGAGTAAATCGGCTGCCACGAATGTCTTTCTTCAGGGCTCCAAAAATATGGAAATCGCATGGTGGGAGATCGGGACTGTGTGGAGGCTGTGGAAACTTTTGCAATGTAGTAGAAACAATCGTGTAAACATGTGGGCGGGCTTTATCCTGGAAAAGAATGATGCTGTCCATCAACGTTCCTAGACGTTTGGACTTGATATCGCACTTCAGGTTTTGCAAAGTGTCCACGTGGACACTGGGATATCCTCACACATTCTCCTTAGTGTACTGATTTCTCCCAAAGGGATTTCCACATCTTTGGAGCACTAAAGAAAGAAATTCGTGGCAGTCGATTTGCTTGCCTGGGTACAATTATAGTTCCGTCAGCAACCACAAACATTTTTCCATGAAGGCATTGACCGTCTTGTCTCGCAGTGGTATAAATGTAATCACAGCTATGGTGCTCAGTTTTGAAATAATAAACCGTTTAGTTATATTTTTCCCTCTCGTTTTCATTTCACTGAACCTTATACATGGTAGTCAGAAACAGGCCGTAAATCTTTTAAGGATAGTGCAGAAGAGGCTGTGCTGGGAAGTAATTGTTAAGAAAAAATTCGATATGTTGCGTCTTTTCGAAATTATTTAGCATTTATGTAGTCAATCAAGTCGTTGGGCGCGCTAAAATGCGCTGCGCCGTATATGGTGGTGGATGCGCAGTGACCAATGGACTGGGCGAGTTCATTCGTATTTTCAGAAGGCGAGGTCGACAGTGTTCGCCACCTTTCGGCCAGTCGGGGATGAAAGAATCGATGTGCACGCCCTGCAATTTTTCTCAATCGATTTCATGGAAATAATTCGGTAAAAGAAATTTATTTTTCCGTTATTTATAGCTTTATATGTCAGGTTCATTATGATGTGACCATCATTTCGTTAATGGTTACTGTTATTGTGGTATTTACATGTAAGACACTGCGAGAAATTCGAAAACTTAGCAATGAACTATAGGGATCCCTACGATTTTGCGTTTGGTGAATATTGTATATTATGTTGCTGCATATGGAATTTAGCTAACACATCGAATATTTCTTTTGACTTGGGAAGAGTTCTCAATCTGTTACCAATAACGAGAAAATTGATCTGATGTATCACACTCATTTGCCATCGCGCTGGGCCTGTAATAAATCCAGAGTGAAATATGTACAATATTCCCCATATTTCAGAAACGATTTGAGGTATCGAAAAGACACTTTGGCGAATGATAGCATGCAAAGAGGAGAGTATTTTTCCACATGTTTACTATGCAAAACTTAGTTGTACAGCGTGTTATTCCACTGACTGCAGACTTTTAAATGAAAGAATTTAAAGACCATCGATAGCTGGTGAAACGAGAAATGCTACAGGTTTGGGAACAAAGTAACTAAAGGCATTACACGTTTATTTTGTACCGAGGATGTGCTTTTTCATAAGCTACTGACCTTACTTTCCCTAAGTTTCTCACTCAATAAACCCCTGTTTCAGAATTCTCTCGCAATTGTCTGCACGACGTATTGGTGAGGTGGCGTTTTGTAAACTCTGCTGTGTTACGCCAAAAAAAGCAACTTTGAACATGGCAACAAGAGAAATGTGTAAGTTACGCTGAAAATTCACCGCTAATGACGCTTCTGTTCAAGTTGCAAATAGTTAACAAGCAAAGCAAAAATTAATCGCTGCTTTTTCGGCGAATTTTTTTTTTTTTTTTTTGGATATTAACGATAATAGAGCTTGCAGATTTTTCTGAATGGCCACCACTCAAGTGTGAGCGTGGAGGGGGCCCTTTTAATATTTACAAAAAACTGTGAGCACTCCCGCTCCCAGCTGTCGGCATTTCCTCTACAGCGCCTGCTCATAATCCCCACCACTACCATTCTCCCCACGCGTGCCCTGTCGATTGCGCGTCTACCAGCCACTGCATTTAGTGCGGACTCCACCACTTGTTCAAACGCTCTTTTCAAATTAAAATGTGCCTTTTCCAGAAGTGATAAATTCAAGCTAGGTTAGCAAAAGCTACGTTTAATCGGTTCGAAGAAGCCAAACGAAGAACAAGTTTGGCAACACTGTCTCTGGCAGGTTGCTTGTATTTGGCGTCCTGCGATCTCATTGGCTAACTTGAATGCTAATAAATCGGAAACGTTGCACCGTATCGAATTGTTTTGGAAACATTTATTTCTCAGCACGACATCCATAGGAGGGATAAATGGAGGGAGAGAGGGCGTCATCTGGGAGGGGGAGTCGATGGAAGCCACCTTGGGAAAGATGTAGGGTGTAGAGATGGAGGGTAGGGGGGACAACGGAGATGGAGCGGCAGAGCGCGCCGACGGGAGAGGAGAGGAGCAACCTGGCGATGAGGGGGATTAAGGTGGCGGAAGGTGTAGAGTATGAGGACATGTTCGAGGAATGGGAGCAGATGGGGGAAAGGAATCAGGTCGTAGAGGATCCGCGTGGGAGACGGGAGGCGTATACGGAGGGTGAGGTGGAGTGCATGGCACTCGAGGATCTGGAGGGACTTATAGAATTTGGGGGGGGGGGGGGGGAGGGGGTGAATATCCTGGCAGGACTGGCATAACAGAGGATGGGATGGATTAAAGATTTGTAGGTGTGAAGGATGGTAGAAGCATTCAACTTCGGCCAGAGAGGAGTTTGAGGAGTCGGAGGCAGTTGTGGGCTTTGGATTGGATAGAGTGGAGGTGAGGGATCCAGGAGAGGTGGCGGTCAACGGTGAGGCCAAGGTAGGTGAGGGTGGGGGAGAGGCGGGGGTACGACCTACAACGATTGCCTGGGTCTTGGAAGGATTGATTTTCATGAGCCACTGGTTATACCATGCAGCAAAAAGGTCAAGGTGATTCTGGAGGAGGCATTGGGACCGTTGGAGGGTAGGAGCGAGGGCAAGGAAAGCAGTGTCATCGGCATACTGCAGGAGGTGTACTGGAGGGGGAGCGGGGATTGGGGCATATCTGCCGTGTACAGGAGGTAGAGGAGAGGGGAGACGACAGAGCCCTGGGGCACACCTGCGGAAGGGAAGAAGGTGCGGGAATCGGCGTTATGGATGGTAGCATAGTATCCACTGCAACGCTCTGACAAGCTTTTCAGACTGTTTCTCATCACGATGCTTACCAGAGAGAGGCTATGAAAGCTGTGATCCATGAGACTAGTACTAACTGATCGTGTTAGAGCAGGATAACAAGCAGTCTCTCTACTTTACCTGTGCAAAGGAAAACAATTTTATATAACACAGGTTATACGCTGATGAGCCAAAACATTATGATTACTGCCTAGCACGAGACTGAGTGACATCTGGTGGCGTTGCGACCGCATGACGTGGCAAAGAAAGTATATACTGGAACACAGTGGAATGTAGAATCATTGTAGCGACGATACAGGCCCCAAATACGGAAATCCACTGAAATACGTGGCTTTGACGAAAAGCCTATTCTTATGGTTCAGCGCCTGGAAACGAGCACGTCGAAAACTGCGAATCTGGTCGGCTGTCTGTGTCTTACTTTCATGACCATCTATGGAAACTAGTTTAAGGACGGTGAAACCAAGAGCAGGCGACAACGTGATGAACATCCACGCCTCATCACAGAACTTGGAGATTAGAGCCTTGCCTTCTCTGTAATGCTGAATAAGCGGTGATCTGTGGAAGTTATGACAAGTACAATGCTGGTGCAGACACAAGTGTTTCAGAGCACACCGTTCAACGCATGTTATTAAACATGAGAGTCCGCAGCAGACCCCCTTGTTACATCCTGTCGATGGTCGTGTGCGGATACGCCGTCAATTAGGCGAACAGTTGCTCGAAACATGCACCACACCAAGGACACATAACTACGGTTTCAGTATTACGCTATTGAGGACATTCACCTGGACTCCGATGGGAGCTGTGATGGTAATCGCATCATGATAGCTGTGGATTACTTGAACATTATGACCAACAATTTGGATTCCTTTATACAGGGTGTTACAAAAAGGTACGGCCAAACTTTCAGGAAATATTCCTCACACACAAAGAAAGAAAATACGCTATGTAGACATGCGTCCGGAAACGATTACTTTCCATGTTAGAGCTCATTTTATTACTTCTCTTCAAATCACATTAATCATGGAATGGAAACACACAGCAACAGAACGTACCAGCGTGACTTCAAACACTTTGTTACACGAAATGTTCAAAATGCATCCACCCCCCGTCGCATGGAATCCCTGACGCGCTGATGCAGCCCTGGAGAATGGCGCATTGTATCACAGCCGTCCACAATACGAGCACGAAGAGTCTCTACATTTGGTACCGGGGTTGCGTAGACAAGAGCTTTAAAATGCCCCCATAAATGAAAGTCAAGAGGGTTGAGGTCAGGAGAGCGTGGAGGCCATGGAATTGGTCCGCCTCTACCAATCCATCGGTCACCGAATCTGTTGTTGAGAAGCGTACGAACACTTCGACTGAAATGTGCAGGAGCTCCATCGTGCATGAACCACATGTTGTGTCGTACTTGTAACGGCACATGTTCTAGCAGCACTGGTAGTGTATCCCGGATGAAATCATGATAACGTGCTCCATTGAGCGTAGGAGGAAGAACATGGGGCCCAATCAAGATATCACCAACAATGCCTGCCCAAACGTTCACATAAAATCTGCGTTGATGACGTGATTGCACAATTGCGTGCGGATTCTCGTCAGCCCACACATGTTGATTCTGAAAATTTACAATGTGATCGCGTTGGAATGAAGCCTCATCCGTAAGGAGAACATTTGCACTGAAATGAGGATTGAAACATTGTTGGATGAACCATTCGCAGAAGTGTACCCGTGGAGGCCAATCAGCTGCTGATAGTGCCTGCACACGCTGTACATGGTACGTAAACAACTGGTTCTCCCGTAGCACTCTCCACACAGTGACGTGGTCAGCGTTACCTTGTACAGCAGCAACTTCTCTGACGCTGACATCAGGGTTATCGTCAACTGCACGAAGAATTGACTCGTCCATTGCAGGTGTCTTCGTCGTTCTAGGTCTTCCCCAGTCGCGAGTGATAGGCTGGAATGTTCCGTGCTCCCTAAGACGCCGATCAATTGCTTCGGACGTCTTCCTGTCGGGACACCTTCGTTCTGGAAATCTGTCTCGATGCAAACGTACCGTGCCACGGCTATTGCCCCGTGCTAATCCATACATCAAATGGGCATCTGCCAACTCCGCATTTGTAAACATTGCACTGACTGCAAAACCACGTTCGTGATGAACACTAACCTGTTGATGGTACGTACTGAAGTCGTTGATGCTAGTGCTGTAGAGCAATGAGACGCATGTCAACACAAGCACCGAAGTCAACATTACCTTCCTTCTATTGGGCCAACTGGCGGTGAATCGAGGAAGTACAGTACATACTGACGAAACTAAAATGAGCTCTAACATGGAAATTAAGCGTTTCCGGACACTTGTCCACATAACATCTTTTCTTTATTTGTGTGTGAAGAATGTTTACTGAAAGTTTGGCCGTACCTTTTTGTAACACCCTGTATAGGTGATGTCTTGCCCGATGGTTAAGGCACCTTCCAGTAGTATAACTGTTTGCGCCACAAGGCCAGAATCGTGTTACAGTGGTTTGAGGACCATGACAGTGGACTCATCGTTTATGTCTTGCCCACCATATGGTACACACCTCGTACGCTGTCGTGTGCCAGCTCGACACCCACAAACCACAGGCCCGTAATTGCGTGCCCTGTGCGTAGACATCTACATCTACACCCTTTCTCTCCCAACTGTGAAGTGCATGATAGATTACCAATTATTGGGGCTTACTCCCGTTCCATTTACGTACGTAGCGTGAAAGAACTGTCTCTGTGCGTGCTGAAATTAACCTAATCTTCTCCTAACGATTCCTGCTGGGGTGATAAGTAGGGAGCTGTTACATATTCCTAGATTTACCATTTAAATCTTATTCTTAAAATTTGAAATTAACTTTCTCTTGGTAGTTTGCGTCACCTTAAAGTGCCTGATAGTTTGTAAGAGGTCCGAGCAGATGTAATTTCGATGTATTGCTCATGCGCTGCCTACGATATGCAAGGTCTCTGACCAGAGAGCAGTGTTGACTGCAGTAGGAACTGTGTAGCTGTAGCAGTAAGTTGTTGCTAGTCTGGAGTCTGCTCTGGTCTGGTTTGGTGTATCGTGTTGGCTGGGCCGGTCGCAGTGCAGCGATGCCGGAGCCTGAGTGTTATTGTATAAGGTAAAAAGCAGCCTCGCGCATATGTAGTAATGTTATCTCAAGTCCCACGTAAACGTTTTAAAAATCTCGTAATAATAATCTTTCTCACATAAAGTAATTTTTAACAACCATTCATTTCAATTTAAAGAATTTAACAACTATTCATTTCAATTTAAAGAATTGAAATGAATGGTTGTTAAAAATTACTTTATGTGAGAAAGATTATTATTACGAGATTTTTAAAACATTTACATGGGACTTGAGATAACATTACTACATATGCGCGAGGCTGCTTTTTACCTTATACAATAATACTCAGGCTCCGGCATCGCTGCACCGCGACCGGCCCGGCCAACACGATACACCAGACCAGATCAGAGCAGAGCAGACTGCAGACTAGCAACAACTTACTGCTACAGCTACACAGTTCCTACCGCAGTCAACACTGCTCTCTGGTCAGAGACCTTGCATATCGTAGGCAGCGCATGAGCAATACATCGAAATTACATCTGCTCGGACCTCTTATTACAAGTTCAGTTTCTGCAGCATCTCTGTGACACTCTCCCATGGGTCAAATAAACATGTAACCATTCGTGTTGCCTTTCTCTGTATATGTTCAGTATCACCTATTAGTCTTGTTTGCTACTACCGCCTTCCTTCAGCAGTGTTCCAGGCTGCGTCGGACGAGTCATTTGTATAAAAATGGCTCTGAGCACTATGGGACTCAACATCTTAGGTCATAAGTCCCCTAGAACTTAGAACGACTTAAACCTAACTAACCTAAGGACATCACACACATCCATGCCCGAGGCAGGATTCGAACCTGCGACCGTAGCACTCCCGCGGTTCCGGACTGAAGCGCCAGAACCGCACGGCCACCGCGGCCGGCGAGTCATTTGTAAGTCATTTGCGTTGTAGACTTATTTCATTTCCCTAGTATTCCACCCCTGAAACGAAGTCAGTCGTCAGCTTTACCTACCACTCAGCCTGTATGATTGTTCTATATCGCGCCCCTATAAAGTGCTACACCCAGGGATTTGTATACGTTTATGGATTTCACTTGTCACTCTTTGTTACTGTAGTCATCGGACTTTTTTGGTTTTTGAAGTGTACAATTTTACATCTATGAACATTTAAAGCAAACTGCTAGTACTTGCATCACTTCGAAATCTTATTTGTGTAGCTTTTTTCTGACAGTACTTCATTGTTGACAACTGCGTCATTTGCGAAAAGTCTGCATGGCCAGTAAAATATAACATGATCATCAAGGGTCTCAACGCACTTCCCTGAAGAACACCTGGCGTTACTTCTACACCTGTCGATGATACTCCATCCAAGATAACATGCTGCCTCCTCCCTACCAGTACCTCCTCAGTCCAGTCACATATTTTGCTTGATACCCAATATGATATGATCGTACCTGTGACAATAAGCAAAATTGTAGATGTCGTAGAATCCACGCTTTTCGGAAATCCAAAATTACCGCATCCACCTGACTGCCTCCATGCCTTTCAGGATGCGATTTGGGTTTAACGTGACTAATCTTTTCGGAATCCACGCTATTGGCATGGAAGAGTTGTCTGTTCGAGATACCTCATTACCTTTGAGCTCAGAATGTGTTCTAAGATTCTACAAGAAATGGATGTGAAGGATGAAACTTCCCGCCAGATTAAAACTGTGTTCTGGACCGAGACTCGAACTCGGGACCTTTGCCTTTCGCGAGCAAGTATTCTACCAACTGAGCTACCAACGCACGACTCACAGCTTCAATTCTGCCAGTACCTCGTCTCCTACCTTCCAAATTTCATAGAAGCTCTTCTGCGAACCAGGTAACTTTGGTAGCTCAGTTGGTAGAGCACTTGCCCGCGAAAGGAAAAGGTCCCGATTTCGAGTCTCGGTGCGGCACACAGTTTTAATCTGCCACGAAGTTTCATATCAGCGCACACTCCGCTGTAGAGTGACAATCTCATTCTGGATGTGAAGGATGTTGGACGGTAGTTTTGTGGAATACTTCTGCTACCCTTCTTGTAGAAGGGTGCGATCTGTGCTTTTTTGTAGTTATTGGCTACGATTTTTTGTGTGGGAGACCTACTGTAAATTATGGTTAAACCAAGGACTAACAAAGCCAAAAATTCGATATAGGATCTGTCAAGGACTCTGGAGCTTCTTTTAATTTTATCCGCTTCAGCTGTTTCTCAACACCACTGACTTTAATATTTGTGCCGGCCGCGGTGGTCTAGCGGTTCAGGCGCTCAGTCCGGAACTGCGGGACCGCTACGGTCGCAGGTTCGAATCCTGCCTCGGGCATGGATGTGTGTGATGTCCTTAGGTTAGTTAGGTTTAAGTAGTTCTAAGTTCTAGGGGACTGATGAGCACAGATGTTAAGTCCCATAGTGTTCAGAGCCATTTTAATATTTGTATCACTCATCGTTGTAGTGGAGCGGTGAGTAATTTGGGCAACATTACTGGATTTTCCATTATAAGGGAACATTTGAAAAAGAAGTTCCTCGTTTCTGCTGTTGCTTTGCTACCCTTTGATACCACTAACAGCTTTAAGATTTTACCAGAATTTATTTGGGTTTTTTGAGACATTTTTCGATAATATTGTGCTACAACATTCGCTGAAGACCTCACGCATTGTCCTCTTGACAGCTAATCGTTTTTCAATCAGAATCTCGCTATCCGTAGCCCTTTGCTTTGTTTTACACCTATTATGCAGTCGTCTCCGTTTCTTTAAAAGTCCCTGTACGGTACTGTATAACATGGTGGGTTTCTCCATTAATGAACTGCTGTACTAGGTTCGTATCAAGTGCATGCTGAACTCTTCTTCTAAACCGGAGCTGTAATTCTTCTACATGCTCCTCTCCAGAACCAAATGCTTAGAGTGTCTTACTGAGACACGACATTACTGCCTCGTCATCTGATTTGCTGAATACATAAATTTTTCTACAGGATGGGGCAAATAAAAGTGGCCCGAGCGAGTGGACACAATGGGACACATTAACAGAGGAGGAAATGACCTACAGCTACTTCCAACAGGATGGAACAACTACCGATACAGCCTGCCGAAACTTCGAGCACATTTACACAATCTCCATGTCTGACAGAGCACTTGCCCACGAAAGGCAAAGGTCCCGAGTTCGAGTCTCGGTCGGGCACACAGTTTTAATCTGCCAGGAAGTTTCATATCAGCGCACACTCCGCTGCAGAGTGATAATCTCATTCTGACAGAGTTGTTAGCAGAGGCCAACCTGGTCGCGGCCCTAGCTGGCCACCCATGTCACGTGATCCGTCAGTGTGCGATTTCTTTGTGTGGGGAGCCCTCAAGTCTAAGGTCTATCGCAACAGCCCTCACAGTCTTCAAGACTGCAGCAGAACATTTCGGATGAGACTGCAGCAGTTCCAGGAGTCCAGCTTCGATCCGCCTTCAGCAACTTGCTGACCAGGGCCCAAAAGTGCCAAGAGATGAATGGTAGTCACTTTCAACATCTGCTATAGTCAGGTTAGTACTGTATTTCTTTTCCTATGCCGCGTTCCTTTGTTCTCTGGAACTCTGTCCTCTGGGCCATTTTTATATGCCCCATCCTGTATTTGTTTTAGATGCACTTTTTTGGTAATCATTGTTGCTACAACTGCCCCGTGGTTACTGATTCCAATTTCGATGCGGACATCCTCGAAGAGGTCAGGTCTGTTTGTTTCTATTAGCTTCAACATATTTCAATCGCGTGTGGGCTCCCGAACAATCTGTTCTAGGTAGTTCTCAGACACCGCATTTAGTAACGTTTCAGAGGATCTCCTGTTACGCCTTCCACTTACAAAAATATACTGTTCCCAACTGACTGTTGGATGATTAAAGTCTCCCGCAATGCTGGCAGTATGGTCAGGGAAATTAATTACTATTAAAATTAGGTTTTTTGATTACACCTGGAGGTGAGTCTGGTGATCGATATGAGGATTCGATTACAAGTCTATTCCCACCCTTGTTACTGAGTTTTGCCCCGACAATTTCGCACGCAGTCTCAATATCTGCATCGGTGGGTTTGAATTTCTTGTTTAGTGCTATAGGAGCAATACCGATTGCAGTGTTCTGCTGTAGCACTTCCATTATATGAGGGCTATTTCAGTAGGCTTACACCTGACCCGTTAGTTTGCCCTACAGGCAGAAATGACGAGGAAATAAATCGGGCGATCGAGGAGGCCAAGAGATCGCATTGCCTCTTCTGATTGTTCTCTGTTCGACGAAGACTTACTCCACTCGTGACAAGGTTGTCAAGGTGGTGTGTGGTGGTATTCGGTGTTGCTGAAAATATCCATACAATCGTTCATCTTCTGTGAGCTGATCAACATAAGGATAAACAGTTTCTGGACATACCGGTTAACATTAACTATTCGGTAAAAGAATAGTTTTACGATGCGGACACCAGATATTGTGCACCAAACACCAATCTGGAGGTTATGCAACGGCTCTCCAAAGTACTGATGGGGATTTTCTGATGCAGCATGGCGCATTTCCTATGACCCCACATGCCCTCGGAAAACCTGAAGAAATGGAAAACTGAGTATTCAAAATTCCTGATTCTACTTCAATCAGAATCCACAACACTCAAGACGCGGAACTTCGTCTGGATGCTTTAACTCTTGCACGAACTGTTCCGCACACGTATTCCACAACTGGGTTTTGCATAACGCTCGACAATGTACACGCGCATATTTTGTGTTGTATTCAACTGTCACTAAAACCGTCCGCTCCTCTAAATCACTGAAAAGTAATGCCACAGCGAAGTACTCCGACATATTGGTCCATGGAAAAATACCGTTTCCGACATTTTCTGTGATGGGCAGTTCTGCTGTCCATTAAAAAGTATCAGTTCCGAGTCAGCCCTATAAATATTTTTTCAGGTATTTCCATTTTAGCAAATGTGTATCTTGCCCCACAGCTATTTACTTTGGTCTTTTTTTTTTAATCTTATGGGACTTAACTGCTAAGATCATCAGTCCATAAGCTTACACACTACTTAACCTAAATTATCCTAAGGACAAACACACACACCCATGCCCGAGGGAGGACTCGAACCTCCGCCGGGACTAGCCGCACAGTACTTTGGTCTAAAAATAAAAGCCATTTCTAAATATTATTTATTTTAGCACATGCTAAGCATTATTCCTAGAATACCAAACTTTAATTAAACAATGGAAAATCCAGGATGGAATAATGACAGTAGTATGAAAAGGATAGATGGCTATTCACCATATAGGGGAGATGTTGAGTCGCAGATAGGCATGTGTGTGTGTGTGTGTGTGTGTGTGTGTGTGTGTGCATGTTGTCTAATTCCGGTAAGGGCCTTTTTGGCCGAAAGCTTACGTGTTTGATAGTCCTTTTGTTGTGCCTAACTGTGACTCAATAAATGGGTCAAATGGCTCTGAGCACTATGGGACTTAACTTCTGAAGTCATCAGTCCCCTAGAACTTAGAACTACTTAAACCTAACTAACCTAAGGACATCACACACATCCATGCCCGCGGCAGGATTCGAACCTGCGACCGTAGCGGTCGCGCAGTTCCAGACTGTAGCGCCTAGAACCGCTCGGCCACTCCGGCCGGCGTGACTCAATATCTTCCGTATATGGAGAGTAGCATCTATCATTTTCATAAACTGAGTAGCAGTTATTTATTCACCTCCTGGCTGTTTCTTTCTGCCACGAGATCAATGACAATTTTTCGCATACTATATTAAGAAGGTCATACTTATTTCGTTGGCCATATAATCAGCGCACAATTTAAATTCCTATTTTATTTCTGTATGGCACATCGTGTTGAACTCTAAATACTGGTAAGTAAAAACGTTCGTAATCTGAATAGGAGTTCACAAGGATAAGCGAAAACGAAGGTAAAACGGAAAATAATAACTCGAGAGAAATTCTTTGACCAGCCATTATTTTGCTTATGCTCTTCTGCGCACTGTATCGAATTGTTATACCTGTTGTACTGTTTGCAACAAAGACATTCAGAATAAAATGGCAAACAATTAAAACATTTACAAATTGTGATCTTTCTTATATTATTCTTTGTGTATTGAGATCTAACGACAAATAAGATTTCGAATTTGTAATACAGTTTTCAGCAACTTTCAGTTGTAACTGGACATCCTATAACCGAAAGAGCTGGTAACATTTAGATCTACATCAATCACTGCGAATTGAGTCACAGAGTACCGTGTACTAAGTTTTCTTCCCGTTCTATTCGCGGATGGACGAAGACAGAAACACTTATAAAAATCCTTGCGAGTCATTGTCAGTTTTTTATAGCCTCCACAGAACCATCCATGATAGATGTGCATACATTCGTTAAGACATTGCATTCGCAATTGAGAGGATGTCGGTTCAGTTTCCCGTTCGGCCATCCAGATGTGGTTTTATTTACATAGATCCCTTGAAGCAAATGTCTGGGTGATTTATTTAACAAGGATTTATTTCCTTCCCATCCTTCTTCATTCCGAGCTTGAGGTCCGTCTCTAATGACCTCGTCCTCTGTAGCCGACAGTACGTTGAACCCTAAAAAGCCGGCCGGAGTGGCCGAGCGGTTGAAGGCGCTACAGTCTGGAAACGCACGACCGCTACGGTCGCAGGTTCGAATCCTGCCTCGGGCATGGATGTGTGTGATGTCCTTAGGTTAGTTAGGTTTAAGTAGGTCTAAGTTCTAGGGGACTTATGGCCACAGCAGTTGAGTACCATAGTGCTCAGAGCCATTTGAACCATTTTGAACCCTAAAACGGCTACTGGTATCAAGTTGAAATCTAAGTGAAATGCTACAGACTACGGTCCCTTGGCGGCGCAAAATATTTAAGCTTCGGAGTCAATGCAGTCAGCAGATACGGCTGCCTGTGAATACCACTTTTTTCCAGGAACGGGTAGAAGTATAAAGTTGAAATTTATATCAAACACTAGGGTCTACGCTCCCTTCATCTTTCACTAGGGTCTACGCTCCCTTCACCTTTAAACGATGTGAGGAGTTGCCACAAACAACACATCTGGATTCCACGTTAAACTGTAGGTTCTGTATCACCAGTTGGATAACTGAGGTTAGGCACACGAAAGTCGCCAAAGTGTTGTCCACTAGAAAGACTTGCCGCAGACCATTAAATGACAGGAAATTTTTATTATCTATACACGTAATTAAGTTCATACTAAATACTCAGAGCGCAAGTCTTACTGGTGCTTGTCCAGTTTTTTTTTTTTTTTTGTTTAAGATCAGACTAGTACTGTTATGTTTATCTGATAACATACCTTCAAAAGTACCGTATTTTAGACCGGCATTAACGCCAGCAGCTAAATCATTAATACGTGACACGACGAGTGATTCCTCTAAAACACCTTTCTGAGATGTAGAAGGAATCCCTTCGCGATAAGCTGAGTACGATTTAGAGAAAAAAAAAACATTAAATGAGAATTACGTACGTCAACCTTACTTCCACAACTAGCTTCTAGCCTGTTTCAGTTTCGACGGAACAGAATGAATAGGATAATGTGTTCATTGTTGTCTTTGCCACATATTAGTTAAAGCTAGAGCACAGTTAGGTGTAGAATTATAGATAGTAGTTGTCACCAGTAACACTCTGCTTTGGAGAGATCGTGAAATCCAGTTCGTTTCGCCAGAGACTTGATTCGGTGTTTCACGGTGCAATAAGTGCGCAGCCACCAGCCAGCCGTAGCGAACAATGGCGAGCCCCCATCTGCCGCCATAAAACGGCTCATTAACTTTATAAACAGCGCGCCCCGGCGCCGGCGACACTGACTCAGATGTATATTTTAAAGCGGTGGCGCAGGCCGGCGTCCGATTGTTTCTGTCCACATGTTGTACCGCGGCGCTATTGTAATACCAATCATCGTCGGGTGCCCCCGCGCCGCACCGCACTAGTCTGCACTACAATGCTCCCCCTTCATAAATATTCATCAAACTCTAATTAATCATCACGCAGTCCCGGTACGCCCGTGTGTAACGCGTTAAATCCTTCCATGTATCCCGGCGCCCTCCGTGTTCATTATTCCGGCGTCACACCCCCTCGTCCCTCGCGGCCCTATTCAAACTTTGGAGACCTCGCTCGCACCAGGCGCACCCCCGCTCCCAGAATGCAAAGTGGCCGGCGCGACGCCTCTTCCCCTCTGTCGCTCCTTCTCCCTCCCTTCCCGTCGGCGGCCGCTCTCCATTATACCGGAATCATCTCTCGTTTATAGGTTATGCGTCTCCCCTCGCAGCAGACGCGCGCGTCTCTCAGATAAAAAGTTTTTCCCCAGCAGATGGTACCGGCCCTCTTTCTTTTTTTAGTTATTGTAATAATAAAACGGTGCTGTTATAGAATAGCGTGAGGGTGTTGCTATCTGTATTCTAATGAACTGCGCTGGTTGTTTGGGTCCCGTAGGGCGAGCGGTGGTGACAAAACAGATGATGCGCATCACGCGAATGGCGCGCCCAGTGACATCTAGTCGCGCTCCCGGGTATCATTAGTCTTACGCTGCCATCTGTTAACCAGAGACCGCAAGCGATAGCCAGAAAGAAAACCGACGCCTGCGCGTGAAGAAGCACTGCTGCGCGTTTCTACTTTCACGAACTATAAAGCAAGACATTTTTCTTACTAACCATTTCACAAATAAATTCCCGTGTTATCCGTATTAAGATGAACAAGAACGTATACTTATTATATCGAAATATTAGCCACACATTATGAACTACCTAGATGACATATATATTTAAACGAATGTTAATTTCAGATACATGAGAACCTGACAAGGATGCTTTCAAGCGAGACGTTTGTTAAATACTTTCCAACCACAAATGAAAATTACCCACAGCGATGTTTTTCTAGCGAATTCAGTATAATTTCTCCCGGAAAACTGAGGATGCTTTCAAGCGAGACGTTTGTTAAATACTTTCCAAACACAAATGAGATTTACCCAAAGCTATGTTTTTTCTAGCGAATTCATTATAATATATCTCGAAAAACTGAGAGCAGCATTTTAAGTTTGTGGTGTGAGTGTGACACATTCTTTTAAACGAAAACTGTGCGTCAATGCATATTATAAAAATGGATGTATATGTGTATGTATGTAAGTATGGTATTTTCCACATCGCCTCCTAAACCACGGGGCCAATTCCGACCAAACTTGGCACACATAATCCTTACGGTAAGGCGACAGTCGCTGTGGGGGCGAGAACCACCTGCCTATCAAAGTGGTGAGGGGTGGGGGGTGGAAAAGAAAGTAGCCCGCGACCCGTAACTCCCAGATTTTATTCATCCAGTATTTGAGTGTGAGAGCACCTAGCGACTTGGCAACAAACTTTACACATAATTTCGAACCTTTAAGAATTTTTTTCTTGTCGACATCCCTAAAAAATGATGAAAGGAAAAAAGACAGAACGCACACATATCACAGAATGTAAATGCAGAATTGTATCATTGTACGACACATGGCCGGCCGGGGTGGCCGAGCGGTTTTAGGCGCTACAGTCTGGAACCGCGCGACCGCTACGGTCGCAGGTTCGAATCCTGCCTCGGGTATGGATGTGTGTGATTTCCTTAGGTTAGTTGGGTTTAAGTAGTTCTAAGTTCTAGGGGACTGATGACGTTAGAAGTTAAGTCCCACAGCGCTCAGAGCCATTTGAACCATTTTTTTACGACTCATGGTTCAGAAAATATGACGTCATAAATAATGAGATAAGTGAAAAACTGCTGCATCACGCATGAAGTCTGTATTTATTACTTCGTTGCTGCTAAAACCACTCGCAACACCTTTTGCAGACAGTATCCACACATGCCGCTGAAAGCGAATATACAATTGTACCGTTGCACGACACAAAGTTTAGGAGATATGACGTCGTAAAAATTAAACACAAGGCCAGGCTCTGTGTGGTACAGGCGTGGACACACAACTATAAATAAATACCTGGGCAACGCCGGGTTTCTACGCTAGTATTACTATATCTCCCAGCGAACAACGTCGTACGAGTCTTTCTGTTTCAGTGCCTTCGCTGTCAGTGCCCTCTAGTATTTTTACTCCGGCTGGTTTGTAGTCGAGGAAGACATGAACCCAGTATTTAAACAACTATACCGTTTAATGAATCTTTGCGAAGCTGAAATCATTAGGTCTGTTTGAAAAAGAGGCCTTAAAACTGACAAACTGGCCTCAAGCTATTTGTTTTATGCAGAGACTTTACTAATGTCAAAGTTTTTACTTCAGAAGTCGAGCAGACAAAAATTATTCAGTAATACTGTATATTCTGTTTAGCCTTCTCATCATCATACAACATAAACATGACACCACACCATACCCACCCCCATTACAGACACCTATGCTCAATAAATACACTTTAACACAATTCTCACACACCACGAAGAATGAGGCTATTGCCTGCGAAGGAAGGAAAACCTTTCCGATTAGGCGACTGAATCAATTCCGTAGGCCTACGGTCTCCCAAAAAACAATGACATATGGCTTTTTCGTTTTCTTATTATCCGTTATCTATGTCCTCTAGGTTTTTGATTGCAAGTACAGAGTTATCTACTGATGAGGATGTTTAGCCATGTTTGGAAAGCATCTTTGTTACCGAAGGAGTTTTCGCTGACAATTGTTGCACATAAAGTGAAAACGGTCGAAGTTTTAGACTGTGCAACTGGAACAATATGATGAATGTTGAATCAACTTCTATACCAAAAAAAAAAAAACTTCTATCTAAAATGTTGTATATGTGCTTTCGTGAAGTAAACGGTGTGAGGAAGCGTATTACCGTGTTAGAGCATCCCAGTAGTTTTCCTCGAGATGCGAATCATAACTTTCTTCGGCATTAGTTAGTAGAACATGGCATATCAGGCGTTTGATCTTCTTGAATGGACAGAAACTTCTGTGTGGCGAGCTGCTTTCTTAATGTGAAGACATACGAGTACATGCAGCTTTTTTGCCATAACAAATCATCTTGCAAAGGAACATCCTACGTCGGTCATGAAATAATCGACAACTAGAAACGAGAGACGCGCGAATGGTCCCTCCCTGACGTTTGGAGGATTCATTTACGAGGGTGGTTGGATAAGTGTGGTAAATTTCCATGACATATGGAAAATATTTGTTGCGCCTTCATGGTTGGTAAGTTCGATTATTTTAAAGATCGTATAAAGAATTTCAACAACGTTCAGCATACAGTCTGAATTCGTCAATGTGTCAACTGCGATTGTAAATGGAGGAAACCGAGTTAATGCTCTTATTAAACATTTTCAAACTGCCGCACAGGTCAAAACAGGATTACGTGAAGTTCACGGGGTCTCTGCACCATCATTGAAGACCATTTACTTGTCGATCAATGAATTTAAACAAGCACCGAAGAGGAAGAGCTCTCCAGCCGTCCAGTTGCGGTCATCACAAATGAAACTACTGACAAAGTCCATGAGATGGTAATGCAAGACCGCCGAATAAAAATTCTTGAGACTGCTGAGATTGCAGGCATCTCAACTGAGCGAGTGCATAATATCCTGCAAGAAGAACTGGCTATTAAGGAGCTGTGTGCGAGATGGGTGTCGCATCCGGCACAGCATTTCAACTTAATGTCTAGTGATGCTTAATCGCAATCCACATGACTTTTTGCGCTCTTTTTGATTGCTGCTGAAACTGAATCCATCATTACACACCAGAATCAAAACGGCAGTCAAAACAGTGGAACAAAGGCCGTTGAAAGTGAACTGATGAAGACATAGATCATTCTGTCTGCTGGTAAGGTGATGGCCACTGTTTTTGGGGTTGCAAGGAATAATCCTCCTAGCTTACTTGGAAAAATGCAGAACCATAATTGGAACCTTGAATCGTTTGAAACTGACGTTGGCTGAAGAAAGGCCGAGTTTGGCACGCGAAAAAGTGCTCTTTCATCAGGATAATGCACCATCCCACACATCAGCGACAACGATGGCGGAAGTGCGTGAATTGGGCTTTGAACTGGTTTCTCGTCCATCTTTTTCATCAGAATTAGCTTCAAGTGAAATTCTCCTGTTCCCTAACTTACAACTGTGGATTTTCTGAGAAGAAATTATCATCATTGAGCGCGTTTAAGTGGCAGTCAACGAGTATTTTGCAGAATTTTACAGACGTATTTTTCCGATGAGGTGAAAAAGCGGGGGGACCACGGAACCAAGCGTATGTCCCACAAAGGAGACTACGTCGAGAAGTAAGGTGAGTCGTTTACGTAATAAACATTTTTTTCTTGCGTTCATTACCAGCCTTCTCAAACCACCTTCGTATGATAATGAAGAGGTCCCATCCTCCGAGGACACAACAATACCCAGTTATCTCGAGGCAGGAAAAATCCCTGACCCCGCCGGGAATCGAACCCGAGACACTGTGCGCGGGAAACGAGAGCGCTTCCGCAAGACCACGAGCTGCGAACCACCTTCGCATACCAGTACTCAGTGCCGTTGTTGTGGTCTTGGTCCTGAGACTTGTTTAATGTCGCTATCCACGCTACTCTGTCCTGGGCAGGCTTCCTCATCTCCGAGTAACTCCAGCAACCTACATTCATTTAGACCTGCTTGCTGCATTCAAGCCTTTGTCTCCTTCAACAATTTTGAATCCCCCTCCCGCACTATAATCCCTTCCGTTACCAACATGACACTTCCTCGATGCCTCAGACTGTGCACTATCACCAGGACCCTTCTTTTATTCAAGTTCTGTCATAAATCTCTTGTTCATCCATTTTGATCCCGTACCTCCTGATTACTTATTCGATCTACCAATCTAATATTCAGCATTCTTCAGTAAGGCCACATTTCAAAAGGTTCTATTCTCTTCTAATCCGAGCTGCGTATCGTTCACTGTTCAATTGCGTACAATGATAATCTCTATACAAACACTTTCAAAGAAGACACATTCACAGTGAATGTTAACAAATCTCTCTGTTTCAGAAACGCTTTTCTCGCCGTTGCCAGTCTGCATTTCATATCCGCTCGACTTCGTCCATCGATCATTTATTTTGCAGCCTTAATAGTAAAAATTCATAGAGGTATTTTAGTCTCTCATTTCCTAATCTAATACTATCGGCATCAACTGTTTCAATTCGACTGTGTTCCATGACGCCTCGCTAGAACTTCTAATTGTCGGGTAGACTAGAGTGGATCATCAGTTATGGTGTACAAAAGATCTTCCTAAAAACGTAATGTTTTTCTTATTGTGGCGAATCATTCACATCAAAATTGCCCTCTTTGAAACTAAAAAATTATTTTCTTGCCTTACGCCCTTCAGCAGTATTCAGCAGTTGACCGGCGCAAAATTTTTCGATCAGCGCCCGCTGTGTTTGGCTCCTCTGTTACACTCAGAAAGAAAAATGTGTTATTCTGTTAGATGCTCCTTCTCCTGTTGCATACAAATAACACAACTGTTCTTTGAATCTGCGAAAATGATTTATATTTGAAACCGCAGTATCCCAGATTACTAATGACAGACAACAAAAGCTAAGTAATATTCTAACAAAGCATCGCTGTGATAACGAATGGCTTTAAGAATTTATAAATCAATCTAACACAACCTCCCCATTATGTGTGGCACGTATGAAAGGCAAAGTAGTAATTTTCAAGGCATGGTTACAAACAGTAAGTGAGCAGAAAAAGACGCACATCAACAAAAAATCGCGATCGAAGTTTGTTCATCGATATATCTAATACAGTGGCGTCCCAGCCTTTTGACCCCACTGCATCTTCCATTCATATAGATAACGCATCGATTACGTAGCTAAGGAGTTCATGGGGAAAGGAAACATTTTCAAAATCAGGGTAGACATCTATAGGATTCTTGGACTTTTGGTATAGGACTGAAATTTCTGAATTCCCCGTGAATGTTAAGCCAATTTGAAATCTTTATTTTGAGAAATTCAATCCGAATTCTAAATATATTCCCCTGAAAACAAAGCAAGACGATCAAGGGCTTTTTCTCTTTGCCACAGGTATCGATTACAGACATACTTACACAAATATGCTTGCTACGTTCATATTGTCAACTAAGTAGTGGCATTGCTTGTTTTTCATCATGTATATTCACCAAAGACCGTCAAAGTATTGAGAATTTATCTTTAGGGCTTTAACTTGCACTAGCGGCAGTCCTATTTTGCGTTGCGCGGTGATCAGTTTGGTGGACAACTTACGCACCACTTAAGTAATGGATGAGAGTGGGAGACGTGCATGGGGATACTTTGGGAGCGCCCGGTCCGCTATAGTAGATAGCGGATGTTTAACACGCTCGAAACTGACAAAGGAAGCGTAAGACGATGGCTAATGTTCTGTTAACAGCAACTTTTATCTGAAAGGGGCAGCAACACTCTCAAAATGGTGGTAGATGGAGACAGTTGCTGGATGATTATGGGGAACAGGTAATAATTCATCAGAATTGCACAGTAACTACAATGTTCACATTACCGGTTTCGGCCATCTTAAAATATGATTAAACCATTAACAACTTCGTCATAATGTACAGGGTGTCCCAGGAGGAATGGTCAATATTCTGGGATATGACAGGAGCGCTAATTTGAAACAAAAAACTTCATTTGGACATTGCCGCGCGAAGTTGCCGCGCGGTCTTAGGCGCCATGTCACGGATTGAGCGGCACCTCCAGCCGGAGGTTCGAGTCCTCCCTCGGGCATGTGTGTGTGTGTTGTTCTTAAGTTAGTTTAAGAAGTGTGTAAGTCTAGGACTGATGACCTCAGCAGTTTGGTCCCTTAGGAATTCACACACACACACACACACATTTTCATATGGACATATGCCCTATTCCGAATGGTTCCCTAGATAGAGCACATTTAATGTACATTTGTTTTGGGCTAGTGGCGCAAGTTTGTGTCTTACCCAGCTAAGCTATCTGACATTATATTCTCGCTGCTTTCAGTATCTTTGCGCGCGATCGCTATCCGCGATTAAATTGGTCCGTTCAACGTGCAGTTGGCCCTGGTGCGCAGTGAGTGAAGTGGTGGGAGGAAATGAGTGTGTATCAGAGAAAAGTAGCCGTTAACTGTATTTATACTCACGCTACCTAAAATGTCAGACATCTACGGTAATGAACAATACCATATATGGTGCCCTTTACGACTTCTGCTTCGCTAATGCTCCTGCTGACGCCGAAGAATACCGTCGGCGCTTCCGACACGTCGAATTCCTGGTTACAGAGTGTTTACCAGTACTTTCAGCACATTGCGTGAAACATGTAGTCTTTCAAGTTCCTATTTTTCTTCTGAACATAAACTTCAACAACTTTTGCAGGGGTAGCAACAAGTGGAAACCATAGTCTTCAAGCTGACGACAATGCCACGCGACTGAATTTTGTTACTGGTTAAAGACAATCGCCATTTGCTTCCATTAATATTATTTACTGAAGTCACGTTTACAGGGCATGGAATCAACAACACATTTAATAATAACTGAAACTTCCCCGTGCATAGAAGAACCCACTACTGTCTCCATTTCTTTCTGAAGTGTCTCAGCAGCATTACGCCTTGTGCTCGGTCGGCCACTACGGGGTCTATCGTCTAAACAACCCATGGCTTCGAACTTCGAAATCATTCTCGCCACAGCTGCATTTGTCAACGGACCTTTACCCGTTCGAATCCCCTTCCTATGGAGATAGGATCGTAACGCTGAACTAGCTCATTCCCCATTCTGATAATACAGCTTCACTAAAAGCGCCTTTCCAGGTAACGTAAGCCGGCCGAAGTGGCCGTGCGGTTAAAGGCGCTGCAGTCTGGAACCGCAAGACCGCTACGGTCGCAGGTTCGAATCCTGCCTCGGGCATGGATGTTTGTGATGTCCTTAGGTTAGTTAGGTTTAACTAGTTCTAAGTTCTAGGGGACTAATGACCACAGCAGTTGAGTCCCATAGTGCTCAGAGCCATTTGAACCCAACCAGGTAACGTAAACATGCTGCGACTGCTGGCGCATCTGATTCTCTCTGTCATTACAGCTCCTTTTATACCCGATTGTCATGCGCAGTCACTGACGTTTTGCTGTCCAGCGCCATCTGTCAGACATTTTGTGAACTTTGTTTTTTTGGTTTTTTTTTTTGTTCGAACAAAACCCCATGTCATTCCAAGCATGTGTGTCAATTTTTGCCTCTCTATCTACATTATTCCGTGGCTTATTAAGTTTGCAAATTTATACTGACTTTTTGATCACCCGGTATATGGGTGCGTGAGAAACAGAATGCTGTAACCGAGTTTCGAATTCGAAGATTTCGTCCACACAAGGAGTATGTATGGCAATGCATTACCACAACATCACGACATCAGCAACAATCCGACGCCTTCAGTTCACTGTCATCGATCATCCTCAGTACAGTCCCGACCTGGTCCCATCCGATTTTCACTGTTTTGAAAACTTAAAGAGCATTTCGAAGGGTTCACTTTGATAGTGATGAAGCAGTAGAAGCAGTGGTAAGGTTGCGGATTCATCAAAAAATTCAAACTTCCTACTGGCATCTCGTTGGGAGAAATTTGTTCGTCTCTAGGATGTGTACGCTGAGAAATAAATATGTAAACACGAAGAATACGGAAGTAGAATGTTAATTAAAATGGTTTAAGAATTTTTCACATTAAAAATTCGGAGGCATTACTCTTCAGAACACTCTCGTATATGATAAAAACTAGTCGTCAATCATTTATGCCATGCAACTGAGACTGTAAAAATCAACTTTTCTTGAACTGTATATAGTTGGGTTATCTCTCGCAGTGAAATTATCTAAAATAACTTCATCACACTGACGTATTTTTAAACCGACATGCAGATACTAATGAATCGTATCCTGAAATCATATGCAGAATTAAAAGCTCACACTGTTTGAAAAACATCCACATTTACAATTTTGCTTTTTGTTTTCACGCTTTCGCCGTTAATGATACTGATAACGGAAGCAAATTCGCACTTATAAACAGAGCTGGTTTAAGGCCTAAGCGCTTGGGGCGCCAATCAAGTGCATAATAAGGTCTTACCAAGATTCCATGGAAAGGCAGCTAATGTAATAGCGATGGTTAGCGCCAAATTATGCGTCACTTGGGTGGAAAACTGTTCCTGAAGCATCCTTGCTTATAGATTTTCTTTGAAATGGGACTTTTTAACTTAACGAAATGGCTGTCCCGATGTCGTGTGTTTTTCGAGCTTAAGTGATTGGCAGAACACCTTAAAACGAAACAGACCTCAAAGGGAATCATTTTCTGACTTTTTCTGTCTCCTTTGGTTGCAAATTTGCATAAACCGTAGTTTGATTTTCGAGCGCTGCCCCCACCCAGTAGTCCGATAACGTCAGCACGCCCCAGACAAGCAGTTGCCACAAGCACCGATAGAGCGCAGCAGCGAGCGGCGTTCTCAGTCGCTCCCAGCACGCTCTGTCAGTATCAGTGGCGAGTCGAGTTCTCGGTCATGCCCATACCAATAACGATGCGAAAAAGATGGAACGCATATTAGCTCTTTCATCACTTTTGAACGCCTTAGCTTTTCTGTTAACAATCAAATAGTACAAAGAGTTTTAACAGCATGTAAAATGGAATAGAGATCACAGAAATGAATTTAATTACAGAAAACCATAATTTTCTTCACTGTTACTTGAAACTATTAGATGTATTAATGAACTGTTGGCAGCCTTCCGGAGCAGTAGTTTATAGAGGAGTAACATGTTTGATCTTTTGTGGTAGAGATCACTATAGGCAAACCGATCAGCTTCGGCAGAAAAAAATTAGCGAATTACATTGCAATGATACAGGATTTTAGCTCTTCATACGCTCTTGCAGTCAGTAACTGTGCAATCCAGAAGTAAGTTTCCGTGATTAACGCCAGTAAAACGAAAGAAGGTCGCAACATAACGATAAAATCAGATAGTGCTGTAGACCCACGTCAGGAAATGACAAAATCATTATTTTCAATTGTGATTTTCGAGTTTCCTGTTAACTTGCTTATGTGATTCTAATGCTTTTTCGAACTATCCTGTACCAACATTCGACCCTGCAACGAAGGGCTCATGTACACACACAAGGCTTCAGTGCTTCATACATTAGCAATCCAGGGTTTGAAACTCAATTTTTTGTCGGAATGCTGTGCAAAGCCCACGCACTAATTAATGATCGTTCCGTCTCTTTACTCATTTGACTTCCTGATAATTGTAGTAAGTGTCTGATTTAGTACTGTAGATCTTTTCTTGGGGTGTGGTTACCTCGCATTATTGTCCTCATTTCTCCACGCTGCAGCTGCCTACGATCTTAAGACGGAGTGGGCAGTACTCGGCTTTCAAGCAGTTACTACTCGCATTTGCTGAAAATGAATTCCCTGTCCGGATGAACGACCCCTCTCGGTGGCAATGTTACGAACGTAAATCTGGCCATCTCAGGAAGAGCATAGCTGCCGGCCGTTTTGGCCGAGCGGTTCTAGCCGCTTCAGTCCGGAACGAAATTAAGTGCAGAGTTTATATATTATTGTGCTTAAACGTAAGAAGAGATTGGCAAATTAAGCAAGTCAGTAACGTGCTGGTACACCTCTGGTCCTCTGAATGTCCTCCTAAGGCATATTGTGCCAAATTCTGTCTATTTGGCGCGTTAGATCATCAAAATCCCGAGGTGGCTGGAGGCCTCTGCCCGTAATGCTCCAAACGCTCTCAGCTGGGGACGGATACGGCGACCTGGCCGAGGTATAGTTTGGCAAGCACGAAGGCAAGCAGTAGAAACTCTCGCCGTCTGTGAGCAGGCACTACCTTTCTGAAATGTAAGCCCAGGATGGCTTGTCTCGAAGGACAACAAGATGGGCTGTAGAATATCGTCGACGTGCCGCTGTACTGTGAGGGTGTCGCGAACAACAACCGAAGGGGTTCTGCTATGAAAAAATATGGCACCCCAGACCATCAATCCTGGTTGGTCGGCGACAGTCATGTTGGTATCCCACCGCTGTCTTGGGCGTCTCTAGACACGTCTTCGGCCTGGAATCTCCTTGACTGGACTACAGCTGTCTTCAGTGATGAGTCTCACTTCAGCCTGAGCCCCGATGATCACCAAAGACGTATCTGGAGACGCACTGGACAGTGGTGGGATGTTAGCCTGAGATATTAACCTGAATGTCGCCCGCCATAGGGGCCAACAACCAAGAGTGAGCTCTGTGGTGCCATTCCATTTCATAGCACGACCTCTTTGATTGGTATCCACGGCAACCTTACAGCACAGCCGTACGTCGGCGATATTCTACGGCACATTTTGCTACCCTTCATAGTTAACAATCCTGGGCTCACATTTCAGCTAGATAATGCCTGCTCACACACGGCACGAGTTTCTATTGCTTTCCTCATGCTTGCCAGATCCCACCTGGGCCAGCGACGTCGCCAAATCTGTCCCTAACAGAGAACGTTTAGAGCGTTATGGGTACGGCCCTGAAACCAGCTAGAGATATTGACGATCCACCTTGAAGGTGGACAGAATCCGGCACGAAATGCCTCAAGACGACATCCAACAACTCTTTCAATCAGTCCCAAGACGAATACCCGCTTCCATAAGGACAAGAGGTGGACCAACGCTTTACTGATTTGCTCAATTTGCGAATCTCTTGGTCTTGCATAAACCATCCAATTTTTCTGAAATTGTAATGATTTATTTATCTGCGTATGTACATGTACCGATTTCTATCCAATCTGGGGATAATTAATCCGTGGGGCATCGGTTTTTTTAAGAGAGTATTTTGAAACTAATGATAAAATAATTAATGGCATGCAATATTACAATTTTGGTTAGTCATTTTGTCACCACAGTGAAGATAATTATTGGGAGAACATTAGTGAGGAAGTAAAATGAAGTGAAAGTGAAAAAAATACACTTGTAACTTGTAGTGAGCACCCCACATCTTTTACTATGCAGTCTACGAAACAAGTTCAAAAATGGTTCAAATGACTCTAATCACTATGGGACTTAACACCTGATGTCATCAGTCCCCTGGACTTAGAATGACTTAAACCTAACTAACCTAAAGACATCACACACATCCATGCCCGAGGCAGGATTCGAACCTGCGACAGTAGCAGCAGCGCGGTTCCGGACTGAAGCGCCTAGAACCGCTCGGTCACAGCGGCCGGCCCGGAACAAGTCCTGTCCTGTAATTTTAATGCAGTTATTCTGCATAGTACGTTGTCTCACCTGCTCCACAAGATTGCCTTTTGTGAGAGACGTCCACCGCTGTCAAATAAATACCTATTTGCGATTAGCAAATTTCTTGTCCTTGGGCATTATCCAGCATTATTATGTAAAAAGTACATTATATATGTTTTCATTTGTCAGCACATAACGATGTGGAATGGGCCAACATGCCATGGTCCGCATAATAGTGCGGCTTGGATCAATATGTAACGGTGTCCCACATTCTCGTAGAGTAGTGTAATATCATGCATTCACAAACGCCAGGTTCTCTACATAGAACGAAAAAGTGCAATCCATATGCTTGTCTATTCACCGTATCAGCTCGTTAAACACGATCAGCGTAAGTCTTGAAATAAAACTCACTTGGCGTGGCCAACCTGTGAGTATGAGAGGTAATCGAGAAATGTGGGTAGTTTGCTTATATTTATATGTTGGCAGCTCATAACAAAAGTAATTTTTTTCGAAGCAACAGAAATCATTGTGTTGATTCAGTAGTAATCTGACTGTGA
Organism: Schistocerca piceifrons; assembly: GCF_021461385.2. Lineage (NCBI taxonomy): Eukaryota > Metazoa > Arthropoda > Insecta > Orthoptera > Acrididae > Schistocerca > Schistocerca piceifrons. Next base: position 1,043,911,673 of record NC_060138.1, read on the forward strand.
CTAAACAGCAATGGTCTCGAAAACCATTGCATCTGTCAGTTGCGAAGTGCTTGTTATAATTCGAGTTTTGTCTGCCAAAGGGTCTGTAACTGCTAAAATTAATCAGAAATTATTTCTACCCTTTGGATCTGCTGCAAGGAGCGTAGGAGAGATTATACAATGGTCTCGATACTTTAAAAGAGACCGATATGTGTGATGAAGAGCTGAGCGGTTGGCCTAGTATCCAGAGAGATAAAACCAAGGAAGCATAACAAAAGCTCCGATGCTATCGAGAATTGGCGATTGCTGACCTGGCTGATGAATTTAATTAAAGTATGTCAAGCGGAGATGCGTTTTTACGCACTGTCGACAATACAGAGATGCTTTGTTTTTCCTCATTATTCTGCGTCCAGCAACTGTTTTTCTTGCACGTGAAACAGTGGCCTGGTCGCCAGTGGTTTGAAGGTAAGACGAACTCAGGACCGCCATCGCCGAGTGGTTCAATTTCCACGTGAAAAACATGAAAAATGTAGCGTACTCTTACGGAAATTGGACAGAAGGGCAATTTGATGGGGTAGTGAAGTAGGTTTGTAGGAAATTAAAAGTACTAATGAAAGGACCACTAATGAAAGGTTTTTCTAATGAAGTGTCCGAGTAGCAGTTACTTTTCGAATATACCTCGCAGTGACACCCAAAGATGCGAAATTTGTTAATCGCCAATGAAATCAAGTATTTGTTTGAAATGAAAAAACACCCTGATGCGAGAAATATTCTCTCAAGATGTTTAAACTGACTTTCATCTGCTATGGACGATTACTCTTCGGCGGTGGTTCGCCCAGATCAAAGATTTTTTAAGCGGCGCAGTATGCCTGTTTATTCACGTGAACGAAACACGCCGAACACGATTAACTGAGAAATCTGTACAAACAAGTTATTCCACATTTCATATTTTCACAGCTACGACCAACGCTCCAAATGATACCAACGTCGTATCCGACAAGGCTTACTCCAGTACTCCGCCAGACCACCTGGCATGATATATGTTATTATCTGTACGCTATAAACTTCATAAACTACGAGCCTGTGAGGAAGTCATAATTACGTGTACGATGTGTATCCTCCGCTCAGTAAATGATCCAAAGATCTATGACCCAGCATCTCAGTTCGCCGTTATATGTCAATATGAACCACGGTAATGTGAATGTACGACTCAGGCCACGAAAAAAAAGCAGTATGTCTCTCCGCACTCTCGAAACCACCTCGAAGGAAAGTTTGCTGTCTAATTTTCTTCACTGAGAGGACAGCAAATATGAAGAAAAGCGATATAGCGGCCGTCAAACTGCTCCCCCGGCGATCGTTAAGTGGAGGTCCTCCGCGGGAAGAGGCGTAATCCTCGTGCAGGCGAAGTCCTAAAGAATGGCTACGCGCCGACCACTGTTTCCGATCGCAGCTAATGAAGTTGTCTGAGCACTCGCGCGTATGCAGTATACAGCACACGGCTGCGCACAAACGGAGCGCCTGTTGCAGTTCCGTTTGATCCTGAGGCCATCAAATTATCGCCGGGTCGTATTTTAGCGGATTACGCGGTGCCCGCCTTGTGAGTCAACCCGGCCGGCTCCGCTCCCTCCTCTGTTGCTGCTGACGCTACTGCTCCGTTTCTACGAGTCCAGGGAAAGCGAAGGGAAACGTTGGCGAAATATGGAGCCGCGCGGAAGTCGCGAACTTGTGACGCGAGTACAAGCCCTGTACGTACAGGGTGTTTAAAAAATGACCGGTATATTTGAAACGGCAATAAAAACTAAACGAGCAGCGATAGAAATACACCGTTTGTTGCAATATGCTTGGGACAACAGTACATTTTCAGGCAGACAAACTTTCGAAATTACAGTAGTTACAATTGTCAACAACAGATGGCGCTGCGGTCTGGGAAACTCTGTAGTACGATATTTTCCACATATCCACCATGCGTAGCAATAATATGGCGTAGTCTCTGAATGAAATTACCCGAAACCTTTGACAACGTGTCTGGCGGAATGACTTCACATGCAGATGAGATGTACTGCTTCAGCTGTTCAATTGTTTCTGGATTCTGGCGGTACACCTGGTCTTTCAAGTGTCCCCACAGAAAGAAGTCACAGGGGTTCATGTCTGGCGAATAGGGAGGCCAATCCACGCCGCCTCCTGTATGTTTCGGATAGCCCAAAGCAATCACACGATCATCGAAATACTCATTCAGGAAATTAAAGACGTCGGCCGTGCGATGTGGCCGGGCACCATCTTGCATAAACCACGAGGTGTTCGCAGTGTCGTCTAAGGCAGTTTGTACCGCCACAAATTCACGAAGAATGTCCAGATAGCGTGATGCAGTAATCGTTTCGGATCTGAAAAATGGGCCAATGATTCCTTTGGACTTTTTGAGGATGCAGGGACGATGGGACTGCAACATGGGGCTTTTCGGTTCCCCATATGCGCCAGTTCTGTTTATTGACGAAGCCGTCCAGGTAAAAATAAGCTTCGTCAGTAAACCAAATGCTGCCCACATGCATATCGCCGTCATCAATCCTGTGCACTATATCGTTAGCGAATGTCTCTCGTGCAGCAATGGTAGCGGCGCTGAGGGGTTGCCGCGTTTGAATTTTGTATGGATAGAGGTGTAAACTTTGGCGCATGAGACGATACGTGGACGTTGGCGTCATTTGGACCGCAGCTGCAACACGGCGAACGGAAACCCGAGGCCGCTGTTGGATCACCTGCTGCACTAGCTGCGCGTTGCCCTCTGTGGTTGCCGTACGCGGTCGCCCTACCTTTCCAGCACGTTCGTCCGTCACATTCCCAGTTCATTGAAATTTTCCAAACAGATCCTTTATTGTATCGCTTTTCGGTCCTTTGGTTACATTAAACCTCCGTTGAAAACTTCGTCTTGTTGCAACAACACTGTGTTCTAGGCGGTGGAATTCCAACACCAGAAAAATCCTCTGTTCTAAGGAATAAACCATGTTGTCTACAGCACACTTGCACGTTGTGAACAGCACACGCTTACAGCAGAAAGACGACGTACAGAATGGCGCACCCACAGACTGCGTTGTCTTCTATATCTTTCACATCACTTGCAACGCCATCTGTTGTTGAAAATTGTAACTACTGTAATTTCGAAAGTTTGTCCGCCTGAAAATGTACTGTTGTCCCAAGCATATTGCAACAAACGGTGTATTTCTATCGCTGCTCGTTTAGTTTTTATTGCCGTTTCAAATATACCGGTCATTTTTGAAACACCCTGTAAGTGCACGCACAAATCACGTCTCACCTTACGTCAGTTGTCTTCGACGTACATACAAAAACGTACAACATTCCCGACAATCCAGGATGAGAATGACGTAGCTATGGGGGTGCAGGGAGTGTGCGGTAAGCGCTGGTTACCAAATCGGTGCCGGTCGGGGTGCCCGAGCGGTTCTAGGCACTACAATCTGGAACCTCGCGACCGCTACGGTCGCAGATTCGAATTCTGCCTCGGGCATGGATGTGTGTGACGTCCTTAGGTTAGTTAGGTTTAAGTAGTTCTAAGTTCTAGGGGACTGATGACCTCAGCAGTTAAGTCCCATAGTGTTCAGAGCCATTTGAACCAACTCGGTGGGGTGACAAAACTTGCTATATTTTTTTCTGTTTTTTTCCTTGGGTTTATTCCTGACATCTCTGGGAACGGGCGAGCAACTACAGGGTTTATGGAATGGGCCTGATCTTATTGCATGCATAAGCACGCTTTACCGCTAATATAGTGTTTAAACAAAAATTGGTCTCATTCCGTACTTGAGACCATATACAGGATGAGTCAGAAGGAAAGGTACATGATGTGACGAGTGATCCTGAACAAAAAACTTCTGATAAACATATGCCCTTTTCTTAACCGTCTCCGGATAAACCAATGAAAACAGCTAGGAACGGGAAAGATGCAGTGACGGTAAATTAAGATACTGTTATGTTATGGTTTGTTTAATGGTGTACGTTTCCTCACAGAAGATGCTCAAACAATCCACTGTCAACTTCAGTGCATGTTGCTGCTCTTGTAGACAGGTGTTGAGTCGCCGATCGGAGCTCAGTTTTGGATTCCTTTACCTGAACACAAGCACCACTCTGCGCTTGTAGATGTCGCTCGTCAGTAATCCAGTCGGGTAAGATCGGGTGGCCAAGCAATGACTCCATGGCGATAGATCCAACGACCAGGATACGTTGTGTTGAAATACCGTGTCACTGTCCGTACGGAATGTGTAGAAGCTCCGTCATGCTGAAAGTTCATACGAGCTCGTGTTGCAAAAGGGATATCGTCCACGTATTCTGGTAACACATTCTGAAGAAACTCAAGATACCGTGTCCCAGTAAGACGGTTATCTAAAACAACTGGACCGACGAGTTGGTCATCAATAATACAGCACCACACGTTGGCTGGGAAACGTCGTTGAAAATTCGTTTCCACTGTAGCGTGCACATTTTCATTTGCCCTTACATGAGAGTTGCGTGTGTTGTTGATTCCGTTGCGGTTAAATAATTAATGTTAACTCATCAGTGAACAGAATATGTGGAATTAATCGCTCATTGGCAATGATCGATCGACAGAATTATTGCCCGGCGGCAGCTTCTCCTTCATGCAGATGTTGTACGCTCTGCCGATGAAAGGGATACAGACCGTGCTCGTGTACTGTGCGTATCACTCGTGTTTGTGGAATACCAAGCTGGGCAACAATTCTTCTAGAGCTAGTTGTAGGATTGCGATCCACTACTTGAAGAATGTTCTCAACTTCATTAAGAGTTTGTTGTACGGGTCGTTCAAAGACAACATTTACGCTGGGAAGCGTACCACGCTCACGCAATCCGTGAAACACCCTGCTAAACACCCTGCTATCTGTTACTCTGCGATTCGGAAATCGTTGTCGGTGTTTTCGCACAGCAGCTCTGGAATTCCCATTGGACAAACCATAGACAAACACCCTGTCAGCATACTCTGCGTGTGTGAAGATCCGTGGCATTTTCACTACACAAAACTATATTCGTGCACTACGCCGGCTGCTGTGTCCAAGTGGTTCTAGGCGCTTCAGTCCGGAACCGCGCTGCTGCTACGGTAGCAGGATCGAATCCTGCCTCGGGGATGGATGTGTGTGATGTCCTTAGGTTAGTGAGGTTTAAGTAGTTCTAAGTCGAGGGGACTGATGACCTCAGATGTTAAGTCCCATAGTGCTCAGAGCCATTTTGAACCGAGCACTACGACAAGCACTGTCGGACTGAAACTTGAGGTAAACAACTGGCACCCTCCGCAAGTGAACTACGTACTGACACGGTTAGTAAGGGCGACGCTACACGTTTATCGTTCCATGTTGTTTCATTGGTTTACCCGTAAACGATTAAGAAAATGGCATATGTTTATTAGGAGTTTTTTTGTTCAGAGTCGCCACTACTATCACCCCTCGAAGCATATACCTTTCCTCCTGACTAAACCTGTATGAATGATCTTAGAGATGTTGACTTTGCGCCAGGAACTGAGAAGATGTGATGACGAGTGCATCAGCAGGTTTGTGCAAGGAAGGTACATTGCAAAACCATGGAACGTGTACCAGATAGCCAATTAAAACTTCAAAAACGTGGCTTTCCACAATTGTGCAAACTTTAGTTGACAATTATTATGAGATTTCTGAAGATGGTACCTTTCCAGAAATTACACACCTAAGATATTTCTGCGAGCTGCAATAGATCCAAAAGAAGAGTCTCTTGATTGAATATCTTTGAGATTTAATAAACGTAAACATGGTCCGTAGTAGGCTGTAAGGCGATTTTTATTTAATCGTTCGACTAGTTAATTTCGACTACGTGTCACTGTCAAGCACGACCACAGGATAACTGACAGCAGTTGGTTAATTTGTTGACAAATAAAACTCGCCTTACAGCCTATTACGGATCATGTTTACCTTTATTAATCGTCTGGAGGCTGTGATACCCACAAATAAAAATTTTAATCTTTGAGATTCTTAGAGTTGGCGGTTGAATATGTATTTTCCGAGTCTCTTAACAACTTGATTTCAACGGTCGTATTTTTCTCAATTTCGTGTGTTTCGGTGGCGTCATGTGAGAGGGCGTACTGAAAACTAATTAACAATTATCTTAACCTCGGTGTGATTCAAGCAAGACTCTCTAGTCTGACGATTTTCTTTTTCTTTTTTTTCTTTTTTTATAGCGCTATGGGACTCAACTGCTGTGGTCATCAGTCCCCTAGAACTTAGAACTACTTAAACATAACTAACCTAAGGGCATCACAAACATCCATGCCCGAGGCAGGATTCGAACCTGCGACCGTAGCAGTCGCGCGGTTCCGGACTGCGCGCCTAGAACCGCGAGACCACCGCGGCCGGCTCTGACGATTTTGTTAATCGAAAAAAGTGTAGCTAAGGATTTCAATTCTGATGAGGCAATTTCAAAACACGCATCAGAAAAAATAGAAGGAAGAGTTTCTAAGCTTCATGTTAAAGTCGCCTATCAGTAAACTGTGTTATTTACCCAAATGAAATGAACTCTGCGTGTGGCTGGAGCCTCACATTGGATAGACCGATCGCCTGGTGCAAGTTTTTTTATCTGATGCCAGTTCGACGACTTGCATGTACAAAATGTAAACTTGTATCAAAAAATCGCTTCCTCCCAAACAATTGTTTGATGTTTTTGTGGGGCTGATAGGGGTAGGGTGAAAAGTTAAAACTCCGCACCAGGAGTCAAATTACCTAGCTACGCCACTGCGTCGTGAATGACAAACTGCAGAGATGTGGTGCACACGAAGAAACCGTAACAGAATAAAGTCCCACTGCACCAAATCTGGAAATATGTCTTAGGTAGATGATTTAGTTGCCACGGTACTAGGGCGAGTATCAATACTCTTCGATTTAGGTTTTTAAATTGCACATCCTAGTAAATATTTGAAACAAATATGACCAAGTTTGAACATTTATGTGACTCTACACCCAACACGTTCAAGAACAGAACTATGCAACATGAGAGAACGAAGTTTAGTAAAGCTGTATCCCTTCACTCGTTTTGTATGGCGGTGAAACATGGGTGAAAAAACTATTTTTCAAGTACAAGATAAAACAAAGCAAACCAAAGCTCTGCGTTCTGGCCCAAATGGGTCAATCGGGACCCACCAACTACCTCATCATCCTCTGCCAATGGCGTCATTGCGGTTTGGAGGGGCGTGGGGTCAGCATACCGCTTCCTCGGTTGTTGCCTGCTTTCTTAATCATGAAGTCGTTACTTCTCAAATGGTTCAAATGGCTCTGAGCACTATGGGACTTAACTGCTGAGGTCATCAGTCCCCTAGAACTTAGAACTACTTAAATCTAACTAACCTAAGGACATCACACACATCCTTGCCCGAGGCAGGATTCGAACCTGCGGCCGTAGCGGTCGCGCGGTTCCAAACCGTAGCACCTAGAACCGCTCGGCCACTCCGGCCGGCGTTACTTCTCAGTCAAGTAGCTTCTCAGCTGGCATCAAGAGGCAGAATGTACCCCATTCCAGTACTACCACAGAAAAATCCCTGGCAGTATTGTCACTCGACTTGGGCCCTCTGCATAGCACTCAAACACACTGACTTTTTTCATCTCTTTATCAGCCGATTCGTCGTCAGCGTGCCACATTACCTAACGGTTACTGCTCAGTAGTTGCTCTTCTAAGCAGCGTCCGGAACGATCAAACCAGTTGCCTCTTTACCTGCGGTTACTCGTACTTCTAGGTACTAGGACTATGCACAGCTCTGTTTGAAAAGAATAGCTCGATGTAGTCATGGGGTCGAGCCACGCACGTCCGCTTTCATGCAACACAGCTAATTCGCTGCAAATAATAATATGAAGCTGTGATCCGGCAGTCAGATAGTCTATGCATTGGCTAGGATTGCGAATTAGTAAAATACACAGAACTATAAAATAAAGATAAATGAATAATTTTAAAAAAAGAGGTTATATTCTTTCTGTAATTGCTATAGACGACAGAATTATCTTTAATAATGTTTATTTAAGAAAGGATATCTTAAATAAACGGGAGGTGGTCCTACGATATTCAGTTAAAATTCAGTTAAAATACAGACAGAAAATACAGTGATCAAATGCATCTTCATCAGCTCAAAACAGTTCAGACTTCAACATGATGATTCTCAAGTTAATATAAGCGAAACAAAAAACAGTAACCCATACGCTGTCTGTTCTGAGTTCCGCAATATAAACGGAGCACATTCAGATCTCTTCTGAGTCAAGAGTCCCTTCAAAAGTTAAAGTATTGTAGCAGCCGTTCACCGCCCAGTATCAGTCACCTGCACCACTGAATCACGCACTTTACCACAGGCAGTCTGCCTTCTTCCAGCACCCGATACAATGTGTCCAGAATCACTCCCTTGAGCTCTTCACTCGAGTAGTCCCAGTCTCTACTTGATTACTGTAGTGTTCCTCTGCCTCCGCTCTTCCATTGGCTGAAGGGCGTTCTCACAAAAATACATCGCCCTCAAGCTCTACAGATATGATTTGATTCAACATGACCATTTTCCCGCACTGAACTAATATATATTACAACAATATTTAAATAAAATAAATGTTATAACCATTCGATTACATTCAAATCATTTACAATAAATATAAATAATTTTTGGTTCATAAATAAATAAACCAGTATTCTTGCGCAAGTGTGCTCACGATAAATTGCAACAGATTATTGTTAAGTATCATTAAACAATTATTTATATTTTCTTGGCATAAGCGTCGTTTTGTTCCCTTTTCAATTGTGGTGTCCGCCAACAAGTGCGACTGACCACTCTTAAATGAGCGCAGTTTTTCAATAGCACTTGTAGTCAACATTTCAATAAAGTCACTGGCAAAATAGTAAACTTTTCATTACATAACTACACAGTACGACACTATGTGAGGCATTGATGCAATATTCATTTGCTGTGTAGATGTGGAGAATACGACGTTCTAATAAATTTGCATAGTAAAAAAGATATAAAAAAACGCCGTAAATCAATAAATAAAATAGATACAGATACGTTGCTGTCAGGGATGATAGCTATAGTACGATGATATCATTTGTGCCGGCCGGAGTGGCCGAGCGGTACTGGACGCTACAGTCTGGAACCGCGCGACCGTTACGGTCGCAGGTTCAAATCCTGTCTCGGGCATGGATGTGTGTGATGTCCTTAGGTTAGTTAGGTTTAAGTAGTTCTAAGTTCTAGGGGACTGATGACCTCAGATGTTGAGTACCATAGTGCTCAGAGCCATTTGAACCATTTTTTGATATCATTTGTCATGCCGTTTGTTGAAATCGCATGAAGCGATTCAAAGTTGCTAATTCAGAGGTCCATTGTATAAACGTTTATTCACTGTGAAATATTAATTCCTGCAGTTTTACAGATATTGAGATACTGCTGTGTTTTTGGATGTGCCTCATTTTTCGAGATGGCAGATGTATTCAGATTTGCACTAATATCTGACTGTGAGTTACTGACGAATCTCAAAGAGCTGTAACTTAGCCATCTTTAAGATTTTCTGACACTCCGCCATTTCCTGGAGCATCTCTTCCACAAAGGACATGCAAATAACAGCTATCCAGATTCTCAGTTTCGGGATTTTCCCGACATCCGGTCCTTCGCTGACATATGTCGCACGCCTGGAGCTGTTGTGGGGGCCCTGGAGCCACACAGCTTCGCAAACAAATTCACCTTACCTGTACTAATTCTAGGCGGCCATCTAGCGAGCATATATACGAGTAACCTTACAAGTGGTTCTGTGTGGATGTCACATGACATCTTTGAAACGCAGTCGATGACAACTTCACTCGGTTTTTTCAATTATTTTTATGTATATGACAGAGGGTGGCCAGTTGTCTGACCAAACGCGCTGAGCTACGGTAGAGGCGCCACTGATCTACAGACATGGACTCTAGTACAAGATTCTGAAATGAAATTTCTGAGAAGAACAAATAAGAAATGAAACAATTCATACTTAAGTTGATAGGAGTCTAGTAGAAATTAACAAATACCACAGCAACTAATATGAACACATACAAAGGATGGACACAATAAACTTCCCTAACAGGTTAAATTTGAACCACATAGAAAGAGAAACATTGGATGACGAAAAAAGAGATGCAAGAAATTCGTGACTACTTAAAAGACTAACTCATGTTGTGAAGAAGAAGTCTATGACGGAGATGTACGTATTGAGTAACAGGCTGTGTGTCAAATCTTATGGGACTTAACTGCTAAGGTCATCAGTCCCTAAGCTTACACACTACTTAACCTAAATTATCCTAAGGACAAACACACACACCCATGCCCGAGGGAGGACTCGAACCTCCGCCGGGATCAGCGGCACAGTTCCCGACTGCAGCGCCCTAGACCGCTCGGCTGATCCCGCGCGGCAGTAACAGGCTACATGAAGTTTTTTTTTTTCGTTTTCGCTTATAGGTTACGTACATTCCCTCTATTAGAGGCAGACTGGCAGCGATCTGACAGCCGCTCTTAAAACAATGAAAAAAATAATTTTCTGACATCAACATCATTAGCATTATCATCATCATCATCAACAACAACATCAAGAACAACAACAACAACATCATTATTAGATGTTTGAGGACCACTGCAATGTAAAGGCCTCCTCTAGACTTTTCCATGCACTACTCTCTTCAGCTACAAGCATCCATGTCACTCCTGCACCGTTTTTAATGTCGTCTACCTACTTTCAACGTGTCCGTCTTCCACGCAAATAAGCCAGAATATTACGGGCACTGCACACCTCGAGATTGGATGTCGCCTGGTGACTTTGCAGGTACGTGACGCGTTAAGGGAATTATGTAAGCGATGCAGAGACAAATAGGGAAATATTGCAGCGCCGAAATGGGCCGGAAATGGGGAAATCCACTGACATAAGCGACTTTGACAAAGGACAGGTTTCTATGGCCAGGCGCCTGTGAACGAGCATCTGAGAAACGATACACCTAGTCGGCTACTCGCGTACTACTGTCGTGAGTACCTATGGAAAGCTGTTGAATGACGGTGAAACCACAAGTTGGTGCCAAGATATTGGACGTTCATCCCTTTACATTGAACGTGGAGGTCGGAGGCTTTCCCGATCTCCGAAGAAGAATGGGCGGCGTCTGTGGCAGATCTGACGACAATGTTGGTGCAAGCGCAAGTGTCTTGGAGTACCCGCTTCTGCGTATATTGTTGACTCTGTGTGTTCCCACACTGACCCAAGGACATAGCACGGGACCGTCGAGACTGGACCGTAGATCAATGGAAACGTGCGGCCTACTAGGCTGAATCGCGTTTCTTGTTACAGCAGGTCGATGAACGTCTCAGGATATGCAGTCATCTTGGCAAATGGCTGCTCGAAGCATTGCGCCGCGCCAGATGGGTGGCCGGTAGGGGCTGTGTTATGCTTTAGGACGTTCAGTTGGGCTTCCATAGCAACGGTGGTAGTAATCGAACGCACCATGACATATGTGGGTTCCGTGAACATTATCGCAGAGCACCTGCATCCCGACATACTCGACGTCTTCTCCGACGCTTATGGTATCTTCCAGCAGTATAACTGACTGGAACGCTGTCGGGTGCCATCTTTACGATCCACAAACCACTGGCCTGTAATTGTGTAACTTGTGCATAGCTATCTGGTGCCTCATATCTCTGGATATCCATCAAGGACTTTTCAAATCCATGCCACGCAGAATCGCCGCTCTATTGCGTTCTATAGTTAGACCAACACGCTATTAACTTAGTGATCAAAATGTTTTGGCTGATCAGGGTAGTCTTTTAGTGTCTTTAAGAATCTAGTAAAGAACTTTAAAGGTTCATTTACCATCCATTCGCCTAGCTGCACATCCCGTACACTTCCACTTCATTTGCATCGTGGTCCCAACAGTGTCTGTTTCATAATACATGTCTTCATTGTCTACCGCAGTAATTCCCAATACGCTTCAATGTGCAAGTCAAACTCAGTTCATAGGCTTTCGTACTAAGGTCAGTAGAAGACAACAATTGGATGGACAGCAAAAGAAATAAAAAGAAGAGTAAAATATAGTTGGGAGTGCTTTTGATGAACTAAATAGGATTTTCAAAGTTAATGTTACAGTATGGGTGGAAAGGAAAGATTTCACTCTGGGAGTATTATCAGTTTTGACTTAATAACATGCATTAACATTTATCTAACGAAACAGATGAATTGCTAGTCACTCTAATGCCGATGTGTGTGACTCTGTAACACTAGCCAACAGTGAAAATGTGACTGGCATGAAACAAAAGTTTGTTAACTATCACGCTGATAACGAAAACAACAATGAAAAACGCGAATTATCTCATGTTTCCGAGTTAGGCATTCATTCTCAACCCCTTCCCACATATGCTTCGAAAACCCACCGATGGTAGACAGATTGGTGAAGTTTCAGGCAACAATAGTTGTGTCTATTTTGTTGCTGTTTTGAGCCCGGGCTCGTTGAAACAAGGTGAAGAGAAAAGGAAGGGAGGTGCGGAGCATGTTTCATTTAAGCGTAGTTTCAATCTGTTACAAGCTGCATTTTGTTCGTGTACTTGAAGAATATGTTACTGAAGTGTAGTTAATGCGTGTGGTCATCGTAATTCCTGTGATTCACTGTGCCTCACAAATGCGTAAACAGTGCTGACAGTCGTTAAACCTGCGAATAGGCTACATTGAAATCGCAAAGGAGGCTGATAACGCCATATATTTGGAAGCCCTACTGAGCCGCCCTGCTTTACCCGCAGGACAGGAGAGAGAGTATAAATTGTGGAAAGGGGCCAAAATAAGGGGCTGTCAGTTACACTCGAACATACAACTTTATTATTTGATCAAGCATTACAAGAGCCCCAAAAAAATTTTTTAAACACATAGCTTTAATCTTCAGCTGAAGGCCAATAACTTCAAACGCAAGCATAATCAGAAATTTAAAAGGCAAGCCTTATCTTAAAACAGTTCTTTAGTTAGGCTGAAGTAAACAAGTTTGAAATCGTTTGAAGGGCTAACACTTTTTTAATACCAAAGGCCTTACATAAAGCAGTTCTTTAATTTAGGCTGAAGGCCTTAAGAGCAAACTACTCAAACTCAAAATCGGCTGAAGGCCCAAGACTTAAAAATTCAACAACATTAAAAATTTTAAAACGCCAAAGGACTTACGTGAAACAGTACTTTAAACTAGGCTGAAGGCTTTAACAGCAGAACAACTCTAATTTAAAAAATCGGCTAGAAACCATACAAGTACAAACAACAAGAACAAATTTTTAAAAAATTAGGGCAGTACACCGAAGGGCGCTCAGATGTTCAAGGGTCCGCCTGGAATTCAAACAGCCAGCCAAAGTTGCCGAGCGGTTCTGAGCGCTACAGTCTGGAACCGCGCGACCGCTACGGTCGCAGGTTCGAATCATGCCTCGGGCATGGATGTGTGTGATGTCCTTAGGTTAGTTAGATTTAGGTAGTTCTAAGTTCTAGGGGACTGATGACCTCAGAAGTTAAGTTCCATAGTGCTCAGAGCCATTTGAACCATTTTTGGAATTCAAACACTAACACTCGCTTAGGTGAGACAGGCAGTCAGGCCAACCAGTCACAATCCAACCACATCCCAACCGACCGACAGTCAACAGACCCACCGACAAGATTACTTTCACTCCACCCGACCAGGGCACAACAGAGAATTCAACGAAACAACGTAGAAGATGTTGGTGCCCACAACCAATCATACACAGAACTGTCAAACTACACACCGTGCTGGACAGCAACAACACGATGAGGAAACTACACCGCCTGAAATTTACGTCAACGGCTAGGGCAGGTAACCGGAATGTCAACGGCCACAAGGCAGAAGATTCCGCTGGTGACTTCCATTCAAATAACCAAATACAGTGTAACTCCACTGGAGGATGGCTAGAATTTTCCAACTTGAAAACCACATTGTTGCTCGCGGGAATATCCCAACAGCCGACAACGAACTCTAAATGACACAATGTGAACAGTCTTGACTTGCTGGTAGGTTAAATCAAAACTCAACTTTCGTGTCCAGGGTCGGTGAGCCATGGACCTCGTAGCAATGAGAACAGCGCCACACACTCCGACACTGCATAGAGACCGCCAGTGGGGCCAGCCAAACTACGCCCCGCCGAGAATTGCTCGTTGCTCCACACCAACCGACCGATTGCTCAGGCCCGGAAACGGTGGAAGGACCACATATATGTCGTCCGATGAGACGACCAACCGAACGACCAACCAACGGTCGTCCCGCTGCAGTCTCCTTTCGACGGACAGTTCATGTATGTCGCTAGGGGTCGGCGAGCACTGGCTGTCGGCGCCTCACCGGCGCTCCGTCCCCGACTTCACTGCTGCTGCGTCCCGAATGGACTGCTAGTCCGTCCCGAACTCACCGCCAGACACACGACGACCTGGAAATACTATCGGTCGCTCCAGAGATGGTACGACAGTGCACTTATCGATACGCGCTGCTGCTGCCACTCACGGGCAAGTAAGGCTGGAAGTTAGTGACGCCCGTAAATGGAATAAGAAAACGAGGCGGCAGTTCCGTAATAGAAGATGACAAACAATAAATGGGATAAACGCGAGCCGTGCACGGCTCAGCTACAGACTGTACTTTGGCTGTGAAATCGGGGATCAGGACAAGCCCTGGACTCCTCACGTATGTTGCATATATCGTGTCTCGAGTCTTCATTCGAGGCTGGATCGTAAAATAACTTGCACGGACTTCGCTATACCCATCATCTGGCGAGAATTATCTAACAATTAATGTTACTTTTGGATAACTACTCCATTAATACATGGTATTTCCAATAAGTCTTTCTCCACAAATCCTAACTTATCGTCGGCCATGCGACCAGTGACTCACGGAGACGGACTGCGGTTACTGTCCCACCTGTTTGTGACGGTGACGAGGGCGGTAGTGAAACTAGTGCTGCACCATCACCTCCACAAACCAGTTCTTCGAATTATCCTGATTTACGTGTAACGATAAGTGTACAGAGATTCACAATATTACATAGTGTGAACTTGATGACCTAATGAGAGATCTGGGACTGAAGAGGGGTGAAACTCAACTGTTGGCATCAAGACTGAAATAGTGAAATTGTTTTGATGAGACGGTAAATACGACTGCATTCCGTAACTGCCTTATGCCACTCCTTTCATTTTTCAAAAGTGAAAAGAACTTGGTAGTTTATTATTACGAACAGGGACTAATGGCAGCTATGGGCATTGACTATAAACGTGATCAGTGGAGGTTTTTCATCAACTCCAAAGTAAGTCTCAAGTGTGTGCTACTGCACAACGGCAGCGTGTTACCATCGATTCCGATTGCATATGCACCTTGGATGAAATAAACATATGATATCATGAAACAGATGACGAAGAAATTGATGAAATGTATGATGAGGTAAAAGAAATTATTCAGGTAGTGAAGGGAGACGAAAATTTAATAGTCATGGGTGACTGGAATTCGATAGTAGGGAAAGGAAGAGAAGGAAATGCAGCAGGTGAATATGGATTGGGGGTAAGAAATGAAAGAGGAAGCCGTCTGGTAGAATTTTGCACAGAGCATAACTTAATCATAGCTAACACTTGGTTCAATAATCATGAAAGAAGGTTGTATACATGGAAGAAGCCTGGAGATACTAGAAGGTATCAGACAGATTATATAATGGTAAGACAGAGATTTAGGAACTAGGTTTTAAATTGTAAGACATTTCCAGGAGTAGATGTGAACTCTGACCACAATCTATTGGCTATGAACTGTAGATTAAAACGGAAGAAACTGCAAAAAGGTGTGAATTAAAGGAGATGGGATCTGGATAAACTGACTAAACCAGAGGTTGTACAGAGTTTCAGGGAGAGCATAAGGGAATAATTTACAGGAATGGGGGAAAGAAATACAGTAGAAGAAGAATGGGTAGCTCTGAGGGATGAAGTAGTGAAGGCAGCAGAGGATCAAGTAGGTAAAAAGACGAGGGCTAGTAGAAATCCTTGGGTAACAGATGAAATATTGAATTTAATTGATGAAAGGAGAAAATATAAAGATGCAGTAAATGAAGCATGTAAGGTGTCAGGCAAATCCAACACCTTCCATGAAAACCCTGACATGATAAGCAAATCCAGTAGTATGTCACATAGCTCCGAATAAATCGTGACATTAAATTAATCAAAGTAATACGAGTAACAAGCGAGCAAATGGAATACCACAGACTCACACAAGAATGCCTAAATGCATGTCATACCTTCCCACTGTGAGACAGACGCAGTTCCGAGGGGAGAAACGAGAACAGAAGCCGAGAGCAGAACCGTGTTAAGCTGGAAGGCCCTACGATAAGGGACGGACGGACACCCACGTCGCCAGCTAACTGCTGGGAGCACACCACCCGCAAGTTTTAGCGTGAGACTTTTTCGCGTCTCTGTTACGTCAGGACCACCCCCAGCCCATGTTAAAAGCTAGAGCCCTCCAGAAGAACAGTATAGATCTTACGATAACACAAAAAGGGCCACACCACCCGCAAGTTTTAGCGTGAGACTTTTTCGCGTCTCTGTTACGTTAGGACCACCCCCCCAGCCCATGTTAAAAGATAGAGCCTTCCAGAAGAACAGTATAGATCTTACGATAACACTAAAGGACCACACCAGCTGCAAGTTTTAGCGTGAGACTTTTTCGCGTCTCTGTTACGTTGCAAAATTTAAAAACATTGCCCCACCACGAAAAGTATAACGTTTCTCATTGGATACACAGAATTTTTGTAGGCGGAGCTTAAGGTTAACATTGAGACCCTGATTGGTCAGATGAAAACACAGCCAGATAGTTTTTTTTAAACCAACTTCGGAAAATTGTAGTAAGGAGAAGTTAGAAGAGAGTTGCTTCCGAGAGGGCGAGCTGGACGGAGCTGCGCCGGCCGCCGCCCCCTGACGAACACCGACAAGGTAACGAACACACGCGATGCCGCATTTTTGAGCGCATAAGGCTTCACTCAGAACTGCAGAAGTCTCATCTGTTACATCCCCTTTTTGCGTAATACTAATGTCGATCGTCAATTAAAGCTCATGGTGTTCACATTTGCCACTTGAAGTAAAAATCTGAAACGCGATGATTTTTCTGTTATATAGTTATTGAGAAGCCACATCAGCCACTGTAATTTACGACAAGTTAGATAAGTAATTAAAGATAATTGAGGGTCATTGTAGACCATTTTGATAATTTGCTTTTTTGTGAAACTTAATTTAAACCTAGATTGTAGATGTGATATGGCATCTTCGATCCATTGTAGAACTTGGAAACCCATTCAGGGAATATTCGTTCACATTTTCGTTGAATGCAGTTGGTTTTTACCATCCTGTATTAAAACATTTCCTTTTATCAATAGTGCAATTTATAAACAATGTTTTGTGAGTAGAATAAAATTTCCAATGGTAAACTTAACTGCTTTTTCGACGTTATTTTACCAGCTAACTAAAAATAGGAAAGCCTTGAACCCCTTCCACTAAATTTAGTTAGTATTAAGATTCTTTTACAGGGAGTGCAGTGGAGATGACGCTGAAATCACTAAGTCTTTGGTTATATCATCGCTAGTCTCACTGAACTCTTCTGAATTCTACACGTCATGTGTGGTCTGGCGTCTCCTTACCAGCAATAGGTCCCAGGTTCAAACTAGTCATTTCCCTAAAAAACACGCTCAGAGCGTCGTTGCGCGAAAGTAGTAGGGAGACACGATGTAGAACAAACAGACACCTCGCAGAATGTTTAGAAGCAGACAAAAAGAAATACAAACGTCTCAAAAATGAGATCGACAGGAAGTGCAGAATGGCTAAGCAGTGATGGCTAGAGGACAAATGTAAGGATGTAGAGGATTATCTCACTAGGGGTAAGACAGATACTGCCTACAGGAAAATTAAAGAGACCTTTGGAGAAAAGAGAACCACTTGTATGAATATCAAGAGCTCAGATGGAAACCCAGTTCTAAGCGAAGAAGGGAAAACAGAAAGGTGGAAGAAGTATATAGAGGGTCTATACAAGGGCGATGTACTTGAGGACAATATTATGGAAATGGAAGAGGATGTAGATGAAGACGAAATGAGAGATATGATACTGTGTGAAGAGTTTGACAGAGCACTGAAAGACCTCAGTTGAAACAAGGCCCCAGGAACAGACAACATTCCATTAGAACTACTGACAGCCTTGGTAGGGCCAGTCCAGACAAAACTCTACCATCTGGTGAGCAAGATGTATGAGACAGACGAAATACCCTCAGACTTCAAGAAGAATATAATAATTCCAATCCCAAAGAGATCAGGTGTTGACAGATGTGAAAATTACCGAACTATCAGTTTAATAAGTCACAGCTGCAAAATACTAACGCGAATTATTTACAGACGAATGGAAAAACTGGTAGAAGCCGACCTCGGGGAAGGTCCGTTTGGATTCCGTAGAAATGTTGGAACACGTGAGGCAATACTGACCTTACGCCTTATCTTAGAAGAAAGATTGAGGAAAGGCAAACCTACGTTTCTAGCATTTGTGGACTTAGAGAAAGCTTTTGACAATGTTGACTGGAATACTCTTTCAAATTCTAAAGGTGTCAGTGGTAAAATACAGAGAGCGAAAGGCTATTTACAATTTGTAGAGAAGCAGTGGTTGGGAAGGGAGTGAGACAGGGTTGTAGCCTCTCCCCGATTCAATCTGTATACTGAGCAAGCAGTAAAGGAAACAAAAGAAAAATTTGGAATACGTATTAAAATCCATGGAGAAGAAATAAAAACTTTAAGGTTCGCCGATGACATTGTAATTCTGTCAGAGACAGCAAAGGACTTGGAAAAGTAGTTGAACGAAATGGACAGTGTCTTGAAAGGAGGATATAAGATGAACATCAACAAAAGCAAAACGAGGATAATGGAATGTAGTCTAATTAAGTCGGGTGATGCTGAGGGAATTAGATTAGGAAACGAGACACTTGAAGTAGTAAAGGAGTTTTGCTATTTGGGTAGCAAAATAACTGATGATGGTCGAAGTAGAGAGGATGTAAAATGTAGACTGGCAATGGCAAGGAAAGCGTTTCTGAAGAAGAGAAATTTGTTAACATCGAGTATAGATTTAAGTGTCACGAAATCGTTTCTGAAAGAATTTGTATGGAGTGTAGCTATGTATTGAAGTGAAACATGGACGATAAATAATTTGGAATAGAAGAGAATAGAAGCTTTCAAAATGTGGTGCTACAGAAGAATGCTGAAGATTAGCTGGGTAGATCACATAACTAATGAGGAGGTATTGAATAGAATTGGGGAGAAGAGGAGTTTGTGGCACAACTTGACTAGAAGAAGGGACCGGTTGGTAGGACATGTTCTGAGGCATCAAGGGATCACCAATTTAGTATTGGAGGTCAGCGTGGAGGGAAAAAAATCATAGAGGGAGACCAAGAGATGAATACTCTCAGCAGATTCAGAAGGATGTAGGTTGCAGTGGGTACTGGGAGAGAAGAAGCTTGCACAGGATAGAGTAGCATGGAGAGCTGCATGAAACCAGTCTCAGGACTGAAGACCACACAACAACATCATGAAACAATTGTAACTGCGGTTGAACTACGACATATTTAAATGGCAGATTTCCGGCGACCGAAAAGTCATGAGCATATTGCTGGGATAGCTGCGCCAAATCTCTTTTTTATAAAAAGAAAGATTGGCCTAAGCGTTAATCACAGAACCAGCATCTCACAGTGTTTTGCACGAAGCACTTGTCGAAACATAGTTATCCCTGCTATCCATACAAAATTGGGGCTAATGAAAAACTTCTTAAGGCCATGGACAAAACTGGGGAACAATTCCCCTATTTACGCGAGAAATTTTGCACGTCTTAATGAAAATAAAATGAAAGAAGGGATTTCGTGGGTTCCCCAAGTATGCAAAGTGTGCAAAGAATTTCAACACCATTCTGACAGGAGATGAAAAGTCAGCGTGGTATGTCTTTGCTCAAGTGTCAAAAAACATTCTAGGAAGTAAGAAGACAGAAAACTATAAGGATCTTGTGAAAGATATTCTGCACTGCTACAACAGACTGGAGTGCAACATGTCTTTAAAGTTACATTTCATAGATTCCCACTTGTACTTCTTTCCTAATAACTGTGAAGCTGTAAGGGACCAGCACGGAGAACGCTTTCACCAACAAATTTCGGACATGGAAATGAAATATCAGGGAAAGTAGAGTGCATCAATGTTAGCCCATTACTGGTGGACACTAATAGAGGAATCACCAGCAGAAAACTACAAATGCTTTCAGCGACATTCCTCCGAGGAAGCTTATGTAGACAATAACGTGATGTTTTCATAACTTCGGAACGAGAGCTAATCTTACATTTTCATTTTCGTTATCAGCACATCCGAAAAGATAAAGTATAGCTGTTTTCATGCCAGTTACAGAAAAAAGTAAAATTTTGTTGGCTAGTGTTGGCATTCGTGACGAATGAATCCATCTTATCTGAACGTGTCTTGTAGCTTGTTTTTCATAATTTGGTAATGATACAACAAAAAATCATTTTTCTCTACATCGTGGTCTATAATTAATAATTTCGTTAGGAAAATCTATGTTATTTATACGTGGTATCACACCTTTATAGTCGATAAGCTCAACTCCCACTTCAGTATTTTCAAGAAGTTAACGTCCAGCAATCAGCATATTCACTCGTCACTCATTCTTCTTTCCCATTTCCCTTCTTCATCAGCATTTACTCGATACCACCACAGCCCTCTCTTTCCCCCGTTTCCCATAAATTCTCAAACAACGTATATCCTTTAGCATCAGTTCGGAATGTTCTCTATCTTTAACTAAGGACTGTAGAGTAACATGATTCATGGACTATTCCCCGCCTGAAAGTGGCCCGAACACAGCATACACTAAACCTGATTAGCATGCCAACATTCCTGTCAACTTAGAAGTAAGGTACGTGCTAACACAAATCTCTCACCCATCAGAAAGCCCTCGAATTTGAATTCTTAATGCTACATTATGAGTCTATGTAAATGTCCGTGAAATTTTGGTAGAAATGGACATTGTCAGTGGCTTCCGTGTATCGACGATACAGATAGTCGAATCGTGGGTGCAACCACATCTGAGATAAATCTGCGGAGAGCCAGACTAGCGTATGGTTCATGAAGAGGGGCAGTGCATTTTCATTAGCTACAGGGGCAACAGTCTCTATGACTCACTGATCCGCCATTGTAACATTGTCCAACTTGGCTTTGCTATGCTGTTACTCCTGCATAGCCAAAAGCAAGGGGAAAGTACAGCTTCATATTTTTGGGGGACATACAGGTCTACTGCACATTTTATGATGATGGCATCCTTTCGGGTCAAATATTCCACACGTAAATAGTGCTCCATCCGGGTACCCAGGCGGAGCTACTCAGGAGACCCTTGTCATCGGAAAAAGCAAATCAGCGTCGGAGGATAGAACGTTGGAGCCCTTTATCGTATAGGTAGATCAGATTATCAGAAAATAGAAATGGGTGAGTTGAAGTTAGATCTAGTGGGAGTTAGTGAAGTGAGGTGGTCGAATAGATAGGAATTTTGTCAGGTGAGTTCTGAGTCCTTAAATCAAAAACAAATCCGGCTGTTACCAGAGGTCTGAAAATGAATAAGAAAATAATAATACGGGTGAATGCTGTCTAGTAAAAACATCTAAATGATGAGGACATACAGCGTACGATGAGAAAAAAATTACTCATTATGTTAAGGGAGACGAAAATTTAAGTGTGGCAGGGTATTGCAACTCCATAATAGGAAAAAGGAGAGAAAAATAATAGTAGGAGAACGTGAATTTGGGAATAGGCAAGGAAAGAGAAAGCCACCTTGCAGAAATCTCCAGAGAGCACAATTTAATCATTGCGAACGCCTTGAGAATGATGAAAGAAGATTGAGTCCTCTCCTGATCTCCATAGGCTTTGGGTAATTACAGCGTTTGTAATTTTTACTTTTGTCATCGTGCTTTGAACACTAGCCATAACTCAGTTCTGATCTGGAAATATATTTTTCACCAGTAATTTTGTAACGTGAACTGACGATAAACTCGTAACATCGAGACGTTGTAAAACTAAAAATAGAAAATTAATTTATGATGTCCTGAACTCAGCTGCGCCATTGCCCAGGATAACTGGAAATTCTGACAGCATTAACCAAATATAAGTCATTGTACGATTCAGCATTAAAGGGATTAAAGTAAGTTGTATCATCGTACAACTACCAGTAGGAAAATAAAATATAAAAATGATGAAAATGTGACGCTGTTAGAGCACGTTGTAGTGTGCATTTTGTTGAGGCCCTAGGCTGTAAAGGCCACTTATGTGTTGAAGGAATTATGTGGGCACCATCCTAGGCAGCATTTTCATAGCGTTGGGTTTAATTAAGTCCAACACTGGGAAGCTCAGTTTGTGCTACTTCCGTTTATTAATTATAGAATAATTGCACTTAGAACAAGCATTTTTCACTTACTAGCAAGGAATAGATTAGGTACACCAGTTGTAGGACTATGAACAAGGTCCATTACAATTGCTTCATTTCCGCAAATAGATCAGTTCAAACCACAGCTAGAGTGATTGCAGTTCCCAAACTAGAACGCATTGTGTTATCAAAATTTTAGGGTAATTTTTCATAGGGTTGAGTTATTAATCTGCAGAAAATGAAACATTAGCAGGTGGGGCGTTGATGGTGTGGTTCAGCGCATTTAAGAACCAGGCAGCGCATGAAGTATGATGGGGATGCGACTCTTGGTTCTGCACGCTTCGGATGGTATCATTTTCGAGCGGTTTACGTTAAGCGGCAGCTAGTGGCCATTGTACGTCTGCGACTGTGACTCAAATATGGGCCAGACCTCCTTCCTTAGCAGCAATAAGGTCCAATTGCTGTATTTGCTCGTGCCCTTGACCGAAGTCATATGTGACCTCTCAGCAGACGTTGAACTGCCTCACATCATCAGCAAAGTGTCTTTCAAGAAGCGTATCAGAGAAAGCCTAGAATCAAACTCTCACACACAGATAGGATGGAAATAGCTACTTTTTTGTGATAATGCAGTTAGGACTAGTGACAATTTACTAAAGTGAACTAGTGTCAGAAAAGATTTTCTGTTCGGAAATAAACCAAATGTATCTTTTATTGTGTTCTGCCAAAAAGAATTAATATGTGCACTCAACACCATACCAAATTTGTGTCCAGCCATCTGACTGACCAGCTTTGATTCTTCGTCTCATCAATCCAGTCGCTTGATATTAAATTTCGTTGCAGTTGCATGACATCCTCTTATCTCACACTAAAAGATACGCATTCTTTGAGAGCTTTCCGCTCTGTGAACATTCATGCGAAATCTTGAGTATTTGTTAGTTTCTTCGTTATCTGCAAAACAGTTTTTTACCGAGTTGCCAATTTGTAAGGTGCCTTCGACAGTCTTCATTGTACAGCTACCGGCTCTACAGGGCTACGGCTAACATTGAGTCGAATCTGTGACAAGCGGAGAGTCGAAACGGTGATAATTTAAAGATGATTCTCGATCTGTGAAATTGACTTCATCTACAATCTATTTGCATTTCTTAATCCGGTGAAATTGCTTTCTTCATTTTCCAGCCTCCATTGCGTTGATTTAAGATTTCTGCAGTTGCAAAGATAAATGTCTAGTTTTGTTTATTTGTACACACATTTCTCGGAATTCTGCTTGAAACAAACACAATTCAGTATTGCGTGAAAAGCATAATTTTTGACCAAAGCATAACCAAAGAAGAGCAAAAGTTGAGCAGAGTGCACAACTAAAACATCTTAAAGAATTGACTCTCGTCACGTTGCTTAAAACATATTAATTCGTTTTGTGACAAAAGTGGCTCACGTAAGTATTTTTCCCTTCAGTTTCCCACTATGGCACAAATAAATGAACTTCGAGACACCCTTCAGTCTTCTGAAACTGATTCGGCATCTCTTGTCAATTGCTCGAAATCCTGTAGAGCGTTATTCTCAAACCGAAATAGTTAGTACTGGTCATTACGGCAAGAAAGGAAGAATGAATTGACTGTTGGTGTTAATAACGATCATCCTCCTTTACCTCCTCTGCATTCCTGCAGACGACGTGTCACTGAGCACGTTTGTTCTGTGCATGCAGTACACGTGAGTCGCCTAGTTGTTTCCAATGCACTGTGTGGAATACGAAGGTTCTGTTATAGTTCACTAACCTGCTGTCTTCAAGTTGATGTCCCCAGCGCAGAAAACAGCACGCAGGTCGTATATTCTGTATCTTGAGGCTGAAACTGACTTATAGCGAGGTTCTCTTCTGAAATAATGTATCACTTCTTTGGGATGCCACTCGCGTATTTTAATATAGCCACACGAGAAGACTACATGATCTTAATACAACACCCTCTGTTACAGCAAAGTACGTGATCAAACACAACGTTTACGAAAATGTATCTTTACACTATTTGTGGCACGTGTCTGTGCCTCATGACTGCCGGAGTGAATCTTTTAATACTGAATGCTGGCAAACACATCCTGCCACAGACAACATGACTGCACATCTCGACTGCCTAATCCAGAGTGACGAACAGGAACTTAAATAAAAATTGGAAACACAGCCTACGTCGGACTACATGTCTGTTCTTCTCGACTGCCTAATCCAGAGTGACGAACAGCCCGAAACACTTCGCGCGCTATACCAGAAAAGGCGTGACCCGAACGTATCCGAAGTGCTTCGCATGCAATTTCGTCAGGCTTTCGTTTTTTTTAAATTTTTTTTTAATGTGTGTGAAATCTTATGGGACGTAACTGCTAGGCGCATCAGTCCCTAAGCTTACACACTACTTAACCTAAATTATCCTAAGGACAAACACACACACCCATGCTCGAGGGAGGACTCGAACCTCAGCCGGGACCAGCCGCACAGCTTTTGTTTTTGATTTATATTGTTTTTTAATAATTCTAAATTGACTGATTGATAGTCAGCTGTTTAGAGATATTTATATTAGAAAGTGAAGTCATTCCAATGAGTAGTTTAACTAATAATAATAACTATACTTTAACGTTTTGGCGCCCTTGCTCCGAACACAGCAGCCAATCACAGAGCAGCAGCATTATGCAGGCGGTGTTTCTCACGGGAATGGTACCGAATCTAACATCTGTCACAGGTACCTCGCACCACATTTCATCATCTACATACTTCTTGCATCTCCACTGCTCTGGGAACAGCTTCTTGGAGCCTAATATGATGGCTGACCAAGCCAGAAATATTACATCCTGTAGCGCATTGCTACATACTATGTGCAGACTTTTTGTATGCATGTTTCATCCTCCGGGGCTGGAATGCGGCTATTCTACATCTACATCTACATACATACTCCGCAAGCCACCTAACGGTGTGTGGCGGAGGGTACCTTGAGTACCTCTATCGGTTCTCCCTTTTATTCCAGTCTCGTATTGTTCGTGGAAAGAAGGATTGTCGGTATGCTTCTGTGTGGGCTCTAATCTCTCTGATTTTATCCTCACGGTCTCTTCGCGAGATATACGTAGGAAGGAGCAATATACTGCTTGACTCCTCGAAACTTCAACAAAAGCCCGTACCGAGCTACTGAGCGTCTCTCCTGCAGAGTCTTCCACTGGAGTTTATCTGTCATCTCCGTAATGCTTTCGCGATTACTAAATGATCCTGTACCGAAGCGCGCTGCTCTCCGTTGTATCTTCTCTATCTCTTCTATCAATCCTATCTGGTACGGATCCCACACTGTTGATCAGTATTCAAGCAGTGGGCGAACAAGCGTACTGTAACGTACTTCCTTTGTTTTCGGATTGCATATCCTTAGGATTCTTCCAATGAATCTCAGTCTGGCATCTGCTTTACCGACGATCAACTTTATATGATCATTCCATTTTAAATCACTCCTAATGCCTACTCCCAGATAATTTATGGAATTAACTGCTTCCAGTTGCTGACCTGCTATATTGTAGCTAAATGATAAGGGATCTTTCTTTCTATATATTCGCAGCACATTACACTTGTCTACATTGAGATTCAATTGCCATTCCCTGCACCATGCGTCAATTCGCTGCAGATCCTCCTTCATTTCAGTACAATTTTCCATTGTTACAACCTCTCGATATACCACAGCATCATCCGCAAAAAGCTTCAGTGAACTTCCGATGTCTAGGACGCATTGTCAATAGCAAACCACTTCAAATGAATCGCTCGAGTTAGCTTACATAAGAGAAGAAAACGTACTGTGATTCAGCGGTGGCAGTGGCGGAGCGGAACAGTTCATCTCCGTGGTTTTCCGAGTAATTAGTTCCGGGCCCTCCTCGGGCGCCGTTTGCGCACGGCGACGGACGGACATATTTCAGCGGCTTAATGCGACGGTGTCCGTGTCGGGACATATTGTACGGGAGGAGCGGCGTCGCTGAGGCGTCAATCCGGTCCATTGTCCGGCTGTCGGAGACAATGCGCCGGCGGTATTGACACGGAGGTAATTGGGGCCGGATCGGTAATCTTGTTAGCCGCGGCACACCCTCCGTCGGTGGGGCCGCCCCACACACACCCGACTCCTGCCGCACCGTTCCATTCCTACATCGATAGGCTTCCAGCCCGGAGTTGACCTACTACACGTTTTACAAGCTGAGAAACCCAGCGCTGACCAGGTATTTATTTATAGCTGTGCCAGGGACTTCGTACATGTGGCCTTACAAAGCTGCTTTGTACACTGTGTTCGGAGTAGTGTGATTGGATTATGATGATGATTAGTAGTGTTGTAGGGCGCACAACAACGAGGTTATCAGCGCCCGTTCCCAAAAGAAATGTTGACGAGTGCAGCCAAGATCTGTTGAACAAGGATCAATTCAGAGCCGATCTTTGCGTGAACTGTAAATGTTCCAATTTCAAGATTGGACACAGCACATCAAAACAGGTAGATAAAACTAAAAAGAAAATAGCAGTACAAAACAGGTAAAAATAATTAACGGTGGCTGAGTGACCACTTACAAATAATGGGTGACCAAACCACTTTACAGCACATTAAGATCTCAATCCCAATATTTTGGGAAGAAGGCCAGACATCACACAAAAACGCAAAACTCTAGCGACACTCGCCTCATTATTAGTTAAAATAGAGGGCAGGTCTGGTGGGAAACTGAAATCTTCCCTCAAACCCGCATATAAAACACACTCAGTTAAAATATGTCGTATCGACAGCTGTGTCCCACATGTCTGACACGTTGGTGGCTCCTCACAACGTAACAGAAAACCATGTGTCAACGGACACTGCCCTATTCTAAGCCATGGAAGGGCTACTTTCTCAGCTCGTCGTTGTCGGAAGGAGGTAAGCCACGGGCGAACAGAATCCTTCACCGCTCGCAACTTATTATCCCTCACTTCCAGCCACTGAGCCTCCCACCAACGCACGACCTTCCGAGTCACGAATGATGTTATTGCCTGCAGGGGGACGGAACAGCGAGCAGGAGGTGGAATGGAGCAAGACTCCTTGGCAGCCGCGTCTGCAAGTTCATTTCCAGGAATCCCTATGTGCCTTGAAACCCAGCAGAAAATTACATCCTTACCCTGCTTTTGCAGCATCCGATCTGCTGGGTACATCTGTTCAAGAGCGTGTAGAGCACTTTGGGAATCGGAGCAGATGATGAATTTCGTGCCATGATGTCGCCGCATATGCTCTAATGCTTGCAGAATGGCAAACAGTTCTGCATAGTAAACTGAGAACTCCTCTTGGAGCCCTATCCTACGGACAGTATCGGGAAATACAGCAGAGCACCCCATAAAATCCCCCTTTTTAGACCCATCCGTGTAAACAGTAATAAAATCTGAATGGCGGTCTAAAATCTCAGTAAATTTAATTTTAAAAGGGTGGTCCGGGGTACAATACTTCTCGTAAGCAGCCAGATCAAGAAGTAATCTTGGCCTTTGTAGTAGCCAGGGAGATCCCTTACTCCATCCCTGGTGGAGGACCTTAATGCCCTCTAGGTGTACTGACTCGAGACTCTCCTTTGCACGGATGCCAAACGGCTTTGTTGCCTCGGACGGTGGCGGAAGAGACGTTCCAGTGCCGTCTGTGAAAAGGTGTTGGACGCCAACGAAATAGAAGTGGACTTGGCCCTCTATGCTTGCCGTACCACGAGGAGAAGACGCCGAATGGACAGTGTGATTAGAGACATGAAAGGTGAGGTAGATTGCTTCACTGACGTGAAGAGAGAAAACCACGTGGAGTTGGCCGTGCGAAAAAGCAGCTGACACTAAAGCCGTCGGCACTCGGACCGTGCATCAGAACGTTGAGCGTTGAGCGTGCCGAGTTTCTGACTTCATAGCGTGGAATAGGACGCTCGGGAGTCTTTCCGAACGTGCAGAGCAATATCTGGCATGTCAGATATTCTGAGCGTGCGTCTGAGCGTTGACCAATTAGATGGCACAACGCCACCTACGTCACAAGCACGCCGTCTCCTTTCAGTACAGAGTTGTGAGGCGCCATATTGGCGTTCATTTCAAGCCTATATGTATATATGCCGTTTCTGAGCACCAGCAAATTGAGAATCACTGGAAAACACGTTGTTAACTGTGTGATTCGTTCCAATAAAATAATGAGAAACATCACATTCGTGGCAAAAGAATTATTGTAACTTGCGTATTATGAGAGTAGGCTATTTGAAGACAGCGACACACTGAAGATCCACCCCAAACGCATTGTTCTTGGTACAATTTATTATAATTAAATTTCAACTTGCAACATATCTACGATTAGGGTTTTCAGCAAGGGGTAATGTAGATGTTGTGAACTCATGGCTCAATCGTCGAAAATCTAGTTAGTGATGATTCCAGGCTCGGATGCAAAGAGGCCTAGGTGTTATTCTACGATATTCAAAAGTTTTATGGATGTGTTTTATAAACCATTCTTGAAGATTAAACTTTTGCAAGTTAGGACAATGGTGATGTAAAAAAGTAATCAGCACTCCGAATTTAAGTTACACTTCTTTTTTATTACTTTTGTTGCAGTATCACGTAACTCGTTCCAAAACATCACTTCACAATATAAAACATACTTGAAAATATCTTCCTCACTGTTAAAGTTCACATTTCATGAACTGACTACAATTTCCGTCTTTTTAACACGACCAAAACTTGACTCTCTAATAACCGCTTACGCGCCCAAAAATCAGAGTTACAAGTATGTCAATGATAATAGTGACAAAAGAAAGAATACACATAAGAATAATATCATTGCAATATATACATATCGATGTATCGAAGTACCTCTACATTAATGAAATCAAATCTGAATGTTGTCACAGAAATATGTTAACTATTTTACAGAAACACAGTAGAATATTACTGGTATCGAGAGGTTGAGGTGAGGTGCCGTAATGGTTATGTAATTCAAGTACCATTACAACCTGAATGATTAAATTTTACCTAATGCCAGACTCTTATATGGAATAGAGAGAGGCATGAACACTTAAAAAGGCAGAAATGAAGAAGATTGACGTGTTCGAAATGTGGCGGTACAGATGAGAGTTAAAAATATCCTGAACACAAAGAATTACCAGAGAAGTAGTTCTAAGGCGAATCAATAAAGATAAGGAATTGGGGAACGCAATCAAAACTACAATATTTTGGCAATATGGTGCGAGGAGAAAGGTATAATATTCTCAGGCTGATAATGGAAAGAAAAGTTGTATGAAAAGATCAGTAGGAAGAAGACGGACATCTTGACTGTAGAAATTGACAGAGAGGATTGGATGCACTTTCCTGCAATCGTTTGGATCCAAAAAGTAAAAACAAGATTAGCCATAATAACAACCATCCTCTGAAGAGAGATGGCACCTTAAGAAGAAGACGAAAAAGGAAAAGGTAGGGTATAATAGAAATGGATCCTCAAAAGAGCAGTTTGCAACGTAATTTCGAATGTGAAAATGGTTACGAGCTGCCACTGGCTTCAGTATGAAATATTTTCTTACTCAGTGAAAATGCACTTGAAACGTGAACTTTTCATTTACTGTACACTCGTACGAGTTGAAGGGGGTGTTTCACGTCTCGACTTCGCATTTTGATGCAATACTGTGAGAGGTCGCATGTCTTTAAGATACACATAGCGACTTTCTCCCTCTCATATTTGTGTCTTATTCTGAGTAATTCGATTTGGGGAAGTATGGCCGAGTATTGTCATTAAAAGGCTAGTATTGAGAACGCAGAAGATACGAATATTTTCCTCTGTAATTGCATGTGGTGAAAAGTTGCTATTGCTTCACACGCAGACTTCCCACGCAGCGTCTCTCGTCACCCGGGTGGTCCGGTGACAGGCGGGTTCTGCTGATCTTGAAAGGGTTATGCCGACGGGTGTGAGGGAGTCGAGTGGATGCTGTCCAGATGCCGACATTGTTATAAGAGCGGGGGCGACACGCCCACAGGGGCCTGATGGAACGGCTGGGTCTAGAGATTCCGTTACTTCGCAGAAACTTAGTGAAAACACTTTCTGATGGGCTACCTGCGAGGTGTGGGAATGACTTGTGTTCCCAGACAGTCTTGGGCAAATTACCGCGTTTTCTGAAAAATCATAACTGTGATTGGCTTGCTCAGGGGATAGCTCTGTGACGTAGCAAAATCGGCTCAGAAATTGGCGCCACGTGTCTCCATTGGTGGAATAGTAGGGCTTCGGCAATAGAGTGGAATTTTCCGCCGGTTTTCGAGTTGCTGATTGGAGCGTTTAACAACAGCCACGGTCGTGGGGGCAGGAATGTTCTGCGTTCGGCTTGTACGGGTGCTCTTGAAGGAGTCGGCTCTCGCCTTTCAGTCGGGGTAGGTTACAAGACTGAGCTCTCGCTGCTCTGGACAGCCTGCCTTCCGTTGGCTGTCTAATATACTTTCACTTAATTGTAACTGTTTGACGAAGTTGACTTCAACGTAACTTTCCGAGTACAGTTGGCAATTGAGTGTTCTGCGTACAAGCGGCCTATGTTGTCCGTCTTGTGCAGTTTTAGCTAAAGTTGACTGTATCGGAGTTACTGTGTGACTTCGCTTGTTAAAATCAATCACTGTACCGTCAGTGATTGTGTAGCGAGCCTTCTTCGTCTCCCTCAGAGGCGTATTTGTGTTGCTAGGAAGTCTTTAGTCTGGAACACCCTGACCAGGATAATTTATTTCGGGCTGTACTCGCAACAATATCATCACCACGACGGGACGTCGAAGCAACCAGCCATCGCCTCTGGTATGCCAGATCGTGTCCTTGCAGTTAAGAAGACAGCTTGGTAATGTATGGCCGCAGCACCAGCAGATTAGTGAATTTTGCCATGTGACAATTAGAGCTCAGCACAGCGAGCTTGTTCCCATCTTTTCTAACGTGGTTCTGTCTTGGGTGTTCATTGTCTGAGTTCTCACTACTGTAGCAGCAATTAATGTTGGGTTGGCTGGGTGTTTTAAGATTTGAGTTGCAAGGAATTGGCTCAACATACCACTTGGTAGTAAATGTCACACTCTAGTTTATGGACAACTTCACCTTCACAGCATTTATTTGAGTATCCAATTTGACGTATTGTAGATGTTTCATGTGTTTTGTTTATTATTTTGAGTTAGCCATAATAAATAAAATTGTTATTTTGGACAGAAATTTCATTCTGTTGATCGGCAGAGCAACCCTTTCATTTCTCACTATGTTAATGAAGCTTTCCTTTATCAAATTAATTTCTATCCAATTAAATTATTGCAGGTGCCAAACTCTTTTCTACTCCACTTGCAGGGTCGATTACAGTCAGTTCGCGTTTCTTCTTAATCCATGTGCAACAGCAAAAGTCGGAGTTAGAAAAGGGGGGCTTAGAGCATCATTTCCATATGAAGATTCCAGAAGAATTTAGTGTTAAATACACTGCTAGCCCCGGCACCTCGCAACTTCTCGTCTCTGCAGAGAGTTACAAGTTGTTTACTCCATACAGTCTCATATATTTTGACAAGACTGTATAATTCTCAGCTGCTGTTCTGCAACTGTATCTGCGAGACTGCAGCGGACTTTACGTTTAAATAAACTACACCAAAAATCTCTGAGGTTTGGGATTAGGTGATCGTGGAGGTCTTTATCGACATGGTAAAACTCATAAGGCAATTATAGGGAAGAAGCATCACCAGTTACGTGGGGGAAGACAAATTTTGGATTTATGTTAGAAGATACAGTGAACGGAGAGCAAACCTGCATTCATAGCATTAGCAAATTTATAGAAAGTTGTTGACAATTTTGCTTGTTATGCATACTTCGAATTTATTAATTTAGGAGAGATAAAATACTACGAGCGAAAGGTTATACACCACCTGAGCAGAAATCAGACTGCAACTATAAGAGGAAAAAAATGAAAGGTAGGCAGTTACTGAGATGGGAATGACACAGGGCACAGCCTATCCTCCATCTTATTCAACCTACACACAGAATTCTCAGTGCGTCCAGAAAACTAATTAATCCACCAAAACAAACATGAGAAATATCGACCCAGGAACTGCAAAGAATGACCATCATCTAGTATAGGGCTGACCTCTGTTCGCCTTACAAACACGATGCTGGAATATTTAAAACACCAAAATACGAAGAAAAGTCGATTTCCAGCACAGCACTTCTGACGTTAAGATTATACTGGCTGGCAGAAAAACAACTTACCAAATAGATAAAACATGCTACATTCAAGCTGTACATGTGTACATCACGTGAACAGTTCTAAAGTAGGAATAACGCCAAAGGAAAAGAACAGCAGGTCCGAATCAGCTGTCTCCTGTTATCGGTCGTTAGTGCTGTGGCCACTAGTATTTTACATTTTGTGAGGCACACAGTATCACATCTCTGTACATTTAGAGAGAACTGCTAGTCTTCAAACTGAGCTTAGTTAAGATTTGATTGTGCATCTGCGAAGTCTCTATGAGATAATACTTCGGCATACACCTCGTCCCTTTGTAACTATTCGAAAGTGGCTGCCGGCATACCAACACTTGTTTAAAAATTTTTTCTTCTCCCTCACTGAGACCGAAACCACAAGCACAACATTCTGCTCCACTTGTACGCATAACGGACATCAATGCTAATGAGTTACACTTAAGCAGTAACACTCGTACTTCACAACAGCAATTGCCAATCCATGCAAAGAAAAAGAACTGTTTTCGATTAGGCGGCAGGTCCACCTAGCCAACCGTACCACAATAACGACTTTATTTCGCTGAATTATTTTTGAAGTCTAAGGACAAAAAATTAGTCACTACCAAGAAATATCACCTATTAATAGCGTGCAACACCTCATCTAGCTTTGATAACGACCTTAATTCGTCGAGGCAGAGAGTCTTCAAGTCTGCCATACGCAACTGTCGGTTAGCAGAGCTAATAAATTGCAGGCGTTGAACTGCTACATTTCACTCGCCGTTCGAAACAGCCACAGACATTTTCTGTGTGACTAAGATCGGCTGATTTAACTGATCAGTGGAAGTTCAGTGGGATGTCTACGTGTTTGTAAAATAAGGAACGTCTGCTGTTTGCGCTTTGGACACGGCTTTAGTTTTCTTGGAAGGCGGAATGGCCACGACTAACTCTTGAAGTTGTAGAAGAAAGGCCAACACTTCATCGCCGAGAATTTTGGAGTAACTACCCTGGTTCATGTTCACCGCAGTCTGAATGAGTGCTTCCAGTCAGGGTACGAAAACCACTCCCCAAAATTTTACAGAATCATATTCGGCCTGAACTACACTCACCGCACAGTGCAGGCTAAGCGTCGCATTGAGTTATCGGTATACGTGACACCTTTCATCTTTGGGCCACAGCACACGCGTCCAATCAGTTACTGTGCAGTGTCTGTGGTATTTGGTTCACTGGCGACGTACAGCTGCATTCGTCGCTGTGAACACCGGTCTTTTTTGAGGTGCCCGACTGCAAATGTCCAATGCATGTTGTTCCCTTCCAAAATCTCGCAGGGAAACTGGCTGAGATGGATCTACACTGCCTGACAAAAAAGTGAGACCCCCTAAAGACATGGCCAAATCTCTCTGCAACTCTGTGCACATACACACTTCGGCGGGTACGTAAATCAGTAGAGTTGCAATTCGCTGTGACAGATTGAGCAGCCACCAGAGTGCATTAGTGTTGCTCAGGTTTAGTGTTGTAACCACGGCTTATAGCATATGTTACAGGCATGAACCCACCCCCGCCCCCCCCCCCCCCCTGAACCATGGACCTTGCCGTTGGTGAGGAGGCTTGTGTGCCTCAGCGATAAAGATAGCCAGCCATACCGTAGGTGCAACCACAACGGAGGGCTATCTGTTGAGAGGCCAAACAAACGTGTGGTTCCTGAAGAGGGGCAGCAGCCTTTTCAGTAGTTGCAGGGGCAGCAGTCTGGATGATTGACTGATCTGGCCTTGTAACACTAACCAAAACGGCCTTGCTGTGCTGGTACTGCGAACGGCTGAAAGAAAGGGGAAACTACAGCCGTAATTTTTCCCGAGGGCATGCAGCTTTATTGTATGGTTAAATGATGATGGCGTCCTCTTGGGTAAAATGTTCCGGAGGTAAAATAGTCCCCCATTCGGATCTCCGGGCGGGGACTACTCAAGGGGATGTCGTTATCAGGAGAAAGAAAACTGGCGTTCTACGGATCGGAGCGTGGAATGTCAGATCCCTTAATCGGGCAGGTAGGTTAAAAAGACTAAAAAGGTAAATGGATAGGTTAAAGTTAGATATAGTGGGAATTAGTGAAGTTCGGTGGCAGGAGGAACAAGACTTCTGGTCAGGTGACTACAGGGTTATAAACACAAAAGCAAATAGGGGCAATGCAGGAGTAGGTTTAATAATGAATAGGAATGCGGGTAAGCTACTACAAACAGCATAGTGAACGCATTATTGTGACCAAGATAGATACGAAGCCCACGCCTACCACAGTAGTACAAGTTTATATGCCAACTAGCTCTGCAAATGACGAAGGAATTGAAGAAATGTATGATGAAAAAAAAAAGAAATTATTCAGATAGTGAAGGGAGACGAAAATTTAATAGTCATGGGTGACTGGAATTCGTTAGTAGGAAAAGGGAGAGAAGGAAACGTAGTAGGTGAATATGGATTGGGGGTAAGAAACGAAAGAGGAAGCCGCCTCGTAAAATTTTGCGCAGAGCACAACTTAATCATAGCTAACACTTGGTTCAAGAATAATAAAATAAGACTGTATACATGGAAGAAGCCTGTAGATACTGACAGGTTTCAGATAGATTTTATAATGGTAAGACAGAGATTTAGGAACCAGGTTTTAAATTGTAAGACATTTCCAGGAGCAGATGTAGACTCTGACCACAATCTATTGGTTATGAAGTGTAGATTAAAACTGGATAAACTGCAAAAAGGTGGGAATTTAAGGAGATAGGACCTGGATAAACATAAAGAACGAGTGGTTGTAGAGAGTTTCAGGGAGAGCATAAGGGAACAATTGACAGGAATGGGGGAACGAAATACAGTAGAAGAAGAATGGGTAGTTTTGAGGGATGAAGTAGTGAAGGCAAAAGAGGATCAAGCAGGAAAAAAGACGAGGGCTAGTCGAAATCCTTGGGTAACAGAAGAAATATTGAATTTAATTGATGAAAGGAGAAAATATAAAAATGCAGTAAATGAAGCAGGCAAAAAGGAATACAAACGTCTCAAAAATGAGATCGACAGGAAGTGCAAAATGGCTAAGCAGGGATGGCTAGAGGACAAATGTAAGGATGTAGAGGCTTATCTCACTAGGGGTCAGATAGATACTGCCTACAGGAAAATTAAAGAGACGTTTGCAGAAAAGAGAATCACTTGTATGAATATCAAGAGCTCAGATGGAAACTCAGTTCTAAGCAAAGAAGGGAAAGCAGAAAGGTGGTAGGAGTATATAGAGGGTCTATACAAGGGCGATGTACTTGAGGCCAATATTTTGGAAATGGAAGAGGACGTAGATGAAGCTGAAATGGGAGATATAATACTGCGTGAAGAGTTTAACAGAGCACTGAAAGACCTGAGTCGAAACAAGACCCCGGGAGCAGACAACATTCCATTAGAGCTACTGATAGCCTTGAGAGAGCTATCCATGACAAAACAGTCCTGAGAAAACTCTACCGTCTGGTGAGCAAGATGTATGAGACAGGCGAAATTCCCTCAGACTTCAAGAAGAATATAATAATTTCAATCCCAAAGAAAGCAGGTGTTGACAGATGTGAAAATTACCGAACTATCAGTTTAATAAGTCACAGCTGCAACATTGTTGTTGTTGTTGTTGTGGTCTTCAGTCCTGAGACTGGTTTGATGCAGCTCTCCATGCTACTCTATCCTGTGCAAGCTTCTTCATCTCCCAGTACCTACTGCAACCTACATCCTTCTGAATCTGCTTAGTGTATTCATCTCTTGGTCTCCCTCTACGATTTTTACCCTCCACGCTGCCATCCAATGCTCAATTTGTGATCCCCTGATGCCTCAAAACATGTCCTACCAACCGATCCCTTCTTCTAGTCAAGTTGTGCCACAAACGTCTCTTCTCCCCAATCCTATTCAATACCTCCTCATTAGTTACGTGATCTACCCACCTTATCTTCAGCATTCTTCTGTAGCACCACATTTCGAAAGCTTCTATTCTCTTCTTGTCCAAACTAGTTATCGTCCATGTTTCACTTCCATACATGGCTACACTCCATACAAGTACTTTCAGAAAAGACTTCCTGACACTTAAATCTATACTCGATGTTAACAAATTTCTTTTCTTCATAAACGATTTCCTTGCCATTGCCAGTCTACATTTTATTTCCTCTCCACTTCTACCATCATCAGTTATTTTACTCCCTAAATAGCAAAACTCCTTTACTACTTTAAGTGTCTCATTTCCTAATCTAATTCCCTCAGCATCACCCGATTTAATTTGACTACATTCCATTATCCTTGTTTTGCTTTTGTTGATGTTCATCTTATATCCTCCATTCAAGACACTGTTCATTCCGTTCAACTGCTCTTCCAAGTCCTTTGCTGTCGCTGACAGAATTACAATGTCATCGGCGAACCTCAAAGTCTTTACTTCTTCTCCATGAATTTTAATGCCTACTCCGAATTTTTCTTTTGTTTCCTTTACTGCTTGCTCAATATACAGATTCAAATATACAGATTGAATAACATCGGGGGCAGGCTACAACCCTGTCTCACTCCTTTCCCAACCACTGCTTCCCTTTCATGCCCCTCGACTGTTATAACTGCCATCTGGTTTCTGTACAAATTGTAAATAGCCTTTCGCTCCCTGTATTTTACCCCTGCCACCTTCAGAATTTGAAAGAGAGTATTCCAGTTAACATTGTCAAAAGCTTTCTCTAAGTCTACAAATGCTAGAAACGTAGGTTTGCCTTTTCTTAATCTTTCTTCTAAGATAAGGCGTAAGGTTAGTATTGCCTCACGTGTTCCGGTATTTCTACGGAATCCAAACTGATCTTCCCCGAGGTCCGCTTCTACCAGTTGTCTGTAAATAATTCGCGTTAGTATTTTGCAGATGTGACTTATTAAACTGATAGTTCGGTAATTTTCACATCTGTCAACACCTGCTTTCTTTGGGATTGGAATTATTATATTCTTCTTGAAGTTTGAGGGTATTTCGCCTGTCTCATACATCTTGCTCACCAGATGGTAGAGTTTTGTCATGACTGGCTCTCCCAAGGCCATCAGTAGTTCTAATGGAATGTTGTCTATTCCCGGGGCCTTGTTTCGACTCAGGTCTTTCAGTGCTCTGTCAAACTCTTCACGCAGTATCTTATCTCCCATTTCGTCTTCATCTACATCCTCTTCCATTTCCATAATATTGTCCACAAGTACATCACCCTTGTATAAACCCTCTATATACTCCTTCCACCTTTCTGCTTTCCCTTCTTTGTTTAGAACTGGGTTGCCATCTGAGCTCTTGATATTCATACAAGTGGTTCTCTTCTCTCCAATGGTCTCTTTAATTTTCCTGTAGGCCGTATCTATCTTACCCCTAGTGAGACAAGCCTCTACATCCTTACATTTGTCCTCTAGCCATCCCTGCTTAGCCACTTTGCACTTCCTGTCCATTTCATTTTTGAGACATTTGTATTCCTTTTTGCCTGCTTCATTTACTGCATTTTTATATTTTCTCCTTTCATCAATTAAATTCAATATTTCTTCTGTTACCCAAGGATTTCGACTAGCCCTCGTCTTTTATCCTACTTGATCCTCTTTTGCCTTCACTACTTCATC
The DNA here is from genome assembly GCF_021461385.2 of Schistocerca piceifrons. Taxonomy (NCBI): domain Eukaryota; kingdom Metazoa; phylum Arthropoda; class Insecta; order Orthoptera; family Acrididae; genus Schistocerca; species Schistocerca piceifrons. The sequence continues at coordinate 1,043,949,937 of NC_060138.1, forward strand.
CCTCAAAACTACCCATTGTTCTTCTACTGTATTTCGTTCCCTCATTCCTGTCAATTGTTCCCTTATGCTCTCCCTGAAACTCTCTACAACCTCTCGTTCTTTATGTTTATCCAGGTCCTATCTCCTTAAATTCCCACCTTTTTGCAGTTTCTCCAGTTTTAATCTACACTTCATAACCAATAGATTGTGGTCAGAGTCTACATCTGCCCCTGGAAATGTCTTACAATTTAAAACCTGGTTCCTAAATCTCTGTCTTACCATTATAAAATCTATCTGATACCTTTTAGTATCTCCAGGATACTTCCATGTATACAACCTTCTTTTATGATTCTTGAACCAAGTGTTAGCTATGATTAAGTTATGCTCTGTGCAAAATTCTACAAGGCGGCTTCCTCTTTCATTTCTTCCCCCCAATCCATATTCACCTACATACTAACATATTAACGCGAATTCTTTACAGACGAATGGAAAAACTGGTACAAGCCGACATCGGGGAAGATCAGTTTGGATTCCGTAGAAATACCGGAACACGTGAGGCAATACTGACCCTACGACTTATCTTAGAAGCTAGATTAAGGAAAGGCAAACCTACATTTCTAGCATTTGTAGACTTAGAGAAAGCTTTTGACAATGTTGATTGGAATACTCTCTTTGCAGTTCTGAAGGTGGAATGGGTAAAATACAGGGAGCGAAAAGCTATTTACCATTTGTACAGAAACCAGAAGGCAGTTATAAGAGTCGAGGGACATCAAAGGGAAGCAGTGGTTGGGAAGGGAGTGAGACAGGGTTGTCGCCTCTCCCCGATGTTATTCAATCTGTATATTGAGCAAGCAGTGAAGGAAACAAAGGAAAAATTCGGAGTAGGTATTAAAATCCATGGAGAAGAAATAAAAACTTTGAGGTTTGCCGATGACATTGTAATTCTGTCAGAGACAACAAAGGACTTGGAAGAGCAGTTGAACGGAATGGATAGTGTCTTGAAAGGAGGATATAAGATGAACATCAACAAAAGCAAAACGAAGATAATGGAATGTAGTTGAATTAAATCGGGTGATGCTGAGGGAATTAGATTAGGAAATGAGACTCTTAAAGTAGTAAAGGAGTTTTGCTATTTGGGGAACAAAATAACTGATGATGGTCGAAGTGGAGAGGATATAAAATGTAGACTGGCAATGGCAAGGAAAGCGTTTCTGAAGAAGAGAAATTTGTTAACATCGTGTATAGATTTAAATGACAGGGAGTCGTTTCTGAAAGTGTTTGTGTGGAGTGTAGCCATGTATGGAAGTGAAACATGGACGATAAATAGTTTGGACAAGAAGAGAATAAAAACTTTCGAAATGTGGTGCTACAGAAGAATGCTGAAGATTAAATTGGTAGATCACATGACTAATGAGGAGGTATTGAATAGAATTGGAGAGAAGAGAAATTTGTGGCACAGCTTGGCTAGAAGAAGCGATCGGTTGGTAGGGCATATTCTGAGGCATCAATTTAGTATTGGATGGCAGCGTCGAGGGTAAAAATCGTAGAGGGAGATCAAGAGATGAATACACTAAAAATATTCATAAGGATGTAGGTTGCAGTAGGTACTGGGAGATGAAGAAGCTTGCACAGGATAGAGTAGCATGGAGGACTGAAGACCACAACAACAACAACAACTGGCATGAACAGCGTCAGACGCTTAATGAACATTGTCATGGGTATGGAGGTGCAACGTACTCGTATGAGGCAGCGATATCAACATTTGACAGAGATTTAAAGGAGATTCATTTCGTTGGCTGGTCGAATCGTGCAGTATCCGGAATTATAGCGTATTCTGACGTAACATTGGTCCGATTTTGGACTACTGGAACTTGAGAATAGGCGTGGTATGGTATGGTATGGAACAGAGGACCTAGAAAAGCCGTAGCCCTCAGTGGTTCACAACCCCACAACAGGCTACAACAGTCAACTCACCCCACCACCGCCTCACACCGAACCCAGGGTTATTGTGCGGTTTGGCCCCCAGTGGATCCCCCCCCCCCCTCCCCCGCGAACGTCTCACGTCTCACACCAGACGAGAGTAAGCCCATAATTTGCGAAGTAGAGTAATTATGGTGTACGCGTACGTGGAGAAAGCGTTTGCGCAGCAATCGCCGACGTAGTGTAACTGAGGCGGAATACGGGGAACCAGCCCGCATTCGCCAAGGCAGATGGAAAACCGCCTTAAAAATAATCCACAGACTGTTCAAATAACTTACGGGTTTGCTGCCGGGTGACCTCGTCGCCCACCGCCCGTATTTCGACAGGAGCACACCCTGCCATTCTCAAGGCACAACTGCAAGGAGGAAGCAATGTGCAAGGGAATTTAATACCTCGGTTCACAGAGGAGAAACAGGGAAGATACCAAACACAGAACAAATAACCGCAGAGTCAACACACAACCAAAGATAACCAACATCACAAATATCAATAGTGACTAATTAATCAACAGGTGAGGTAGCACTAATTCTGCCCCTCTGTTTTTTGATGAAAGAGGGAGCTGGATTCCAAGCAGCATTTAAACAAAATCCACTATCTCTGTTTATAAGGTTTCTTGATAGTTTGATTTCAACAGCTTCCTTAATAACACATCCCAATAGCTGGACGTGAAAACCAGAATCTCCGTGTTGTATTCCATGGGATGACTGGTGTCAAGGCAATGTTCAGCAGTAGCGGATTTGCTCAGCTGCTGTAAGCGTGTGTGTCGCTTATGTTCAATACACCGGTCTTCCACAGTCCTGATTGTCTGACCAATATATGACATGCCACAGCTGCAAGGAGTACGATAGACACCAGCCTTACGCAAACCAAGATGGCAGTCTGGTACCAGTTGTACACCATCTGCGACTATCCAGAGTGATCATTGAGCTTTAGGGATGACTAATATTTTGACAAGAGGGCGTATTACTTGACAAGTATTTAAAACATCGGGAAGTGTCTCAATTCTGCTTGTAATGCCTTTGATGACATTGATGTTTGGTTTGTGGGGCCCTCAACTGCGCGGTCATCAGCGCCCGTACGTAGTCCCAATTTTTACGCAGTCCAATTTTTCCACAGTCCAATCTAGCCATTGTCACGAACGCTGATGAGGATCAAATGACAAGGACAACACAAACACCCAGCTCTGGGTTTTAATGCCTTTGGCACAACATGACTAAGAGTAATTACACTAGTTTTCAATGTAGCTGCCTTGGATCTACATTTACATCATATTCCGCAAACCACCTAATGGTATGTGGTGGAGGGTGCTTTCGGTACCACTATCTGATCTCTCCAACCCTGTTCCACTCGCGAATAGTGCGTGGGAAGAATGATTGAAGCCTCTGTATTGGCTCTAATTTCTCGAATTTTCTCCTCTTGGTTAATATGCGAGATGTATGTGGGGGGAAGTAATATGTTGTCCGACTCCTCCTGAAAAGTGCTCTCCCGAAATTTCAATAGTAAATCTCTCCGTAATGCATAACGTCTCTCTTGTAAAGTCTGCCAGTGGAGTTTGTTTAGCATCTCCCTAACGCTCTCTCGCCAGCTAAACGATCCTGTGACAAAACGCGGCACTCTTCGTTGGATCTTCTCTATCTCCTCTATCAGTCCTACCTGATAGGGATCCCAGATAGATGAGCAATACTCAAAAATCTGGCGAACAAGCGCCTTATATGCCACTTCTTTCGTGGATGAGTTACATTTCCTTAAGATTCTTCTGATGAATCTGAGTCTAGCGTTGCTTTTTCCACTATCTGTTTTATATGGTCATTCCACTTAAGGTCTCTCTGAATAGTTACGCCTAGATATTTTACGGCAGACGCTGTCTCCAGCTGTTTGTCATCAATAACGTAGCTGTACAGCAGTGGATTTCTTTTCCTATGTATGCGCAATATGTTACATTTATTTACTTTCAGAGCCAACTGTCAGAATCTGCACCATTCATCAATTCTCTGCAGGTCGTTCTGCAAATTCTTACTATCTTTTGGAGTTGCTACTTCGGTATAAACAACTGCATCATCTGCGAATAGCCTTAAAGAGCAGCCGACGCTGTCTATTAGATCAATTATATATATCGTGAACAGCAACGGTCCCATCAAACTTCCCTGTGGTACTCCGGATATTACCTTTACCTCTGTAGATTTAGTTCCGTTAAGAGCGAAGTGTTGAGTTCTATCTGCAAGGAAGTCTTGAATCCAGTCGCAGGTCTGCTCCGATACTCCGTAACCTAGTTTTTTTTATTAAACGGCAATGCGGGACGCAGTCAAATGCCTTACTGAAGTCAAGGAACACGGCATCAGCCTGAGCGCCGTTGTCCACTGCACTGTGGATCTCATGGAGGAACAGAGCGAGCTGAGTTTGCGGAATCCATGTTGATTTTTATAGAGGAGCTGCTCATTTTCCAAAAACGTCATAATTCTTGAGCATAAAACATGTTGCATAATTCTACAACAGATTGACGTCAACGATATAGGTCTATAATTGCGTGGAACTGTCTTACGGCCTTTCTTAAAAATGGGAATGAACTGCGTTTTTTTCCAGTCGTTATGTACCTTTCGTTGCTCAAGCGATCTACGATAAATTACTGCCAGAAATGGAGCAAGTTCTTTCGCATAATCTTTACAGAATCTTATAGGTATCTCAGCTGGTCCAGAAGCCTTTCCAATACCAAGCGATTGTAGCTGCTTTTCAATTTCGCGATCGGTTTAGTTCTTTACAACTCACACCTAACAAATGACGCAGCTCAAATAATGAAATGGCCGTATTTTCTTCAAGAGTTGTATAGCGAAGGAGGAATGCCAGAATGCACATGTACACACCTCCGTTCATGACTCAACCTATTGGCCCATTCCAGAACAGTCCAAGCCAGTTGTCTTCAGACTTTAAGAGAGACGAGTATCGGGACATATTTACGTCCCTGCGAGTATCATGTGGCATGCTTTACGAAAAATGAATCAAGAAGTAGTTGAGTTTCAAAGAATGGTTCAAATGGCTCTGAGCACTATGGGACCTAATTTCTGAGGTCATCAGTCCCCTAGAACTTAGAACTAGTTAAACCTAACTAACCTAAGGACATCACACACATCCATGGCAGAGGCAGGATTCGAACCTACGACCGTAGCGGTCGCGCGGTTCCAGACCGTAGCGCCTAGAACCGCTCGGCCACTCCGGCCGGCAGTTGAGTTTCTCGGGTGTCACACTCCCGTTTTTCTGTCCCTAGCATTAGAGACCAGCTACTTTTTTTTTTTTTTTTTTTTTTTAGCGGCAATGGAAAGAAAATTCGGACGAGAGCTAATACTTTATTTAAAATTTATGAAATGCGACAGACCTTTGACTCAATTTCAGCAGAACCTTCGCTGACAGAATCTAGGCTACATATATGAGTTCTTAAAGCAATATCGACTGTAGGATTAAAGATTCAATTACATAACACGAAGAAAATTTTCGTCGTTTCAAAGGGTGTATGTGTAATCTCTGTGATTTTGTTGACTGTTGAGCTGTTTTTAGACCGAATGGGCCTCATAGTGTGACGCGTTACGTTGTTTGGTCACGCTCAGCGCGTGCGTGATGCGCTAGCCGCGCAGCTAGCCGCTGAGTAAGGTCGTTTGCGGGCTTACGTCATGGCGCAGAGCTGCAGGTTGCACAGGCGAGCGGCCGCGTCAGCTTTCTCGGTGCCTCTCGTGTACACCGCTACTCCACCTGGCTGATTGCCGCGGGATTCCCACACGCAGCTCGCTGGGAAATTTCCTGGTGCTAGAAACGCGGCGTTGGTAATTTACAAACAGAGCGCTGAACCGGGTCCTCCGAATAGCAGATAGAAAATAGTACGAAATGAGAAACTTTTATAGGATTGCTCGAACAGTCCACGGGTGTACTGCCGGTCCATAGTGTCCAACGGGCTGCTCGAGCAAGAAATACGCAGGGAGAAACTGAAGAATCACATTTTATAGAATTGTCGTCGGGAGAAAACTGAAGTTCAGAGGCTCCAAGCGTACTTCGGAGGCAGTGCTTAATGACTACAAGAAATTTATACATACAGGGTGTTACAAAAAGATACGGCCAAACTTTCAGGAAACATTTCTCACACACAAAGAAAGAAAATATGTTATGTGGACATGTGTCCGGAAACGCTTACTTTCCATGTTAGAGCTCATTTTATTACTTCTCTTCAAATCACATCAATCATGGAATGGAAACACACAGCAACAGAACGTACCAGCGTGACTTCAAACACTTTGTTACAGGAAATGTTCAAAATGTCCTCCGTTAGCGAGGATACATGCATCCACCCTCCGTCCCATGGAATCCCTGATGCGCTGATGCAGCCCTGGAGAGTGGCGTATTGTATCACAGCCGTCCACAACACGAGCACGAAGAGTCTCTACATTTGGTACCGGGGTTGCGTAGACAAGAACTTTCAAATGCCTCCATAAATGAAAGTCAAGAGGGTTGACGTCAGGAGAGCGTGGAGGCCATGGAATTGGTCCGCCTCTACCAATCCATCGGTCACAGAATCTGTTGTTGAGAAGCGTACGAACACTTCGACTGAATAGTGCAGGAGCTCCATCGTGCATGAACCACATGTTGTGTCGTACTTGTAAAGGCACATGTTCTAGCAGCACAGGTAGAGTATCCCGTATGAAATCATGATAACGTGCTCCATTGAGAGTAGGTGGAAGAACTAAAATGAGCTCTAACATGGAAATTAAGCGTTTCCGGACACACGTCCACATGACGTCTTTTCTTTATTTGTGTGTGAGGAATGTTTCCTGAAAGTTTGGCCGTACCTTTTTGTAACACCCTGTATAAGTAGAGATGTCTGGCTGCTTCATTGTACTCCAGTTACACCCTTGGAAATTTTGAAGGTAACAGGGATAAAGCATAGGGAGCGGATGGTTTTTAGACTTGTGCAGAAACCAGACTGTAGTTATATGAGTCAGAGACGTGAAGGGTCTAACAACCCTACCACAACAAAGGTCAAAAATTAATAATGATAGTGGTGTTGTTCACGCTGCTAAATACTGCATTTTCGGACAACAACAAAGTTATATTGTGTGGCAGGTGTCATTAAAGCACAGTTAATAAAGTCATTTCATGTAATAATGAATAAACTAGGCACTCATCTTTTCGTGTTTCCCATGCTGGTCTCGTTGTAAAATCATGGCACAATCGTCGAAAATCTAGGTGGTGATGATTCCAAGCTCGGATGCAAAGAGGCCTAGGTTTTATTCTGCTATATTCAAAAGTTTTATAGATGTGTTTCACAAACCATTCTTGAAGATTACACTTTTGCAGGACAATGGTGATGTAAAAAAAGTAATCAGCACTCCGAGTTTAAGTTGCACTTCCCTTTTATTGCTTTTGTTGCAATATCACGTAACACACAAAACATCACTTCACAATACAAAAGTTCACATTTTATAAGCTGACGACAATATGCGTCTTTCCAACACGACGTCCAAGACTTGACTCTCTAAAGGTCCGACTTTCTAACAACTAACTAATAATCGCTTACGCGCCCAAAAATCAGAGTTACAAAAACGTCAGAGATCATAGTGACAAAAGAAAGAATACACTAATAATAATATCATTGCAATACAAACATATCGATGTATAAAAGTATCTCTACATTAATGAAATCAAATCTGAATGTTGTCTTGAAATATGTTAACTACTACCCAGAAACACAGTATAATATAGCTGGTATCGAGAGGTTCAGGTGAGGTGCCGTAATGGTTACGTAATTCAAGTACCATTACAAGGGGAAGCACTGGTTGACAAGGGCGTGAGACACTGTTGTAGCTTAACCCCACGTTATTCAGTCTGTACGTTCAGCAAGCAGTAAAGAAATCCAGCGAGAAATATGGAAAGGGAATTAAAATGGCTGGTGCGCCGCCCAGGCTGAACGCGGTTTTCAGGCGATTTCCCACGCTTTTGTAGGTGGATGCTGGACTCGTCCATCGATTCTGCTTCAGAAAGTACAACCACACACAGAATTCAGTTCACACAATTCACAGATAGGTGGCGCACACGTCTTCGCCCTAGCTTTCTGACATTCGGTTTTCCCAACTTGATTTTCTCAAGGTTACAGCGCTGACTTGTCCCAGATACCAACATTCGTCCATTTAAGCAAGATTGCCATTCAGCATGGCCGCGAATTCAGCGTTTTTGCCCGTCGTTTTGAACTACTACTCTTCCATAGGTTCTCTTGTTTGCAGATAAGATTTTTAAATCTTATTCACACATCAGCCACATGTAAATTGTGTTCCTATGAGACATCAAATCCTGGTAAGATCGAATACTGCAATTTTAAATGTTGGTGTGATAGGAACGAAATCTGTTTGGGTATGATCCCTCGTCTCACTGATCTTTCCTAGTGTAATGTCGTCTTTCGAGATGTAGGAATAAAGTTTTTGCTATCCATAGCTCTTTTTCTTCAGAGTACTTCGTTAGCTTATGTATCTCTCATTTCCGTCACTAAAGTTGTATTAGTGGCGGATCAATGGGCATACGGGCGCTAAATTCGAGAGCACGGTGTAACCTGACACCCTGACCACATCTCTCGGGCAATGGCGTGAGGTTATATCCAAGGTCAGGATGAAACCTAATACCCATAACATGATAACCTTCCGCCCACGACCCTCTACCAATTGTGTGACATAAAAATGAAGGTCACCCACTCACTATGGGCGCACAAGCGCCAAAACCAAGGTTGTCACCCTCTCCACCCAGCAAATTAGGCCATTAGGATGACTTAAAAATGGTGGGAAAGCACATGTTCGCCTCTCCCCCCCCCCCCCCCCCCCAACCACCACCACCGCCATATTTATGTAGACCAATAACGTAAGCTAATACATATTCCCGACATACTGTCTGTTGGAACAGCGAGTATCACAATTAGAAAAAATATGTATATTCTTTTAGTCTATAGCCTATAGTCGAGGGGCGTGAAAGGGAAACAGTAGTTGAGAAGGGAGTGAGACACAGTTGTAGCCTATCCCCGATGTTATTCAAGCTGTAGATTAAGCGAGCAGTAAAGGAAACAAAAAACAAAAATTGAAGTAGAAATTAAAATCCATGGAGAATAAATAAAAACATTGAGGTTTGCTGATAACATTGTAATTCTGTCAGAGACAGTAAAGGACTTGGAAGGGCAGTTGAAAGGAATGGACAGTGTCTTGAAAGGAGGATATAAGATGAACATCAACAAGAGCAAATGGTTCAAATGGCTCTGAGCACTATGGCACTCAACTGCTGAGGTCATTAGTCCCCTAGAACTTAGAACTAGTTAAACCTAACTAACCTAAGGACATCACAAACATCCATGCCCGAGGCAGGATTCGATCCTGCGACCGTAGCGGTCTTGCGGTTCCAGACTGCAGCGCCTTTAACCGCACGGCCACTTCGGCCGGCAACAAGAGTAAAACGAGGTTAATGGAATGTAGTCGAATTAAATCAGGTGATGCTGAGGGAATTACATTAGGAAATAAGTTACTTATAGTAGTAGATGAGTTTTGCTATTTGGGGAACAAAATAACTGATGATGGTCGAAGTAGAGAGGATATCAAATGTAGACTGGCTATGGCAAGGAAAGCGTTTCTGAAGAAGAGAAATTTGTTGACATCGAGTGTAGATTTAAGGGTCAGGAAGTCGTTTCTGAAAGTATTTGTATGGAGTGTATCCATGTATGGAAGTGAAACATGGACACTAAATTATTTAGACAAGAAGAGAATAGAAACTTTCGAAATGTGGTGCTACGGAAGAATGATGAAGATTAGATGGATAGATCATGTAACAAATGAGGAGGTACTGATTTCAATTGGGGAGAAGAGGAATTTGTGGCACAACTTGACTAGAAGAAGGGATCGGTTGGTAGGCATGAAGGGATCACCAATCTAGTACTGGAGGGAGGCGTGGAGGGTAAAAATTGTAGAGGGAAACCAAGAGATGAATACACTAAGCAGATTCAGAAAGGATGTAGGTTGCAGTAGTTACTCGGAGATGAAGAAGCTTACACAGGATAGAGTAGCATGGAGAGCTGCATGAAATCAGTCTCTGGACTGAAGACCACGACAAGAACAATCGCAAATTTTATTGTGCCTACTGGCTACCAGTTTCGATACACAGTACCGTCCTCGGACTATTCGCTGGTCTCTGGTGTGTCAAAAACATACCTTGGGAAGCGTACATGACAACTTCATTTCCGAGAATGGCCTGAGGACCATCAGTCAGAATAAAATATCGATAAAATGACGATGACGTAAATCAAATACCCCTCCCACTCCCCCTCTCCACATGGACAGTTTCTACAGTCTTTCAGTTACTTTGTACAACGCAAAATCACTGAAATCTAGTACAATTGTTGACTCATTGAATCACATAGGGCCTCCTAGGTGTATTTTCTCCTTTTGTGATGTTCGAGTGTTTCCTGTCTGAAACCATATCATCGCTGATAAGTCACGGACATCGATTTAGTATTAATCCATTTCAGGTTAACCCTCTTCTCACTTTGAAAGTGAAAGTTTCAACTAGGAGTGAGTTTCTTCGTCTTGCCCGGATCTGTTGCAATCGCCATCCGTACTCTGAAAAGGCTAAGCTTGTTCGAAATAATGCATTGTAAAATACTAACTGAATCCTGCCACAAATGCTAACAGAATCATCTCAGATAGTGCCCCGAATTCATTTAGTACTTCTCACGTTTGTTAATTCGTGTCCAGAATCGATGTCGTCAAATGAATCTTACACTGTAATGTTTCACTGCTTCATCAGACGCAAAGTTTACGCAGTTATTTCTATGTTGTGTCCCATCGAAGTTCCATTGTGTATCAATCCCACTTATCCAAAAATTTAAATAACACACATGCAAACAGTATACGCGTGCAGTTCAAAAACATCCGAAGGAACAAGGTCGTTCAGTGCCGCCATTTCACTGCGAAGAGTGAGGGACTCTCAGTGTGTTCGTAATTACCTTCACTTTCTGAGGCCATAATGACAGTTGCTGCTAATCGACAAATGGCTACAACAATATTACGAAAGCGCTAATACGTCTTTCACTTTTCCCTCATCCACAAATCGCGTCATTTCTCTGTATATTCAGCGCAAAGGATGGGAACAATTTCAGTTTCTTTCCTTTATTTTTCAGCAAGTACCTAAAACAGCTGTGTGTATACTGCTTTGTGGTGACGCTGTAGTTTAGTAACAGCTAAATCAGCCTAATTTTAAATGAAAAGGAATGGATATTCTATTTTACAGTTGCGAGCATGAGAATGATAGTTATGAAATTTTTGAAACTGATGTCAACAGATGAATTTGGAGAGGCAAGAAATTAAGCTGATATATATCAATGTCTGATACAGAAAATTAGATGTTTCTATACCCTGTCCCCCCCCCCCCCCCCAAAAAAAAAAGAGGGAAAACTGTCTGGAAGTAGTACGAGATAATTTGTACGAAATATCTGCCTTGACTTCAGTGGACAGCGAAACATTTGTAAGTACGGACACAACGCACACATGAAAAAAAAGAACGAACTAACTAACTTTGGTTATTGGTTATTCGGCAATTCACTGCACGTCATCATCAGAAATATGTATGTTATTTTTCTGCATGTAATGGCCTCCTCACTAATCGACGGAATGTTAAATCCCCAACTTCTTTTTCTCTTTTTTCTAATTTAAAGACTTTTTTAAACAAATAGACGGAAAAACACACTGTTGATCGATTACAAGACCGCCGATAAATCACTGGAATCAGTAATGACCACAAAATACCTTAGAGTAAACATTCAGAGTGCCCTAAATTCGAAGGAGCACCTAAAACTAGTTGTAGGAAAATCAGATTCTAGACTGAGATTCATTGGCAGAATCATAAGAACATGTAATACGTTCACGAAAACTGTAGCTTACTAAACGCTCGTTAGAGCGATTCTTGAATATTGCTCATCATCCTGTCATCCTAGGACTCTCACCAAGTTCAGTTAATAGAGGAGATACAGACGATCCAAAGGAAAATGGTGCGTTCTGTGACAGGTTCGTATGTATCAACCCGTCACGGTGATGCTGAATAACACCGGGCAGACGCTGTAAGAGGGGCAGTGTACATAACGAAGAATTCTACTGTTAAAAATTCCGAGAGCATACATTCCAAGAAGAATCAAGCAACATATTACTCTCTATGTAAACTGAAGCCGGCCGCGGTGGTCTAGCGGTTCTAGGTGCGCAGTCCGGAACCGCGCGACTGCTACGGTCGCAGGTTCGAATCCTGCCTCGGGCATGGATGTGTGTGATATCCTTCGGTTAGTTAGGTTTGAGTAGTTCTAAGTTCTAGGGGACTGATGACCACAGTAGTTAAGTCCCATAGTGCTCAGAGCCATTTTTGTAAACTGAAGGTGGGGTGGGGGGGGGGGGGGAGGAAAAGAATTACTGATGTCAGTTGCATCGGGACATTAAGCGGAATCAGCGGCGACGAGTAACGAGTGTAAATGTGCATCTAACCGGGATTCGAACCCGGGATTTCCTGCTTACTTGGCAGCTGCGTCAACCACCATCTGGAACACATATCTCAACTGCGCGGAATATCTCCGCACGCCTCACGGCCGACCCATATTCCCACCGAATGTCAGGTATCGCATTCCCTGCCCATTTCCTCCATGCTCTCATAAATATTCGCTCGTCGCCGCAGATTCCGCGCTATGTCCCGATGCAGCTGGCGTCAGTCATCCCTTATCTTTCCTTTCCTTCTCCCCCCATCACCTCTCCGCCTTCCATTTACATATAACGAATCACAGCTGCGTATTTCGCGAGGTGTCTCTTCTTTCGGACATGTCCGAAAGAACAAACACCATGCATTTGTATATTAGTCTCTCCCATGAACGCCGGCCGGGGTGGCCGAGCGGTTCTAGGCGCTACAGTCTGGAACCGCGCGTCCGCTACGGTCGCAGGTTCGAATCCTGCCTCGGGCGTGGAAGTGTGTGATGTCCTTAGGTTAGTTAGGTTTAAGTAGTTCTAAGTTCTAGGGGACTGATGACCTTAGAAGTTAAGTCCCATAGTGCTCAGAGCCATTGGAACCATTTTTCTCTTCCATGAACATAAAGTGAAATTACTATGACGGGAAAATTCGAGCCGATGAGGAAGCTTACCGACAGTTGTTCTTCCCGCGCAGCCTCGCTATTGGAAGAGAAAAGGGACCAGATCATATTGTGTTACCATAAGTACTCTCAACTACTCACCGAAGATAGCTTGCATAGTATGGGTCTCTGTACAAATAACTGTTCAAAAAATCCAGTCACGCGGTTGCACCCATACGTGAAAGGTAATTACGACCAGCGACTATGGCGTACGGCAGTGACTATTTTCTCTCAAGTATGGGAGGGTGTTATTCATTGGGACGCTTTTCAGGCCCTCGCCTCTGTCCAACCTGCAATGCAAGTTGAATACATTTTTTTATTCCAGTGTAAAATTACAGCATTCATTTTTGTACTCTTTTCTGAAATAACAAAAATTACTCCGGTTAAGAAAGGATTTTCCAAATGTGAAAAAATGTTCCTAGCTACGACATAGTCGAGTACCTAAGAACAAATATTCTGTTGACATTTACAAGTGCTGAGGTAGAGAATATGTTTTCAGTGCCGTATTTAATAGTTTATCTACACCTACATGGTTACTCTGCAATTCACCCTTAAGTACCTAGCAGAGGCTTCGTCGAATCATTTTCATACTACTTCTCTACCAATCCACTCTCGAATGGCGTGTGGGAAAAAGGAACAGCCGGCCGCTGTGGCCGAGCGGTTCTAGGCGCTTCAGTCCGGAACCGCGCTGCTGCTACGGCCACAGGTTCGAATCCTGCCTCGGGCATCGATGTGTGTGATGTCCTTAGATTAGTTAGGTTTAAGTAGTTCTAAGTCTATGGGACTGATGACCTCAGATGTTATGTCCCATAGTGCTTAGAGCCATTTGAACCATTTTATTGCGCGATTACACTAAACGAGCTGCCATTCTTTGCACTTTTTCGATGTCCTCCGTCAATCCTACCTGCTAAGAATCCCATATCGCGCAGCAATATTCCAGCAGAGGACGGACAAGTGTAACGTAGACTGTCTCTTTAGGGGGTTTGTCGCATCTTCTAAGTGTTCTTCCAACAAAGCCCAGTCTTTGTTTCGCCTTCCCTACAATATTATCTATGGAGTCTTTCCAGTTGCTCGTAATTGTAATTCCTAGGTATTTACTGGAATTGACAGCCCTTAGATTTGTGCGATTTATCGTATACCCAAAATTTATCGGATTTCTTTTAGTACCCATGTGGATGACCTCGCATTTTTCTTTGTTTAGTGCCAATTGCTACTTTTCGCACCATACAGAAATTCTCTCTGGATCATTTTGTAATTAGAATTGATTGTCTGTTGATTTTACTAGACGGTAAATTACAACGTCATCTGGAAACAATCTAAGGGGGCTGCTCATATTATCACCTAGATCATTTATGTAAATCAGGAACAGCAGAGGGCCTATGACACTACCTTGCGGAACGCCAGATATCACTTCTGTTCTACTCGATGATTTACTGTCTATTACTACGAACTGTGACCACTCTGAAAGGAAATCACGAAGTCCGCATCTCGTGGTCGTGCGGTAGCGTTCTCGCTTCCCACGCCCGGGTTCCCGGGTTCGATTCCCGGTGGGGTCAGGGATTTTCTCTGCCTCGTGATGGCTGGGTGTTGTGTGCTGTCCTTAGGTTAGTTAGGTTTAATTAGTTCTAAGTTCTAGGCGACTGATGACCTCAGCAGTTGAGTCGCATAGTGCTCAGAGCCGTTTTTGAAATCACGATTCCAGTCACGCAACTGAGACGATACTCCATACGCACGCAATTTGATTAATAGTCGCTTGTGAGGAACGGTATCAAAGGCCTTCTGGAAATCTAGGAATATGGAATCGATCTGAGATCCCATGTCGACAGTACTCATTACTTCATCGGAATAAAGAGCTAGCTGTGTTACAGGCCTTTCCAGTTAGGTGATGTAAGGCCGTCACATTGAGCGGAGATTATGTCGAAAAATAGTGTTTGTAGCCAGTAGAGTGGGTAATAATATGGCGTATTGGAATCCTGAATAAAACCAATCTGTTTGCAGAAAAAAATTGTTGCGTTACCTATTGTCATCCCTCGTATTATCAAATACCAGTTACAAGTTAAATGCACTTTCAAATAGATGCTATTGGAAAGCAACACCGGTTAAATTATTAAGAAATTAAAGAAACTCATTTAATTTGCAAATATCACACGTTCCATGGTGAAGCACCTCCTTTTTCAAGAACGAGATATTTTAAAGTAAATTTTTATCATTATCTTATGAACTTACGTAGTTAATTGAAAATTGTAAACTGGAAATGTACAGCTTTCTTCCTTCCCAGTTCTTGACGCGTAGTGTTACTGCGTCTTGAAGTCGACAGGAACCTGTCGGTTTCTTGTTGTTGACGATAAAACAGTTTGTTGACCGTCCTGGGTGCCGACATCCACCACAGTTTTTTTTAAAATGTGTGTCTAATGCAGTTATCAAAACAATCATAAAAATTTCTCCGTATTTTGGTGTTTTGTTTCTTTTCTCGTGTTATTCCCATACGTAAAGTAGAAACTGTGACTTCTCAGTGTGTCGCAGGTGACAGATTGAGTGTACTGCGTGGGCAATTATCCAGACGGTGGCAGATGTCTTGCAGGCAGGGGATGGCTTACAGTTTAGCGCCGTGACTGTTGTTGCAGCAGAATGGTTCGGCGCGATTCCGTTTATCAGGCTGCGTATTAGCTTACTACACTATTGGCCATCGAAAATTGCTACACCACGAAGATGACGTGCTACAGACGCGAAATTTAACCGACAGGAAGAAGATACTGTGATATGCAAATGATTAGCTTTTCAGCGCATTCACACAAGGTTGGCGCCGGTGGCGACACCTACAACGTGCTGACATCAGGAAAGTTTCCAACCGATTTCTCATACACAAACAGCAGTTGACCGGCGTTGCCTGGTGAAACGTTGTTGTGATGCGTCGTGTAAGGAGAAATGCGTACCATCACGTTTCCGACTTTGATAAAGGTCGGATTGTAGCCTACCGCGATTGCGGTTTATCGTATCGCGACATTGCTGCTCGCGTTGATCAAGATCCCATGACTGTTAGCAGGATACGGAATCGGTGGGTTCAGGAGGGTAATACGGAACGCCGTGCAGGATCCCAACGGCCTCGTATCGCTAGCAGTCGAGGTAACAGGCATCTTATCCGCATGGCTGTAACGGATCGTGCAGCCACGTCTCGATCCCTGCATCAACAGATGGGGACGTTTGCAGGACAACAACCATCTGCGCGAACAGTTCGACGACGTTTGCAGTAGCGTGGACTATCAGCTCGGAGAGCATGGCTGCGGTTACCCTTGACGCTGCATCACAGACACGAGCGCCTGCGATGGTGTACTCAACGACGAACCTGGGTGCATGAACGGCAAAACGTCATTTTTTCGGATGAATCCAGGTTCTGTTTACAGCATCATCATGGTCGCATCCGTGTTTGGCGACATCGCGGTGAAAGCACATTGGAAGCGTGTATTCGTCATCGCCATATTGGCGTATCACCCGGGGTGATGGTATGGGGTGCCATTGGTTACACGTCTCGGTCACCTCTTGTTCGCATTGTCGGCACTTTGAACAGTGGACGTTACATTTCAGATGTGTTACGACCCGTGGCTCTACCCTTCATTCGATCCCTGCGAAACCCTACGTTTCAGCAGGATAATGCACGACCGCATGTTGCAGGTCCTGTACGGGCCTTTCTGGATACAGAAAAAGTTCGACTGCTGCCCTGGCCAGCACATTCTCCAGATCTCTCACCAATTGAAAACGTCTGGTCAATGGTGGCCGAGCAACTGGCTCGTCACAATACGCCAGTCACTACTCTTGATGAACTGTGGTATCGTGTTGGAGCTGCGTGGGCAGCTGTACCTGTACACGCCATCCAAGCTCTGACTGAATGCCCAGGCGTATCAAGGCCGTCATTACGGCCAGAGGTGGTTGTTCTGGATACTGATTTCTCAGGATCTATGCACCCAAACTGCGTGAAAATGTAATCACATGTCAGTTCCAGTATAATATATTTGTCCAATGAATACCCGTTTATCATCTGCATTTCTTCTTGGTGTAGCAATTTTAATGGCCAGTAGTGTAGTTACGCAGGCGTCTGCGACCGTTTGACACAGAGTGCTGTGCTCTAGAGTGTCCGCTTCACTGCACGTTTAGCAGGCGCCTGCCCTGATCAGGTGATAGTTTCTCATTTGTCTATAACGTCCTGTTAACAACCTTGTGCCATGGACTGAAGACTTCTGGTGATAAGAAATGCGCTGGGACATTTTGCGATTCCACCAGTATTGCGGAAATTTTGGGTCAGTGGAATTCTTGAGTTGACTGACTCTGACAGCGTCATATGTTTTCTTCGCAGCCTTTTCCCTGGATCTGAGGGCGCTTACTGTTATGCAGCTCTTCTACATATAGTATTGTTGCATGTAGCCGAATGTAAATGGAATCCTTGTGTGGCCCACTCATGCTGTTTCTGTATTTGTCAAAAAAGAGTGCTATCGGACTGGCGGGGTTGTTTTCTATGATTTTGGATTTCCTGTGCATCAGCAGAGCAGCGCACTTCTAGATAAAATCGACTAGGCTGAAGCCGCCTCCTTCTGATTTTAGGTGCATGTAATGTATGCAACCTTAAATATGTCTCTCCACGTCACTGAAACCAGGACTCGGCTTGTGATGTAGTGCGACCCTGTTCCTTGGACGGGTTTAGAATTTGTGCCATAAACTACGATTTTGATGGTAAATATGTGTTTATTAACTTCACTTTCTCTGTTAATGGTAGTTCCTTGTTGCCTTTGCTTGAGTTAGTATTTTGGTACAATATAGTATTTTTCGCCAGTTGTATCCTGCCATTTGTTGAATATTGGCTTGGACATGTACTCGTATGATTTTACGTTTCTTTTTTATTACATACCAAGGCGACTGGAATTGTTTAGTGTTTCTACCATTGGGTATGAGCACAGTTTTGCTAAGATTTATCGCTGCACCCAGAGTTCTCTCGTATAAATTTAAACCTTTCTTTAGCTTGACCAAGTTTTGGGCATCTGTAACAAATACTGTGAAACGTTGTAACCTGTGCTTGAGTTCCCACACTCAGAGCCTTGTAGGGTAAGGACATTCTGCGCAGTAATGTGTCGAGCGATAAAGTGCATAGCACCATACACAGTGGGCATCCTTGTTTCACTGAGCATTTATCGAGCGAGGTGGCGCGGTGGTTACCACACTGGACTCCCATTCAGGAGGACGATGGTTCAAATCCTCACCCGGCCAACCAGATTTAGGTTTTCTGTGATTTCGCTAAATTACTCCAGTCAAATGCCGGGAGCGTTCCTTAGGAAGGACACGGCCGGTTTCCTTCACCACCCTTGAAACAGTCCGAGCCTGTGCTCCGTCCCTAACGACCTCGATGTCCACGAGACGTTAAATCCGAATCTAACTTTCCCGCATCTCGTGGTCGTGCGGTAGCGTTCTCGCTTCCCACGCCCGGGTTCCCGGGTTCGATTCCCGGCGGGGTCAGGGATTTTCTCTGCCTCGTGATGGCTGGGTGTTGTGTGCTGTCCTTAGGTTAGTTAGGTTTAAGTAGTTCTAAGTTCTAGGGGAGTGATGACCATAGATGTTAAGTCCCATAGTGCTCAGAGCCATTTTTTTCTAACTTTCCTTTCACTGAGTATCTGAAAGGGAATGCGTCTGAAAATTCTTCGTTGACGATCACTCTACATCTGAAATTCGTGAGCAAATCGAAAACTGCAGCTCTAAATTTATTTTCAACTCCTAGAGTACCCATGACTGTTATGACATATTCATGGGTGACTCTGTCGAACGCCTTCTTGAAGTCTATTGATGTGAACGGTGATAAAAAAAAGTTTCCGTTCGAATGCCATACTGTCCAGACTCGGTATGCCAATCAGGGAAAATCGTCGTGAACACTGAGGCAATCATCCTACTAAGGCACCAGGTTGAAGAGACCCGTGTAGTGAAACATCCTGTCGTGCTGCGTGAAGAAGTCCGTAACTACCTGCTGCATATCCTCGTCCGACAGGAACCTTCGACGCTTCAGGGCCTTCTTTAAGGGTTTGAAGGCGTGATTATCGCATGAGGAGAGATCAGGACTGTAGGGTGGGTTCTCTCCTACTTGCGTTGGCGTACCTTCTGTGTCACGACATTTGCGATATGGGAACCTTCGTTATCATAAAGTAGCAACAGCCCTTATGGCAGTTTTCTCGGGCGTTTCGTCTTAACTGCACGCCGTAATTTCTCCAGCGTTGCGCAGTATCATTCCCCAGTGGTGGAGACACCAGGTTCCTTGAAAGCAATAGGCGCCGGCCGCGGTGGTCTAGCGGTTCAGGCGCTCAGTCCGGAACCGCACGACTGCTACGGTCGCAGGTTCGAATCCTGCCTCGGGCATGGATGTGTGTGATGTCCTTAGGTTAGTTAGGTTTAAGTAGTTCTGAGTTCTAGGGGACTGATGTGCTCAGAGCCATTTGAACCATTTTGAAAGCAATAGGCAATGGGTCTCGCCAACTAAAGAAGAGGATATCTGGCTCTGGAACTTCTTGGGACGAGTGGACGATGGATGACACCACAGCATCGACGACGATTTCGACTCTGTTTCCCAGTGATGGCGCCAGCTTTCATCCCCTGCAGCAATCCGCTCAAGGAGCATTTTGATTTCAACATTGAAACGCTTCAGGTACTTCAAGCAAACAGCCTTTCTGTTTGCTATTTATTCGGCATTCAGCGCCCGGGGTATCTACTGGCTCCAGACCTTACTGTACCCTAATTCCTGCCGTTACGCGCCGGTCTGCCCTAATCGTTCTATCAATGGTCCGCATGTTGTTGTTCATAATGGTTAAGGCTGGCCTTCCACATCGACCAGCGTCTTGCGTCGATTCACGAACAACATGAAACTTGGCGCACCATTCCACATCGATAGTGTTATGATTCTCGTCGTCAGTTGTTATGATGACAGGTGGCCAATGCTAAATAGAAGCATATATTGCAGGTTTGGCAGTGAAGTCGGTAAGGCGCTGGCTGCGTATCTAAGAGGAACTGCCCGGAGCGATCTAAAGGCAAAGCAACTGCCAGGCCGAGATCCATCGGAAGAATTTTAAGGAAATGTAAATCATTCGCCAAAGAACAGGCTTACAAAACGCGCGTTCGGCCGATTCTTCAGTGCTGTTGATCAGTCTGAGACTCTTACCGAGTAGGATTAACAGGAGAAGCAGAGAAGATCCAACAAAGAGCGGCACGTTTCGTCACGGAATCCTTTGATGTGTGCGAAAAGGTTAGGGAGATGCTCGGCAATAGCAACAAGAGAGGCTTAACGTGTCTTAGAGATGGTTACCATTGATAACCCGAGAGTGAACGTTCGAAGAAGAGTTGTGGAACATATTACTGCCTCCCACTGTAAGTAGGCTCTGCATGAAAATCACTGGCTGTGCTGTGTGCAGTCTGTGGCTGGTTTGCATTGTTGGAATTTGCTATTGTAGCGTTGCGCAGTTGGAGGTGAGCCGCCAGCAGTGGTGGATGTGGGGGGAGAGATGGCAGAGTTTTGAGAGCGGATGATCTGGACGTGTGTCCATCAGAGACAGTAAATTTGTAAGACTGGATATATATATAATTACTTTTGAACACTATTAAGGTAAATACATTGTTTGTTCTCTATCAAAATCTTTCATTTGCTAACTATGCCTATCAGTAGTTAGTGCCTTCAGTGGTTAGAATCCTTTATTTAGCTGGCAGTACTGGCGCTCGCTGTATTGCAGTAGTTTGAGTAACGAAGATTTTTGTGAGGTAAGTGATTCATGAAAGGTATAGGTTATTGTTAATCAGGGCCATTCTTTTGTAGGGATTTTTGAAAGTCAGATTGCGTTGCGCAAAAAATATTGTGTGTCAGTATAAGCACAGTCATTTATAATTTTTCTAAGGGGATGTTTCACCATATATGCCTCGTGAAACGATAACGACGAACAAATAGAGAGAATGTGGAGCTTATCGCCGGTCGTTCTTCTCACGCACGATTCGCGAGTGGAACAGCGAAAGGAGCAAATAATAGTAGTACTAGAGGCTTCCTTGGCCACACATCAGAAGGTGCCTCGCATATGAAGGGTATCTATGTGAGCCTCTGAAAGAGATTTTATTTAAAATAATCTCGTCTCAGTATTTCTGGCACCTCCATTTCCTTTGGTATAAAAAGAGTGAGCAGCTCAGAGCGTTCATACCAGTCACAGTTTACATATTTTTCGTATTTTATACTGAACTTGTCTGAATATTGCGCATTCAGACTCACTTTTGCAAACTCCATTAAGTTTGCTACTTCTGAGTCCCACACTCATGTTTACAATGCCTCAGTGCCATATTCCACTATATATGTAGTTTCTTGCCGGCGGGATTAGCGGAGCTGTCTAAGGCGCTGCAGTCATGGACTCTGCCACTGGTCCCGGCGGAAGTTCGAGTCCTCCCTCGGGCATGGGTGTGTGTGTTTGTTCTTAGGATAATTTAGGTTAAGTAGTGTGTAAGCTTAGGGACTGATGACCTTAGCAGTTAAGTCCCATAAGATTTCACTCACATTTGAACATTTTTTGTAGTTTCTCTTCTCTCCTCTATGTTCATAACTGTGGGAATAGAGTAGTCTGCTACTGTTACAGTATGCCCAACCACAGTTGATGCTTGTTGGGTAGCAAAATGGATCCGTTTGCCTTGTTCGAACCTTTTGTGTAGGTTAGCACAATGCAGTAAGCCTGCCCTCTAGTCGTCTCTATTGGAGGGATAAATGTCGGCTTCGTTAGAGGAGCCGTTCACTGATCGCTGGGTGTTTGTCAAGATTGGTTGCTTGTAAGAACTTATCCTCGGTAGTTCAGTTAATGTTCGAATCTGTGTAAGTTTTTAGTCTAACGGAATCCCTAAAGCTTTCCTCTTACAGATTTATATTGTATTAGTTCGTGTGACGAGTTTTATTTTAATATTGCGAGTGATGAATACTTGGAAATTTAGGTGATTTTTTATGCTGTTATTTGATTTAACTATTCACTTGCACTAAGTGTGTTAAATGGGTAGTGATTCATTCAATCAGATTCTCATTTTTCTAACCGCCAGTGCATGTGCAGTATAATATACTACTGTGATTTTGTCACATATTTCAACCAGTTTTATTCCTGCCTTCTATTGTTCGGTACTTGCTTGATCATTACCACCACTTGTTAGTGTTCACGTTTAAGAACCTTCAGCTCTCACGTCTTGTTACCTTTGTGATAAAATTAGGGAAGTTCTAGTCCATTGACCTTGAAATTCCTATTTGTTAGGAACTTACCTTTGTTCGTTACCACCACATGCTCGTGTTCTGGTTTAAGAGCTTTTTGTGCAACAGCTTTCTCAATCTCCCTCTTACACGGTCCATTACAATTAAACGTGTTTCTCAGTTCATGTTTTGGTCTTCGTTTGTATATTTCAACGGTAATTTTACATATTCATTCCGCGTGTTAAAATCACACGTGGTCATGGTGAAGGGCCTTTGTTCTTTTCCTTTCTCCCCTTTGCAAACCTCAACTGCATCTCGGTGCTAGGTGCGTGTATAACTGACCCATCCTTGACTATTCTCGTTCCATAAACCCCGAATTTAGTACTGGACTCAGAAGTAAGGTTTCACGTTTAACACGTATGGAATTTAATGTACACCAGTCACCAGCAATCGTCACATGTTATTACATTCACAAGTGTTTTAAATTAAATTGTTGAACGTAATAAATGTTCATTTTTACCCGTAATTATATTCACGCTTACCATAATTGAAATTCATCCACAGCACTCCACCGCGCTAAGGTTGTTTTTAATGAATTATGAATTATTTAAAATTGCCCAAGACTAGTTAAGTTGGATCTTACGTTCTTCAATGTACGGCCTTAACTACCAAACCAGAGCCAAGACTATTCAGGCTGCAGCCGCAAGTGAGCAACTTCTGGGAGTTAGGCGACCTAGCGGCAGGAGCAGCGATCACTCTGTTTCTCTATTTGATAATGGAAACTTTTACAACCAACGTAGCGTCTACCACCTTAGCTGAATGGTCAGCGCGTGTGACTGCCATTCCCGGCTGGGTCGGGAATTTTCTTTGCTCGGGGACTGGGTGTTGTCAAAATGGCTCAAATGGCTCTGAGCACTATCGTTTATCATTATCGGTACACAAGTCGCCCATTGTGGCCTCAACGGATAAGATTTGTAACTTGGCGAACGAACGTCCCCAAGTGGTACTCCGTCATCTTTTCATACGTGTCCCACTTCTGCGTACGCGATGAACACACCATGAGTGAAACCTCTGAAGAGAAAGAAAATTGCAGAAATCCATTTTCAACGTCATACTGCCTAACACCTTGCATGAAGGCATGGCCAGCCATTGAGTACAAAACACGATCACCTCTGAAACTTCGAGGTACATTTAAACTGTGTGCTGGATCAAGACTCGAACCAGGGAACATTGCCTTTTTCAGGCAACTGCTCTACCAACTGAGCTACCCGATGATGACTCACGACCCATCCTCACAGATTATCCACGAGTACCTCATCTCCTAGCTTCCTTCTGGAAGCGGTCACATCTGCTTCTCATAATCGGTAATTTGGCCAACAGTTTTACATTTCTGTCGCGTTTAGGCCAATGGCAGTTTCCATTTTCGGGGGCTACATGACATCTTTCAACAAGATAACGCGAGACTGCATGTTGTCCGTGTTGTTCTGAGTTACATCCATCATGAGGGTGTTCGACTCTTGTCCTAGCCAGTACCTCCTCAAGATCTCCCACCCATTGTGAACATCTGGTCTTAGATTGGCTAGAGACTTTCACGCCACCGCTCTCCTGTCATTATAGCCTAGAGCTGAGTCAGCATTGACTGACGTGCCTGTTTCTGTCATTAGAGATCAGTTTGATACCATACTCTGCTGGGTTAGAGAAATTGTTGGTGCTGCCGGTGGTGGTTCCTCTGTACATCCCCAAATACCTACAGACTTGACTGAGTTTCTCATAATAAGGAATGAAAAGGAGCGATCTGTATGTATCTTAAAGAAATTTTTTATAGCCACGATCACTTTCAAAAATGTTTTTTTATTGACCAGTTTCGACACGTAAGACTGTCATCTTTAGATCTGTGCAGCGTGTCACGGAATAAGGGTTTGTGGCACCGTGATGTGGCTGCTGAATGGATAAGCAATGGTCGAAGGTACTTTTGTGTTATTCGAGAGGAACTGATTGCATGTCGGTGCCGGGTTACACAATCTCCTTCCTTCCACTTCGTATTCAACTGTAACAACACAGATACACAGCTATACAAAACAAGCCTTTATCACAATCATCCGCAGGGTTCAGTTATGTACGTTACTCTTCGCACCAGATCGGAAGAATGCGGCATAAAACGATCTCCATAAGGACTTTGCTCAGGAGAAAAATCAAAATTTCCGTATTGCCTCCGCTGTAAAAGGACGAATTATAAAACCGAGTAATCTGTGGACATTTTAGACGACCCTGTGCACCCCACAGTAAACATGTTGTCCTGTTACAAGGACGCATTCTTTCTAAACAACTCCGCAATTCACTCAGTTGTCTTACGAAGATACGACTAAGCTTCTAAGTCTCTTCCGTCATGGCCAGGCATGGGGCCTGAGCAGTATAGAGTATTTGCTCATTTTTCTAGTGCAAAATCCAGTGCAGATATCATCTTCCGTCAACACTGAGGAAATTGCTACAGCTAATCATAGACGGCAGAAAATTCTTGTCAGTGTAATTCACGAGATGCACAGAGCAATGTATCAGATGTACGAGAGACTAGCACTAGTCTAAATCTGAATGAACAGTTTTTGTAGGGGTATTTCCGTTATTTTGGTAATGATATACCAATACAAATAACTTAGAAGTACGGGGGTTGAGCAAAAGCATAGAAACACCACGAGAAATGAATGCTTGGACATAAATGCAGCTATTAGCCAAGATTGCAAGTTGCACTATTGTATTTGATCACAAACAGTGTCCTCAGTACGTTGCAAGTGTCAGTCGTGGTCATAACAGTGTCCTGTATAGTTATGAGTGTATTCCGAGCGAGAGTAAAATGAAAACGTTAAATATTTTTTTAAATATTATTTATTGTGCAGAAGTGGTACAAAGCTGTGTCACTTTTCAACATAATCCCCCCACGCTCAATGCAAGTTCAAAAAAAATGGTTCAAATGGCTCTGAGCACTATGGGACTCAACTGCTGAGGTCATTAGTCCCCTAGAACTAGTTAAACCTAACTAACCTAACATCCATGCCCGAGGCAGGATTCGAACCTGCGACCGTAGCGGTCTTGCGATTCCAGACTGCAGCGCCTTTAACCGCACGGCCACTTCGCCCGGCTCAATGCAAGTCCTCCAGCGCTTACAAAGTGCATAAATTCCTTTAGAAAAAAATTATTTTGGTAGTCCGCGCAACGACTCATGCACTGCGTGGCGTACCTCTTCATCAGAACGGAACTTCTTTCCTCCCATTGCGTCTTTTAGTGGTCCAAACATATGGAAATCGCTTGGGGCAAGGTCTGGTGAGCATGGTTGATGAGGAAGACTCCTCAAAATGCAGGTCTGTGATTGTTGCAACTGTTGTACGGGCAGAGTGGGGCCTTGCATTGTCATGTTGCAAAAGGACACCTGCTGACAGCAACCCACATCGTTTTGATTTGATTGCAGGCTGCAGATGATTTTTTTAGAAGATCTGTGTATGGTGCACTGGTGACAGTGGGGCATTTAATGCTCCAAAATGACGCCTTTTTCGTCCCAAAAGAGAGTCAGCATAACCTTCCCTGCTGATGGTTCTGTTCGAAACTTCCTTGGTTTTGGTGACGAGGAATGGCGCCATTCCTTATTCGCTCTCTTCGTTTCCGTTTGGTGGAAGTGAACCCAGGTTTTGTCCCCACTAACGATTCTTGCAAGGAAGCCATCTCCTTCTCGTTCAAAGCAGCGAAGAAGTTCTTCACAAGCATCAAAACATCGTTCTCTCATTTCAGGAGTCAGCTGCCGCGGCACCCATCTTGCAGAAACTTTGTGAAACTGGAGCACATCATGAACAATGTGGTGTGCTGACCCATGACTAATCTGTAAACATGCTGCAATGTCACTCGGCGGTTTTCCTTCACTATAGCTTTAACTGCTGCAATGTCCTGTGGAGTCACAACTCGTTGTGCCTGACTTGGACGAGAAGCATCTTCCACTGAAGTCATACCGTTTGCGAACTTCCTACTCCATTCGTAGACTTGCTGCTGTGACAAACATGCATCACCGAACTGAACCTTCATTTTTCGACGAATTTCAATAGTTTCACACCTTCACTACGCAAAAACTGAAAAACAGAACGCTGTTCTTCCCCGGCGCAAGTCATAAGTGGGGCGGTCATCTTTATACTGATACTGCGTCGGTATGTGTGTATCTGCACTATGTTGCCACCTACAGGCCATTCTGCACGCTGTTTGTAGCACACTTGCCAACTTACAAGATAACGGCGCGAAATTTCGATTTATTATTACAAATTTAAGGTTTTCATTTGACTCACCCTCGTATTTCGGTACTAAGTGAATTCGAGCGCGGACGAATTACAGGTGCTTATATGGTGGATGCTTCAGTTACCAATGTAGCCAAAGTGTTTGGTGTTCCTAGAAGCGTCCTATCGAAGGTTTATTCCGCAAACAGGGAAGCGGAAAAACCTCGTCCTCTTTGTCACAATGTGGACGGAAGTACGTGTTGAGTGATCGTGACAGACGGTCATTGGAGAGGACTGTGACGAAAAATGACGCATTATAACAACACGAATGACCTGCCAAAAACTGGAAATTGCAGGGCGTTCTGGAATTCCAGAACCACTCACCAGTGATGCAAATCCCTGTACCAGGGGCACGGCCGACTTCCTTCCCCGTCCTTGCCTAATCCCATAAGACCGATGAGCTCGCTGTTTGGTCTCTTCACCCAAATAATCCAAATCCCGTATCAGGAAAACTGTTGCCGAAGCATAAAACCTTGCTAGCAATGGAAGAAACTTATTTGGTCGAATGTGACTTGTTTCACACTGTTTCCAGCTTCTGATTGCATTTACCCCGCAAGAATGAAATGTGGCGGGGTTTCGGTGATGATTTGAATAGCCATATCGTGGTGTTCCGTGGGCCCCATGGTTACTATACAAAATCGCATTACTGCCAAGGATTACGTGAACATTTTGGCTGGTCAGGTCCATCCTACTGTACAGTGTTTGTTCCCCACTGTGATGCTGTGTTCCAAGAGGACAGAATCCCTGTTCACACCGCTAGCATCGTCCGGGACTGGTTGTGTGAGCACAAAAATAAACTGTCATGTCCCCTGGTCACAGATCTCAATGATATTGAGTCTTTGTGGTTCACTTTAGAGAGAACAGTGCGTGATCGCTATCCACCTCCACCTCCATCATCATTACCTGTATTTGCCACTAATTTGCAGGAAGAATGCTATAATCTTCAAATGCGTGTGAATTCATAAGGGACCAAACTGCTGAGGTCATCGGTCCCTAGACTTACACACTACTTAAACTAACTTAACGCTAAGGACAATACTCACAGCCATGCCCGGGGAAGGACTCGAACCTCCGGCGAGAGCGGCCGCGCAGTCCGTGACAAGGCGCCTAAAACCACGCGGCCTCTAAGCCCGGCGAAGAATGGTATAAAATTCGCTTGAAAACCATACACTTCGAGACAACCGGAAGTAGTTTTGAAAGCCAATGCTCTTCGTGCACCATATTAGGCATAGTAATATCTTGTGTTTTTGGCCCTCATATTTTTGTCAATCTCCTGTATACGGGGTGTTACAAAAAGGTAAGGCCAAACTTTCAGGAAACATTCCTCACACACAAAGAAAGAAAATATGTTATGTGGACATGTGTCCGGAAACGCTGACTTTCCATGTTACAGCTCATTTTATTACTTCTCTTCAAATCACATTAATCATGGAATGGAAACACACAGCAACAGAACGTACCAGCGTGACTTCAAACACTTTGTTACAGGAAATGTTCAAAATGTCCTCCGTTAGCGAGGATACATGCATCCACCCTCCGTCGCATGGAATCCCTAATGCACTGATGCAGCCCTGGAGAATGGCGTATTGTATCACAGCCGTCCACAATACGAGCACGAAGAGTCTCTACATTTGGTACCGGGGTTGCGTAGACAAGAGCTTTCAAATGCCCCCATAAATGAAAGTCAAGAGGGTTGAGGTCAGGAGAGCGTGGAGGCCATGGAATTGGTCCGCCTCTACCAATCCATCTGTCATCGAATCTGTTGTTGAGAAGCGTACGAACTCTTCGACTGAAATGTGCAGGAGCTCCATCGTGCATGAACCACATGTTGTGTCGTACTTGTAAAGGCACATGTTCTAGCAGCACAGGTAGAGTATCCCGTATGAAATCATGATAACGTGCTCCATTGAGCGTAGGTGGAAGAACATACTGACGAAACTAAAATGAGCTCTAACATGGAAATTAAGCGTTTCCGGACGCATGTCTACATAACAAATGGTTCCAATGGCTCTGAGCATTATGGGACTTAACATCTGAGGTCATCAGTCCCCTAGAACTTAGAACTACTTAAACCTAACCAACCTAATGACTTCACACACACCGATGCCCGAGGCAGGATTCGAACCTGCGACCGTAGCGCCTAGAACCGCTCGGCCACACCGGCAGGCCCACATAACATCTTTTCTTTATTTGTGTGTGAGGAATGTTTCCTGAAAGTTTGGACTTACCTTTTTGTAACACCCTGTATATTCCAGTCTCTGTCTTCACTTCAGTCTTTACCCCCTGCAGCTCCCTGTAGCACCATGGATGGTATTCCATAACGTCCGAAGGCGTGTCCTATTACTTTCTCCCTTCTTGTCAGTGTGTTCGACATACTTCTTTTCTCGCCGTTTCTGCGAGAACCGCAGTTCTTATCTTATCAGTGTGCTTAATTTTCAACATCCTTCTACAACATCACGTCTCAAACGCTTCGAATCACTTCCCTTTCTGGTTTTCCTGCAGCCGGTTATTCACTTGCGTGTATTGCCTGGCGCCAAACGCACATTCTCAGAAATTTCGTCCTCAAACTTCGCCAATGTTTGGTACTAGTAGTCTACTTTTAGCGAGGAAACTAGTTAGAAGAATGAGCGTCCAGAAAAGAAAAACTGCATCTACTGTACCACTGTTGTTTTAGCTTTATAATGTTAACAGTTCCTCAAATCAGGGGAAACTAAACTATTTCCAATAAATTCCGGAACTGGCATAATTAAGCATAGTGCAGTATATGGGTAATTAAGGTAACCAGTATATAGTTTATTTCGAGGAAAGTCCCATGTTTGGGACCGTGCCAGCAGAACCGCTGATCGATATTTACTGACTGCATCACCGTGTCGGTGATGTAATTCGGAAAAATAAAGAACAAAGACTAAAATGTTTTTCTATAAGTTCGTAGATTTGTTTAAAAGGAGCTACTGTGTGTCTACTTAGATTCATACGCCATCAATGGACAAAATATTGATAGATTTCTGAAAGAGTGTCCATTTGCACCAGAACATTATGGTAGTGAGAAGGGATGTGTCCCAATAGGCAGGGAAGGAGAGAGGGAGTCACTGACCCATTTATGGTTTATAATGTTTAGATGCTCTGTTTGGGCTTTGAAACGGCAGAGAGCGTGGTAGCGGATGGTGCTGCCGGTTTTAGACAAATTTCAATTCATCGTTTATTAATGACAGACCAAATCTAAACATTAAACATAATTATAAGGGCGATTTCACCCTGCAAAT
This sequence comes from Schistocerca piceifrons, assembly GCF_021461385.2. Classification (NCBI taxonomy): domain Eukaryota; kingdom Metazoa; phylum Arthropoda; class Insecta; order Orthoptera; family Acrididae; genus Schistocerca; species Schistocerca piceifrons. Next base: position 1,043,979,847 of record NC_060138.1, read on the forward strand.
CACAACACTTTGATCTCGAAGTACATTTTATCAAATTTGGACATATGGCAAAGGTTAACAACACAGCTTCAAGTAGAAGCATCCTTAATGACATTTAACCAATAGAAAATGAATATTTGGCCTACAACTTTTAGCAAAATGTGTGTGACTGTAATGTCTCAGACACACAGATAAAACATAAGAAAACTCAGACGTGCGCCCTATTGAGGCACAATAAAATCACCAAAGGTGATGACAGAACTGAATGCAAATGAGCAGTATAAAAAATATAAAAACTAAGACAGTCATGACAAATATTTAAATTTGCAGCTACTGCAACTTCGCAACCAGGGATACTTTCTGCTTGTGAATCGTGAAAGTCGTTTGCAAGCGACTGCCAGGTTCTTTAATGTAAACTTTCAGAATAAAAACACACATAACTCATGTACATCAGTTACATTAACCTTAGCGCAAATGACGCAATAAACTCAATCGAGTAGTGCCACATTTACAAGCAGACAACAAATTCTTCAAAATAAATATCCAACACAAAACTCTGCGAAGTAGAACATATCGATGGCATACTAAACCTTACGACTTATCTTAGAAGAAAGATTAAGGAAAGGCAAACCTACGTTTCTAGCATTTGTAGACTTAGAGAAAGCTTTTGACAATGTTGACTGGAATACTCTCTTTCAAATTCTAAAGGTGGCAGGGGTAAAATACAGGGAGCGAAAGGCTATTTACAATTTGTACAGAAACCAGATGGCAGTTATAAGAGTCGAGGGACATGAAAGGGAAGCAGTGGTTGGGAAGGGAGTAAGACAGGGTTGTAGCCTCTCCCCGATGTTGTTCAATCTGTATATTGAGCAAGCAGTAAAGGAAACAAAAGAAAAATTCGGAGTAGGTATTAAAATTCATGGAGAAGAAATAAAAACTTTGAGGTTCGCCGATGACATTGTAATTCTGTCAGAGACAGCAAAGGACTTGCAAGAGCAGTTGAATGGAATGGACAGTGTTTTGAAAGGAGGATATAAGATGAACATCAACAAAAGCAAAACAAGGATAATGGAATGTAGTCTAATTAAGTCGGGTGATGCTGAGGGAATTAGATTAGGAAATGAGGCACTTAAAGTAGTAAAGGAGTTTTGCCATTTGGGGAGCAAAATAACTGATGATGGTCGAAATAGAGAGGATATAAAATGTAGGCTGGCAATGGCAAGGAAAGCGTTTCTGAAGAAGAGAAATTTGTTAACATCCAGTATTGATTTAAGTGTCAGGAAGTCATTTCTGAAAGTATTCGTATGGAGTGTAGCCATGTATGGAAGTGAAACATGGACGATAAATAGTTTGGACAAGAAGAGAATAGAAGCTTTCGAAATGTGGTGCTACAGAAGAATGCTGAAGATTAAATGGGTAGATCACATAACTAATGAGGAAGTATTGAATAGGATTGGGGAGAAGAGAAGATTGTGGCACAACTTGACCAGAAGAAGGGATCGGTTGGTAGGACATGTTCTGAGGCATCAAGGGATCACCAATTTAGTATTGGAGGGCAGCGTGGAGGGTAAAAATCGTAGAGGGAGACCAAGAGATGAATACACTAAGCAGATTCAGAAGGATGTAGGTTGCAGTAGGTACTGGGAGATGAAAAAGCTTGCACAGGATAGAGTAGCATGGAGAGCTGCATCAAACCAGTCTCAGGACTGAAGACCACAACAACAACTAAACCTTACAGATTCGAATGGTATCAACTAGCAACTTGAGATCTATAGCTTCACATATTTGAAATTATGTAATAGACCATATCAGCGCTATCAGCACAGTAATTATTCAACGGTACTGGAATGGCAAGAAGCTTCGCAGTTTAATCTCTCGATAATAGATGGCTGTCCACCCCGATAGCTGAGTGGTCAGCGCGGCGCTCTGTCACCCCAAGGGGCCCGGGTTCATTTCCCGGATTTTCTCCGCTCAGGGACTGGGTGTTGTGCTGTCCTCATTATCATTTCCTCATCATCAGTGGAAGGCAACGGGAAACCACCAGTGGAATCACTTCCCTAGACGCTCATACGGTGAACCTCTCTGACGAGTCTTCCCCCATGACAAGACCTGCCGTAAGGCAGAACACAAAGTATTAATAGATGACTGCCCCCAGTAGCATGTAACACACACGGATACAGACAAGGGTAGACAAATCACAAGCCACGCTAAACAAGAACTTTAACTAACAGGGGCTAACAAGAAAAGAAGTTTCACATTAGAAACAGGCCACTCGCTTCTACCAAAGCCCACTCACCCTGAGATACACAGTTTAGCAGGAACACTAGCTCAGGTGCGACGGGCAACACTAACACAATGAATTAGACAAATATGACACCAAAGATATCAGAAAAAAACACAATGCCGGACGAACCACAATGGGCGACAAAATAACGTCGCTCACAAACACGATCGCCTCTCGTAGGCACAGCTGAGTGCCATAAACTACACACAGCAGCGAGGAAGTGCCAAGCCGACAGTTTACACCCGTTGCCGGTGAGTCCCCAGTGTCTACCAGTGCGTCGTATTTGGTAGAAGGCACTGAAGTAAAGACAGGCAGATGGCCTGCATTCAGTACCGGTTACGTCACAACATCTATATGGGCGCTGTATTGTGTGCACTCCACCGCGAAGTGTCAGACAAACAAACAGACTGCACTTAACGGGCATGACTTCAGGCCACAGCTCCAATACAGAAGCTGGCTGCTACAAAAGGCACTCCAGCGGACCATATATTACCTTCCTCGTTCGTAGACAGACAGACTGTAGGCTGAGAGCCCGTACGAGTCAACTCTGCTGCACTTCCACCTCGGCCATAGATAACAAGCCCCACCTCGCAGTAGCGACAAGGCTCTCTGATGTTGATACCCAGTGACGTGCTGGCTCAGGTACTTTCGAGTGACAACGAATAGACAAAATGAAACACATTGCTCACAAAGGAAGATGATCGTTTGATTATCCGAGAGAATCGAATAGTAGCGTTGGGTTTTTAGTACATAGTCTTAATCTGCAGCTTTATTACCCATTGTAATAGGACTTAGTCAGGGTCACTTTATGAACTGTTCTACACCACCTGACATAGCTTTCCAGTATACCACCTCATCCATATTACAAAGAACACAGTGTATAATGATACATCTTTTGCTTCATAATTTATGATTAGATGCTAACTCATATATTACGTACACGATGTAGTATAACTAATTAGCTTACCAGCCTCCAAAGTAAACGTAATTAGCCAGAATCTGCAATTACCAGTAATTCATTATTTCGCAATCAGCACTTTGATAACGATTATGGGAAAACTAATTATGTAGCTTTTGAAAGCTATAAGTGAAGATGTCATGATAATGTTGGCATCAAATTCCATCTTGTAACTAATTAGCAAATCAGTCACTAAAATTCGATTATTACATTGTAACCTCCCCACAATAATTTAAAAGATGAATGACAATATTATTTAGAATTACTAATGGACATTGCGCTAATTGTAACCTCGCCCTCAATGAGAGGTACTGACAATGGCAACAAAAATGTGAAATACGCAATCTGACTCGAATGTAAATCCTTCAAAAAAAATTAAAGTCCATTCAGTGATAAGGAAATTCAATTAAACCGAAACATCGGTCTTTGCCCCTGTGTAAAACAATCAGAGTTAAAGTCTTACCTCAGAATAAATGGATGTCACATTTCTGCTCTTATCTTTCTGCACGGCTTGGAGGAACTGCATTGCAAATGATAATATTCCTTTTTTCTGTGATTTTACTGAAAATTTTCTTTAAAAGAAATGGAGTGAAATGGGAAGTGCAACGAAATCTTTAGTTCAATAAAAATTAAATTTTTGAAAAAAAATGCTTTTGAAATAAAAATTATTATTGGGGCACTTGTTAGAGAATAATTACAACAAATAAATTTTTACATTATCTAATGATTATATTAATTAACAGTATACCTTATTCAGCATCTTGACCAGTATTGCCGACCGCCTACATCACCCGCACTGGACTGCTATCACTGACCGACCGCTCTGCATGACGACTATTAGCGTACTGCACGCGACGACTACTGACAGAGTACTGCTCTCAACTAGACAGAGCTACAGACTCGCAACGACTAACTGTCAGACTGAGAACCGCTCGCAACACTCGCCCGGTCAAGCGCATACTCTCTGGTCACAGATGCTACAATGCCTCGCCATCGCTGCTATGTTACATACGTGTTTCATAACCCTCCACTGGGGGGGGGGCAAAAATTTGGCAGCGATGGTGAGTCATTTGGACTTGCCAAGCGCGGCAAAATTTTTCTTTAATTAACAAAATTCTACAACTTACAGAATATTTAAATGTTGTGCACACGCACTAAGTACAAAATATATCAGACAAAGACAAAATGTGAGTACAAAACATAGTAGCAAATCAGAAAAATGTATATACAAATTATTTGACAGATAACAAAGTGCACAGGCACTGAAAAAATTCTTTAGCATATTCAGAACAAATAAGCAGACTGGCAAAAAATATTATGTTGACAAGTGACATGAGTGCACATGCACTGCAGTTGAGAACATATCAGTAATTGATGAAATGTATGTACAATTAGTAACAAATGGCATAAGTGCATTCGCATTAAAGTATTGAATATACAGAATAGGAGAAAACATATTGAAAAATGAGATAAGTGTACAGGCACTGAAGTTCAGTAGAAAACATATTAACACCTAACAGAAGTGCACATGCACTGTAGTTCAGAACATATCATAAAAATAAAAATGTATATACAATATAAAAGACAAGAGTGTACATACGTATACTGTATACTGTACTTCAGAACAAATCGAAAAATGTCTTTAGCATTTTCGCAATAAATAAACATAATGGCAAAAAAAATCATGTCCAAAGTGCACATGCACTGAAAAAATGTCTTTAGCATTTTCACAACAAATAAACATAATGGCAAAAAAAAAAAAAAGTCATGTCCAAAGTGCACACGCACTGAAGTTCAGCAAATCGAAAAAAAAATGTATAACCCACGAACATAAATGATGTTACCAAAAAAAATTATTTTCCTTATGTGACAAGAATCAGGATAGGAAAGGGAAGGATTGCATCATGGTTGTAGCACTTTAGATTGCACACAGCTGTTCTGGAAGTCCATATCTTTCCACAGAAGTACAACACCAAGTGACACAACTTGAAGTTCTTTTCCCATCAGAATTTATCAGTGTAGCCAAGACACTGAACTGTCGTAGTAATGTTCCATGTTTTCATTTTGGTAGTACATTACGTACACCAAACAGTGCGACCATAATAACGTCTTCATCGCTCACGGTGGTGGACAGCATGTCGTGTCAACACCACGCTCTTACAAGGCACACCAACGTAGAATTAGTGCAAAACCAAATATAGTGCTCCATGATCACTAGGATAAACAGGACAAAATGGACATTGCAGTAATTCAGGGTAGTTAGCTCATGAGGTGAAGGACATCAAGTCACATAATATTGACAATTAGAGACTTAATTAGTTTGTGGCATTCATAGCCCAGTTATTGAACATTTCTGTACCAAGTATGTAGTATTACAGAAAAATGTTCATTAATTGTTTTACATGGAATCAGTAGCCTTCTTTTCCTGGTTACAAACCATTATTAAATAATCGCATTCTTTTCAGTTACAGAGTGTAATTAAGAATCATTAACCTTCTCCTAATTACAGTTAATTAATCATTTGTCATTCCAATAATAATCATTAGCCTTTTCCTAATTACAGTTAATTAATCATTTGTCGTTAATCATTTGTCTAATTACAGTTAATTAATCATTTGTCGTTAATTAATCATTTGTCATTCCAATAGTAAGAATTATTAGTCTTCTCCTAATTACAAAGCATTATTAAACAGTACCATAGTTAATTAATTATGTGTCATTCCAATCTATTAAGAATCATTAGCTGGCATCCTGGGTAATCGTATTACAATAAACTGTGGCAGTCCTTGGCCAGTTACAAAGTATATTTAGTATGACAGAATAATGTTCATCAGAAGTCTTAGTTGAAAAGGAGAGTCAATTATTGGCCTAGCATTAACATAATACATTGAATGATACAAATTATTGGCACTCATTGGCCATTAACCAAAACATGAAAACTCAACATGGAAAACAAGAGCTAATTAATGGCATAATTAATAACAATTCTTCAAGTGACATTAATTATTGGCGCTCAGTGGCCAGCAAGTATTGAATAGAATAAAACATAGTTCATCATTCAGTATTATTCAGATCATTACGAAGTCATTATTAAAAATCAGTTAATTACAGTCATAGCATTAATAATCACAGGCATTATAAGTAGTCTCATTACAATAAACAGTGTTTCTCCTTCAGTAGTATTCAGATCATTACAAAGTCATTATTAAAATCAGTTAATTAGTCATAGCATTAGTAATCATAGGCATTATTAAGTAGTCTCATTACAATAAACAGTGGCAGTTATTAACTAGTGACAAAGCATTATTTTAAATATATACCTTTTTTTTGTCTCATTAAGAAGTCATTACTCAAGTGACATACTATTCAGAGCTAATCAGTATTACTCAGAACTTTCTCAAATTGGTATCACTATTTGGGAATGGTAATACATTTTTTTGTTAGCAATGCACTGCGTTGGGATCGATAATTAATTGCTGAGGCATAACACTATTTGCTTTTGACCTATTGCTGCAAATGAGGATAGGTAACATCATTCGTCATGAGTCAACTGTAGCAAGATTATGGAACAAGGCATTATATGTGATCACATTCATAAATGATAAACACAAATGGGTAAAAAATAAAAATGCAAGTACTAGAACAGGTATAATAAGTAACAGGTTTAGCAAGTATCATGAAAAGCTTCTCTTGAAAAAATACAAAATGGATTATTGACCTGAAAGAAGAAACGCATTAGTATGCTGAAAAGTAGTGAACCTCGAGTTAACAGGTAGTGAAATGTGTATAAAATGTGTTCCATAGCTGTCCTTTCCAAAACTTTCTGTCATCCTACTATGCAATGTAACACCTGCTGTCAAAGCAAACTGCAACAAATACTTAAATAACTACGTAGCATAAATACATAACTTCAACATTATCCTCATCTGTAAAGAAAAAAAAAACTTCATTATCCATATCATCATAACTTCATTATTATCATCACCTGTAAAGAAAAACTTCATTATTCATAATTCTTCATCATTATTCGTCAGCATTCATTATCATCTGCAAAAATCACTTCATTACTCATTATACAACTATTCCTTATCTCTAGCATATTTCATCACTAAAACTAAGATGTGTAGTTCTGTCTGACAGCCTGCATCAATCACCTTGTATTCTGAAAGAAAAAAATTAGTTAAGACTGCTATTCTACGATGAGTATAGTACATTCTTGTTAATGCCTGCCAATCCTGATCCATTTACTCTTCCTCATAAAGTTATTGCATCCTCTTTCGTTTATTCCGTAGGTGAAATTCCATTTCTGTTGAATTTATTTCTTATATGCATCATTTCTTTCTAAAATTGATGAACAAAGATTAATGTCTTGCATTTAAATCCTATACCCACTAAATAATGACTGGTTTATGGTGACACAATTAAGCATACAGCATAACATGACAGAAAACGTAATATGTCAAAGACATTGACAGTGTTCAGATGCAAAAATGTACACAGAATATCACAATGCAGCAGCAAAAAAAATGTAAAACAGTCACGATCTTGAGATGTCATAAGGCAAAAATATGTCAAAGTCACTGGTGTGTTATATCTTAACTATTTCACAGTGCATATAAATAAAACTGGAGTATAATCATACACAAAAAGACACATGTGACGTTCGTTGTGTTCAGCTTGTATGTAGTGTAATTAATCAAGGCGAGAATTAAAGACTTTAATAAAAAAATGTAATGAAATTAACATGTCATTAGCTAACATTGCATAATTAGTCATAAAATACGTAAGTGTGTCTGAAAAAATATGCACGGTCTGATGTGTAACGACAAGAAGAGCGACCTGCTAACCTTACCTTGCCGGGTACTTGCCAAGAAAAAATACGATAATCATCAGTAATTAGTCAGGTGAAATAATTGCATTAGTAAATGGCATCATAGTGTGTTGAATCATACAGTGGTTTCACTCAATAAACGGTTTAATGTTTGAGATATGGTGATTGCCTTTCGATTTTCTAGTTCTCAAAGTTTCGACGTGTACAACATTGGGGTGAGGGATGCTGCGAATCCGATATGGACCTGCGTATAGAAGTTCAAATTTACTGCACTTACCTTTTAATTTGCTGGATAAATAGTGTGTACGTACTAGTATCTTCTGTCCAACGTGAAAGACGCGGCGTGTACAAACCTGTTTTTGCTGTCTTCTCCGGCGCTCTGCGGCACGTTTGATGTTGTTCAGCGCAATGTCAATTATTTCGTGGTGTCGTAATCGACGAGATGTAGGAAATGTTATTAATTCTTTAATTTTGTTTGGTGGTTCAACGTTTTTCAGTATAACAGACGGAGATAGCATAGTGGATTCATTTGGAATGGAATTAATTACGTCTTGGAATGAGAATATGTATGTATCCCAATCAATATGTCTTTTGTGGCAGTATATTCGGCACAGTTTACCAATTTCTTTCATTAATCTTTCACAAGGGTTCGAAGAAGCGTGGTACTTGGATATATAAATCGGAGAAATGTTTCTGGCTCGTAACATGCGTGTCCATACGCTACTACGAAATTGAGATCCATTGTCAGAAATTACTTTCATCACATGCCCTACATGAAATAGAAAATGTTTTACAAATGCTTTCGAAACAGTTTTAGCAGTAGCTTTGCGTAATGGAGTGAAAGTAACAAATTTTGAAGTGAGTTCAACAGCGACAAAGATGTAGCAAAAACCTCTGTTAGTTCTCGGAATCGGACCAAAAATATCTACTGCGGCCATGTGTCTTAATTTAACAGGTATAATGGGATATAAAGGAGGAATATGTGAAGTGGTGTCTGATTTAGCTTTCTGGCAAATTTTACAAGACGCTAAAACTCGTCGAATACGTTTCTCCATGTTGGTAAAATAACAGTTCTGTCTCAGTATAAGAAAACATTTTCTTGCTCCGTAATGTGCGTAACTTAAATGAGTGTACCAGATTAATTTGTTAACCAGTTCGTCAGGAATGCATAATAACCAGCTGTTGCTGTCAGGATGAGAGCGGCGAAACAGAATGTCATTGCGTACAGTGTAGTGGTTCCTAATCGTAACATTATTCTTATCTTGCCAAAGGTGTTTAATTTCTTTCCACACGTTGTCTTTATTTTGCTCTTTTCCTATGTCCTGTAATGACGATGAAATAAAATTTTCAAATGCTACTTGCTGAATGTACATGACACTGAAATTTGTTTTGCAGAAGTTGGTTGCTACGTCTTGCTGATTGTTGCCGAGAGAACGCGATAGTGCATCTGCTATAACATTTTGTGTACCGGGAATGTGAACTATTGTAAAATTAAATTCCTGTAAATATAGTTTCCATCTGCTTAATCTGTCGTGAGTAAATTTAGCTGAAAGTAAAAATTGTATTGCTCTGTGGTCTGTGTAGACGGTAGTATGTCTGCCATAAAGAAAGTGTCTAAATCTCGTGAAAGCCCATACAACACATAATGTTTCAAGTTCTGTAACAGAATAATTTCGCTCAGCAGGTGACAGAATGCGACTTGCAAATGCGATGTTTTTAATTACTATTGAACCATCTTCTTCAATTTCCTGGAAAATATGTACGCCTAAAGCGGTGTTGGAACTGTCGGTAGCAATGGAAAAATTTCTAGTAAGATCTGGGTGTGATAAAAGTGGAGCATTCAACAGAGCATGTTTCAGGTTCATGAATTCAGAGTGTGCTTGCTTATCCCAAGACCAAATACTGTTTTTACCTGTTAATTGGCACAATCTGGGTGTGTCTAAAGCAGAGTGATGAATAAATTTACGAAAAAAGTTAATTAAGCCCAAAAAACTGCGTAATTCCTTCTTTGTCGTAGGAACGGTAATGTCACGTAGAGCTTGAAGTTTTTCCGGATCAGGTGCAATGCCTTCTGCTGAAATTACGTGTCCAAGAAATTTTATAGAAGTTTTGCCAAAGTGCGATTTACTGAGATTAACTGTAAGTCCTTGTGCATGAAAAGTTTGTAACAGTTGTTCAAGAATCATATTGTGTTCGGACCAGTTAGCTTCTGCGATAAGAATATCGTCTACATACGTCGTAATTCTGTCTTTAAGTTCTGTCGGAAGTATTGTGTTCAAACCGCGAATAAAAGCTGCAGAAGAAATAGTTAAGCCGAACGGTAGTTTGCAAAATTGATAACAGTCGCCGAAACAGAGAAAAGCTGTGTATTTTCTGCAGTTCGGATGAAGTTGAATTTGCCAAAATCCCGATTTCAAATCTAATGTGGAATAAATAGCAGTGCCGTGAAATTTCTGTAAAAGTTCCTCTAATGTCTGTGGTCGGTCTGTTTCATTAATAATAATGTCATTAATGTGACGTGAATCAAGTACAAGGCGAAGTGAGCCATCTTTTTTCTTAACAATATGTAGTGGGTTTATGTACGGACTAACTGCTGGTTCTATAATTCCTTGGTCGAGCATATCCTGCAATTCTTTTTTAACTTGTTCTCTATGAATATACGGAATAGGATAATGCTTAGCTTTAAATGTATCGTGCTGCTTGACTTGAAATTCATACATAAATCCGGACATAGTACCAGGAATGTTGTCAAAAACTGGAGCTTGCTGTAAAAGAATCTTGTGTAACTGCGTTCGTTCGTCGTCTGTACTTGCACTGCTCTCTTTAACCTTATCAGAAATCAATTGCATTACGTCGTAGTCAGCTTCGTCTGGAGTATTATAGTTGTGTACGTACGTATCCGTGAACAATGTGGGATTACAGTCTATGTCACGTGTTGCGGAAATGACCTCTGTGCGGTTAATTGTTTGCTCTTCCGCAGATAGTGAGTGCTGAAATTCTAAAGCAAGTTGTACATTTTCATCCTTTAACATTATATAAGAATTCTGAAAATCGATAACTGCGTCGTGTTGTACCAGAAAATTCGTACCTAAAATAACGTCTGTTGTCAATAAAGGAACAATCCAAAAATTTGAGTGGAAAGTATGACCTCCAGTACAAAATGATAAATGCGTCTGTAATTTAACGTCTACTCCTTTACTCGATACTGCTCCCTTCACTTTGGTTTTGCCTAATGGTAATGTCGGATACGTATTCTCTTTGTTGCACTCGTTGAAAGTCTCCTCATTTATTACAGATATAGGTGAGCCGGAATCAATTACTGCTGAGAATTTCGATGAACCAATCTTAATTTCGATAACAGGATGTGAAATGGTTTTCTGAATAGCTGGTCTTTCCTGCAAGAGAGTGTCTCTGATATCGTCAAAAGTAATTACATTTTCGTGAACAACATTTTGCGTGTCTGAAGTAGTGCTTGTATTATTGGAAGATGCGATCTGTACAGTATCTAGTCAGATTCTATCTGACGTGTTATTATTATTAGGAGGATTCTGTGGCATTTCGACTATTTGAACTGTCCTATTACTTCTTCCAGACGTGTTACGCTCTGGATGGTACCTACTGTCGGGTTCATTCATGCGAATATGTTCTTGCGTATGATTTTGCTGTTGGTGAGACCGACTGTTATTATATGTACGCTGGTAATTGTGCTCATCGTTTTTACGTCTGTCGTAATAGTCATTCCTATACGGTGCATTGCGATGGGAATTGGAATAGTGTGTTATCTGTACGTGGTTATTTCTTTGCTGCCATGCGTTACTATTTGTTGGAGCTGGGACTATACGTGCACGCGGCGAAACATTAAAGTTTGGTTGACCTTGTAGACTGCATTGTTGGTTAGGTATGCTAAGCGGCTTACTTTCATGCTGTTGTGGTGAAAAGGTCTATTGTTACCAAAAAAATGCGTTTGCTGTTAATTTTACACATACTGATGATTACGATTTTATCCGTTATTAAAATTACACTGGTTCTGGAGTGCCTACTGAAAATTGTCACATTCGGTAAAAGATTTGTCGTATCGGGTTTTCATTACATACGTTTCTTAATTCTACAAAGAGCAATAGTTAAAGAGCAGTTTTGATAGATATAAAGGATAGTAGAAGAAAAGGCAGCAGTGCAGAAAACTAAATATGAAACAGCACTACTACAGCTCGGGGCCCTATGCTCGCTACGGCACATATTCATTAAAGCGTAATGAATCCCCTGAGGTCAATTACGCACTGCAAATAATTTTTAGCTTTTGTGTTATAGACAATGGCGGTACAAATTCAGAAATAAATTGCTGTTTGCATGCTAATTCTAGTTTCTTCATTATAGGCAATGCTGTTGTAAATACAAAAATAAATTGTCGCATCTGGTTCAGAGCTAGTTTTTGCATTACAGGTAGTAGCGGTGAATGTACAAAGATAAATTGTCGTATACAGTGCAAAGCGTGTACCTGTGTTCTGTCATTATTAAATTCTTTACATTTTCTTACAAATACCAATTGCTTATTATCAACGTTCTCGTCACTGAATTTGTGAACACGTTCGGGTTTGTGTGAGAATTTGTTCGTCTGTGTCATTTCGGATTTCAAGTTGCGTAGCTTTTCAGATTTTAAGTCGCGTAGCTTTTCGGATTTTAATTCGCGTAGTCGCTGTAAATTGCTCACATTATACACGTTGCGTAAGTCTGACGAATGTTGGCAAAGTGGCGTCTGCTGTTGTATGTTATTAACTGAAATACTTTTGATCTCTGTTACTCCTTGTTGTAAATTTGACAACTTCCTACGTAACGTATTGTTAGATGAATCGATCTCATTAATTGTCTGCTGTAAATTTTGAAATTCAGGTGTTTGATTAAATGTAACCGGTGAAGTATCGTCTGATTTATTGTCATTAGCACTTTCGATAGCATCAATACGACTGGCCAATTCATCATATTTTTCAGTCAGTATTTTTGCCTGATCGTCAGTTTTAGTGTCAGTAGCATTAATCTGTTTTTGCAATTTACGCGTAGTTTCATTCAGTTTTTTAACGTCAGATTTGACGACATCGGAATCCTGTGCTAGTTCTAATTGTTCTAGTCTGTCGGTCACTGTTTGAAAATCGGTTGTGTATGTGTCTGTATTCGACTTAAGATTGGAAATTTCGTCACGTAATTCTGTGTTCGACTGTTTGATGGAATTAATTTCGTCGGACACTGTAGCAATATTATTGTCTACATACGTCTTCGCTTTCGCGAACATTTTACGTTTGTCTTCTTGTCTCTGTGCTGTGATTGTTTCCATGACTTGTCGTTTTACTTTGTTTTGATCCTGAATAAATTTGCGGAAACGCGTATCACTGTTTTGTATGTGCTGATTAAAGCGCTCGTTAATCTGAGTGTTTTGCTGTTCGAATTTCGCGTCTATCTTTGCGTCCACTGTGCGCGAAAGTTCTACCGTCATTGCTTTAAACTCGTCCCGTAATTGTGCAGCTTTTTCAGAGCATTGTTTAGCGACTCCGCTAATTTCGTCTCTGAGTGTTTCTGTTGCGGCTGTTTGCATTTCCCTTAATTCTTGCGCAACAGACTTAATTTCTTCGCTATTTTTTTGAGAACAAGCCTCAATTTCCACGCGCAACTGTTCCTTAGTGTCATGGCACTGCGCGGCAACGTCTCTAATTTGTTCACCAAGCTGTCTGGAATTGTCGTCTAATTTTTCATTTAACTGTCTGGAATTGTCGTCTAATTTTTCATTTTGTTGTCTGAGCTGTTCACTAAGTTTGTCTTGTTTTTTGTCATTATTGTCAAGTTTTTCATTTAAGTGTTTGTTATCTTCCCTAAGTTGTTTGAAATTTTCACTCTGTTGTTGTAGCAATCTTACCAAAATTTGTTCAAAGCCAAAGTTAGCGTTTATACTCTCTGTACTGTTTAGTGGTGGATCTGGAACTCTCTCGCTTACTGTAACCATTTGGTTATTCTGAGATTTACAAAAAGGTTTGTCAGTCGGATGTACACTGTCAGACATTATTTCGGAATTAAATAGATCCATCGTACTTTGAGTATCCTGTTCATTTTCATTAGACAAATTTGTCTGTACATTACCTGAGTTTCCCGAATCGGGTGTGTTAAGCTGGGCAGCGCTCATTACAATAGAGCGTTCTGCGTCATCAATTGTCGTCAAATTAACAGACGAGACAATTGAGTTCGTTTGTTCATCATTAAGGTGAAAGTCATCATTAGTGGTTGGAATGCACTGATTGTTAGTGAACGCAGGATTGTCATCATTACACTGCGTGTCGCATGTCCTATCGGCAAAGTTGTTTGGGTCGGTAATTTCATTCATAATACCTCGCGATACACTATTCACAGTCTTTCGCGGCATTTTAACAATAGTCAAAATTATTCACAAAATAAATAAGCACAATGCAAAAGCAACACACAAATACAACAAAGCAACAAATTGCCGTTGACCTGTAGAAAGAAAGTCACAATATTATTAAAAGCGTTGCGCTAAATCCTAATTATATCTAAGCAAATAAGAGCAGATATCTGACTGTTGTTCAAAAACTCTCAACGAAATACGATCCTGGACTGGGTGTCGCCAAGTGTAACCTCCCCACAATAATTTAAAAGATGAATGACAATATTATTTAGAATTACTAATGGACATTGCGCTAATTGTAACCTCGCCCTCAATGAGAGGTACTGACAATGGCAACAAAAATGTGAAATACGCAATCTGACTCGAATGTAAATCCTTCAAAAAAAATTAAAGTCCATTCAGTGATAAGGAAATTCAATTAAACCGAAACATCGGTCTTTGCCCCTGTGTAAAACAATCAGAGTTAAAGTCTTACCTCAGAATAAATGGATGTCACATTTCTGCTCTTATCTTTCTGCACGGCTTGGAGGAACTGCATTGCAAATGATAATATTCCTTTTTTCTGTGATTTTACTGAAAATTTTCTTTAAAAGAAATGGAGTGAAATGGGAAGTGCAACGAAATCTTTAGTTCAATAAAAATTAAATTTTTGAAAAAAAATGCTTTTGAAATAAAAATTATTATTGGGGCACTTGTTAGAGAATAATTACAACAAATAAATTTTTACATTATCTAATGATTGTATTAATTAACAGTATACCTTATTCAGCATCTTGACCAGTATTGCCGACCGCCTACATCACCCGCACTGGACTGCTATCACTGACCGACCGCTCTGCATGACGACTATTAGCGTACTGCACGCGACGACTACTGACAGAGTACTGCTCTCAACTAGACAGAGCTACAGACTCGCAACGACTAACTGACAGACTGAGAACCGCTCGCAACACTCGCGCGGTCAAGCGCATACTCTCTGGTCACAGATGCTACAATGCCTCGCCATCGCTGCTATGTTACATACGTGTTTCAACATGTACAGCCAAATTAATAGTTCGAAATGTTTCGCGACACGAGATGTAATTAAACTCACGTAAGAACTTGGCCAGGCTCAGAATTCCTGTAACTGATTTTTTAATTACACCTTCTAGAAACTTGCAATATAAACAAACGACTTTTTTAAGATTCTTTAAAATTCTGTAAAGCTCCAAAGTTTATGTTAGCACAAAAAGTTATTCAGTGATGAATAAGAAATCTGTAATTTTGTGTCAAGTGTTGTTAATCGCATTTCATCACTTTATTTTCGTCTCAAAACCTTAAAACCAATACTTGAAACTGTATTCATTATAAACGAACATTTTCTTAGCAGAAAACTGTATTGACAGAATATTTTGTTATGTAACTTTCTGATCGTAATTCCACAAAACTATTTTGTAAACAATCAGAGCAAAAGAGCATATATTGTCAAGCAAGTATATAAGCAGTGCTGCATGCAGAAAAAAAAAATCAGGTTGTGTTGTTGCTCTGTGTCAGAAGGTCTGTGTAACTATGTTGTTTGAGAAAATATACGATTATCTAAAAGAACACTTCTGGAGTTGACTTTTATTTGTAACACCAGATCCTCTCTTGTTAAGTTCTCAGGACTGAATTAAGCGCTGCAGTGTTCAGTTTCTGAAACGTGGTGAAGATTTCCGTTATAAAATATAACTAGTCAGCCTTCTGAAGTTTACTTAAATTGACAGCAACTTGTCATTAAGTTAGTCAGTTTCATTAAGGGTTGTGAAATATAATTAATTAATCAGAAAGTGGCGGTATCAGAATATCCATGAAGAACCTAGAAAGTGTACACCTCGCTATGCAGCTATGGTCTTTGTATCCCAGTATTTAGAACCGACGACGTACAGTCTCTTTTTGAGTCACATTTTTCTTCGGGAACAAACTGCTCCTATACCAACATATGGACACTACAAGTATCCGATTCTATTCTGGCTCCATCGTACTGTGGCTATGATAGAACAGCTTACCAGAAAGATACAGCAACAGTGTTGTTTTGCGAATATCTCTGTCTCTTCCCGTCTGCATGACAATGTCTCACTGTTGTCAGACTCTGGGGCGAGGAAGACAGAATACCTTCAACTATGTCACTGACAGCGAGTATTATGAGACAATGGCAACAATTTTTAATCAACATGACTCATAGTTAGTATTACACATATTTGCATTAGTGTCCAGGTATTCTCGGTGCAATTCACTAACAAAATCGCCAGTCAGCCGTAATAACAAACCACACTCAGTTCTTAGTAAACAGGCACAGGAGAGCGAAGATCTTCCACATTCAGACATTCAGCAAACATAATTTATTAACATGTATGCAAGGCACACCCTGTATAAAGCTTCCTCTTGTCTACTTAACACTGGGTATCCAAACCTTTACTGTCAAAATTATACAAATAATAGAGCATTCTAAACTGAGTATTGTGGAGCAAGAAATTAATGGTCGTAAAAAACATTTTGTTTGTTACCGACATAAACTTCTTACAGCGATTACCAACAACTTACTTCATAGTTCTCAGAAAGATAAGCATAAGATATAGGGAATATGCAATATATGCGCGAACCAAGAGGGAACAACATGACTGGAAAACCAAGAGAGGTGCTCGGCTTAGTAAGGGTATAACAGCGGTATGCAATGTTTATCCACTACTGTTCAACCTGTACATCAAAGAATCAATGATGGAAAGAAAAGAAAGATTCAGGAGTGAGATTACCATTCAAGGGAAAGGATGCAAGTTGTGGTGTCACCGCCAGACACCACACTTGCTAGGTGGTAGCTTTTAAATCGGCCGCGGTCCGCTAGTATACGTCGGACCCGCGTGTCGCCACTATCAGTGATTGCAGACCGAGCGCCGCCACACGGCAGGTCTAGAGAGACGTACTGGCACTCGCCCCAGTTGTACAGCCGACTTTGCAAGGAACGGTTCACTGACAAATACGCTCTCATTTGCCGAGACGATAGTTAGCATAGCCTTAAGCTACAATTGCTACGACCTAGCAAGGCGCCGTATTCAATTGATATTGAGATTCTATTAATGTATCATCAAGAGCGATGTTCTACAAATGTGGATTAAAGTTAAGTATTCCAGCAGCTACGTACTTTTCTTTATAGCATTCATTACGTATCCTGTTTCAGACCTCACGCCAGCCTGCGTGAGTTTAAGCGCGTGCCATTCGGTTACCCGTCACTGTGGATTGGCTGTCTTGCCAGTCCACAACACAAGTGATAAGATTCGCTGATGACATTGCTATCCTCAGTGAAAGTGAAAGATTTACAGAATCTGTTGATAGGAATAAATAGTGCAATGAGCAGAGAATATGAAGAATAAATCAAAGAAAGATAAAAGTAATGAAGACAAATCTGGGATCATCACGTAGACGTTCGTAATAGTCTTCTCCTCTTCTGTTCAACATGTCTCGAGGAAGGAAAGAAATGAAGGAGACGAAAGAAAGGATCGAAAGTGCTTTAAAATTTAGGGCAAATTTTATCAGCTATAAAATCCGCTGATTATGTTGCTAACCTCTATGAAAGTGCGGAAGAGATACGGAAAATGTGGAATGAAATGAATAATCAAATGGTTCAAATGGCTCTGAGCACTATGGGACTTAACATCTGAGGTCATCAGTCCCCTAGAACTTAGAACTACTTAAACCTAACTAACCTAAGGAGATCACACACATCCATGCCCGAAGCAGGATTCGAACCTGCGACCGTAGCGGTCGCGCGGTTCCAGACTGAAGCGCCTAGAACCGCTCGGCCACATCGGCCGGCTGAAATGAATAATCCACTGAGAAAATAACATAGAGCGAAAGTACACAACAATAAGTAGAAATACGAGGGATCAGTGACAATCTTAACGTTAAAATTTGGGACCACGCAGTATACGAAATGAAAGAATTCAGTCACCTTGGCATAAAAAAACCCATAACTGACGAAAGACAAGCAAAGAGGCTGTTCCTCGCTAAATGAACACTTCTAGTATGAAGCACCAGACCTTAATTTGAGAAGAAAAATGTACTCTTGGAGCACAGAATTGTATGGGAGTCAATCATGGGCTGTAGGAAATCGATGCGCTTGAGATGCTGTGTTGCAGAAGAATGTTGTTAATTAAGTGGACTGATAAGATATGAGATATTCTCTGCAGAATCAGCGAGGAAAATAATAAGTGGAAAACACAGGGAAGAAGAAGGTACAGGATGTTAGGACATATTTTAAGACATCAGCCAATGATTTCCATGGTCCCAGAAAAAAACATAGAGGGTAAAAACTACACTCCTGGAAATTGAAATAAGAACACCGTGAATTCATTGTCCCAGGAAGGGGAAACTTTATTGACACATTTCTGGGGTCAGATACATCACATGATCACACTGACAGAACCACAGGCACATAGACACAGGCAACAGAGCATGCACAATGTCGGCACTAGTACAGTGTATATCCACCTTTCGCAGCAATGCAGGCTCCTATTCTCCCATGGAGACGATCGTAGAGATGCTGGATGTAGTCCTGTGGAACGGCTTGCCGTGCCATTTCCACCTGGCGCCTCAGTTGGACCAGCGTTCGTGCTGGACGTGCAGACCGCGTGAGACGACGCTTCATCCAGTCCCAAACATGCTCAATGGGGGACAGATCCGGAGATCTTGCTGGCCAGGGTAGTTAACGTACACCTTCTAGAGCACGTTGGGTGGCACGGGATACATGCGGACGTGCATTGTCCTGTTGGAACAGCAAGTTCCCTTGCCGGTCTAGGAATGGTAAAACGATGGGTTCGATGACGGTTTGGATGTACCGTGCACTATTCAGTGTCCCCTCGACGATCACCAGTGGTGTACGGCCAGTGTAGGAGATCGCTCCCCACACCATGATGCCGGGTGTTGGCCCTGTGTGACTCGGTCGTATGCAGTCCTGATTGTGGCGCTCACCTGCACGGCGCCAAACACGCATACGACCATCATTGGCACCAAGGCAGAAGCGACTCTCATCGCTGAAGACGACACGTCTCCATTCGTCCCTCCATTCACGCCCGTCGCGACACCACTGGAGGCGGGCTGCACGATGTTGGGGCGTGAGCGGAAGACGGCCTAACGGTGTGCGGGACCGTAGCCCAGCTTCATGGAGACGGTTGCGAATGGTCCTCGCCGATACCCCAGGAGCAACAGTGTCCCTAATTTGCTGGGAAGTGGCGGTGCGGTCCCCTACGGCACTGCGTAGGATCCTACGGTCTTGGCGTGCATCCGTGCGTCGCTGCGGTCCGGTCCCAGGTCGACGGGCACGTGCACCTTCCGCCGACCACTGGCGACAACATCGATGTACTGTGGAGACCTCACGCCCCACGTGTTGAGCAATTCGGCGGTACGTCCACCCGGCCTCCCGCATGCCCACTATACGCCCTCGCTCAAAGTCCGTCAACTGCACATACGGTTCACTTCCACGCAGTCGCGGCATGCTACCAGTGTTAAAGACTGCGATGGAGCTCCGTATGCCACGGCAAACTGGCTGACACTGACGGCGGCGGTGCACAAATGCTGCGCAGCTAGCGCCATTCGACGGCCAACACCGCGGTTCCTGGTGTGTCCGCTGTGCCGTGCGTGTGATCATTGCTTGTACAGCCCTCTCGCAGTGTCCGGAGCAAGTATGGTGGGTCTGACACACCGGTGTCAATGTGTTCTTTTTTCCATTTCCAGGAGTGTATCTGTAAGACGAAAACTGTATTATATAATACATGGTGACTCAGCTGCCACTACCAGTGGATTTTATGCAACTCACAATGCCTTCAAACACCACACACGAGATTTTCCTGTTCTCTCGCTCGCAATAGGCAAACTATTAATCCTACAGAAAACATGAAATGGAACTTTTTGTAGCAAATTAAAGTAGTTAAATTTTCTACTGTGATTGTTTTCGCTGGAGGTCACAATTTTCGAGTTATTCAAGAAAAACGCGTTTGAATGTCGCTTTTGTGCGTTTTCTTAAAAGATTAGAAAACTACGACCTCTCTCGAAAACGTAACCCAGTACAAATTTCACTACATTAAATTTTCTACGAAAAGGTACTGTTCATTTCTTCTGTAGGACTAATAGTTTACCCATAACGATCTAGAGAATACGAAAATGTTGCGTTTGATATTTGAAGGTCTTGCGGGTTGCACAAAACTCATAGATAGGGACAAAATGGTTCAAATGGCTCTGAGCACTATGGGACTTAACTTCTGAGGCTATCAGTCCCCTAGAACCTAGAACTACTCAAACCTAACTGACTTCTGAGGTCATCAGTCCCCTAGAACCTAGAACTACTCAAACCTAACTAACCTAAGGACATCACACACATCCATGCCTGAGGCAGGATTCGAACCTGTGACCGTAGTGGTCGCGCGGTTCCAGACTATAGCGCCTAGAATCACTCGGCCACACCGGCCGGTTAGATAGGGACAGGCGAGTCACCCTGCACATAACAAGGGAGGAAGTCATGGCAGGCTGCATCAGACGAATCAGAGAACAATAACACTAAAAAAGCTCTTAAGAACAAGTTGAAGTGACTACCGTCAGTCTCAATGCAAGCATCACAATGTAATCCACCGAAAGAACTAGAAGTCCGAAACAAACATTTCTTTTACAGAAACAACTCAGACCATATAGCTACTATTTAATCTCGTAACAGGTGCTCGAAGTACCGACAGACAGCCTCAGTT
Organism: Schistocerca piceifrons; assembly: GCF_021461385.2. Classification (NCBI taxonomy): domain Eukaryota; kingdom Metazoa; phylum Arthropoda; class Insecta; order Orthoptera; family Acrididae; genus Schistocerca; species Schistocerca piceifrons. Next base: position 1,044,001,048 of record NC_060138.1, read on the forward strand.
CACGCACTGGAATATAATCTACAGAAAAAACTGAATCAGTTCAAAATCATTTGTCCCCATTGCACGCAGACATTTATGATAGGCATGTGATAGCTGTTACACCGATAATTTACACACTTATTCTTCGAAGTGTGCACTCGATGGGTATGTTGACGAGTGCTTGTTCACGAGTTTTCTGCTATGCAGTACAACACCATCTCCGCAAACTATTCTTCGCTTTTGGCCAACTCTCCTTGGCCTTAAGTGCTTAGTGTCTCACACGTTTCTGCTTGCGACGATAAATTCTTCCAGTTATGACTAAAACTGGTCTGAGGCTTTTCTCTTCTACGTTCGAGCAACTTTTTGGGCTTTACATTTAGAGAGCTGCGTCAAACCCGTCTTCGGACTGAAGAGCACAACAACAACAACAGGGAAATTACATTTAATGCATGCCTGCAAGTTCCTGTAACGCGTAATGCTCGAGTTTCGACAACCAGCCATGAAGGATAAACAGTAATAAACTTCACTATGGACACATCATTGAGAACTGTGCATTGTTTTTTAACTGTCGACTCCGCAGAAAGGTGTTTGTCGTAAAATATAAGCAATTTAAAAACGGATCCCCTGCAAGCATCGCACATTCAAGACCTCGTACCACTTAATTTATTTCTCTAAGTACTCACAAGGGGAGCGATTTCATCTAAATTTGTGGTACATTCGGAGATACGTCAGGAATGAAATTGACGGACGTGCTAGTTCCAGATAGCCAAGCATTTAGAAAACAATAGCATATTTGCCGCAGGTCGGGTGAGGCATGAGACATTTATGTCACCGTAGTTTACGGCAGCAGTTGTCGTAACGGGAAGAGTGCGGAACGGTAATTGTGGGGTCGAGTCTCTACACGGAACTTTTTTTAAATCGTCAGCTTTTACATTATTTATTCTGCTAATAAACGAAAATATACTGTATTAATATTTTCATAGTAGAGCGTAAAAAGGAAAGGCAAAGGAAAAAGTATTATTGCAGATAAATTTCCATGAAGAGATTGTAAGACGTACAAGTGAACTTCGTATATAAATTAAGACACTTTCATTATTTTACAGTTAACGAATTTCACATGCTGATGTGATAATAATTGTAAAAACAGGGAATCTTATTGTTTGCGTGCAACTGCCGAGCACTGCTTGAAGGTCAAAATGAAACTGAGTACGAAGCGCTTATTATTTAATCACAATCCTTTGTTCGAAAATTCTTTTCGAAGTCTTCCTGGACGCTGCACGTACAATCGTTTCTAGGGAATTATTTGCAATCACATATGTTGTTTTGCCTTTCCTTTTCATGCAGTCTATGAAGATATACGTTCAGCATTATCTCGGTTTATATGCGGAATAAGTAAAGTAAAAATCTGAAATAAAAAGAAAAAAGATTTTTCAATATCGGTTCGTCTCCACGTCTCTTGGATTAACATTCTGTAGTCTTTCCGCGGTGCCATCCGCTGCCTGGACTCAACTTCAACCATCTATTGTGTGATTTGTTTTAGAAAACCAATTGCACTAAAAGAAATATCTGTGGGTGGGGCCTGACACACAAAATACAATGTTTCATGTTGAACATAAAAATTTTGATCTGTTCAACAAACCAAAAATAATTATTAATTGTTCAGTTACAGAGACGTGGAAACATAATCCGTGCTATCATTAAGTATCATTTTACAAACCTTAAAAATGTAGCTAGACGTTATCTAAGTGGCAGTAATAATTCACTCCTTCAGCTGCTTTCGCGTGTGTTTACCAACACTCCATCTTCAGCAAAGATTATTTATTTGTAATTGTTTTCGCCAACATAATGAAGCTAAACACAGTCTAGCTTGATGCAGCCAAGATGTATACGTTGTCAGGCGGCAACATCATGCATATACGAATGATTTCCTTAACAATATACGCAAATCTTCAGTTTGTTGCTAAATGGCAACACCAAGCAATAGGGCGTTAACATAAATGGCTCCTGGCTCGCCCGACTCACAGCAAAAATGGTATTTTCTCTAAATTCTTGGCAGTCTGGAACTCCCACTTCCGTCAGTTTCATTTCCCACTTCTGTCAGTTTCATTTCTGACCAAGCTCTGCATATAGACTACCACCAATCTGGACGACATGGGTGATGACGAGTAGGCGCAGTTTCTCGTCAATTTGGGAGTCTCTACCATCTGCAAAATTTTAATCCTAGAGTTGGCAGCAGCAGTAGTAGTATGGTATTCTGTCTTACGGCAGGTCTTGTCATGAGTTAAGCTTCTTCCACTATTATCTGTCCATAGCCAGTCTTTTCATTTCTGAATATTTGTCTTCTTTTATATTGTCCAGCATTTGATGTCTCCTTTTTCCTCTTCCCCTTTTTCCCTCCACCATTCCTTCTTCTATTCCTTCCTTCAATAAACAGTCCCTCTTCAAACAATCTCCAGTCCATTCCGTTTTCTCTTTCTGATAATTTTCAGCGTGTTTCTTTCTTCTCCAGAGAGTTGGACATGAGCATAAAAAGTTGTGGCCGGTGGACGTGACTTCTTAATGATAGTTTCTGGAGCCTTCGTGGTCAGTGTCTTCGGTGTCCCTCGTGTAATGTGAGACAGTCCAAGGTGATCCATCTGCGGGTGGGGCAGTCAAGTTCGGCTGGACTACACTCTATAACCACTCATCACAATCTTCTATAACAATTTTTTCCATAAAGGAATATGTTAAGATGAGTGTGACTGATATATACAGAGCGTTACAATCACGTATTCCCTATTCTGAGATGTGGTATTATGGGCCAATATAAGGAGAAAGGTCTGTCAAGCGTTGGTTCTAAAATCAGCTACAAGCTGTCTTCGATACTGCGAACCACACATACTGCAAGATTTTTGCTATTTTGAATGACCTACAGAATGCTGTGAAACAACAGAGCGTCTAATGAGATCTGCTTGCTGTTACATGTGACCCTTAGCTAAACGAAGTGTTCAGTATAGTGTCCATATACAGTAACACATGCTTATGTCCGACGCCTTTGGGAACCTCGCAGGCTTTGATAAACTCGAGATTGGTCACGGATGCGCTCGCAGGCGAACATGACGCGTTTCCGTAATGTTTGTACATCTTTAACGGAGCTGCAAAAAAAAAATAGTAGATTTCGGGTGCTCCAGCAACCGAAAATCCAAGGAATTAAGTTCGTGGAAGGAGTTGGCCAACTTACTGGACCTCGTCAATCAATCCATTGTCCATTAAATATCTATTTGAAGTGCTCTCGGATACTTCGGAGAAAATGGACTGGTGCTCCATCATTCTTGAACCACAACTCCAGCTGTTGTTGGAAAGGTACCTCCTTCAGAGCAGGACAGGCAAGTCGTTTGATAGCAACTGACGCACTAACATACCTGTGTGGTAGTATATAAGGTCCAAGGGTGGCATCTTTGATTAGTAATCAGAACGTCCTCAGTCCCGGATTCGAACCCCGCCATCGCTTACAATTTGAATAAAAATTGTCGGCAATGGCGTCCGAAGACTTCCGGCTCAAAAAGTCACCATCACTCGCCCAAGGACCTTGTCAAAGTGGGCGGAGTAGCAGACAGGGGTTCAGGGCACTCTCTTGACCTTAGGGTGGGAAACTGCCCCTAAAGGCGGAAGAGTCAGCTATGAGCAAGGGCATGAGGATGCAGAAGGCAAGGGAAACCACTGCATTACAGACATATAGGAAATGTGGCATCTAACTGAAAACGTGTCATGATGATCTCTCCATTGGCAAAAGATTCAGGACTAGTCCCCCAAACTGATCTCCGGGAGGAGACTGCAAAACAGGAGGTGACCACGAGAAAAATAAGGAATAACGAACGGAAAGGTAACGTTCTACGAGTCGGAGTGTGGAATGTCAGTAGCCTGAACGTGGTAGGGAAGCTAGAAAATCTGTAAAGGGAAATGCAAAGGCTCAATCTAGATATAGTAGGCGTCAGTGAAGTGAAATGGAAAGAAGACAAGGATTGCTGGTGAGATGATCATGGGGTGATATCGATTGCAACAGAAAATGGTATAACTGGAGTAAAATTCGTTATGAATAGGAAGCTAGGGTGAGAGTACGTTACTGTGAACACTTCAGTGATAGGGTTGTATTTATCAGAATCAACAGCAAACCAACAATGACAACTATAGTTCAGGTTTGAGAATGAAGATATAGAGAAAGTACATAAGGATCGGGAGGATATTGATCGGGTAATTCAGTACGTAAAGGGAGATGAAAATCTAATAATCTTGGGGAACTGAATGAGGTTATAGGCGAAGGAGTAGAAGAAAGAGTACGGGAGGATACGGGCTTTGTACTAGGAATGAGAAAGACTAATTGAGTTCTGCAATAAATTTCAACTAGTAATAGCGAACATTTTGTTCAAGGATCAAACGAGGAGGAGGTATACTTGGAAAAGGCCGGGAGATAGGGCAAGATTTCAGTTGGATTACATTATCATCAGGCAGCGATTACGATATCAGATATTGGATTGTAAGGTCCACCCAAGTGCAGATATAGACTCAGGTCACAATTTAGTAATGAGGAAGATTATGCTAAAGTTCAAGAGACTAGTGAGGGAAAATCAGTCCTCAAAGAAGTGGTATCCGGAAATACCAAGGAATGAAGAGACACGCTAGAAGTTCTCTGAAGCTGTAGATACTGCGATAAGGAATAGCTAAGTAGGCAGTTCGGTTGAAGAGGAGTGGGTGTCTCTAAAAAGGACAGTTTCAGAAGTTGAAAAGGAAAACATAGGTACAAAGAAGGTAACTGCGAAAAAACCATGGGTAACAGAAGAAACACTTCAGCTGGTCGACGAAAAAAGGAAGTTCAAAAATGTTCAGGGAAATTCAGGAATACAGTAACACAAGTCATTTAGGAATGAAATAAACAGGAAGTGCACGGAAGCTAAGACTAAATGTGAAGAAATCGAAAAAGAAATGACTGTCGGAAGGGCTGACTGACAGTACAGAGAAGTCAAATCAACTTTCAATGAAGTTAAAAGCAAGGCTGGTAACATTAAGAGTGCAATAGTAATTCCACTGTTAAATGCGGAAAGACTACATCGAAGGCCTCTATGAAGGGAAAGTCTTGTCTGATGTCGTGATAGAAGAAAAAACAGGAATCGATACAGAAGAGATAGGGGATCTAGTATTAGAACCAGAATTTAAAATAGCGTTGAAGACTTCAGAGCGAATAAAGCGGAAGGGATAGATTACATTCCATCATCATTTCTTAAATCACTGGGGGAAGTGGCAAGAAAACGACTATTCATGTTGGTGTGTAAAATGTATGAGACTACCGATATACCATATGACTATCGGAAATGTCATCCACACAGTTCCGAAAACTGTAAGAGCTGACAAGTGTGAGAAGTATCGCTAAGTCAGATTAACAGCTCATGAATCCAAGTTGCTGAAAAGAATAATATACAAAAGAATGGAAGAGAAAACTAAGGATGTGTTGGATGGCGATCAGTTTGGTTTGGAACTTTGTGGTAAGTTCCCATGGGACCAAACTTCTAAGGTCATCGGTCCCAAGGCTTACACACTACTTAATCTAACTTAAACGAACTTACGCTAGCGACAACACACACACACATGCCCGTGGTAGGACTCGAACCACCGACGGGGGTAGCCGCGCGAACCGTGGCAAGGCACCCCAGACCGCACGGCTACCAGGCGCGCTGATCAGTTTGGTAAAGGCACCCGAGAGGCAGTTCTGAGATTGCGGTTGATAATGGAAGCAAGACTAAAGAAAAATCACAACTCGACCATAGGATAGCGTTAGACGTTGTCGAATGGTCCAAGATGTTCGAAATTCTGAGAAAAATATTGATAAGATATAGGGAAAGATAGGTAATATACAATATGTATAGGAGCCAACACGGAACAATAAGAGTGGAAGACCAAGAAGGAAGTGCCCGGATTAAAAAGAGTGAGAGGTATTCTTTCTGTTCAATCCATACATCGAATATGCTATCACGGAAAATTGAAAAAAAGGTTCGAGGGTGGGATTAAAATTCAAGGTGTAAGCACATCAGTGATAAGATTCGCTAATGACATTGCTATCCTCAGCGAAAGTAAAGAAAAATTACAGGATCTGCTGAATGGAATGAACAGCGTAATGAATGCAGAATATGAATTGAGAGTAAATCGAAGAAAGACGAAAGTAATGAGAGGCAGCAGAAATGCGAACAGCGTGAAACTTAACATTATGATTGGCGATCACGAACTAGATGTTAAGGAATTTTGCTAACTAGGCAGCAAAATAACCCATGACGGACGTAGCAAGGACGACATAAAAAGCAGAGCTGCATTGGCAAAAAGGGCATTCCTGGTCAAGAGAAGTCTACTAGTATCAAGCATAGCCTTAATTTGAGGAAGAAATTTCTGCGAATATACGTTTCAAGCTCAGCATTGTATGGCAGTGAAACATGGACTGTGGGAAAACTGAAAAAGAAGATAATATAAGCATTTGAGATGTGGTGCTAGAGAATATGGATAATAGCGGTTGGCCTGCTGGACACACATAAACGTACTTTGCTTTGGCTTACACAATGTTGGCGGGCCGCTTGCCTGGAGCTTGTACGAGGGTTCGTTTCAATACCTACATCTACATATACACTCCGCTAGCCACCAAACGGTGTGTGGCGGAGGGCACAATTCGCGCCAAAGTCATATTTCCCCCCTCTGTTCCACTCGGGGATTGCACGAGGGAAAAGCGACTGTCTGAACGCCTCAGTAAGAGGTCCTCCATGTCTGGTGTACGCCTTGTCGCACACCTCCTCGTCTGCTTGAAAGACCCATGATGACAGAAACGCCCAAAAAGAGTTTGAAATGTTGTATGACGTGGTTGATGTCTGTGAGAGTACCGGGTGATCAAAAAGTCAGTATAAATTTGAAAACTTAATAAACCACGGAATAATGTAGATAGAGAGGAAAAAATTGACACACATGCTTGGATTGACGTGGGGTTTTATTAGAACCAAAAAAAAAAAAAACATCCCATTTTGCTAGACGCGTGAAAGATCTCTTGTGCGCGTCGTTTGGTGACTTTCGTCATGCTTGGCCTCCCAGGTCCCCAGACCTCTGTCCGTGCGATTATTGGCTTTAGGGTTACCTGAAATCGCAAGTGTATCGTGATCGTCCGACATCTCTATGGATGCTGAAAGACAACATCCGACGCCAATGCCTCACTACAACTCCGGACATGCTTTACAGTGCTGTTCACATTATTCTTCGACTACAGCTATTGTTGAGGAATGATGGACATATTGAGCATTTCCTGTAAAGAACATCATCTTTGCTTTGTCTTACTTTGTTATGCTAATTATTGCTATTCTGATCAGATGAAGCGCCATCTGTCGGTCATTTTTTGAACGTTTGTATTTTTTTTTTGGTTCTAATAAAACCCCATGTCATTCCAAGCATGTGTGTCAATTTGTACCTCTCTATCTACATTATTCCGTGAGTTATTGTTTTCAAATATATACTGACTTTTTGATCACCCGGTACTTGTTTCGTTATAGCCGTGCTGCCTCTCGACCGTTTCTGTCTGCTTGACCGTACACAAACACCACCTCGCCTTGCTCTCGACATGAATACCAGACCATTCTACTGCTCACAGCACACTGCGTCAATCACACAGTCCGCAGCACAGAAGGACACACGACACCTCGGGCATGGATGTGTGTGATGTCCTTAGGTTAGTTAGGTTTAAATAGTTCTAAGTTGTAGGGGACTGATGACCACAGATGTTAAGTCCCGTAGTGCTCAGAGCCATTTGCACCATTTTTGAACACATGACACTTGGTCAGAGGAATTTTCATTCGCCAGCCCCATCTAACGTGGCAACGATGCACATGCTCATAGGACTTTTTTGCTCTATTTACAGTCAGAAATCCGTCCCTGCAATATATGAACACACCTGCATACTCGAATGCAACGTTGTGCCAAAATTTCAAAGGAATGTTTGAAGAACTTTAGGAGATTTAAAATTTTGAACCAACGAAGAAGAGGTATTTGCTAACAATGTATCCCCATTATATATTATACAGGGTGTAAATGGTATAAGGCGCCAAAATTATACAGATGGCACATCTCGCAATGCTTGACAAAAAAGTCTAGTAACATGTTTGCGTATTTCCTACGGTTGTCCCAGAAAAAAACAGTTCGTCTCAGGATAATGGTTTTGGAAAAGTAGATATTTGGCCGTGCACGTACGTAAGCAATCGGTTCCTGTTATTGCCCGCTGCGCGTATTGACATCGCGAGAGTAAATCGTAAACACACAGGCAACTGCGGCCTGAGTAGCTACGTCATTGTAATACATCGAGGGACGACAGTGGGCGAGTAACCTGTGCAGATGTTATTGCAACTCTGTTAACTGTTAGGATGGAAAGGAGATTTACTATAGCTGAACTATGCGATAGGCATTTACTTTATGGCGAGGCAAAAGGTGTTGCGAGGGCAGCTGTACGAATTTATCGAGAACGCTTCCCACAACGACGACTTCCTGCACGAAAGACATTTGCTGCTGTGCACCAAAGGTTTGTGTCATTGTAATTCTCCACTTGTATGCGATTATTATGCATTTACATCTTAATAAAGTACAGTAGTTATCTGCACCTTTGTAAATTATCGTCAGTATGCGAAACGTATCTTCTGTTCTGATATGATTTACGTTTTTGTTACATCATGACATAATAAAACTGATGAGTACGTATTTAATTTCCTTAGATTGAGAGATACTGGCTCTTTACTGCCCCGCGCAGAAGGCAGAGACCCACAACGCGCCGATCGTACATTGGAAGCTGAGGAAAGAATTCTGGGCCGCATCCAGGAGGATCCTTCTCAGAGTACGAGAAGTATCGCACACTCTCGTTCATCGCACTTTGCAAGAGGAGCGTCTGCGGCCTTACCACATTCAACGCGTACAAGCATTTGAAGAACAAGATTTCCCTTCACGACGTGAATTCTCAGAGTGGTTTTTGTTATACAGTGCGCAGCATGATTTTGTCAACAAAATACTCGTCACAGATGAAGCGTGTTTCACTCGCGACGGAATAACTAATTTCCATAACATGCACACGTGGAGTGTACACAATCCTCGCCACGTAGTGGCAACACATTTTCATCGACAATTTTCCGTAAATGTGTGGGCGGGTGTGGCTCGATAATTACATTATTGGGCCCTATGTTTTACCTGCACGTTTGACTGGTAGCTATTACCGAACGTTTCTAGAGGAAACATTGTTACCAACGTTGTTAGAAGACATTCCGTTAGGCATACGTCACAACATGTGGTTCCTCCACGATGGTGCTCCACCCCACGTTGGTCACAGAGTACGCAGATTTTTGGATAGTCGATTTCCAGGACGATGGATCGGGCGTTCGGGCCCACGTCGATGGCCAGCACGCAGCACTGATTTAAATCCACTGGATTTTTTCTTTTGGGGCCATATGAAGGAACTTTTTTATGCTGAGATTTTAGATGCTGCCAATACCATAAAGGCCAATGTGCATGTGTGTGAACGAGTGCAACGAAACTGGGTTCGCCCGCCGTAATGAAGCACGTTTAGAAGCGAATGGTGGTCATTTCGAACATTTATTGTGGTCCAGAATGAGATTTTCACTCTGCAGCGGAGTGTGCGCTGATATGAAACTTCCTGGCAGATTAAAACTGTGTGTCCGACCGAGACTCGAACTCGGGACCTTTGCCTTTCGCGGGCAAGTGCTCTACCAACTGAGCTACCGAAGCACGACTCACGCCCGGTACTCACAGCTTTACTTCTGCCAGGAGAGCTTCTGTAAAGTTTGGAAGGTAGGAGACGGGGTACTGGCAGAAGTAAAGCTGTGAGTACCGGGCGTGAGTCGTGCTTCGGTAGCTCAGTTGGTAGAGCACTTGCCCGCGAAAGGCAAAGGTCCGGAGTTCGAGTCTCGGTCGGGCACACAGTTTTAATCTGCCAGGAAGTTTCATTTATTGTGGTATTGGTGTAAGAGGAAACGAAGTTATGGGTTTTCTTTGCGTTACGATGTTGTTGTACAGAAGGAAAATAATGTTAATTTAGTATTCGTTATGGCATTGCCGTAAAAAGGTGGAACAGTTGATTGTAATTAATGCACAAGTATCTACTTGGTGATTGATTGAATTTGTACTAATGAAAATACATTGTGTTTGATATTGGCTTGTCATTACTAGTACGACCTTCGTTATCGACTTGTTGAGAAACAGACTGGTTGTATTCAATTCACGTAAAGCGAATTACACATTCTTGACAACCGAAAAACCGTTTACATTCCTTTTTTCGATACCACCTGATTGTCACGCCACGTCATTGTACACGTCTAATGATTTCAATCCTCTGGTCGGCTCGTTGCCTTTCTCTGGTCGCCCCGTCATTGTAGGCAATAATCTCGGTACGTCGTGTACTGTCGGTTGACTACGTAAACAGAAATGCGTATACTAATCTATCCTACGAACATTAGGTTTTAATAATACAAAAATAAAGTACATGATACAAGAAAATGGTTCAAATGGTTCAAATGGCTCTGAGCACTATGCGACTTAACTTCTGGGGTCATCAGTCGCCTAGAACTTAGAACTAATTAAACCTAACTAACCTAAGGACAGCACACACACCCATGCCCGAGGCAGGATTCGAACCTGCGACCGTAGCGGTCGCTCGGCTCCAGACTGTAGCGCCTAGAACCGCACGGCCACCACGGCCGGCCACAAGAAAATCTCATTAGACTTCTTTGTCAAGCACTCCGAGATGTACCATCTGTACAATTTTGGTGCCTTATACCGTTTACAGGGCAACGGCCTTGCCGCAGTGGATACACCGGCTCCCGTGAGATCACCCAAGTTAAGCGCTGTCGGGCGTGGTCGGCACTTGGATGGGTTACCATCCGGGCCGCCATGCGCTGTTGCCATTTTTCGGGGTGCACGCAGTCTCGTGATGCCAATTGAGGAGCTACTCGACCGAATACTAGCGGCTTCGGTCAAGAATACCATCATAACGACCGGGAGAGCGGTGTGCTGACCCCACGCCCCTCCTATCCGCATCCTCCATGAGGATGAAGCGGCGGTCGGATGGTCCCGGTAGGCCACTCGTGGCCTGAAGACGCTTTATACCGTTTACACCCTGTATATTTATGTACCATGTGCGGTTCAGTTTATTTATACACATATTCCGATGAGCAGCTCTGTCGCCTTTTTCAGGTACTGTTGGCGGTCGTCGAAATATTGTGGATGAAAGCGCACCATTAATCCATCAAGCCGAGAGATGAAGTGGTGGCTAGTCGGCGGCAGGGGGTTGCGCCAGAGGGAGTGTAGGCGTCAGCGGTTTTCTCCGAGGTATAAGAGGTGCGGGCGCGCCGCGGCGGGCGCAGTTTCGTTATGGCTGTGTTGGGCCGCGTGTGGGCCGAGGCGTTCGGCTGGTTGCAGAGTCCGGCCGCAGTGGTGCTGGTGGCGCTGGCGGCGGCGGCGGTGCTGTACCGCCGGCGGCGCGCCCGGCTGGTGTCCCTCATACAGCGCATCCCGGGGCCGCCCGCGCTGCCCATCATCGGCAACGCCGTCGAAATCAACGTGGAGCACGACGGTACGGTCCTACACACTCCCACCCGTGGCCGGGCAACGTTAAGCGGGAACTTAACTTCGCTACTCCTTAATCCGTCACTAAACAAGTTATCTTCGCTACACGTGAAAGCGTTATTTTACATAAGGTTCATCGTCAGTTAAAAATAATCGTTAGTGGTGCAGTGTTACGTGGCTTTGTGATTAATTACAGACTTACTATTTTATCAGTTGATTTGTTTTCACCACGTAACGCCCGGTGTTTACGTCCTTCTTCGTTGCTGAGAGATGTATCACTTTTCGTTCTGACGCCGCAACTCTTCCTTTCCTATATCTTTACTACTTTTTATCTATATATATGATGAACTATTGGTTTTACCGTTTAACCACTTTTTAATAACTGTGCAAGTATTACAGGCATCGGGTCCCACCTAATGTGTCACCCGCCTATACGTTTTACATGAACCTTTCAAGACTCGATCGATCTGTTTACAACGAGAAAGCAGAATATCTCTTCCTTTGACGTTGTCCAACAACGACCTAGGAAGCTCCACGCCCTCGCGGCCCAGGCTCTTCCATGGCTCGCGGTAGTTTGCAGCATTCGTTTTACTCCTTGCCCACTTGCCGCTACGTCGAACTTTCGTGGTGATCGTTGCGGAACGTCTTCCACGTTATCTGCAACGTAAAGAAACTTTCTTCCCACAGTATTTCTGAAAACCCAAACACAAACTTAAAGAACATAACAATAATAACTGTTCTTACAATTATTCGTATAAGTCGTGGTCGATTTAATGAGGGGTGGGACAGGCGTAAGCCTTGTGACACCACAGTGGTTAATGCGTAATAGTATGCTTTACGTTGTGGATGTAGTGAAATGAACAAGTTAAGCAAACGCCCCATTACCGTTGCTTAAACAAAAATGTCCTGGTTGGGAAAGTTAGATAGGGCATCGAACAAAAGTAAAAAAAAAAGCCAGTTTAATCATTTAATCGCTTAGTTTTATAATTATTTATTTATCAGTGTAAAGGCACGCCAACAGTGCACGCATTCTGGCTCTTGTGTCAGCATGTAACTAGTGAACAGTCACGCCCAATTAACTTTTTGTGTGAGCTGACCTGCAGTGAGCCGTAGTTGCCAACCAACAGATGTTGCCAACTAAAACGTAATAATTTATGATTCATTTTACTAATTCGTGATCGTGAGAGCTGTAAAGGATTCGAGAGGCAGGAACAAACCAAATATTACTTTATAATCCATGCAATTATCGCAACGAAATCTAACATCATTTAATTTCGCCTTCAATGTAGTCACGCTATAATCGTAATACTGTAATGTTAAAATGACTTCTGCCTGTACGTTACGTTTTAAAACCCCTGTACAAGAAAGACTACATCATCGTTCACAAAAAATATAAGATTATCTTTGTAGCCGAAATGAATTTTTTTAAAGTACTGAACAGTTCAAAAATGCTTCAAATGGCTCTGAGCACTATGGGACTCAACTTCTGAGGTCATTAGTCCCCTAGAACTTAGAACTAGTTAAACCTAACTAACCTAAGGACATCACACACATCCATGCCCGTGGCAGGATTCGAACCTGCGACCGTAGCGGTCTCGCGGTTCCAGACTGCAGCGACTAGAACCGCACGGCCACTTCGGCCGGCTACTGAATAGTATTCGTCAAATACTCGTAGGTACGTTACTTTGAATTTCAGTGAAAATGCATCTACTTCTTAATAAGATGTCGCATTAATTGAAAACGCTCATCAAAAATGCTTCTGCCCAATGTTCTCTTCGAAATTTAACTTTTGCTGGGATTTAAAGCTTTTAGCAGCTTCTCAAACGACTTTGATTCGACGACACTGTATCAAAAAACTTTACTATGCATTGGTCCACACTAGCCTGAGACTTACTGCTACCAATTGCTAAAACGCTTCCAGACTCCAATGCTTCTCTGCCGCATTCTTTGAACCGGATTACTGCTACTGACTCCGCTGTTGATATCTGATTTTTCTTTTTGGCTTTCCCCCACAGGATCCAGCCTTCACTGTTTCTTCAAACTGTATGTACCGTGATTCATGTGCTCTCCTTACGAGTTGTTTCAAATTGTTAGGACTCGAAATACGAGCACCAATTGTTAATTTTTTAGGCAAGCACAATTTACTATCGAAAAGTATTTGTGCTCCTGATCTGGATTCAAAATTAAGGTAATCACTTAAATCCGACCACAGATTTTCATCAGTTGCAGAGCTAGAATCCAGTTCCATGACTTTGTTGCCACAGGCAGTCCACTAACAAAGAATAGTATTTTGCGCAAACTCAGTGAACGAGCAACGATAAACAGCCAACACCGAGGTTATTCTCACTCGCACTCACTGTTTACATCAGTCGCCACTACCCTAACTTGCTCACGCACCTGCATCACCTTATCTATTTAGAACAATATTTCCGTTGGCGGTGTGGCGTCATTTTGTCATAAATAGTAGGTAACTACTTAACAATTAACACACTCAAAGCGGCGCGGGGTAGCCGCGCAGTCTTAGGCGCGGCTTCCCTCCGTCGGAGGTTCGAGTCCTCCCTCGGGTATGGGTGTGTGTGTGTCGTCCTTAGCGTAAGTTAGTTGAAGTTAGATTAAGTAGTGTGTAAGCCTTGGGACTGATGACCTTAGTAGTTTGCTCCCATAGGAAGCTAAACAGTTCGTTAACGTTTTTAAAATTAACTTGTAAATTAATCCGTTACTCGTAAAAAAAATGGCTCTGAGCACTATGGGACTTAACATCTGAGGTCATCAGTCCCCTAGAACTTAGAACTACTTAAACCTACCTAACCTAAGGACATCACACACATCCATGCCCGAGGCAGGATTCGAACCTGCGACCGTAGCGGTCGCGCGGTTCCAGACTGAAGCGCCTAGAACCGCTCGGCCACAACGGCCGCCGTTACTCGTGAAGGTAACTTCGTTAATTAATGATTAGCCAGATTAACGGATTATCGGTCTTGTGCCCAGCTACTCTCTCACCACACATGTGTTGCTCCCCTAGTTTCACTAGACGGCACGTCACGCCTGTTGACTCCTGGACGCACGTAAAAAGCTACAGATCACCAAGTGATTTCTAGCTCGAGACGCCTCTTGCTTGTTGCGGAAGTAAATGATGTTTTCGTTTGTCTGTGCACGTGTTTCAACTAAGCAAGCAAGATGAGTGACAAAAAGGCTGCTAACTTACAACTCCGTCACCCTCTATAGCCAAGTGGTTAACATCACGAAGAATCTGGGTTCTACAGTTGATAATGTCAAGGATTTTTCTCGTGAAGAAAACTGTGAGTTTCTTCAAGTGGCTCCAGGTTCAAAATCTGATCTACTGTTGCCGTTCAATGAAACCTCAAGGTGCGTTCCTGCACTACCTGACACGCCAGCGTCAGTTTTGTTTTCGTGTTCTTCGACTCTCGTTAACAAAGCGTCGTCCTAAATCCTATGCCGTCAGAGGCAAGCGCGGGTGCTCATATCAGATTTGCTTGATTTTCAGCCGTGACCTTGCCACCCCCATGCCACCAACGGATCGAGTGAGGAAACAGAAAGAGACTTAATTTCTGTGGTTTCTGAACTGTATGGCACACTATTGTTACACGTATTCTTTAAAATTTCAGATTCTTCACCCTGAGATTAACTAGCATAAAACTACTTGAAATTTTGCTTTTGCACATACTGCTTGTCTTATATTAATGTCAGATTCGGTAGTCAATGGTAAAACGCTTCGCATAAGGTAACCTAAGCGGTCTTTAAAAATTCGTACCAAGAGATTGATATCATCTATGTAGATATTACTGAGTTTCAAGTCACTCAAGTAATATGGCCTTTAAATCCTATTTAGAATGCGGGGTCAGGGATTTTCTCTGCCTCGTGATGGCTGGGTGTTGTGTGCTGTCCTTAGGTTAGTTAGGTTTAAGTAGTTCTAAGTTCTAGGGGACTGATGACCATAGATGTTAAGTCCCGTAGTGCTCAGAGCCATTTGAACCAACCTATTTAGAATGCATTTCACAGTCCACCAAACTCCTCTTTCTTTTTCTTTCGCTTCCACCACCCGATTCATTTTCTGCAGCAAAATCTGAATTCACTACAGTACTACTTTCTACGAAGAGCTCGTTCATAATCGCTTTTAGCGATCAACTTAGTCTTGTCTTCGTAGATCCTTCAATGCGTGTGAACTAACCACGATTCACAACTAGTGGGGAAAGCCCACAAATGCACGAAAACTAATGCGAAAGCGGAGTACGCTTTTATGTCCACGTCCTGTAGCAACGTAGCATTAGGCTGTTAAGTTAGTACAATATTTTCCAGGGGCCTGGTTGCAGAAACAGCCTTTTCTTCTTTATTTTATCTAGACCATCATTTACAGCCCATTTTTATTCTGCATTTCAGCCCATTTATCTTGTTTCTCGACTAGTGCCATGTATATGAAACATAAGGATACTGATCGCTACCCTTCGAACTTTTGAACTTAAATTTGCCCATGTTGCACGGAATTGCTTGAAGTCTGCGACTGTAATAAGAAATTTATAAAGAACACTTTTCCATCTTCAGTCAAGTTTGTTTCTGAATATCCGTTGGCACGACACACTTCGGCAGCAGGTGTCTAACTGTTGTTTATACAATATTTGTTAGTAACATATTATTGTGAAGGGAGAATTTTTTCATCATGACATTTAAGATACGTTCTGTTGGAATATTGCACAGGGCAACATTATTTCAGATCACACTAACAAACCCAGCAATAAAGCTTTTCGCGCTTCACAGCAATGAGTAGTTAGAAATAGATGTATAAGTAAGTTACGCACCTGCTGCCGAAACAAGTCAAGTCAGTGAATATTCAAAACAAATGTGACTGATGCTGAAAAAGTGTAATTTGATAGAAATCACAAATTTTAATCACACCTTTCATTAGTTAATTCTTTCGGTGATAATTATGGTTCAAAGGGCTCTGAGCACTATGGGACTTAACTTCTAAGGTCATCAGTCCCATAGAACTTAGAACTACTTAAACCTAACTAACCTAGGGACATCACACACATCCATGCCCGAGGCAGGATTCGAACTTGCGACCGTAGCGGTCACGCAGTTCCAGACTGTAGCGCCTAGAACCGCACGGCCACTCTGGCCGGCTGATAATTATGGTTTCAGTCCATTGGAATAGCTTTCAGAGACAAAAACGTATTCTAAATTCTAATAGATTTAATATTTCAAAGCTTATAATGAAAGGCACTCGATTGTGATACTGATAAACTTTTTTGAAACTACTAAAAAGACGCCTGCAATTGCCCAGAAATTTTCCTCTAAAGTTACACCAGGCGGTTCTTAATTAGAACTTTACTATGTTTACACACAAAAGACGTCCAAAGCTTTGTTCTTATTTTAGCTTCAAGGAAATTAAAACTGTTGTAGATTCAAATGAAGAAATTCTGATATAATTACTGCAGTAGCTCGGACAGAAGTTTATTTCACTGTAGTATTGTCTTATGAAAAAATATTTTACTCATTTTATATTTTTAGAATAAAGAATCATAATTAATCGCAAGCAACAACTTTGGAGACAAATTAACGTAGTGTCATCACCAGAAAACTCTTTTACACAGACATAGGCAATTCATTTTGGTTAGTTCGAAACGAAATGTTCTCAGGTAATCCCGTTATCTCTGTCAAACACATTTCTATTTGATTTTTGACGAAAACTGTGCTGGTTGTTAAAATGAATGACAAATTTTCGTCTCGTAAATCAAAATTGTGTCTCGAGCAATATCCACACGTCGCGAAAACTTTCTCGTGTATTCTTCACTACAGCTTAACATAGGGAAAGATTTTTATCATGAATGCACTGGGATTTACTTGAGTGCAACACAGTAAAAATCTCTAATTTCACTACTCTCTCTGTCGACTAGCTACGAAACGTATAGTGTAAGTACGCGAAAATAGATAGTGAGTGATCTGGATAATTCGTTACCGTGCTGTCTGCTTAGGCAAGTAGGCAATAATATTTTTTTCGGAAAGCAATATCATATGGGCATTTGTAAAAGAAATAAATAAAGCCCAATGCTAATGCGAAACCAGGAATGTTATGATGGCCAGTCTGTGCTTGAAAGTATCATTAGATAATATAGCATTTCCGTAGTCTACAAGAATAACTCAGAGGCATACGGGAGAAATTCCGTTTGTTTTATTCGCCTTTTGTGGTAATTTAACTGATTCCATGAAAAATGTGTTGATTACAATATTATTTTCCGTATTTGCCTTACATTCACAAATATAGAGTGTGTGTTTGGAGCATACGGCCGCTCAACGCCGATGTTATTAGCGCAGTTCCACATATTAAAAGAAATGATTGTACGATCACATAGAAACGACCCAGCTGCTAACAGAGGTTTCATTTCATATGTTCTAATGATAATCACAGACACTAATCATTTCGTCTGTCTAAACTGACCGAATCTCATGAAGTAATGAAGTTATGTATGAAATACATGTGGGTGTGTGTGTGTGTGTGTGTGTGTGTGTGTGTGTGTGTGTGTGTGTGTAATCTGCGGGAGGTATCAGATCGCGTTTAGTTTAAGAAAAAAATGGTTCAAATGGCTCTGAGCACTATGGGACTTAACATCTGAGGTCATCAGCCCCCTAGAACTTATAACTACTTAAACCTAACTAATCTAAGGACATCACACACATCCATGCCCGAGGCAGGATTCGAACCTGCGACCATAGCAGTCGCGCGGTTCCAGACGGAAGCGCCTAGAACCGCTCGGCCACCATGGCCGGCGTTCAGTTTAAGAAACATAATCCAATCCACATGTAGAAGCGAACACTTATAAATAGTTAGCCTTCTGGATAACAGTTGATCTTAGTGTTCACAGGCCAGCAACTACGTCTGATACTATTATTGTTTTTAAGTAACCGAAAATAATTATTTTGCTTAGAAAGCTCTCCCGAAAATTTCTTTCCTCCCGTATCGAATACCACAACCTCATACCCTGTTAAATTTACAAGACTATTCGACTCTAGAAAATTATGGATGACATAGTACCATAACTGCTTTATTTATGACACTGCGTCTCGGTTTCTCAGTGGGTCTCAGACAGTACATCAATAGGTCCGTTGTTCGATCCAAAGATTTTTTTCCGTCACTTCTGACCCCTTTTACCCTGGTAATGATAATTTAATGGGAAAAATACGAAGTTGCACTTTTGTTCGAAGTCCACCTGAAACTGTATGTCTTCCTCTGACTGACTAAGTTGATCAATTCGAAGGTCGGAAGAAAATAAGTGTTTACCAACTCCAATACACAATGAGTTTGAAGCAAAGCACTACATCTGCTTAACAAAGAATAAGGAAAGAAAATGGGAGAGTAATGTACGAGAGCCATACTACAGTGCTGTATCAGCAAACAATCTCACAGCCAAAGGTAGAAGATATGCCCCAGACGAACAATATTTGATTCCCTCAAAAGCAACAAAAAGCCTTCGACAGACATCTCATATCAGAGACATTCAATTTATATGCAGAGACGGTGTGCTGTTTACCTTGACCACCCCAAATTACTTTTCCCTGACAAGTAAAATAAAAAATATATTAAGTAAATGTTATATAGTTACTAGAGAGACATTAACCAGAATGATTGCCGTATGTCTTTTATAAATAGTACCCTATATTTTTTATTCGATAATCCACTTCCTCTCCTAAAGACGTCTTCAAAAACGTACCATATTGTAAACATCACGCAAACATGACGTTATTAAAAACGTAACAGAAAGTAGACTCAGACTCTGCTGTACTAGCACACAGTGTAGGCGTCCGGGTAATTCTCCCAACTGGTATCGTCCGTAAACAAATGGAAACGCAAGGAAAATGGACGTCAGTCATTCGGTCAACCGTCTCCTGCTGAATGTTAGTGTAAGCACAACGAACGCCAACGAAGAGAATGTAGAAAGCTACTCATCTGACAAGAACTAAGTTAGCAGGAGATGACTGGTGTACATTTTCGTTGTTTCGATTTGTTACTGGCAACTCCAGCAAGTGGACGAGTTACTCCATGTACCTGCATTATGTGCTAATGCAAGAGAGTCGAAGACAATTTTGTGTTATGTTTCCAGTAACGTCAATGCTACACTGTGAAACTTTTTTTTGACGAGGTTTTGAGGAGACGATGTGGGTTACCGAATAAAAAATATAGGAAGTAATTGAAAAAAGACGTAGTTCTACATATCTTCGTAAAGAACAATGTTGCAACAACGGCAGTCGTGCTGGTTAATGTCACTCTGATTGTTAAAAATTTGCTTCATAAATTTTTTATTTTGCTTATGCACAAAATGTGTTTGGGGTGGTCAAAATAAATGGGCTAATCTGTATATCTGGAGACTGTATTCTGCTTTAACAACATTTTCAATTTCTTCTGGTCTTGCTAAAAATTAATGCAGTTTTTAGCGTCCCGTACCTCGTTCAGTAACAAATGAACCCTTACGGGATAACTTTGTCGTCCGTCTGTCTGTCCGTCTGCCTGTTGGGTTGGGTTGCTTTAAGGGAGGAGACCAAACAGCGCGGTCGTCGGTCTCATCGAATTAGGGAAGGAAGTCAGCCATGCCCTTTCAAAGGAACCATCTCGGCATTTGCCTGGAGTGATTTAGAGAAATCACAGAAAAGCTAAATCAGGATGGCCGGACGCGGGATTGAACCGTCGTCCTCCCGAACGCGAGTCCAGTGTGCTAACCAAAGCGCCACCTCGCTCGGTCTGCCTACCTGTCCGACTATTCTCAGGTACGGGTAGACGTATCAAGTCGAAATTAAAGTCTTATGTTAAGGTCTACGCTCCCTTGGCGATGTAAAATTGTGAAACTTCCAAGTCACTGCAATCAACAGATATAGCCATTTATGTCTCATATTTTGATACTCGCAAATTCAGCTATCAAAACTTACAGAGTACTTTTCCTTGGCCTAGAATTATGAAATGGCATGGAGCAAGGTTTCACTATACAAGCAAAGGAAATAATCAGAAAATTGGGAATTTTTTGTTGTACGACACGCAAAAAGTATTTCTTTTGTCATTTGTTATTCGTTCCAAATTTGACATTAAATAATTCTCGAAATTCTTGGAATCCCAGGGGCCGACATCTTTCTAGTATCAATGTCGTTAACACGCAAAAATCGGTGAGTTCCCCGTTTCGAGGAATAGCTGAACTGTCTTTATACATAATTAAATTTGCACAGTACCCTCAGTGTACGAGTCCTACTCACACCTGGCCAATTTTGTAGCAGTGATTTAGCAAAGATGTTGTTCTTTGTAGTTTTGCTGGAATTCGGTCTTAGAAAGCACCTATCCTTCAGCACTAGGAACTGTCTTTTAACACTGTTAGACAGTTGCTCTCGATTTTCAGAACAGAATATATCCAGAAAATTACTTTACGTAATTCACATCAATACTTCACAATTGCACATTAGTAGTTTTTTGTGGAATCAGTTGTATGTCACTGCCGACGCGGTTAGCAGTTCTCTGCATACCATCTGTGTACGAGGGTAAGTCAAATGAAAACCTTAAATATTTTTCTAAATATTATTTATTGTGCAGAAGTGGTACGTAGCTGCATTACTTTTCAATATAATCTCCCCCAGGCTCAATGCAAGTCCTCCAGCGCTTGCAAAGTACATAAATTCCTTTAGAAAAATATTCCATTGGTAGTCCGCGCAACCACTCATGCACCGCGTGGCGTACCTCTTCATCAGAACAGAACATCTTTCCTCCCATTACGTCTTTCAGTGGTCCAAACATATGGAAATCACTTGGGGCAAGGTCTGGTGAGTGTGGTGGATGAGGAAGACACTCAAAATGTACTCCTGTGATTGTTGCAACTGTTGTACGGGCAGTGTGGGGCCTTGCATTGTCATATTTCAAAAGGACACCTGCTGACAGCAATCCACATCCTTTTGATTTGATTGCAGGCCGCAGATCATTTTTTTAGCAGATCTGTGTATGATTCACTGGTGACAGTGGTCCCTCTAGGCATGTAATGCTCCAAAAGGACGCCTTTTCGTCCCAAAAGAGAGTCAGCATAACCTTCCCTGCTGATGATTCTGTTCGAAACTTCTTTGATTTTGGTGATGAGGAATGGCGCCATTCCTTGCTCGCTCTCCTCGTTTGCGGTTGGTGTAAATGAACCCAGGTTTCTTGCAAGGATGCCATCACCTTCTCGCTCAAAGCGCCGAAGAAGTTCTTCACAAGCGTCAACACGTCGTCCTCTCATTTCAGGAGTCAGCTGCTGTGGCACCCATCTTGCAGACACTTTGTGAAACTGGAGCACATCATGCACAATGTGGTGTGCTGACCCATGACTAATCTGTAAACGTGCTGCAATGTCATTCAGTGTCACTCTGCAGTTTTCCTTCACTATGGCTTCAACTGCTGCAATGTTCTGTGGAGTCACAACTCGTTGTGCCTGACCTGGACGAGGAGCATCTTCCACTGAAGTCACACCATTTGCGAACTTCCTACTCCATTAGTAGACATGCTGCTGTGACAAACATGCATCACCGTACTGAACCTTCATTCGTCGATGAATTTCGATAGGTTTCACACCCTCCCTACGCAAAAACCGAATAACAGAACGCTGTTCTTCCCTGGTGCAAGTCGCAAGTGGGGCGGCCATCTTTATACTGATACTGCGACGGTATGTGTGCATCTGCACTATGCTGCCACCTACAGGCCATTCTGCACGCTGTTTGTAGCACGCTTACCAACTTACAGAATAACGGCGAGAAATTTCGATTTGTTATTACAAATTTAAGCTTTTCATTTGACACATCTTCGTACTTAACATACAGCGAACAGTAACTGGCACAAGAAAACTGAAAGCTGCAGAAAAATCTAGGATTATGAACAACGATGTAAATGAAGTATGGCGCATTTTCCATACGTAGTACAAGAACCAGAAACCTAAACAATGCTTCCCAACAACTGAATTTCTAACGAGGACAGTGTAATTCTGAATCATATCTTACAATAAAATTCAGAACCTTCATAATGTGGAAAGGGTAAGTTACTAAATAATTTATGGCAAAAACTTAAAATTACGACATTATATTTGATGTGCTTTGACGTTATATTTGCGGAAATTAATTTTTTCTCATTTCATTCAGAGTTTGTCTGGGATTCGGAAATTTCAGGTAATATACGCTTCGACTCACCAAACACGTCTGAAACTATACAACTCTAATCGAAACTTATAAGTTTTTCCAGGAGTTTCTTGTTTACTAGGTGGACGGGAAAAGACAAAAAAATAATAATTTACTCCATCACTGTGGATACTGCATCGGAGTAAGGAACAGCAGTACGCGTGATAAGTCCTGAACTCATCAAAATATTACAGTAACATTAAATTCATGTGCGACATCTCACGGCAGCCATAAATTTTCACAATAAATTGCAAACATGACTTTGTAGGCACTGAGATACTCCGTGTTGTACTTCATGTATGTATTATAGCTCATTTACTCTACAAATGCAACTAGGTATGGTCCTTGGGGAAAGGAATTACGTTTACACGTTCAAAAAGGAATATATGATAAATCTATATTCGTATTTTGACCCTAAGAAATAACACATCTTACATTTTAGTGTCCTTGTTAACGGAAATTAAAATTGTCTGCATTGAAATTTGCTGATCGCAGCAACAAATTTTGTTACTTTGAGAAGCAGATTATAACAGACATATAGCGTTCATCGTATGTTGCTCTGCATCTCGTATTAATCTATGAAAGCATTTGCATACAAAAAAATGGCTCTGAGCACTATGGGACTCAACTGCTGTGTTCATAAGCCTCTTAGAACTTAGAACTATTTAAACCTAACTAACCTAAGGACATCACACACATCCATGCCCAAGACACGATTCGAATCTGCGACCGTAGCGGTCGCGCGGTTCCAGACTGTAGCGCCTAGAACCGCTCGGCCACTTCGGCCGGCCATTTGCATACAGTTCGATGAAACTGTGTACGTACTGCTTGTGACAGACATATGACGTTTCGGCAGCAGGAAAACTAAACCACTTAGACCATGACCATGCTGCGTGTTCTCCCTGCGTTTGAAGAGATGTAGTCGGATACAAATAGTCTTGGTACAATGCAGAGTAACAACGGAAAGAACTGACGTCTGTTCCACGTACTGAACTGTAAACTCATCCTCTAATTTGCAGATATTACGATGTAAGCCAACAATTAACACAGATTTTCGAAGACATCTGTGACAATGTCGTGTGATACTCATCAGAACCGAGCAGTTTTATTCTTTACACAGAATATAAATTCATCTTGCAACAAAACCAAATGAAATTCATTGTAGTATTACCAGATTTTATTCATCCAACTGACAGCACTTCTAAATGTTTTCGCAAAACGTCAAAGAACTGCAAAATTGTCGCAAAATAAATTACATTTGTTTTCGATCAGTACTGAAATTCATGGTATCAGAAAAAGTAATAGTTACCACAGTTCAATACATTTTAGTAACGTGTATTTAGCTTTTCCCATTACTACCCACTGCAGCATTTAACGATAAACCATTCCCTGCTGCCGAAATGATACTTCTTTTTCCATACTATTCAGTGTCAAATGAGATCATATTTTTTCAGCAACTAAACTAACAAGAGTGTCAGTCCCTGTAGGAATGTGGTTCACAATCGATTTAATGTCGGAAACAGCACTTCACTATTATGAAAGAAAACATTCCGGCAAGTAACCTAGTGAAAGCAATCTTTTATTTGATATTAGTCTAAAATTTAGCTCATTATGTATGACGAATAACTATATGGTTCTTCTAATTTGTGAGGAAATCTGGCGTGGTCTCTAGCCAATTTTTTTCTATTTCGCACTAGGGAACAACTTACGAAAATAGTGTAATACTATGCACTACCATTAGTCATTTTGTAATATGTCAAAGCTAGTAAGTCCATCAACAAACACCATTAAAGAACGCATCCTCAACCATTTCAAATCACAAAGGAATGCAAAATAGGTATCTAATAACAAGGATTCGTTTAGGAGCACCCATGCTTAATCGTGTCTCAATCATGTTGCATATATTCGTTGATAATACTTGAGATCTTTTGCCAGAGGATTCTGTTTTGTGTGTGTGTGTGTGTGTGTGTGTGTCTGTGTGTGTGTGTGTGTGTGTGTGTGTGTGTGTGTGTGTGTGTGTGTGTCACCGAAGACCGTGAGAAACGAAAAAGCTAGTTCACCAACAGAATACTGTAAAACTTCGTTTTATCTGCTGATCCGAACTGCGCCGGAACTGTCACAGCACAGGTCGGGAATTTAAACATTTAATTATAACTGCATCATCATGTGCTCAAGTTTGCCGCACGAGTATTCACAGCAACCATCTTGTGTTGTGATATAAACCTTGATTCACCTGAAATGTCTTATTGTTTTATTATAATTATGCCGTTAGATCGTATGACTAATCATGGTGCACCAGTGATAAGACACTGGATTCGCATCGGGGATGGTGCAATTCATACGCCAGACAGGACACAGAATTCTTCGTTAAGTTAAACTATGTATGAAAGCCAACATTTCATCTCGGAGCAAGTTGTAAGTTGCTGGTTCATGTGGTTGCCGGTAGGTGTCTTCCTGTTGGAGCCACATTGTTCATTAGACAATGTGCGTCAGGTCGGGCAGATTATTGGAAAAAGTATCCTAAGATTACATGAGTGCATGAGAAAGCTCGGATTGGTTTCTTTAAAGTAAAAGCTTTGTAGTCCGCCTCCATAGCTGCGCGGTCAGCGTGGCGGAGTGCTACCCGAAGGGGCCCGGGTTCGATACCCTGTCTGATTTTAGTGGTATTTCGACGTAGGTGATACCGGGACTTTTTTACATGTATACCTGCTTCTAATGCCGTTATTAGCATCGCGTCTAAGAAAATATATCCAAATGATTCCTTTTAAATATTAGTTTTTTGAAAACTACGCTTCCTTCGAAACAAAACTATTTTCTCCTTTCTTCCTTACTCAGACATGTTTGTATTATCTTCCGTGGGTCTCGCGTTCTTATTGAAACTACATTCATTTTAAAAATGGGACTGCGCAGATTGGCCTGCTTTTTAGAGGTTATTACTTCACAGCTTGTCATGTTTCCCATCTTGAAACACTTCAAGTATGTAAACACGACGAAAAACATGCCACACTGTAAGTCAATAAAACGCATAAAACAATTTCAGAAGTAACATGAGACCCAATGATTATGACACGTAGATCTCTAACTACATTTGAGTAAAGAACAAAATAGGAAAATGTATTGTGTTAGGAAGATGGTGGAATTTATTTCTCAAAGACGGAAGAGCAGCAACAAAAGGTTTGAACCCTAGCATATACACAGTGCTTGGTTTGTAAATAGAAAGATTCCGGAACTGTGACCTTCCAGGGAGTGTTTTTTAAATTTAGACTTCTTAAAACGTTACTTTGACACTTTTCTGACCATTTTGAAAGTGTGAATGCAACATTTATTTTAATTGCTTCAACCGCAACAAAAGTCCTATCGTAACAAATCTCGAAATCTGCTATTCTGATCTTTTTTCGTCAGAGGTTACCGGTGTACATAGTCACAAAATAAGCCCTGTTATATGTCAGTCCCAGATCGCGCAAAATATGTCGTGGTCGATTTTGGGGTCTTAGCAAGTATCCTCAGATGAGTTGTCATCAGTTTGAGTTTCAGCTTCAGAACTGTGTACGATATCCCAGGCCTGGCTAGGCACAATGTACTTAGGCGAGGCATACGGCCTTAGAAGTAAGCTCAAACTCAACTGATAATAATATGAAAATGACTTGCTAAGGAGAATTAAAAAAGATTAGCTTCCAAGGCAGCACACTTACCTGCCAACTCCTGCAACCACTGCCAAGCCAAAGTGTTAGATGCAGTATTAGAAACAAATGTGGTGACATGCTATTGTACCTCGTCTCCTGTCAGTATTTTACAACAAGGTGAACCAGTGCCCCAGTTCGGCAGCAATTCAAGGAGCATCTGTATTGCGGCAACAATTTCCCGCTTTGCTGACGTTGG
The DNA here is from genome assembly GCF_021461385.2 of Schistocerca piceifrons. Taxonomy (NCBI): domain Eukaryota; kingdom Metazoa; phylum Arthropoda; class Insecta; order Orthoptera; family Acrididae; genus Schistocerca; species Schistocerca piceifrons. The sequence goes on from NC_060138.1 coordinate 1,044,027,706, forward strand.
GTAACCGTTTGATGTGGATGCGCGAACGAAAACAGCGGTGCGAGGTCGCCGTGTTTACCATCGCCTCCTACGCAAGGCACCGGCCACTCGCCGACGCTTGCGTCACGGCGTGCTCCAGAGGACGCACGGGGCGCTGTCCGGCGTGCGGGGAGACCGCCTGGCTCTGTGGCCTCGCAGTGCCGTACGTCTACTGTACACAAGCTGCGCTCCAGGCCTCGGACGTCACGTAGAGACGACCCCTACCTCCCCGTCTTTCTGATGACATCCTGCTCGTAACCGATTAACTCCATCGTTACAGGGTTCAACTAGTCCGACAAGAAAAGAGAATACATACGAGTATTATGAATGAAACACACACAACACTCGCGTAATATTCTACAATATTTATTATTGGTTATACGAACCGGTATCCTGCTGTTACCCCACCATCAGCTACATAGGCAAGTATGTGGTGCAGTGAAATTTTCTTGGACCAAAGATTTTAAACTAGTGCATCTATGGAGTACCTCCACTTGCAGAGATAAAAAATATTGATGGTAGAATTAGGAACAAAACAAAACGAATTACTTCAGTGTAAAAGCGATGTAAGTTTATTAAACTAAGATAAAATATGTGACTCGTTAACTAATAAACTACTGGCAAATTACAACAGTTGTACATAGAAGAAAATAACTGATTAATAAACTTTAGTGACATATTCCTCAGACGCGGCTGAACAACATAATCTTGTCTTTAATAGGTCCTATTAAAAAATGAAACACTGCACCAGTTAGGTATTTTCTCATAACGCACACAAAATTCAAAACAACCTTAGGAGACATGAAAAGCAAAGATGGTAACATTAAGACCGCAATGGAAATTTCACTGTTAAGTTCAGGGGATACAGCAGATAGATGGAAACAGTATATTGAAGTCCTCTTTGAGGGAGAAGATTTGTATGATATGATAAAAGAAGAAACAGGGGTCGACGTAGAGGAGATAGGGGATCCAGTATTAGAATTAGAATTTAATAGAGCTCTGGAAGACTTGAGAACAACTAAGGCGGAAGGGATAAATAACATTCCATCAGAATTTCTAAAATCATTGGGTAAAGTGGCAGCAACACGATTATTCACGTTGATGTGTATAATGTGTGAGTCTGAAGATATACCATCAGACTTCCGGAAAAACATCGTCCACACACAATTCCAAAGATAGCAAGAACTGACGAGAGCGAAAATTAACGCACAATCAGCTTAACAGCTCATGCATCCAAGTTGCTGTCAAGAATAATATACAGAAGAACTGAAAAGAAAACAGGATATGTTAGATGATGATCAGTTTGGTTTTAAATAAGACGAAAGTAAGGAGAAATAGCATAAATGAGAACAGCGAGAAACTCAAAATCAGGATTGGTGATCACGAAGTAGTTGAGGTTAAGGAATTCTGCTACTTGGGCAGCAAAATAACCCATGACGGAAGTAGCAAGTAGGATATAAATTGCATATTTAAAGCGCACAAATGTAAATTTTGTCAGTACTACTTTTCAGTGTGGTCTATGTTTTGTTCTTAAGTTGTATACAGTTTGCGAGTGTATTTATATTTTTCCCACTTTTTGCTGCAGACCTGATGATGGTCATTAAAGACCGAAACCGGTAATCTGTTAAACAAAAAGATTGTGGCCGTAGACGTAAATTAAAGGAAACTTATAACTAGCAGAGTTGGATTGGCAAAAAGGGTATTGCTGTCCAAGAGAAGTGTGCTAGTATCAAACATAAGCCTTAACTTGATGAAGAAATTTCTGAGAACGTACGTTTGGCGCACAGCATTGTAAGCTAGATAAACATGGACTGTGGAAAAACCAGAAAAGAAGAGAATCGAAGCATTTGGGATGTCATGCTAGACACGAATATTAGGTAGACTGATAAGGTAAAGAATGAGGAGTTTCTGAGCAGAATCGGAAAGGAAAAGCATATACGGAAAACACTGACAAGAAGAAGAGACGAGATCAAAGGTGATCTCTTAAGTCAGGAAGTAACGTCCATGGTACTAGAGATAGAGGTAGAAGGTAAAAAATGTAAAGGAAGACAGAGACTGGAATACATCCAGCAAATAATTGAGGGCGAAGGTTGCAAGTGCTATTCTGATATGAAGAGGTTGCCGCAGAAGAGGAAATCGTGGCGGGCCGCATCTAACAGTTCAGAAGACAGTCTACCCAAAATAAAAAACAGAGCCGACATGTCACCATCCTAGCAGTGCGTCTCTGAATTCTTTTGATACCTGTTGTCATACTTATTAGATGAGGACTCCAAACATTAGAACTGTTCGCACTAGAACAACTGGTAGGCAGACCTAAACTGAGTACTTTGACATAAGGAATTAGTTGTCGGAAAGTATCTAGTATTTTGTTGACATAAACCACTCACTGCTGACAGCAACAATTTAAGTTCTTAGCAACAGTACCGCCAGTCACAGCGTATGCGCTATAATGGCATACAGAATTTTGTCACACTGTCTCAAATATCCCCATTGTCTTTTATACCGCGAGGCAAACAAAGAGGACCGTAACAGCCAGTATCTCCTCGCCTTTACAGAGATTTCAAACAGCAAAGACTTTATGAAACCCCGTTGAAAAATTCTTAGAAGTGAGATCCGTCGATTGTGCTGGTCGTGGGACACCCCTCCCGACCCAACGTTGAGGGAATCTGTCGTTCAGGTATTCAGAGACGTCGTGTCGTAGAGTGATGGTGCTCAGCCACGAAGAAACAATAGCCACTCACGAATAGCTACATCTACAGTCTCCAGTACCCGTGACGGCACAGCACGATTGTACCACTCAATCGTAACTGGAGCAAAAAAATCCGAATAGTTGATCTTGTAAAATTCCAACCCACAACTGCTGTGCTGAGATGAGCGTGGCGATGGAACTTCGCCATCCTAGGCATGGCTACTATGTTAGTTGAAGGCTCGTCGACTTTTGGAAGACACCCCTTCCGTGGGAATTCGTCGACGCTGCAGTACTGCGCTGATTGATTCATTGACTCAGATTACTTCAGAATTATTTGGTCTCATTCCTAGCACAGGATGTTTAGTATAGAAGAGTAATTACTGCCCCATTTTTGCACTCCACGCTGTATTCTTCGAGTTGTCGAAGTGTTGCGAATCTTCTGCGAAACGATCCAGCACCATATCCTCAAATACTACTGTGCAAAAAAATTCTCTTTCGACAACTTGTGACTTGATCGACCCAATATGTGATAATATTCTATCTACCGTCAAAAATTCGTTATAAATTACAATATTATAATTAATACTGATGCTAATCTCAGTAAATTCATTCGGCATGTCAGGTACTGCATCATGCATTAAAGGCGATTCTACGGATTCGTGTAATAACTAGTACTGCTCCGTCGTCGGCAACAAATAATGGATTCGGGGTGGACTTTTTTTATTATTAGTTTTTATTCCACAGAAACAGTAACAAAAATCGCTAGCTTACAATGAGATGACATAAATAAGGTGACAGATAACTGCAGTCATAAATTACAGCATTCAAAGAATGAGGAAGGATATTCAGTCTTTAGCAGTAGCGCACATTTAGCACCTTCACTGTCACATACAACTGGTGGCAGTTCAACACGCCCATTTCCTTCTTCTGAAGCCTCCATTGGGAATGGGTTGTAAATCCCTGGTCGTTCATCCTCTTAATATAGGTTTTGACTGACTTCCCCAAATCGCTTAAAATGAACGCAGGTATGGTTCCTTACAAAGGCCAAGGTCGATTTCCTCCCCTATCCTTCCAGTATCCGAATTTGTGATCCCCCACTTATGAACTTGTCGTCGACGAAATTTAAACCCTAATTTTCGTGTCTTTCTTTTTGGCACGTCACAAAATATTGTGTATTATTTTTTAAGCTAATACTACCAACGTGGATGGGGGAGGCAGTTACCATTATGAAATACAAGCAGTTTTTACAAACACGTCCCTCCTACACATTTGTTCATTAGAGACTGGTGCCGCTTGAAATTTCCTGCCGTTAGTTTGGTATCGCAAAATATTCAGTTTAAGAGTATCTACGAATCGCATAATTTTGACTGAAAGGCTTGCGATACCCTGTAAGACTAATCAAACCGTTTGTCTTGTCACGCAGTTCTTTTCTTTCGTTCCCGACACTGCCTTAATTCTTACCGTAAGTGGTACGCGTACTGTCTGCGAAAGCGTTGCTTATGCCTTATCTTTTCAGTAACCCTTTCCTCTTCTTCATAATCTTCTTCATAAAGAAACTGTACCATGTTCTGTACCTGCTTCTGTCATTCAGTGAATTTCCGTATCACGAAAGATTGCAGCGAATGTGAAACATTGTTGTTGGATTAGGAGAACGTATTCGACTGGATAAGTGAGACCAGGAGGCATCGGCGTTCCCGCTGCGAATAAGCGAAATGAAGAGGAAAGGGAGCAAGTAATAATGACACGGAGATTGGCTTGGGGAGTGTACAAGACCAATCTGTCAGGTGTCCATTTGTAAAAAAAAAACACTGTGGAATGTGGAATCAGAGAATGTAGTTGAAAAGGTTATGGGTTCAACGTATGTGTCGACATTATTTAATTTGTTTTCTTCTTTTTTTGTTACAGTTATGTTTGTATGTTGTTAGTTACATTTACAAATGTGAATTAGCATTACTTATACCGTAATCGTTTGTTAATACTGTACCATGTCAAAACTCATAGTAGCTGAAAGTCAGTAATCTCAAGGCAGGTGTAAATCGACATGAGAGGTCCTAGCGCACCCTCTTAAACAGCATTAGAATATTTTCGGTTCTACCACGGGAGACAATAATCGATGAAACTAATAACATAATAATGTCCACTATAGTCCCACAATTAAATACTGTCAGATATCTCTAAGTGTAAGCGAAGTATTTGGATGGATAGAGGATAGAGCACTGATAGATTCGAAACAATACATTTGTTATTTTAAATAATTTATGATCACATGAGAATTGTTCTTTGGGCCGAAGCTGGTCGTGACACATAAATATGTTGTTATACACTGGTGGAAAAAGAAATCGCAACGCCAAAAAGTAATTAATATAGAATAATAAAATTTTGGGAATATTTTTGTCTATGTAACATATTTAACTTATAAACAAAGCAATATCAGAGGTTACTGTAAGTGCGAGATAAGCTGTTGCATATGTTTTATTTATTTTATTTTATCGTATGGCTAGGGCTCCGCGTCGGACAGACCGTTCGCCGGGTGCCGGTCTTTCAGGGTGACGCCACTTCGTCGACCTGCAGTCGATGAGGATGATAGGATGATGATGAGAACAGCACAACACCCAGTCCCTGGGCGGAGAAAATTCCCCGACCCAGCCGGAATCGAACCCGGGCCCAGAGGATCGACAATCCGTCACGCTGACCATTCAGCTACCGGGAGTGGACATTGCATATGGGAAATGTTGGTACATTAATAAAAGGTGGAACCGCTAGAATGTTAGAATGTTGAATGCAAGCATGCAGACATCCATGTATTGGGTTGTACAGGAGTCGGGTGTCAGTTTGTGGGATGTAAATCCATGCCTGCTGCATTTGGTCGGTCACGACAGGGTTAGTTAATGCTCATTGTGGATGACGGTGAAGTTGTCATCCGATGATGTCTCATATGTGCTCGAATGGAGGCAGATGGTGATCGTGCAGGCGAAAGCAACATGCCGACACTCTGTAGAGTATGTTGAGCTACAACAGCGATATGTGGCCGAGAGTTATCCTGTTGGAAAACATCTCCTGGAATACTGTTCATGAGTGATAGGACACCAGGTCGAGTCAACAGATAGATGTACAAATTTTCAGTCAACGTGCGTGGGATAAACGCAAGAGTGCTCCTGCTGTCATACGAAATCGCACCCCAGACCATAACTCCAAGTATGGGTTCAGTGTGGCTAGAACACAGACGGATTGGTTACAGGCCCTCGACTGGTCTCGTTCTAACCAACACACGGCCAACGCTGGCACCGAGGCAGAACCAGCTTTGCCGGCCAGAGCGGCCGAGCGGTTCTAGGCGCTACAGTCTGGATGGAACTGCGCGACCGCTACGGTCGCAGGTTCGAATCCTGCCTCGGGCATGGATGTGTGTGATGTCCATAAGTTAGTTAGGTTTAAGTAGTTTTAAGTTCTAGGGGACTGATGACCTCAGAAGTTAAGTACCATAGTGCTCAGAGCCATTTAAACCAGAACCAGCTTTCATCAGAAAACACAACAGACCTCCGCCCTGCCCTCCAATGAGCTCTCGCTTGATACCACTGAAGTCGCAAATGGCGGTGGCTTGTTGTCAGTGACATGGACGCTACACGGCGTCTGGCTCGAAGCTGTCTTTCAAGTAACCGACTTGTAACAGTTCACTGTGTCACTGTGATATCAGCTACTGCTCAGATGCGCCAGACCTATACACCGAATACGATGGTCCTTCCTCTCGGTAGTGCCACGTGGCCGTCCGGATTCCAGACTTCTTGAGACCGTACATTCTCGTGACCACCCCTGCCAGCAATCATGTACAGTGGTCACATTCCTGCCAAGTCTTTCAGTAATATCGCAGAAGGAACATCCAACTTCTCGTAGCCCTATTACACGATCTCGTTCAAACTCAATAAGTTATTGGTAATGGCGTCTCTGTCACCTTAAAGGAATTCTTGACTGACATCATTTCACCACGTCCAATCTCAAAGGAAACTAACCCTCACGAGCGTTACGGCGTGTACTTAAAGTAAACCTTATCTGCAACGTCATAGTGGCACTACTAACGCTACTCTTTACGAATGGCGCGAAATTTAAATAGACATCATCTTTCAGATGTAGAAACACACCTACAAATTTTCGTTCATGTCACACAACTCCTCTTGGTGCTGCGGATTCTTTTCCGTCAGTGTATTTTGTTCCACAAACAATCCAGAAAACGAAGGTTGTTCAGATACGATCCACTATGCCGTATTTCTCCTTCGTTTTCACACTCCCTGGATCTGAAACTTTCTCTATGACTGCTATCATTAGGTTACTACAATTAAATACACTACTGGCCATTAAAGCCGCGTGCGATTAGCCGAGCGGTCTCAGGCGCTGCAGTCATGGACTGTTCGGCTGGTCCCGGCGGAGGTACGAGTCCTCCCTAGGGCATGGGTGTCTGTGTTTGTCCTTATGATAATTGAGGTTAAGTAGTGTGTAAGCTTAGGGACTGATGACCTTAGCAGTTAAGTCCCATAAGATTTCACACACATTTTATTTGAACTGTCGATTAAAATTGCTACACCATGAATAAATGCAAATGATAAACGGGTCAAATATATTATACTAGAACTGACATGTGATTACATTTTCACGCAATTTGGGTCCATAGATCCTGAGGAATCAGTACCCAGAACAACCACCTCTGGCCGTAATAACGGCCTTGATACGCCTGGGCATTGAGTCAAACAGAGCTTGGATGGCGTGTACAGGTACAGCTGCCCATGCAGATTCAACACGATAGCACAGTTCATCAAAAGTAGTGACTGCCGTATTGCGACGAGCCAGTTGCTCGGCCACCACTGACCAGACGTTTTCCGTTGGTGACAGATGTGGAGAATGTGCTGGCCATGGCAGCATTCGAACATTTTCTGTATGCAGAAAGGCCTGTACAGGACCTGCAACACGCGGTCGTGCATTATCCTGCTGAAATGTAGGGTTTCGCAGGGATCGAATGAAGGGTAGAGCCACGGGTCGTAACACATCTGAAATGTAACGTCCACTGATCAAAGTGCCGTCAATGCGAACAAGAGGTGACCGAGACGTGTAACCAATGGCACCCCATACCATCACGCCGGGTGATACGCCAGTATGGCGATGACGAATACACGCTTCCAATGTGCGTTCACTGCGATGTCGCCAAACACGGATGCGATCATCATGATGCTGTAAACAGAACCTGGATTCATCCGAAAAAATAACGTTTTGCCATTCGTGCACTCAGGTTCGTCGTTGAGTACACCATCGCAGGCGCTCCTGTCTGTGATGGAGCGTCAAGGGTAACTGCACCCATGGTCTCAGAGCTGATAGTTCATGCTGCTGCAAACGTCGTCGAACTGTTCGTGCCGATGGTTGGTGTCTTGCAAACGTCCCCATCTGTTGACTCAGTGATCGAGACGTGGCTGCACGATCCGTTACAGCCATGCGGATAAGATGCCTGTCATCTCGACTGCTAGCGATACGCGGCCGTTGAGATCCAGCACGGCGTTCCGTATTACCCTCGTGAACCCACCGAGTCTACATTCTGCTAACAGTCATTGGATCTCGACCAACGCGAGCAGCAATGTCGCGATACGATAAACCGCAATCGCGATAGGCTACAATCCGACCTTTATCAAAGTCGGAAACGTGCTGGTACTCATTTCTCCTCGTTACACGAGGCACCACAACAACGTTTCACCAGGCAACGCTGGTCAGCTGCTGTTTGTGCATGAGAAATCGTTAGAAAACTTTCCTCATGTCAACACGTTGTAGGTATCACCACCGGCGCCAACCTTGTGTGAATGCTCTGAAAAACTAATCATTTGCATATCACAGCATCTTCATCCTGTCGGTTAAATTTCGCGTCTGTAGCAAGTCATCTTCGTGGTGTAGCAATTTTAATGACCAGTATTGTACAAGTCTCTTAATGTATGCTCACTTGGTGCTAGCCTCGCTCGCATATGTTGAACTGTTTACAGAATATTTGACACGGTACACCTTGTAAAACGCAGAAGAGGGCATTTTATGATACGATGAATAAGCTGACAAATTACCGGATTCTGTCTCTATGTGGAATCATTCTCACTAATGTAATGTACACCTTCCCCCGCGTAGAGTCAGAATAATTTTTGTCAGAGTAAATACAACAGATCTTAAACTTACACGTCTTCATTTATATATCACAGTTCATTTCTCACCAACAGCGCACAGGGCGAAAGGTAGTCAGTCTGTCCACTGGCCTACTTTGGTGGAGACATGTCGCTGCACTGTCACTTGCCAAATATCGTCAGGTCAGCGTGACTGAGGGTATTTGCTCCTCTCCGGATTCTGTTTGTGTAAGACGAAACCGTTTTAAGCTGGTGAAGAAGGAAAAGTCTGTCTAGTATCCCTGCAGTGTGATGTAAGGCGCTTCTGGTGCTCATGTGAAGTGGACTAAGCTTTGAACAGCTGATGAACGGGTCTTGTCGTCCCTAATCTTACTTTCTAAAGCACACAACAATGCTGAGAGCACTTGAAGTGTCTCAGTGTTCGTTGAGGTTAACGTAACTATACAAATGCTATGACGATACACTAACAGCTGCAAAAAGGTAAAAAAATTCACCTAGAAATTATCAAAAATAAACGAAGTTTAGCCCAGCTAGCACATACGTAGTGTAATAAACAAACTATTAGATGTCCATGGGAATGAAACCGTATTAAATGTCTAAATCACTGTTTATTGAAATCGTACATGTGCTTATACATGTTACAACACTGTGCCCCTAACAGAACAAATAGTCCTGTCACGGGAAAAGCCACGTATAACACTATTATACGGCGATCTGTGCATATAGTATATACTTCATAAACGTGATTCCTTTCCAGAACAGTTGTATAATGTTACCCCTTTTACAGGATTTTACCGAGATGTATGACTAATGGACTTGGAAATCAGACAATTAGTTCTTTTCCTAAGAGTTTTCTAGCTGTTAGAAAGAAACGCAATAAAATTGAAGTAACTCTGAATTTAGGACCTTTCTGTACCTAGTTCATCTAATGGATTTACGGTCGCCAGCTTATCAACTTTCATAAAAGTAGAAGAATGAAATTTTGCCTACTTGCCTTCTGTTCCCTAACACAACTTCACAAGTAAATATAAGTTTTCAGGTTACGGTTCTGAGAAAGATACAGGAATCTTTTAGCTACTACACCCACATACATATGTATCTAGAAAGCCCACGAATGTTTAATCAATACTATGTGCTAAAAAATATTTGGCTAGGGGGACCATCTGTTTGCATTTTATATGACTAACAAATTGAATACTTAAATACTCTAAGGGCATGATATATACATTTCAATTTAGTAACACACTTTATTTATATATTTCTCTTAACAAACGATCTGTCAGAAGCCAAAGGTAGGATGTGGTCATTCTATATTGTCATTCAGTATTTTTATGCAACTCTACTTTAGTGTTACTGGCCCACTTAAGCAATTTTCTTTTTATAACTCTGTGTACTTTACTGAATTTCATTTGTATCTGAAAGAGTTTTATGTTCACTTTACTCAGAACTTATTTACTCACTTTCACTTTACTTATTGCCACAAAGAGAGTAAGAATATTAAACTCGTTAAATTTGTCTGAGAACATCTACTTCAGTACTTAAGCAAAATTTCATTTCATCACTTCTAGTACGTAAATCATGCAGTGCTTTTACATGCACGTTAAAAATTAGTCTGCAACAATTATTTTTGGCCGTTTATTCAAAGATGAAAATTAGTGTTTATAGATACTGAATGAAATACGTCAAAAGTTTTTATAAAAGCTTTATTCGAAATAATCAAACACCAGGAAAGAACGCTACATAGGTGAATGATTACGAATAAAATAACAGGGTGAACCAAATTTTATATTTAACACAACAATTATTCAAAAAAGTTAATTTTGAATTAATGGTTCCCGCTTTTACAAATCTAATTATACAGTTCGTAACCTGTTGGCTGTAGTCGCTTGGTGTCACAGATAGTAATAGAAGCTACACTACCCATGGTACGGCGTACAAGTTTCTTGAAGTATGGGCTAATTAATTATTCTTGGCGTCGTTTTAACGTCCATAACATATCCCAACAACTTAAACCAAAGCAGTAATAATTCAGCAGTCGTCATCTGGGACTATTGTACAACAGTTTCCAGGCACTCCGTCCGAGTGTTGCCTCTTTCACTGCTGCCTACAGACTGTATCTTCTCGTTCCCGCTCGATCTACAGGCAGTGCGCCAAAAGCCCAAGCCACCTTTCACACTTCCCACGGTAACTTCCGTACAGTACAAAAGCACTTCATCTTTTACATAGCACATGTCCTACACATGATTCTAAGCGTGTACTATTTTATACAAGTGTCAATTTGTACCAATATATAAAGTTACATATACGAACGTATTCATTTCTGTAATCTAGGACAAAATATTCCTTAGCAAATTACACATTTCACATATTTCTTTAACATAAGTTAGAAACGCACATTACCACTCGAAGTCTTACAAACACACAATAGCACTCCAACATCACATTTATCGCAGTTTGCATACAGTCTTTGCATATCACAGTTATGCGATTCTTCGATTTCTCGAGGCGTATTTTATGACGAAATAAATCTCGGGTGAACAGCCTGATATGAGTGTGCATAGGCCTGAGGGAGGAGCGGGTGAGCGATTGTCCTATATATACATGGCGCCATCCCACCGCCGGTCAATACACCAGCGCACCTGATGATGGCAACATGGTCGATTGCCGAAATATTGTGTCCTATGCACACTCATACCAGGCTGTTCATCCGAGATTTATTTCTTTATCAGAGTTTCTAACATTCTGCGTGGTGTCTGTTTGTTCTAAGACGTGTCTCCCTACCACTTTCGCGCAACAACGCTCTGAGCGTGTTCTTTAGGGAATTGACTAGTTTGAACCTGGGACCTGTTGCTAGTAAGGAGACGCCAGACCACACATGACATGTAGAGTTCAGAAGAGTTCAGTGAGACTAGCGATGATATAATCAAGTACTTAATGATTTCAGCGTCGGCTCCACTGCACTCCCTGTAAAAGAATCTTAATACTAACTAAATTTAGTGGAAGGGGTTCAAGGCTTTCCTATTTTTAGTTAGCTGGTAAAATAACGTCGAAAAAGCAGGTAAGTTTACCACTGGAATTTTTATTCTACTCACAAAACATTGTTTATAAATTGCACTAGTAAAAAAAGGAAATATTTTAATACAGGATGATAAAAAACCAACTGCGTTCAATAAAAATGTGAACGAATATTCCCTGAGTGGGTTTACAAGTTCTACAATGGCTCGAAGGATGACCTATGCCATATCACATCTAGGTTTAAGTTAAGTTTCATAAAAGAGAAAACTATCAAAATGGTCTACAGTGGCCCTCAATTATCTTCAATTACTTATTTAACTTGCCGTAAATTACAGTGGTTGATGTGGCTTCTCAGTAATTATATAACAGAAAAATCATTGCGTTTCAGATTTTAACTTCTAGTAGCAAATGTGAATACCACGAAGTTTAATTGACGATCGACACGAGTATTACGCAAAAAGGGGATGTAACAGATGAGACTTCTGCAGTTCTGAGTGAAGCCATATGCGCTCTTATGCGGCATTGCGTGCGTTCATTACCTTGTCGGTGGTTAGTCGGCATCAGGGGGCGGCGGGCGGCGCAGCTCCACACGCCTCGCCGTCTTGGAAGCAACTCTCAGGAATTTCTCTTTACTACAATTTACCGAAGTTGGTTTAAGAAAAGGTATCTGGCTGTGTTTTCAACTGACCAATCAGGGTGTCAATGTTAACCTTAAGCTCCGCCTACAAAAATTCTGTCTATCCAATGAGAAACGTTATACTTTTCATGGTGGGGCAATGTTTTTAATGTTTGCAATGTAACAGAGACGCGTATAGTCTCACTCTAAAACTTGCAGCTCGTGTGGCCCTTTTAGTGTTATCGTAAGATCTATACTGTTCTTCTGGAGGGCTTTAGCTTTTAACATGGGCTGGGAGGTGGTCTTGGCGGTCGGCCGGCGATGTGGGTGTCCGTCCCTTATCGTAGGGCCTTCTAGCTTACACGACTGTTCCCTCGGTTTCTGTTCTCGTTTCTCCCCTCGAAACTGCGTCTGTTTCACAGTGGGAAGGTATGACATGCATTTAGGCGTTCTTGTGTTAGTCTGTGGTATTCCATTTGCTCACTCGTTGATCGTATTACTTTGGTTAATTTCACGTCAGGATTTATTCGGAGCTATATGACATACTGCCGGATTTGCTATCATGTCAGGGTTTTCATGGAAGGTGTTGGATTTGCCTGACACCTTACAAGTTACATTATGACAAATTTTTAAGGAAAACATATTTTATAAATTAGATGACTGATTGAATAATGGTGTCATTATGTGTGTATGAATTTCAGTATAACTCTGAAATACCTGGAGTACTTTCAGTTTAATATGTTACACATATGACTCATTAGCTAGAAGACCTCTAAGGGTGGGGTGAAATCTCTGGAAAACCTGGAACTAATTCAACCAGACTTAGTATACGTACGATAAAAAAAAAAGTCATGACAAGACATCTTTAGGCCCTAGGTGTGCGTAAGAGGCTACGATCTGAGTGACATGTAAAAATAATCGAAAGTTCAGAACACCAGAGATAATTTCAATCAAACTCTGAACATGTGACGTATTACCTAAAAAAATAGTACTGTAGTAGAAACAGGTTTCTTAGCATACTTAGGAATGAGAGTGATTTTTAGGGAGGGGCGAATTTGAAACATCTAGTGAAATTCTAACCAAACTGTCACTCATATGAACTATTATCTTAAAAAAATTCTGGGACTAAGATGCTTCTTGTGTCCATATGGTTGAAAATGAATGTGGGAAGATGATAAAAGTAAATAAAACGGACAAGTGCGGAGAGGATTCGTGCTCCGAGAATTTCGTACAAGATTAATGATGTATATAGACATGGATGGAGTTGTGTTTTCTGATGAAAGCTGGTTCTGCCTTGGTGTCATTGATGGCCATATATTGGTTAGATGGAGGCCAGTTGAGGAACCGTAACGAACCTGTCTCCGTGCTAAACAAACTGGACCTACACCTGCAATTACTGTCTGAGTTGTGATTTTGTGTGGTAACAGGAGCACTCTCGTGATTATCCCACGCACTCTGATTGGAAATTTGTATGTCATGATAATTAAATCAAGGCCTCAAGGTGTCCACAGACGTTGATATACATCAACGGGGACAGTTGATAATGTTTGCCCCAACCGGGACTCGAACCTGGGATCTCCTGCTTACACGGCAGACACTCTATCCATCTGAGCCACCGAGGGCACAGAGGAATGGCTTTTTTCTGTGCTCAAATTAAGCTCGCTGAAATTTTAATCAAGGCAACCCACAAGTATAGTTATACTGGCGTGTGATTCAGATAGCATTCGATCAGTGTGTTCATTGTATAACGTTTACAGTTTCCGTCAGTGGCTAAAAGTCCTCAAAACCCTCCCTGATTTTTCTTTATTGGTGTGTGTGAAATCTTATGGGACTTAACTGCTAAGGTCATCAGTCCCTAAGCTTACACACTACTTAACCTAAATTATCCTAAAGATAAACACACACACACCCATGCCCGAGGGAGGACTCGAACCTCCGCCGGGACCAGCAGCACAGTCCATGACTGCAGCGCCTTAGCCCGCTCGGCTAATCCCGCGCGGTGATTTTTCTTTCCCGCTCCCCTCACAGCTTTCTCATTCCTTCCAACCCTGCCGTTCCTTCCCCTCCATTTCTTTCCCCTCTTTTCCCTATCATTCTCCCAATTCCTCTTTCTTCCCCTTTCACTTCCTTTCTGCCCGTCCTACGATCCTCCTTCTTCAGTGCACTACGTATTTATACCCCTCTCTCTCCGTATTCTCTCCAATGCATTTCTCCAAGTGTTACACTCACATTTTTATCCCCTCAAACTCTTTCTCTGACCCATCTTTCTCTTACCCATATAACTCTCTTCCCTCTTCACATCCACCATACCTCTCTCCCACCAGCCTCCCTGCCTCACGAATGCTTCCCGTCAACATCATTATTCAGTCCCGTGTTTATCTGATAACAACCCTCAGCCGGCCGGAGCGGCCGTGCGGTTCTAGGCGCTACAGTCTGGAGCCGAGCGACCGCTCCGATCGCAGGTTCGAAACCTGCCTCGGTCATGTATGTGTGTGACGTCCTTAGGTTAGTTAGGTTTAATTAGTCCGAAGTTCTAGGCGACTGATGACCTCAGAAGTTAAGTCGCATAGTGCTCAGAGCCATTTGAACCTCAGAGCCATAATAACCCTCGCTAACACTCCATCTCATCTTACCACCCACTGCACTTCACCCTCACTCCCCATCCCATTCCTCCTCCCCCTGTTCGCTGCTCCTCATCTTTGTCTGACGTACACATCCTGCCTCTCAGTCCACAGTTTGTGTGTATGTGTGTGTGTTGGGGGGGGGGGGCTGTGTCTGTGTGTGGTGTGTGTGTGTGTGTGTGTGTGTGTGAGTGAGTGTGCGCTGTGTGCTTGTATGTACGCATTCAGTGGCTCACACTGCTAGATACAAATGGGAGCCTTGTGCGCGGGGCAGGCATTTACACAGTGCGCCGGTTTGCAGACCTGTTCGCGCGTTTGGTGGGTGCCGGGTGGCTGCTGAATGCGCGACGCGGCGTGGTCCGCGGCTGGCACGGCACCACGCCCTGGGTCATGCTCTACACGGCGGACGTCGCCCAGGTAGTCCAGTCTACTACCAGTGTTTGCTCTCTCTCTCGCTCTCTTTCTCAATCCGCTTCTTCCCTGGCTACCGGCTGACTACCCTGCAGTGCCATTTAAAGATAAGAGGACAGGCTCTGCTGTGCCAGTCAATGAGAAAGCGCTCAATGAAATGCACATCCAACGTGTTACATTACTCGTGAAATTACTTGCTTGAAAGCCATATGGCTTGAATGTATGGATCTACTGTTTTGCAGTAGCCAACAAACATGGAGAAGGCAGACCATTGCTCATAGTTTCCTACACTTCCTCCAAATCTCTCAGGTTCCCTCTTAACACGAAATGGTGTACAGAAATTCCTCACTATCAAATGCACTATTGATCTAAAGTATCCGGACACATAACAGTCGAAATTAATAAGGAGTATGTCCCAAAGAGCGTTTCAGTCAAAGATTAGAGCCCCTCTGGTGCTTAAATTTTGAATAAAAATTATCAAGATTGGCCGAAGACTTCCGGCATAAGAATTCCCCCTTATTCTGCCAACGGCCTTGTCAAAGAGCGTGGAGGAGCGGACAGAGTTACAGGGCACTCTATTGCCCTTCGGGTGGGTAACTGCCCTAAAGGATGGAAGAATTAGCAATGAACAACGGCATGAGGAAATGGATATCACTGCATTAGACACAGGGCATATGGTCTGTAATTGAAAAAGTGTCATAATGAGCTGTCCAATGGGAAAAGATTGGGGACTAGTCCCCAGTTCGGATCTCCGAGGGCGGACTGCCAAGGGGACGTGACCATGGGAAAAAGATGGAATAACCAACGAAAGGATAACATTCTAGGGGTCGGGGGTGGAATGTCAGAAGCTTGAACATGGTAGGGAAGCTTGTAACCTCCCCACAAAATTTTGAAAGAAAGAAACACGACAATATTTAATTATGAATGCTAATGGACATTGCGCTAATTGTAACCTCGCCCACAATGAGAGGTATTGAAAATGGCAACAAAAATGTGAAATTCGCAATCTGACTCAAATATAAATTCTTCACAAAATTTAAAGTCCGTTCAGTGACAAGAAAATACAATTACCCACAAAAATTCAATTAAACCGAAATATCGGTCTTTGGCCCTGTGCAAAACAATCAGAATTAAAGTCTTACCTCAGAATAAATGGATGTCACATTTCTGCTCTTGTTGTTGCGCACCGCTTGGAGGAACTGCATTGCAAATAATAATATTCTCTTTTTTTGTGATTTTACTAAAAATTTTCTTTTAAAGAAGTGGAGTGAAATGGGAAGTGCAACGAAATCTTTAGTTCAATAAAAAATTAAATTTTTGAGAAAATGCTTTTGAAATAAAAAAATTATTATTGGGAGACTTGTTGGAGAATAATTACAATAAATAAAATTTTTCATTATCTAATGATTATATTAATTAACAGTATACCTTATTCCTCATCTTGACCAGTGTTGCCGACCGCCTACATCACACAACCGCACTGGGCTGCTACTACTGACCGACCGCTCTGCATGACGACTACAGACTGAGTACTGCTCTCAACTAGACAGAGCTACAGACTCGCAACGACAGACTGACCGACTCGCAACGACTACTACTAACAGACTGAGAACCGCTCGCAACACTCGCGCGGTCAAGCGCATACTCTCTGGTCACAGATGCTACAATGCCTCGCCATCGCTGCTATGTTACATACGTGTTTCATAACCCTCCACTGGGGGGGCAAAAATTTGGCAGCGATGGTGAGTCATTTGGACTTGCCAAGCGCGGCAAAATTTTTCTTTAATTAACAAAATTCTATAACTTACAGAGTATTTAAATGTTGTGCACACGCACTAAGTACAAAATATATCAGACAAAGACAAAATGTGAGTACAAAACATAGTAGCAAATCAGAAAAGTATATACAAATTATTTGACAGATAAAGTGCACAGGCACTGAAAAAATTCTTTAGCATATTCAGAACAAATAAACAGACTGGCAAGAATAATTAGATGTAGTACATAAATTATATGTTGTGCACACGCACTAAGTACAAAATATATCAGACAAAGACAAAATGTGAGTACAAAACATAGTAGCAAATCAGAAAAGTATATACAAATTATTTGACAGATAAAGTGCACAGGCACTGAAAAAATCCTTTAGCATATTCAGAACAAATAAACAGACTGGCAAGAATAATTAGATGTAGTACATAAATTATATGTTGTGCACACGCACTAAGTACAAAATATATCAGACAAAGACAAAATGTGAGTACAAAACATTACGTGAGTACAAAACATTATGTTGACAAGTGACATAAGTGTACTCGCATTGGAGTTCAGCGAATCGAAAAATGTATAACCTATGAACATAAATGATGTTACCAAAAAAATTTTTTCTTTATGTGACAAGAATCAGGATAGGAAAGGGAAGGATTGCATCATGGTTGTAGCACTTTAGATTGCACACAGCTGCTCTGAAAGTCCATATCTTTCCACAGAAGTACAACACCAAGTGACACAACTTGAAGTTCTTTTCCCATCAGAATTTATCAGTGTAGCCAAGACACTGAACTGTCGTAGTAATGTTCCATGTTTTCATTTTGGCAGTACATTAGGTACACCAAACAGTGGGACCATAATAACGTCTTCATTGCTCACGGTGGTGGACAGCATGTCGTGTCAACACCACACTCTTACAAGGCACACCAACGTAGAATTAGTGCAAAACCAAAGATAGTGCTCCACGATCACTAGGATAAACGGGACAAATCGACATTGCAGTAATTCAGGGTAGTCAGCTTATGAGGTGAAGGACATCAAGTCACATAATATTGACAATTACAGACTTAATTAGTAGTTTGTGGCATTCATAGCCCAGTTATTGAACATTTCTGTACCAAGTATGTAGTATTACAGAAAAATGTTCATTAATTGTTGTACATAGAATCAGTAGCCTTCTTTTCCTGGTTACAAAGCATTATGAAATAATCGCATTCCTTTCAGTTACAGAGTATAATTAAGAATCATTAACCTTCTCCTAATTACAGTTAATTAATCATTTGTCATTCCAATAATCATTAGCCTTTTCCTAATTACAGTTAATTAATCATTTGTCATTAATTAATCATTTGTCTAATTACAGTTAATTAATCATTTGTATAATTCCAGTTAATTAATCATATTAATCATTTGTCTACAGTTAATTAATCATTTGTCGTTAATTAATCATTTGTCTAATTACAGTTAATTATTCATTTGTCATTTCAATATAGTAAGAATTATTAGCCTTAATTAATTACAAAGCATTATTAAACAGTACCATAGTTAATTAATTGTGTCATTCCAATGTAGTAAGAATTATTACCCTTCTCCTAATTACAAAGCATTATTAAACAGTAATTAAGATTCATTAGCCTTCTAATTACAAAACATCCTAATGACAGTTAATTAATCATTTGTCATTCCAATCTATTAAGAATCATTAGCCTTCTTCTAATTACAAAGCATTATTAAACAGTCACATTCTTTTCTGGTTACACAGTATCAACATTGGAAACAAGAGCTAATCAATGGCATAATTAATCACAATTCGTGGAGTGACATTAATTATTGGCACTCAGTGGCCAGCAAGTATTGAATAGAATCATCATTCAGTATTATTCAGATTATTACGAAGTCATTATTAAAAATCAGTTAATTACAGTCAAATCATTAGTAATCACAGGCATTATAAGTAATATCATTACAATAAACAGTGGCAGTTATCAGCTAGTGACAAAGCATTATTTTGAATATAGTCTCATTAAGAGGTCATTACTCAAGTGACATGCTATTCATAGTTGATCAGTATTATTCAGAATTATCATAAACTAGTGACATTATGTGGGACTGGTAATACATTTTTTTGGTAGCAATGCATTGCGTTGGGATCGATAATTAATTGCTGAAACATAACACTATTTGCTTTTGACCTATTGCAGCAAATGAGGATAGGTAACGTCATTCGTCATGAGTCAGCTGTAGCAAGATTATGTAACAAGGCAGTACATGTGATCACATTTATAAACGATAGACACAAATGGGTAAAAATATAAAAATGCAAGTACTAGAACAGGTATAATAAGTAACAGGTTTAGTAAGTGTCATGAAAAACTTCTCCTGGAAAAAATACAAAAACGGATTATTGACCTGAAAGAAGAAACGCACACTATGCTGAAAAGTAGTGAACTTCGAATTAATAGGCAGTGTGTATAAAAATGTGTTCCATAGCTGTCCTTTCCAAAACTTTCAGTCATCCTACTATGCAATGTAACACCTGCTGTCAAAGCAAACTGCAACAAATACTTAAATAACTACGTAGCATAAATACATTACTTCAACATTATCCTCATCTGTAAAGAAAAAAAAACTTCATTATCCATATCATCATAACTTCACCATTATCATCACCTGTAAAGAAAAACTTCATTATTCATAACAGCATATCCTTCATCATTATTCATCAGTATTCATTATCATCTGCAAAAAATCACTTCATTACTCATTATTCATCTGTTCCTTATTTCTAGCATATTTCATCACTAAAACTAAGATGTGTAGTTCAGTCTGACAGCCTGCATCAATCACCTTGTATTCTGAAAGAAAACATTAGTTAAGACTGCTATTCTGTGATGAGTATAGTATAGTCTTGTTAATGCTTGTTAATCCTGATCCATTTACTCTTCCTCATAAAGTTATTGCATCTCCTTTCGTTTATTCCGTAGGTGAAATTCCCATTTATGTTAAATTTATTTCTTAGAATCATCATTCCTTTCTGAAATT
The DNA here is from genome assembly GCF_021461385.2 of Schistocerca piceifrons. Lineage (NCBI taxonomy): Eukaryota > Metazoa > Arthropoda > Insecta > Orthoptera > Acrididae > Schistocerca > Schistocerca piceifrons. The sequence continues at coordinate 1,044,048,025 of NC_060138.1, forward strand.
GATGAACAAAGATTAATGTCCTGCATTTAAATCATATACCCACTAGATAATGACTGGTTTATGGTAACATAATTAACCCTACAGCATAACATGACAGAAAACGTAATATGTCAAAAACATTGACAGTGTTCAAAAACAAAATTATACACAGAATAATACAATGCAGCAGCAAAAAAAATGTGAAACAGTCACGATGTTGAGATGTCATAAGGCAAAAAAATGTCAAAGTCGACTGGTGTGTGTTATTTCTTAACTATTTCATAGTCCATACAAACAAAACTGGAGTACAGTCACATACACAAAAAAAATGGAAAATGTGCACGGTCTGATGTGTAACGACAAGAAAAGCGACCTGCTAACCTTACCTTGCCGGGCACTTGCCAAGAAAAAACACGATAATCATCAATAAGTAGTCACATAAATATAATTGCAAAAATAGTCGTAAATGTGTAAATTCATCTGGAAAAATATGCACGGTCTGATGTGTAACGACAAGAAAAGCGACCTGCTAACCTTACCTTGCCGGGCACTTGCCAAGAAAAAATACGATAATCATCAATAATTAGTCACGTGAAATAATTGCATTAGTAAATGGCATCATAGTGTGTTGAATCATACAGTGGTTTCACTCAATAAACGGTTTAATGTTTGATATATGGTGATTGCCTTTCGATTTTCTAGTTCTCAAAGTTTCGACATGTACAACATTGGGGTGAGGGATGCTGCGAATCCGATATGGACCTGCGTATAGAAGTTCAAATTTACTGCACTTACCTTTTAATTTACTGGATAAATAATGTGTACGTACTAATATTTTCTGTCCAACGTGAAAGTCTCGGCGTCTACAAACCTGTTTTTGCTGTCTTCTCCGGCGCTCTGCGGCACTTTTGATGTTGTTCAGCGCAATGTTAATTATTTCGTGGTGTCGTAGGCGACGACTTTTGGGAAATTCTATTAATTCTTTAATTTTGTTCGGTGGTTCAACGTTTTTCAGTATAACGGACGGAGATAGCATAGTGGATTCATTTGGTATGGAATTAATTACATCTTGGAATAAGAGTATGTGTGTATCCCAATCAATATGTCTTTTGTGGCAGTATATTCGGCACAGCTTACCAATTTCTTTCATTAATCTTTCACAAGGGTTCGAAGAAGCGTGGTACTTGGATATATAAATCGGAGAAATGTTTCTGGCTCGTAACATGCGTGTCCATACGCTACTACGGAATTGAGATCCATTGTCAGAAATTACTTTCATTACATGCCCTACATGAGATAGAAAATGTTTTTCAAATGCATTTGAAACAGTTTTAGCAGTAGCTTTGCGTAACGGAGTGAAAGTAACAAATTTTGAAGTGAGCTCAACAGCGACAAAGATGTAGCAAAAACCTCTGTTAGTTCTCGGAATCGGACCAAAAATATCTACTGCGGCCATATGTCTTAATTTAACAGGTATAATGGGATATAATGGAGGAATATGTGAAGTGGTGTCTGATTTAGCTTTCTGGCAAATTTTACAAGACGCTAAAACTCGTCGTATACGTTTCTCCATGTTGGTAAAATAACAGTTCTGTCTCAGTATAAGAAAACATTTTCTTGCTCCGTAATGTGCGTAACTTAAATGAGTGTACCAAATTAGTTTGTTAACCAGTTCTTCAGGAATGCATAATAACCAATTGTTGCTGTCAGGATGAGAGCGGCGAAACAGAATGTCATTGCGCACAGTGTAGTGGTTTCTAATCGTAACATTATTCTTATCTAGCCAAAGGTGTTTAATTTCTTTCCACACATTGTCTTTATTTTGTTCTTGTGCTATGTCCTGTAATGACGATGAAATAAAATTTTCAAATGCAACTTGCTGAATGTACATGACACTGAAATTTGTTTTGCAGAAGTTGGTTGCTACGTCTTGCTGATTGTTGCCGAGAGAACGCGATAGTGCGTCTGCTATAACATTTTGTGTGCCGGGAATGTGAACTATTGTAAAATTAAATTCTTGTAAATAAAGTTTCCATCTGCTTAATCTGTCATGAGTAAATTTAGCTGAAAGTAAAAATTGTATCGCTCTATGGTCTGTGTAGACGGTGGTATGTCTGCCATAAAGAAAATGCCGAAATCTCGTAAAAGCCCATACAACACATAATGTTTCAAGTTCTGTAACGGAGTAATTTCGCTCAGCAGGTGACAGAATGCGGCTTGCAAATGCGATGTTTTTAATTACTATTGAACCATCTTCTTCAATTTCCTGGAAAATATGTACGCCTAAAGCGGTGTTGGAACTGTCGGTGGCAACGGAAAAATTTCTAGTAAGATCTGGGTGCGATAAAAGTGGTGCATTCAACAAAGCATGTTTCAAATAACATTCTCGTGAGCAAAATTCTGCGTGTCAAAAGTAATGTTTGCGTTACTGTATTATGCAATCTGTGCTGTATCTGGTTAAATTCTGTCGTACGTGCTATTATTTACGGAGGATGCTGTGACATATCCACTATATGAACTGTTCTGTTATTTCTTACTGACGTGTTACGCTATGGATGACACCTATTGTCTGTTTCATTCATGATTATATGTTGTTGCTGATGTTCTTGCTGCTCATAAGATCGACTGTTATTAAATGTACGCTGAAAATTGTGCTCGTTATTTTTACGTCTGTCATGATAGTAATTTCTATACGGCGCATTGCGATACGAGTTGAAATAGTGTGTTGTCTGTACGTAGTTATTTCTTTGCTGCCATGCGTTACTATTTGTTGGGGCTGGGACTATACGTGCACGCGGCGAAACATTAATGTTTGGTTGACCTTGTAGACTGCATTGTTGGTTACGTATGCCAAGCGGCTGACTTTCATGCTGTTGTGGTGAAAAACGTCTATTGTTATAAAAAAAATGCGTTTGCTGTTAATTTTACACATACTGATGATTACGATTTTATCTGTAATTAAAATTACGGCGGTAGTTGTCATTACGGGAGTGCCTACTGAAAATTGTCACATTCGGTAAAAGTTTGTCACATCGGGTTTTCATTACTCGTTTCTTAATACTAGGTAGAGCAATAGTTAAAGAGCAGTTTTGATAGATATAAAGGATAGTAGAAGAAAAGGCAGCAGTGCAGAAAACTAAAGATGAAATAGCACTACTACAGCTCGGGGCCCTATGCTCGCTACGGCACATATTCATTAAAGCGTAATGAATCCCCTGAGGTCCATTACGCACTGCAAATAAATTTTAGCTTTAGCGTTGCAGGCAATAGCGGTAAAATTCCAAAGGCAAATTGTTGTATCCGTGCTAATTCTAGTTTCTTCATTATAGGCAATGCTGTTGTAAATACAAAAATAAATTGTCGCATCTGGTTCAAAGCTAGCTTCTGCATTACACGCAATAGCGGTGAATGTACAAAGATAAATTGTCGTATACAGTGCAAAGCGTGTATCTGTGTTCTGTCATTATTAAATTCTTTACATTTTCTGGCGGATAAAAATTGCTCGTAATCTACGTTCTCGTCATTGGATTTGAGAACACGTTCGGATTTGTGTGTGAATCTGTTCGTCTGTGTCATTTCGGATTTCAAGTTACATAGCTTTTCAGATTTTAAGTCGCGTGGCTTTTCGGATTTTAATTCGCGTAGTCTCTGTAAATTGCTCACATTATACGCGCTGCGTAAGTCTGACAAATGTTTGCAACGTGGCGGGTTCTGTGACGTATTGGTGACTGAAATAATTGTTAATTCTGTTACTTTAATACTTTCGTCAATCTGGTTGTTGTGTCGTTCACTTTTCTCGTCAGCCTCCGTATTCGGAGTGTGTGAAACTTCCACTGACTCCAAATCATCGCGAATCTGTACTGCGTTTTTAGGGCATTGTTCGGTGACTGCATTAATTTCGTGTATCTGTGTTTCGTTCGCCAAACATTGTTCAGTGATTGCATCAATCTTGTCTTTATGTGACTCTGTTGTGCCTACACGTGTGCTACTTAATTCTTGTGCAACAGTGCCAACTTCTTCATTACTGTTATTAGCACAAGTCTTAGTATCCTCACGTAATTGTTCTTTACTGTCCTGACATTGTACGGTAACAGCTGTAATCTGCTCACTAACTTGTTTGTTCTGTTCTTTATGACCGTCTTGTTTTTCGTTTGTGAATTTGAAACTTTTATCAATTATTTCCCTAAGTTGTTTGTAATGGTTGTCGAGAATTTCACTGACTCGTAGTAAAAATGCGATAGCTTGAGCCTCAGTAACATTACCCATTTGTTGTGCCAATACTCTAATTTCATCCTTAGTAACATCACCTACTATATTCTCTGTGCTGTTTAGTGGTGGATCTGGAACTTTTTCGCTTACTGTAATCATTTGGTTATTTTGAGATTTACAAAAAGGTTTGTCAGTCAAATGTATACTATCAGTCATTGTTTCGGAATTAAATAAATCTGTCCTACTTTGTGTGATCTGTTCATTTTCATTAGACAAATTTGTCTGTACATTACTTAAGTTTTCCGAATCGGGTGTGTTAAGCTGGGCAGCGCTCATTACAATAGAGCATTCTGCGTCATCAATTGTCAAATTAACAGACGAGACAATTGAGTTCGTTTGTTCATTATCAGGGTAAAAGTCATCATTAGTGGTTGGAATGCACTGATTGTTAGTGAATGCAGGATTGTCATCATTACACTGCGTGTCGCATGTCCTATCGGCAAAGTTGTTTGGGTCGGTAATTTCATTCATAATACCTCGCGATACACTATTCACAGTCTTTCGCGGCATTTTACAATAGTCACAATTTTTCACAAAATAAATATGCACAATGCAAAAGCAACACACAAATACAACAAAGCAGCAAATTGCCGTTGACCTGTAGAAAGAAAGTCACAAGTTAATTATTAAAAGCGTAGCGCCAAATCCTAATTATATCTAAGCAAATAAGAGCAGATATCTGACTGTTGCTCAAAAGACTCTCAACGAAATTCGATCCTGGACTGGGTGTCGCCAAGTGTAACCTCCCCACCGCAATTTTAAAAGAAAAAGAAACACGACAATATTTAATTATGAATGCTAATGGACATTGCGCTAATTGTAACCTCGCCCACAATGAGAGGTATTGAAAATGGCAACAAAAATGTGAAATTCGCAATCTGACTCAAATATAAATTCTTCACAAAATTTAAAGTCCGTTCAGTGACAAGAAAATACAATTACCCACAAAAATTCAATTAAACCGAAATATCGGTCTTTGGCCCTGTGCAAAACAATCAGAATTAAAGTCTTACCTCAGAATAAATGGATGTCACATTTCTGCTCTTGTTGTTGCGCACCGCTTGGAGGAACTGCATTGCAAATAATAATATTCTCTTTTTTTGTGATTTTACTAAAAATTTTCTTTTAAAGAAGTGGAGTGAAATGGGAAGTGCAACGAAATCTTTAGTTCAATAAAAAATTAAATTTTTGAGAAAATGCTTTTGAAATAAAAAAATTATTATTGGGAGACTTGTTGGAGAATAATTACAATAAATAAAATTTTTCATTATCTAATGATTATATTAATTAACAGTATACCTTATTCCTCATCTTGACCAGTGTTGCCGACCGCCTACATCACACAACCGCACTGGGCTGCTACTACTGACCGACCGCTCTGCATGACGACTACAGACTGAGTACTGCTCTCAACTAGACAGAGCTACAGACTCGCAACGACAGACTGACCGACTCGCAACGACTACTACTAACAGACTGAGAACCGCTCGCAACACTCGCGCGGTCAAGCGCATACTCTCTGGTCACAGATGCTACAATGCCTCGCCATCGCTGCTATGTTACATACGTGTTTCAAGCTAGAAGATCTGAAAAGAGAAAGACTATGCCTCAGTCTAGATATAGTGGGCGTCAGTGAAGTGAAATAGAAAGAACACAAGGGTTTCTGGTCAGACATTTATGGCTTAATGCCAACAGCAGCAGAAAATGATGACGGGAGTAGGATTCGTTAAGATTAGGAAGGTAGGGCATAGAGTAAGTTATTGTAAACAGTTCAGTGATAGGATTGTTCTCATCAGAGTCCACAGCAAACCAACAACGACAATGATAGTTCAAGTATATATGCCGATGTTGCAAGCTGAAGATGAGAGATAGAGAAATTATATGGCGATACTGAAGGGTCTAACGGTCATGTGGGATTTGAATGCAGTTGTAGGGGAAGGAGTAGAAGAAACGGCTACAGAAGAATATGGACTTGGCAGCAGGAATGAGACAGGAGGAAGACTAATTGAATACATTTCAGATGGTAATAGCGAATACTCTGGTCACGAATCACAAGAGGAGGAGGTATGCTTGAAAAAGGCCGGGAGATACGGGAAGATTCCAGTTAGATAACATCATAGTCAGACAGAGATTCCGAGATCAGATAGTGGATTGTAAGATTTACGTAGGAGCAGATGGAGATTCAAATCACACTTTGGTAATGATGAAGAGTAAGGTGAAGTTTAAAAGATTGGTCAGGAAGATTCAATGCGCAAAGAAGTAGGATACGGAAGTACTAAGGAATGACGAGATACGCCTGAAATTTTCCGAGCCTATCGATACTACAGTAATGCATAGCTCAGTAGGTAGTTCAGTTGAAGAGGAATGGGCATCCATAAAAAAGGCAATCACAGAAGTTGGAAAGAAAGACATGGGTACAAAGAAAGTAACTGAGGTGAAATCATGGATAACAGAAGAGATAATTCAGTTGATCGTCGAAATAACGTAGCACAAAAACGTTCAGGGAAGTTCAGGGACACAGAAATACACGTCACTTAGGAATGAAATATGTGAGAACCGCAGGGAAGATATGGAGAAATGACTAAATGAAAAATGTGAAGAAATCGAGAAAGAAATGACTGTCGGAAGGAGTGACAGAGCATGTGGAAAACTCAAAGCAACATTCGATGGAATTAAAAGCAAGAGTGGTAACATTAAGAGTGCAAATGGAATTCCACTGTTAAATGCAGAAGAGAGAGAGAGAGAGGAGATAGGTGGAAACAGTACACTGAAGGCTTCTGTGAGGGCGAAGGCTTGTCTGATGACATGATAGAAAAAGAAACAGGAGTCGCTAAGGAAAAGATAGGGGATCCAGTATTAAAATCAGAATTCAGAAAAGCTCTGGAAGACTTAAAAACAAATAAGGAAAAAGCGATAGATAACATTCCATCAGAATTTCTAAAATACTTGGGGAAGTGGCAACAAAACGATTATCGTCTTCCTGTGCAGAATATATGAGACTGGCTATATACCATCAGACTTTCGGAAAAAACGTCATCCAGACAATTCTGAAGACTGCGAGATCCGACGAGTGCGAAAATTACATCGCTATCAGCTTAACAGCTCTTGCATCCAAGTTGCTAACGAGAATAATATACAGAGGATTGCAAAAGATAATTGAGGATGTATTATATGACGATGAGTTTGGTTTCAGGAAAAGTAAAGGCACCAGAGAGAAAATTCTGAGCTGGCGGTTGACAGTGGAAGGAAGACTAAAGAAAGATCAGGACACTTTTTGGGATCTATCAACCCAGAAAAAGGGTTCGACAATGTAAAATGGTGCAAGATGTTCGAAATCCTGAGAACAATACGGGTAAGTTGCAGGGAAAGACGATTAAACACAGTATGTACAAGAGGCAAGAGGGAACAGTAAGAGTGGAAGACCAAAATGGAAATGCTCAGATTAAAAAGGGTATAAGACAGGGATGTACACTTTCGCCCCTAGAGGTCAGTCTGTTCGTCGAAGAAACAATGACAGAAATAAAAGAAGGGTTCAAGAGGAGGGTTATAATTCAAGCTGAATGGATAACAATGTTGGGATTCGCTGATAATATTACTATATTCAGTGAATGTGAAGAAGAATTACAGGATCTGTTCAATGGAATGAACAGTCTAATGAGTACAGAACATGGCAAATTACAGGATCTGTTCAATGGAATGAACAGTCTAATGAGTACAGAACATGGACTGAGAGTAAATCGAAGAAACACGAAAGTAATGAGAAGTGGCGGAAATGAGAACAGCCAGGAACTTAACATAATAATTGGTGATCACGAAGTACATTATGTTAAGGAAAGCTGCTACCTAGGCAGCAAAATAACCTATGACGAATGTAACAAGTATGACATAAAAAAGCAGACTTACACAGGCAAAAAGGGCATTTCTGGCCAAGAGAAGTCTAATAGTATCAAACATAGGTCTTAGTCAGAGTAAGAAGTTTCCTAGAGAGAACATTTGGAGCACAGCTTTGTACGATAATGAAACATTGACTGTGGGAAACACGGGACAGAAGAGAATCGAAGCATCTGAGATGTGGTGCTGACAGAAGAATGTTGAAAATTAGGTGAACGGATAAGGTAAGGAAAGAGTAGGCTCTTCACAGATTCACGGATAAGGTAAGGAATGAGTAGGCTCTTCACAGATTCCGCGAGGAAAGGAATATATGAAAAACACTTACAAGAAGAAGGTACAGGATGATAGAACACCTGTTAAGACGTCAGGTATCGACTTCCATGGTACTAGAGGGAGCAGTAGAGAGAAAAAACTGCAGGGCGAGACAGAGATTGGAATACATCTATAAAATAATTAATGACATAGGGTGCAAGTGCACTCTGAGATGACACAGGAGAGGTATTCGTGGCGGGACCGCGTCAAACAAGTCAGAAGACTGATGACTAAAAAAGAAAAAGTGGCTAAAGACCATTGTTCACAGCGGCAAATAAATGTACAAATTTGCACGTGTTCAGTGGACCAGACAACTCAGAATCTGGACAACAGCTGACTTGGGCGTGCATTGTGATCCGACGAGTGGCGATTAAACTTCTTTTCAAATGATGCAAGTCATCGAGTGCATGGACGACTTAATGAGGCAGTTAATACTCAATGTGTGGAGGGTGTAGTACAGGCGATGGTGGTTCTGTGATGTTTTTAGGGTGTTCGTGAACCGTGACGTAAACCCACGCATCCGGCCTATCATGAACACGAATTTTTCTTCTACATCATGATGGGTATTTTGTGGAAACTCCTGTCTTCCTAGTGACAAAAGTCGTGTTCATAGGTTTCACGAACACTCAGACACCCTATCGTACCTTGACTGGCCCACTAAATAACCCGATCTTAATTATCTTAATCCCATATAAAATTGTAATATTGGGTGTAACGTAGCAATCGACGTCACCACATCTTGGTAGCTATACGAGATCTAGTCATCGATATATAGCATCGGCTGGAGACGTCATAACTGAAGATACTTTTAGACTCTCTTCCTCACCAAACTGAGGCTACTGTCAAAATTTAAAGAGGTGTTACAGCACTTTAACCTGATGTCTTCGGGAAGCTGACCATTATTAACGTGAGGTATCATAAGATCTGTGGCAAGACATATTATTTTGACATTTAGATGGCTTACTTTACTATTTGAAAGTGTAATATCCTCGGGAAACTGCTTGAATTGAGCTTCCGAGGACATTATTATATGATTTTTTCCCTTTGCCCCTGCAAATTTAAATATATAGTCAGCGATTGAACAAGAGACTGCTTTTTTGTGTTCTAACTCCATCTTCGCAACAACTGTCCGTCATTCGCAACTAAAATTATGGGCGTGGAAGAAAGAGCAAAGAAGAAAGTTTCAAGTTCTCAACTAAGAAATCTGTGTCTCTATTTCCTACTCTTCTTCCTTTTTTTCCTGAACTGAGGATGAGGCAAACTGTTGCAAATTCTTAAATTCTAATGTGGCGGCTTGGTTTCTGGGTCGCACATCTGATTTTAAACTTCCACGTTGCCACATCTTTGGGATCTGAAATCACGGCCCAAAAAGATACAGACTTTTGCTAAAATTGCCTTTTTTTTTTGTTTCCAACCTACGTCCTCAATTATATGCTTGACGTATTCCAATCTCTGTCTTCCTCTATAGTTTTTGCCCTCTACAGCTCCCTCTAGTACCATGGAAGTCATTCCCTCATGTCTTAGCAGATGTTCTATCATCCTGTCCCTTCTCCTTATCAGTGTTTTCCTCATATTCCTTTCCTCTCCGATTCTGCGTAGAACCTCCTCATTCCTTACCTTATCAGTCCACCTAATTTTCAACATTCGTCTATAGCACCACATCTCAAATGCTTCGATTCTCTTCTGTTCCGGTTTTCCCACAGTCCATGTTTCACTACCATACAATGCTGTACTCCAGACGTACATCCTCAGAAATTTCTTCCTCAAATTAAGGCCGATATTTGATATTAGTAGACTTCTCTTGGCCAGAAATGCCTTTTTTGCCATAGCGAGTCTGCTTTTGATGTCCTCCTTGCTCCGTCCGTCATTGGTTATTTTACTGCCTAGGTAGCACAATTCCTTAACTTCATTGACTTCGTGACTATCAATCCTGATGTTAAGTTTCTCGCTGTTCTCATTTCTACTACTCCTCATTACCTTTGTCTTTCTCCCATTTACTCTCAAACCCTACTGTGTACTCATTAGACTGTTCATTCCGTTCAGCAGATCATTTAATTCTTCTTCACTTTCACTCAGGATAGCAAGGTCATCAGCGAATCGTATCATTGATATCCTTTCACCTTGTATTTTAATTCCACTCCTGAACCTTTCTTTTATTTCCATCATTGCTTCCTCGATGTACAGATTGAAGAGTAGGGGCGAAAGGCTGCCTTGTCTTACACCCTTCTTAATACGGGCACTTCGTTCTTGATCGCCCACTCTTATTATTCCCTCTTGGTTGTTGTACATATTGTATATGACCCGTCTCTCCCTATAGCTTACCCCTACTTTTTTCAGAATCTCGAACAGCTTGCACCATTTTATATTGTCGAACGCTTTTTCCAGGTCGACAAATCCTATGAAAGTGTCTTGATTTTTCTTTAGCCTTGCTTCCATTATTAGCCGTAACGTCAGAATTGCCTCTCTCGTCCCTTTACTTTTCCTAAAGCCAAACTGATCGTCACCTAGCGCATTCTCAATTTTCTTTTCCAGTCTTCTGTATATTATTCTTGTAAGTAGCTTCGATGCAAGGGCTGTTAAGCTGATTGTGCGATAATTCTCGCACTTGTCAGCTCTTGCCGTCTTCGGAATTGTGTGGATGATGCTTTGCCGAAAGTCAGATGGTATATCACCAGACTCATATATTCTACACACCAACGTGAATACTCGTTTTGTGGCCACTTCCCCCAATGATTTTAGAATTTCTGATGGAATTTTATCTATCCCTTCTGCCTTATTTGACCGTAAGTCCTCCAAGGCTCTTTTAAATTCCGATTCTAATACTGGATCCCCTATCTCTTCTAAATCGACTCCTGTTTCTTCTTCTATCACATCAGACAAATCTTCACCCTCATAGAGGCTTTCAATGTATTCTTTCCACCTATCTGCTCTCTCCTCTGCATTTAACAGTGGAATTCCCGTTGCACTCTTAATGTTACCACCGTTGCTTTTAATGTCACCAAAGGTTGTATTGACTTTCCTGTATGCTGAGTCTGTCCTTCCGACAATCATATCTTTTTCGATGTCTTCACATTTTTCCTGCAGCCATTTCGTCTTAGCTTCCCTGCACTTCCTATTTATTTCATTCCTCAGCGACTTGTATTTCTGTATTCCTGATTTTCCCGGAACATGTTTGTACTTCCTCCTTTCATCAATCAACTGAAGTATTTCTTCTGTTACCCATGGTTTCTTCGCAGCTACCTTCTTTGTACCTATGTTTTCCTTCCCAACTTCTGTGATGGCCCTTTTTAGAGATGTCCATTCCTGTTCAACTGTACTGCCTACTGCGCTGTTCCTTATTGCTGTATCTATAGCGTTAGAGAGCTTCAAACGTATCTCGTCATTCCTTAGTACTTCCGTATCCCACTTCTTTGCGTATTGATTCTTCCTGACTAATGTCTTGAACTTCAGCCTACTCTTCATCACTACTATATTGTGATCTGAGTCTATATCTGCTCCTGGGTACGCCTTACAATCCAGTATCTGGTTTCGGAATCTCTGTCTGACCATGATGTAATCTAATTGAAAGCTTCCCGTATCTCCCGGCCTTTTCCAATTATACCTCTTCCTCTTGTGATTCTTGAACAGGGCATTCGCTATTACTAGCTGAAACTTGTTACAGAACTCAATTAGTCTTTCTCCTCTTTCATTCCTTGTCCCAAGCCCATATTCTCCTGCAACCTTTTCTTCTACTCCTTCCCCTACAACTGCTACACCACCGTAATATCCCTATACGTAAATAATAATTCTATACATAGCCATCATTTATGAGAACATGAATGATTACGCATGGGGATGATAAGGCGATTGTTTCTGTTCCTCTTTTACTATCGAAACTGGCAGAAAAACAGTTTAAAACTGGCGGAAAAACAGTTTACTTTTTGTTTTCAACTTGACACATTTTAAATTTTACGAACAACCCAACTCGTTGACTCACATACGGATAATAGCAATTTTATTTCGGTACGATTCGTTTCGGCAGCACGCTGCCTTTTTCAGGTGACATCTATTAATTAAACTATTTTGTTTAAACGTTTTAGTGTGAGTTGAACATATATTCCAATTTCTGCCATGTATATGATTAAACAAAAACATTAACATCAGTACATTGCTACATTTCTATGTTTAAACTGGAGTTAAAGACAACAGTACAGGTAAGATATTTAAGTTGAACAGTAATATTATTACACTTAAATTACTCTAAGACAGCTATTAACACTAAACGAAAGTTGTCCTCACAGGAACCATGGGAAAGATTATATAATTAATGAAGTTTACTTACACTAAAAGAATGTGACCACAAAATGAATGTTTTTATTCCACTAATCATAGAAAATATTACATACGTTGAACACATTCTTAAGGAAAGATCCAGGACTTACGTGTTTATAATGTTTGTGGATTACTGCTGTCTAGCTTGTCATTCATCAACTTATTTCCACATTTTCTGCCATTTTTGAAAATTTGGTGTTCTTCATATGAGTCCATTTCACAGCCTTTGTCTAGTCTACGAAAATGTTTAAGATCAATTTCAGAATCTCTGGAATGGGCGTTCAGTGTCATTAATGCACGTGGTTTTTGGTGATCTGTGGTGCCTCAGCAAACTCGGCAACTCGTCTCAATACCACGGAATATAACGATGTCTCACTGCATACTGCAACAACGAATGGGAGGTGCTGTCGGAGCCACACACTCTCTCCCAGCTCCGCAGCGCCGCCGCACAGAGGCCAATATACAGCCGAGCACAGGAACACTCAGCCGAGTTCGTGACCTCCGACCAAGCAGACAACATCGTCTACTCAGGAGGCATGCGTTCCTTGCGTCTTACAGTTAAGTCATTCTGAACTCTGTACTTCAAGAGAAGAGTTAATAAATGTGTACATCAAGTGATGCTTTAACATTCAAAGACGGTTGTAAATATTCGGCATATTTCTGTGGCAATGGATTACATAAAGGTAAATAAATCTTTTTACCGTTCTTGTAATAAAGTGAACTCTTATTTCATACGTAGCAATTCCACTCCATCATCTCCTAGAGCAATAAAACAAACCACAGTTATATCAGGCGATTGTAGGTTCATCCGGTCATAAGAGTTAGTGCGCTATGCCTAGACAATGTATATTAAAGTGAAACTTTATTTAATTATTTAGCAGCTACATTGGGAATTGTCTTGAAATGTATTAGTCACGCTTAGTTCACAGATGTATGCAGGCTTCCTTCGATCTCCGCTTGGCTATGGAAGCGTAATCTGTTGTTGCGCTAGAAAATAATACTTATAATGTTACAGGTGGTGATTTGTGTGGGAATTAGGCTGACCATTGTGGCTATTAGGACCAGCCTCTGTGCTGAGGCTCCTGAACCACCAAATAGTACTCGGCGGTGATTCCTCATGGTGTAGCCAGTCTATAAAATTTCGTCGCCTGCATACCATACCACTGATCACAAACCAGTCGTTAGCGAGCAATGAGAGTTTTTGAAATGCTTGCGACGTATTGTCTTTAAAAACGGTTGTGGCTGATATTAGTGTTTCATGCGGAGGTTGGAGCAGATTAGCGTCTTCTTAATAGCTCAGAATTACTTTTTGATTTGATAGATTTTAAAAACAGTGTTTGCTGCCTACAATCAATATTTATGTCTACTTTCCCTTTATTTCACAAAGCACCAAGATTTCAATGCGGTAGATGCTAACGATGCTAGGCAAGGGGGCTTACGGTGGCAGCTCAATCATATTTCCTGGCAATGATCTTAGGATTCGCTTTCCAAAAAAAATCATCCGCTCGAATCTGCAAGGCACGAAAACAAATGAGGCGTCATAATAGTAAGAAATCTGTACTCTCTACCAGTTCCATTAGTGCTCTGTAAGTGATCAGCAGAGAAAGTTTCAGAAGAAACACATTACACACTTCTCCCATTTTAATAGCAGCGGTTAGGTATCAGGGTACATGGGAATCTTGTGAAACGGCCAAGCAGAAGTAGCAGCCAAACAGCTTTTCAGGGATCACAATTAGTCCACTCCTCCGAGGGCTGTCACCTGGCTGTTGAGTCAAAGAACCATATAGCTGAGGGAAGAATGGCTGGCAGTACGGGGCAATAAACTTTAGTTTCATTCATTTTAAGGCCAATGATTGGTTAGATATATTTTCTGCTGTATTATTATCGATCGTTCTTTGCAGAACATCTCCCTTATATCACAGTTTTTAAAACTTATATATATATATATATATATATATATATATATATATATATATATATATATATATATATATATATAACATTATATATAACATTATATATAACATTATATATAACATTACCGCTGGATATATTTCGTAAACCACATCAAATACTGACGAACCGATTCCACAGACCGAACGTGAGGAGAGGGGCTAGTGTAACTGGTTGATACAAACCATAAAAAAATGCACGGAAGTATGTTTTTTAACACAAACCTACGTTTTTTTAAATGGAACTCCGTTAGTTTTGTTAGCACATCTGAACATATAAACAAATACGTAATCAGCGTCGTTTGTTGCATTGTAAAATGTTAATTACATCCGGAGATATTGTAACCTAAAGTTGACGCTTGAGTACCACTCCTCCGCTGTTCGATCGTGTGTATCGGAGAGCACCGAATTACGTAGGGATCCAAAGAGAACGGTGATGGACCTTAGGTACAGAAGAGACTGGAACAGCACATTACGTCCACATACTAACACCTTTTTATTGGTCTTTTTCACTGACGCACTTGTACATTACCATGAGGGGTGAGGTACATGTTCGACGGGCGTTTCATAGGACGTGGAGGACGCATAATTTGGCCAGCCCGTTCTCCTGATCTTACACCTCTGGACTTCTTTCTGTGAGGTACGTTAAAGGAGAATGTGTACCGTGATGTGCCTACAACCCCAGAGGATATGAAACGACGTATTGTGGCAGCCTGCGGCGACATTACACCAGATGTACTGCGGCGTGTACGACATTCATTACGCCAGAGATTGCAATTGTGTGCAGCAAATGATGGCCACCACATTGAATATCTATTGGCCTGACATGCCGGGACACACTCTATTCCACTCCGTAATTGAAAACGGAAACCACGTGTGTACGTGTACCTCACCCCTCATGGTAACGTACATGTGCGTCAGTGAAAAAGACCAATAAAAAGGTGTTAGCATGTGGACGTAATGTGCTGTTCCAGTCTCTTCTGTACCTAAGGTTCATCACCGTTCTCTTTGGATCCCTACGTAATTCGGTGCTCTCCGATACACACGATCGAACAGCGGAGGAGTGGTACTCAAGCGTCAACTTTAGGTTACAATATCTCCGGATGTAATTAACATTTTACAATGCAACAAACGGCACTGATTACGTATTTGTTTATATGTTCAGATGTGCTAACAAAACTAACGGGGTTCCATTTTAAAAAACGTAGGTTTGTGTTAAAAAACATACTTCCGTGAATTTTTTTATGGTTTGTATTAACCAATTACACTAGCCCCTCTCCTCACGTTCGGTCTGTGGAATCGATTCGTCAGTATTTGATGTGGTTTACGAAATACATCCAGCGGTAACGTTAGGTGACTCACCCTATATATATATATATATATATATATATATATATATATATATATATATATATGTGTGTGTGTGTGTGTGTGTGTGTGTGTGTGTGTGTGTGTGTTTGCGAAAGGAGAAAAAGAGAGAGAGAACATATCCAGAGTAATTCAAAAGGTTGTGCACAAATTGGTGGAGCTGATAGAGGAGTAGAAATACACCACCTTTGGAATAAGAAATTATGGCCTTGGAATTAACCCTGAGACATTACAAATCATTGAAATGTCAGTAATGATAGGGTTAATCAAAGCAAAGTTCAACAAAATTAATGTACTGTTTCTGTGTACCCTAGGCGTTGGATCGAAAGGGAAGATCCAATTGCATTGCCACCTCGCTATCATAACGTCATGCCTCTTGGTTTACCTATTTATTTATTTTTTATTTATTTGTCTATGTTTTGTGACAACACGTCAAGGCTTCGTGATCGTAACACCAGTTCCCTCCGAAGAAAGTTTCTCACCAGGATACTTGCAGCTTCTGACAAGCCTCGTGCGATGTCTGGCGTGCACCAGAGTTTTCTCCAGAGTTGTTTTGCCTGTCTTGAGTATGGTGGTCGCCTTTTTGAACATCTACTGTAATGTACGACATTGTTAAGTACATTATCTTCGTTGAACTTACTACCCATTGACTGACTAGCTGTTTCTGACATTCCATAGCTTCCACTGGCTCAGAATTGCTTCCAAGACCATAGGTTCCTATTCCAAAGTTGTTATATTTCGATTCCTCTGTCAGCTACTTCAATTTGTGCACAACCTTTTGAATCGCTGTATTTAGCTTTTAGAAAAACATATTTTAATCTTAACGAACTTTTGATTTTTATTATTTTTAACTACACATTTCTCGTAAGATTTTAATAAATGAGCTAAAGACCTCCCTCTCATACACCCAAATATTAAGTACTATAACCGCCATTAACTTGTAATACAATGAGAAACCAGATGTACCAATTCGTGAAAGTACTCAGATATCTAGAACAGATGCTTTTGATTGATCGTATAACAGATCAGAGTTCTATTTGTTGAGAATGGAAGGTAATTATGCCACATTTCAGTCGTAAGATACGTACGAACCCAACTATTACTAGTGACAGCATTGCAACGTATTGACACAACTGGCTATTTGCTCGCTTCCCGTGAAGCCATGTCCCGCCTAACCCTTGGTCATGGCTCTGAGAAACTTGCTGCGTGGGTGTTAGCAGCGTCCATTTGTTGACGGATGGAACATCTGTCTGTCTGCAGAACTCTTCGCCCGCCTGACGGGCACGACGAGGATGTGGGGCCAGAAGTCTGGAGTGAACAAGGCGTGGCACGGATCGCGGCCATATGTCCAGCTGTTCCAGCCAGAGGTGGTCGAGGTTAGAAGCTGCCAGCCAGGTGGAGGTGTTGTGTCGCGTGTGAACAGGTGTGGGTGGAGGTGTGGGTGGAGAACACTCCAACACTGACTGTGGTGCTGGATCCGTGTGGCGGACGGTGGAGGACAATAACACAAGACTCGTGTGTTTCATTGGTGACATTCTGCTTCCCAGCAAGTACCAAATGCTTGTGTCAGGACATAGATATTCCTGGATGGGAGATGACAAACCACATGCAACATCACAGTAAGATTTTCTGTAATGTCATCCGATGTAACACTTCCTTTTCATCCTGGAAGACCTCATGAAGGAAATCTTTTATGTGCACCGTCTATACTGAGTTGATTCAGAGGACGCAAGCAATCACTGATGAGACGAATTAATTTTTGAAAAATGTGATCTTTCATTTGCCAGCAAGGGGCCATATTTTCATGGTAGTATGCTCCAAAAGAGAATATATGAATATTTTTCATCATTTGGTGATGGCTCCATAATTCTAATAAAAACTAATACAAATTGTTTAAAGAAAAGTCTACTTTAGCAATTGAGTTGATAGAAGGTGAAGGACAATATGTGTTACTGACCTGTTTCGTTTATAGTATTCTGCTTCCTAACAACTGCAATTTTTTATGCTACAAAAACTTTATTTCTGATCAGAACATGATAAATGAAATGCAACAGCACTATTATCTTTGGTGCAACATCATGTCATATAACATTTTATTATGATACTGGGAGACGTCACAAGGGAAGTTACCTGTCTACACCGGCGATATTAAGTGGATGTAAAGGACTCAAGCAAGCACAAGTGAGACAATTTCTTAACCTGTGATAGTTTGAGCAATTCCTATTGACTGGCGATGACTCCATAAATCTAACAAGAACTAACACAAATTGATGGAAAGTGTTTTTTAGCAACTGTGTTGATTTTATTCCAAGACTAGTGCTGTTGGATAAAAACATTGTCATTTACCATTACGTAATTCTGTAATAGGCAATCGACAACAAGCATTTGTTTTTGTTCAGTCATATACAACAATAGACGCACGTATCGCAACTTTTAGATTTATGATTTTCTATTACTTTATACTGAAAATAATGCAAAATGTTTTTCGATTGTATGAAAAAGATTCTCCTTTCAGCTATATTGTTTATCAAGTGATCAGTACAAAAACAACCAGTTTTAGGGTCATGTGATCCCACCCTCAGGAATCTGTCGCAGACTGCTCCTGAAAGACTCATCAAACTATCGCGGGTTCAGCCTTCAAAAGTTTGTATCAACACGTCTCCAATAATCTTAAAAGTTCATCGCAGTCAAATCGTATTAGCCAAACTTCTACATGCACATGTTCTCAGTACATGGCATAGAAAAGGACTTGCTATAACCAACATACAGTATGAGTTGATAGCGTTGGCAAGTACGTTCAAGTACGACGGACATTCCAGGATTTCGTGATCTAGTATATATTAAGTGGTTTTAGGATTTCACTCAATCATTTTCTAACAAAAATATTTTGGTGCTTTTTCTTTCGCAGATCAAATGCCGACTTATATGCAGCTCTTTCTATACTTGACAGAACAGCTCGAAATTGGTTGCGACAATTAGGTGATTGCCTCAAGATCTGTAAGCCATAGGATTCAACGAATGCTGCCATTACATCTGTAGGGTAACTGAGAAGAAGCTCAATAACATTTTTTCCATATGGTTTAGTTTAACATCTGCTCGAATTTGATGAATAAGAGTGACCGTAGAACATTTTACCTGAAGAACTGTTGGTGAAACACATACCAGTAAAAATGTTGTAAATATAATTTTCAGCAAGTCATCTTTTTCAAACCGAAGTGTTTCCCCAGAGTTTATGGCTCCTGTTACGTTCTTCTATCTCTTACGACATTTCAAGATGTCGCTTTGCTCTGGTACCCTTTCACGGTGCAATTAGAAATAACTTAATTTCACGATTGTTGCAGGACCTTATTGGGGACTTTTTGAGGCGATGGACATTTCAATCTTTCCACTACTGGACACCATTTTCGTACAGAACATAACTTTCTGACATGTTTGCATCTGTAAAAAAGGAGAAAAATTTAGTAGCTGTATTTCTAAGTTTGCACTTTTACGTAAGCAGAACGGATATGAAATAGGGCCTCAATTAAGTTCCATATTGTGAGATAATATTATTTCTAGAGCAATTACATCTTATTGTTTGTTTTACATTAGTTAAAGACACTCATGAGCAGTTGAATTAATCATGCCTGCTCCACTGGAGAGACTGTAATCAAGGAACATTCCGAAATATCATAGACCAAATTTGAAAGACAGGTAACATTTCTACAAAATAGAGCTACACCTAACATTATCGTTTGCAAGCATAAGGTCCCGCGATGAACAGGTAAACGAAAAAAAAGAGGGCACTGGCACAGCTGTTGCGTAGTTCGCTCCTCTCCACATCCACATTTGTTATCCTCCGATTGGAGGCCACATAGTTTGAGGAACGACTGGACATTACAGACACCAGTTCTTGAGCTATTAAGGGACCTCCAAACACCTCCTGGTCGTTGTGGCCGGACGGAATACGTTCTCTCGGTTCCATCCCATCCTGTTATAAGGATTTCAATGTAAGGAGTCTTCCACCGTCTGTCGTTTCAAAGATTCCTCTGTTCGAAGGAAACTTTTTCTTGATTTTAGCGAAGGCTGAGGTATTTCAGGGCCAAATAGTGGGTGAGCGTCAGCATTTTCAGCCTTCAGTCATTCATGAACGGCGGCGACTTCTCAACGAATATTTGGAGGCGCGATGCAAAGCAAGATCATATCTTCTCGACAAGGGTAGCTTTGAGACACCCTGTAATCAGCCTGCATGCTTCGATTAGAATAGGGATCACAGATTTGGCACGAGATGATTGATATGAAACTGGGATGGTGTACTCAGACGAAAAATAGAACAGAGCCAATGCAATTGTTCTAATAACTTGATATTTATCTCTCCATTTTGTGCCTTTTAACTTTCTCAAGATTTTATTTCAAGTGCTGGTTTTCTGTCTGACATTGGAACAGTGTTGCCTAAAAGTGAGAGAGCGATCCAGAGTTACTCCGACGTACCTTGTAGCGAAACAATTTCCCAAGAGGATGCCGTTCCAAGAGACATTCACTTTTCCTGAGACCTATCTGTTCCTGAGATGTAAAGTACAGAGTAGAGTTTTTAAGGGGTGGGCTTTAGATAGTATAATTGGATAATGTAATAATTGTGTGTGTATGTGTCATTTAACTGGGAGTCGCCGAAGTGGCGTCAAATCGAAAGACTTGCACCAGGCGAACGGTCTATCCGACGGGAGGCCCTCGTCACACGACATTTCATTTAACTGGGACGTTGTCAGATCACGAGTCTGCCGTCGGCGTATTTGACTGCGACGAGAAAGTGTGTACACGTTATGTTAGACACTTCATGTTCGAGGTCTTGCGAGCACTGGGGCACCAGGACAAAGATATACACCGAGATTCTCTGTTTGAGAAAAAAATTGCCAAAATATTTTGTCACGCAATATAAAGTATTGATGAAAATGGTCGTCATAGGCAGTCGCTGACTGTAACAGCAAGTGTACGGCACACAAAGAGGCAAACCACTCGCCATTTCAGAGCTGGGCGACAACCAATGGTCAATCGTACCACCATCGCTCACTTCCCATCACAGAGCAAAGAGTTTCCAATGATGGGGACCTAGCACCTGGATTAATGAGTGACAGCACACGTTTGTACATATCCGTGTTTGGCACTAGTACACTGAAACCTACGCGAGGGCACACAACCTGCCTACATCTACATCTACACTGATAAGCTAGAACATTATGACCACCAGGCGATAACAGTGTCGCATGGTGAGGAATGACTGCTAGTCAGACACACGCATGGTGCATGTAATATCAGTGAGCCTGCTTTCCATGAACCGAGGGCAGACTGTCATGGCCCGGAGGTTCGGCATGAGCAGTTTGGAAACAGCTCGACTTGTCGGGTGTTCGAGGAGTTGTGCAGTGATTGTCTCAACAGGTGTCAAAACCAAGGTGAAGCCACGTCCAGACGTCATTGGATTAGGCAGCCACTTCTCATTACAGATGTCGGACGTTGTAGGCTGAGCAGACTGGTAAAACAGGACAGGAGGTGAACTGTGGCGAACCTAACATCAGACTTTAATGCTGGGCAGAGTACAAGTGTGTCTGAACACACATTGCACCAAATACTGCTAACGATGGGCCTCCGCACGACCCAAGCATGTGCCAATGCTAACACCACGACGGCGGCAACTACAATTTAAATTCGCAGATGACCATCGGCACTGGGCGTTGGTGCAGTGGCAGAGCAACGCATTCTTTACCATGCAGGTGGGAAGGCGCGAATCCGCCGTCTTCCAGGAAAACAGCTCGTTGACACCTGCACTGTGGGACAGAGACAAGCTGGCGTCGGCTCCATTATATTGTTGTTTTTTGGGGGAGGAGACCAGACAGCAAGGTCATCGGTCTCTTCGGATTAGGGACGGACGGGGAAGGAAGTTGTCTGTGCCCTTTCAAACGAACTATCCCAGCATTTGCCTGGAGCGATTTAGGGAAATCACGGAAAACCCAAATCAGGACGGCCGGACGCGGGATTGAACTGTGGTCCTCCCGAATGCGAGTCCAGAGTGCCGCTCCATTATGCTCTGGGGAATATCAAGTGGGTGTCCATGGGACCAGTGGAGCTCATGAAAGGCACCGTGAGAGCCACGGAGTATCTTACACTGTTTATAGACCACGTACACCCCTTCATGACGATCATGTTTCCCTACGGCAACGGCATTTCTCAACAAGATAATGCGCCATATCACAACTCCAGGTGTATGATGGAGTGGTTAGAGGAACACAAGGGCGAGTTCCAGTTGATGTACTGATGCCAGATCAGAACACGGATGTGACTGAACGTGGCGTCAGAGCTCTTCGCCCCCCTTCATGGATTTTATGGGAATTAGGTGAGTTGTGAACAGATGCGGTGCCAACTCCCTCCCTCCAGTGGCCTACCACGGCGTCATTGCTTCCATACTACGATGCGTCGCTGCTGTTATCCATGCCAAAGGTCGATATACCGGCTATTAGGTAGGTGGTCATAATATTCTGGCTGATCAGTGTACAGCTACATATCCTCTCCGGAAGCCACTATACAGTGGATAACTAAGGGTACATCTCACCAATATTACTGATTTTATGTTCTGTGCTAGTTGCCTACTGAGCGAGGAAAACTATCTGGATGCTTGTGTATGCATCCGAACCTTTCTTATCTTATCCTCGTGATCCTTACGCAAAACGTACGATGGTAACAGCATAGCAGTCCGAATCAGATTCTCTAAACATACTCGACAGAGTTTCGCAAGAGCAACGTCGTCTTTCTTCTTGGTATTTCCATTTACGAGTAAGTTCCTCGAGCATTTCCTTCACATTTCGTATGGGTTATACCTACCTGCTACGGTTCTAGGAGCATGTCTCTGAATTCGTTCGATGTCAGCCCTCATGTCTACACGATAAAGACACCAACCACTGGAACAATACTATAGAATTGGTCGCCCTAGCCCAGTGGATCCTAACTTGTGGATAATTACCCCCTGAGAGGTTAAATGAAATTTTCTGAGGGATAAAAACAAAATGTATTTGACTACGTTTCAATCATTGAACTAAGTTATTTTTAAAAGATCATTACCATTATCACAATTTTATAAGTCTGTAATATTTATTATACGAGTTCTCAATAATTATTTTTTCTCAATTGCCGGCATTAAAACGTTTAATACGTGATACTATGTCGAGGAGGTTCGTCAGTAGTCCATCCCCTACACACATACTTTGTGCTTTGATCCAGACATCGCTGGCGGTAAAATTAATACATATACGTTACGAACGTTAAATATCTCACGTAAATGTTTTTCCCAAGTTGTAGATAGTTCCTGCAACAGACCTGAAATTTCAGTACTAGCTTCTAAACAGACAAATGAACTGACAGCATGTTACGACACTAACTATTTAATGGCTACTACAGTATTATTATTATTATTATCATCAGATTGATCAGATACGAAGCATTAACAATCGGAAGCATGTTAGTTCGAAGTAAGAGTTAAGCAATCGAGTGATTTAGAAACAGTATAGTGCTCACATTTTAGTTTGGTTGATTTTAAATAGGGATGTAGGTGAAGTAAGTGCCGCTGAGGAGAGGAATAGGGTAGGGGCAGCACGTTTTGTAATATATGTTCTGCCCTCTCTGTGTAAAGTTAGCTTTCTTATCTGAGAAGGAGCTGCATGTAGCATTCGAATGCACTGGGGAATTGCTTCGTCATTCATTCATTCACACAGTCACACATACACATACACATACACATACTACCCAAACACAACACATGGAGAAGAAATGTGACATTCAAGATTTATAAATGCGGAAGTAGATTTTTGACATTGGTAGCGGGAAAAAAACTGAATAGGTTTGGAGCACGATTTATGATGCGCAAATATAGAAAAAAGGTTGTTAGACGTAAGTAGAAGCAACTGTCCCATTGATTCATTGATTCGTGGCTTAAAAAAACACAAAAACTAAATCTTATTCACCTTTCATCATTTTAAAAATAAATGTGTTCAAACAAAATTCTGTTTCCTTTTTAAGTCTAGTTAGCTGCTGATGCTGACGGTGGTGGGATGGTGGGGAAAGTGGCGGAGGGGGGGTGGAGGGGGGGGGAGGAGGAGCAGGTACTAATGTCAGATTGCACTCAGGGGTAATGGTCTAAGACAGGTTGGGAACCACTGCTCTAGCCTCTTAGTCTCTTGTGTGCGATCCACTTTACAGAACTGCACATTTCCAGAACGTAACACATCAGTCACGTATTCTCCTTCCCCACACTGATTTTACATGCTAAGACCTTCAACGCTAATTTTGAAATCGGGGATTACCTGGTTCTTTTTTCTTATAGGTCTTATATTACACTTATCCCCATAGAAGGACAGGTTTAGGATGGTAGTGAAAGTATTGTCGTGTTTGAAATATTTACATGATATGAAATGGAAACTCAGATGCGTCTAATAGTACAGGTTCCCATACTCCGATGTGCATCCATTTGTTCACTTACAAATATCACAAGTGACATGATTCTCCGATGCACCCTCACCTCATCTTTCTCCCAATAGATACCGAAATGTTGCAGAATAATTTAAGGAAGATCCCGTAAGCACTGAGGGTGCATGCATTGCCCAGCACGTCGCATTACCTTAATCATATGGCCATACATGCTTTGCCAGTGAACAAGATATATGCATCATGGATCAGCAGCCAACCAAACACTGTAAGTCGTGTGCACCAGATAAGTAATCGTAGATCAAAGTGCTTGCGTACCGTGCGTGCAAAGTGCGTGCATACCTGGTTGCTTTGACAACCAGGACAAAAGTGATGCTGTCTACTACAAGGTAGGTGTCAGGAAGGTGCCATATATTCAGTTTCTCGTGAGTGTGAAAGTCTACTTTCGAAATAAATAGAAATTAAATTAGTTGAAGACACGTAATAGTGCCCATAACAGCTGAGGGCTTTCAGCGCACAATCCAAACAACCGCCGCTATTCGGAGCTGTAGTCGCTGAAAAATCCAAAATGGCAATGGTGAGAAATTTAAAAAGTGTAAGATGGTGGTTGTAGGAATTTCAAAAAATGTAAGATGGTGAAAGTAACTCGTTTTGCTAAGTTTAAAATGGCGGGAAATAGAAAGAAAATATCCAGGATGGGGGAACTAGCCAAGTTGTGATTTTTAATTCCTCTGACATAAATGATCTCCATATTTTTAAACATGATTCAAAATTTAGGTAAATTAGGTACAGATTAGATATTTTGATAAATGTTACAAACTGTCTGTATACGTTTGAACATGGCACGTAATGCATATGTTTCATTTACTGTAGAACATGGCACCATCCTTTATTCTAATATCAGAGGGGTTACAAAGCACGGCTGCTTTAGTTCCGCCATCATGGATTTTTTTTAAGTTTCCCGCTATTTTAAACTTAGCACAACTGACAAGGGAAAGGCCTCAGACACGGCTAACCGATTCGGCTCAGATTTGGCAGGTCGCTTGTGTACAACCTAAAACGAAGGACTCTAAGATATTTTGGCTCAACACCCTCCCGTTTTTGAGAAAATCACCCCTAATGTTTATGTTGAGCAATCAACTCAAAATTGGTGGGATCGATAGATAATTGTAAGAAGAGTATTTTTCATTATCAGGTACAGGGTTCACAAACGCATACTTTTCCAGAAATCGAGGAAAGAAACTTTTACAACTGCCGCTTATGTACCCACATGGTAAACGCATTTCGCCGAGAGGCCGAGAGCAGTATGGTTTTAATTTTTTTTAATGTTTTTTGTATCAGAATTCGTGGGGATAGGAGGGTTAATAAGGTACGCAACTCAACACGGAATTATAATAGTAATAAGGTAGGCAAACTAATTTCCTAAACGCCATGAATCAGTAAAGAATTAAGCTTTTAAGCCTTGTCACGTGAAAACAATTCCGAGTAGAAGTGCTGCGAATTCCTCCTCCAAAATACCTTAAGAGGCCTACGTTTTAGGTTGTACACAAGCGACCTGCCAAATTCGAGCCGAATCGGTTGGCCGCGTCTCAGCCCTTCCCCTTGTGAGCTGTCTTTGCCATCTTCCGTTTTTTTTTTTTAATTTTCTGGCATTTCCAATTTGCATTTTTCAGTGTCACCCACGCCTTCAGCCGCGCGGGATAGCCGCTCCGTCTCAGGCACCTTGTCACGGTCCGTGTGGCTCCCTCCGTCGGAGGTTCGAGTTCTCTCTCGGGCATGGGTGTGTGTGTTGTCCATAGTGTAAGTTACATTAAGTAGTGTGTAGGCTTAGGAACCGATGACTTCTGCAGTTTGCTCCCATAAGACCTTACCACAAATTTCCTCGCCTTCTTGGATTTTTCGGCTACAGCAGCGCCGACTACGGCGGCTGCACGTATTTGTGCTGAAAGCCCTGGAGCCATTCTATCCATAATTAATCTCAAAATTGGTTTACTGAACTTAGAGGTCAATAACAGATGGACAGTCTGGTGCAAAAAAAAACGTGCTGTTTGCAGAGAACTTATTGTGAGCACAGTTGCTCCAGTAACAGCTGACAGAGAAACATGAGTGTCTTTCGTGTTGGCAGCCCATCCTGAACAGCAACAAGCACATCGAGAAGAGCGGAGACTACGTGTACCTGCAGCCTTGGCTCGGGACTGGTCTGCTCACCAGCGGGGGTAAGTTCTGCTCTACCGATCCTGATGTCTTCTCTCAATCACACATTCACACAAACTGGAGATTTTGTTGGATTAGTTTAGAACTAATGGTCATTGGTTGTAAATTATCAAATGCCTCTAAAAACATAGCTCGGTCGTTACATGGGTAACTGTTAGATTCTTGATCGAAGAGTTCTAGAATGTTTCTCACTAATCATTTCTTTCCACTCAGCTAATTGTTTGTGTATGTGAGAAACGCAAGCTGCACCATGGTTCGAAGACCATGTGAAATTTTGGATTCCCCTATAAGCAGTTATAGTTGAGTCGGCGTAAGTTCGCTGACAGTTGCAGTGGACTAGGAGTGGCAGTTCCAAACGCCTGTATCAACCAATCACATAACGCGATTTTGTAAACGCGTCTATAGCAACGCCTCAGTATGGTCACAGCTCTGTAGACGGGTACTGTCTTTGCCTGCAGTCGTAATCGCTTAACAGTTGAAAGTTGACAACAGTACTGTGAGCTGTGAGTTTTCTTCTTACGCTGTGTCGACTATAGGTACGTCAAGGGTTAGAGAAACTATTACACACCATTTAGGAACAGACCATTCCTAGTAAATAACTGCAGCGTTTAAAACATATTATGGGATCAGGCAGCTTTAATAAGAGCATTACTTACTCACTTTCATATATATTCCCATGTGTTTCTTGGTATTCGATAAGCTGGTATTAATGTAGTTGTAGAGTCTGAATTCACCAAGAGCTGAAACACACATCACTCTGACGACAAAAACATTTAAAATGAACCGGATATCCAGCGATCAAGTTGTCCCGGCCGGAGTGGCCGAGCGGTTCTAGGCGCTCCAGTCTGGAACCGCGCGACCGCTGCGGTCGCAGGTTCGAATCCTGCCTCGGGCATGGATATGTGTGATGTCCTTAGGTTAGTTAGGTTTAAGTAGTTCCAAGTTCTAGGAGACTTATGATCTCAGCAGTTGAGTCCCATAGTGCTCAGAGCCATTTCAACCATTTGATCATGTTGTATAGATTTTGAACGTGCCAGGGGGTTTCAGATCAGCGCACACTCTGCTGCAGAGTAAAAGTTCGTTCTGGAATACTTTGAATGCTAAGCTTATGTTTTTCTGAATTTCTGGAATTGGATGCAAGCTCATTTCTGATAAATGTGTGAATTACGTTTATAACAGTAATTAACTGAAATTTTGTAACTGCTGCAAAATAAATTGAGCAATATTGAGGATATTCAGCCCAGTTGTCAACTGTATGATTATTGCCTCAACCTGTTTTGGGACAACATTATCCCATTTTCAAGTGCAAAAACAAGGAAACCAAATAAAACAATCCTCCTTAAACCAACGGACATATTGTTATGATGACGACCAACGAGTCGTCGCCGATGTTGATGGTTGCCAATGCTAAATAGAAACATATAAGTCACAGCAGGTTTTTCAGTAACGTCGATAAGGTGCTGGCTGCATGGTCTGGATCTGCAACGACTAAAATAATTAGGAGTCGTTGGTAAAAAATAATATATATTGTATTTAACTGGTTGTACAGGATTCTTCTTGGCTGTATACATATAATTATAAGCAGATAGCTATTGAGGCCTCACTTAGGCCATACGTTACTAAGCGCCTTGTTAGAGGTTGCTTCCTATCAGCTGAAGGCTATGCTACTTAACTACTTGACGTCCCGAGCAAGAGTTGAAGAGAGCTCGCTAGAAACTTGATACAAGACGCGGAGCGGCGCTGGTCGCGACTCGCGGGTCCAACGATACTAATACGGACCGCGGTCGATAACTGCAACCCCTAACAAGTGTGGTATCTAACGGTGATACCACACATACAGTGGTTACGTACTTGCTAAGTTATAACCTACCTCAAACAATTTTTTATGCCATTAGACCTTGTCACAATTTAAAAACAATCTGCAAAAGTGCCTTGTCAACCTATCATTTGGGCGGTTATTGATAAGTCCTCATGCCACCCCCATAAACATAAATTAGCATTTTTCAAAAATACGGTGCACATGGCTAATTCCATACCTCTAAGTCCGGAAAACAAGAATGAGAAAATGAAAATCCTTACACAAATAGCGGTAGAATATGATTTTAACTCGGGTTTGATAAATCGACTGGATGTAGCAGTTAGGCATGGTAGCCAGCAAAATGATAAAAGTTCAGAAGAGTCGTACCGTAATGGGGGACCATCTCACATAAATTTGCGAGGTTTTTTTTTTTAACAATAAAGGGATTAGAATTGTTTTCAAGACGGACTACAAACTAGGACAGAGGGTGAGACATTAGATCGACACTGATGAGAACTGGATGAGCAAATCGGGAGTTTATGAAGTAAAGTGTCAGGAGCCCGTCCGGTTAGCCGTGCGGTCTAACGCACGGCTTTCCGGATTGAGAAGGAGCGCCTGGTGCCCGACACGAATCCATCCGGCGGACTTGTGTCGATATGCGATGAGCCGGCAAGTCTGTGGGTGGTTTTTAGTCGGTTTTCCGTCTGCCTCGGCAAATGCGGGCTGATTACCCTTATTCCGCCTCAGCTACACTATGTCGGCGATTGCTGCGCAAACAAGTTCTCCACGTACGCGTACACCACCATTACTCTACCACGCAAACATAGGGGTTACACTCGTCTGGTGTGCGACGTTCCCTGCGGGGGCCACCGGGGGCCGAACGGCAGAATAACCCCGGGTTCGGTGTGGGGCGGCGGAGGGGTGAAGTGGACTACGGTAGTCGTCGTGGGGTTGTGGACCACTGCGGCTGCGGCGGTGCCGGAGCCTCTCCGTCGTTTCTAGGCCCACGGTTAACATACAATACAAAACAAATTGTCAGGATGTTGAGGCAAGATATGTGGGGCAGACGGGACGGAATTTTAAAGTTAGATTTAAAGAGCATAATAATTTAGAGAAAGGCCCGTCACCTGTAGCAGCGTTTGTTGAGGGAAAGCATGAAGCTGTTACACGTTGAAGAAAAAAGGTGGTTGCTATCAAATTTAGTAGAGATAGAGATTTATGGTGCCTTGAAAGAGGAGTGCGTCGGGGTTTTAAATGAGAGGACTGGACAGAAGTGTCTAAAGGGCATTTCTGGCACACTTTAGCGATATCCTCCTTGAAAGCAGTCAGCAACACACTTTCCTCAGTGACATGATTTTCGCATGCTATTTCCTTTCAGACTGCAGCGCAAAGGTAGTGTTAAGTTAGAATGGGCTAGGACCAGACACGCATTTCTCAAAGATTTTATGATAGTAGTATATCGTTGGTCTGAGCATTAGCCTTTAAATAAATATCATCGTTGATAAGTGATGGCATCGGTTTTCAGTTTGCAAATTTGTCTTGGGAATATGGACGCACCAGCTTGCCATGTTTCATGTTTTACGGTTTGAGTTGAAAATGGTTCAAATGGCTCTGAGCACTATGGGACTTAACATCTGAGGTCATCAGTCCCCTAGAACTTAGAACTACTTAAACCTAACTAACCTAAGGACATCACACACATCCATGCCCGAGGCAGGATTCGAACCTGCGACCGCAGCGGTCGCGCGGTTCCAGGCTGAAGCGCCTAGAACCGCTCGGCCACACCGGCTGGCAGATTTGAGCTGACTATGCACATGTGCAGCTTGTTTTTAAGTTGTGACGAGGCCTAACGCTATAAAAAATTTTTAAGGTAGATTGTAACTCATAAAGTATGCAACCCTTATAAGTCTGTCGGTATAACGAGGATTGTTGTATCCGGTTTCCTTGTTTTTAGCACATGAAAATGAGATAATGTTGCCCCAAAACATGTTTTGGCGATAATCACACAATTGACAACTGGGCTGAATATCCTAAATATTGCTTGAGTAACAGTTGTTGGACAGCTTCACTTCACTTATCCTAAAATAAATGGAAATTAACGAGCGATATGGAGCATTGATTAAGACAAGACAGTAATATTTGGCAGGAGGAGATTCAAATTCCCGTCTCACGATACTCATTTCAGTTTACTGTCGGTTCCCTAAACCATTTCAGGTGAAGAAAGGTTTGGTTTCTTAAAAGCCAAGACGTTATTATCTCACCACTGTCCACCTGTGCAAGAGCTCTCTAATGACCCACCAAAGTCGGAACACTATATTCTAACCTCTTTTACTTTTTTACAGCTCTCTGTGTGAAACGATATCTGCCTAGGGACAAATTAAGGTCGATGGTCCGTAAATTGGAGGGCATTTCTGTGACCTCCTTATCATCGGGTCCAGCAATAAGTTTTTTTCTTGGATCACTAGAACGTTCTTTCGCACACTCTTAATAACTGATTGAGAGTTCGTAATGTAACTGCTAGGTTTTAAATTTGGACTGCCTGTGGAAGTCAATCCGAAAAAGCACTGTTTGAAGATTATGCCCTGTCATATTCAAAATTCTGACCCATGAGACAAATTTAAGGATGCGATCTGACTGCAGAGTGACACATATAATCCAAACTTAATCAAACTGTTTGTAACCAATTCTACATTCAGAAGAGCATACGTGCAGCGTGTCTGTAATGATCATCGTGTACATTAACCGAAACATTAGAAGTAGCCGGCCGAAGTGGCCGTGCGGTTAAAGGCGCTGCAGTCTGGAACCGCAAGACCGCTACGGTCGCAGGTTCGAATCCTGCATCGGGCATGGATGTTTGTGATGTCCTTAGGTTAGTTAGGTTTAACTAGTTCTAAGTTCTAGGGGACTAATGACCTCAGCAATTGAGTCCCATAGTGCTCAGGGCCATTAAAAGTAGCGAACTGAAATATCGAAGTGGGGAAGTAACAGTCAGCTTTCAAGCTCTGTGTTGAATATTACAAGATAGAGTCCCATATCGCTGGCTGGGTTTCTACACTCATGGCCATAAATTAAGGATAATGTTGATACATGGTGAAACAACGCTCTGGTGGGCGGTTTGCTGGTTTAAATCACCTCGGGGTATGACCATGCGCTCCATTTGACCTGCGGTCGTCGCACGGTGGCGCTATCAGCGGTCCACATACGCAGAGGTGTGTTGGTGCATGTCAGAGTACGGTGCAGCGAGTAAGTGTGCAGACGTTTTCAGACGTGCTAATGGTGACTGTGAGTTGAAAATGGCTTAAAGAACACATATTGATGACGTTATGAGGGGTAGAATACTATGGCGACTGGAGGCTGGTCAAACACAGCAGGCCGTAGCACGGGCCGTCCGTTTGCCACAATGTGTGATCTCAAGAATATGGCAACGATTCCATCAGACAGGAAACGTGTCCAGGCGCTACAGTATGGGATGTCGACAGTGTACAGCACCACGAGAAGACCGATATCTTACCATCAGTGCCCGCAGACGGCCACGTAGTGTAGCAGGTAGCCTTGCTCGGGACCTTACCGCAAACGACTGGAACAGTTGTCTCCAGACACACAGTCTACAGACGACTGAAAAGACAATGTGTATTCGCCCGGAAACCTGCAAGGTGCATTCCACCGACCCCTGATCACAGGAGAGCCCGTAAAGCCTGGTGTGAAGAACACAGTGCATGGTCATTGGAACAGTGGTCCTAGGTTATGTTCACGGACGATTCCAGGTATAGTCTGAACAGTGATTCTCGCCGGGTTTTCATATGGCGTGAACCAGGAACCAGATACCAACCCCTTAATGTCCTTGAAAGGGACCTGTATGGAGGTCGTGGTTTGATGGTGTGGGGTTTGATTATGATTGGTGCACGTACACCCCTGTACAGAGGAACTGTAATAGGTCAGGTGTATCAGAACGTCATTTTGCACCAGTGTGTCCGCCTATTCAGGGGTTTAGTGGATCCCACCTTCCTCCTGATTGATGATAACGCACGGCCCCATCGAGCTGCCATCGTAGAGGAGTACCTTGAAACAGAAGATATCAGACGAATGGAGTGGCCTGCCTGTTCTGCAGACATAAACGCTATCAAGCACGTCTGGGATCCTCTCGGGTGACCTATCGCTGCACGTCTTCAAACCCCTACGACACTTCAGGAGCTCCGACAGGCACTGGTGCAAGAATGGGTGGCTATACCCCAGCAGCTCCTCGACCACCTGATCCAGAGTATGCCAAACCGTTGTGCGCCCTATGTACGTGTGCGTGGGGATCATATCCCATATTGATGTCGGGGTACATGCGCAGGAAACAGTGGCGTTTTGTAGCACATGTGTTTCGGGACAGTTTTCTCAACTTATCACCAATACCGTGGACTTACAGATCTAAGTCGTGTTTCCTATGTGCCTATGCTATTAGCGCCTGTTTTGTGTAGTGGCACGTTGTGTGGCACCACATTCTGAAATTATCCTTATGAGCATGAGTGTAGGAACCCACAACAGCACTGCATTACTGAAAGCAACCCTTACTGGATGACTGCTTAGCTTCAGACAGAGAAACCACGCAGCTATGACAGTAGGCACAGAAGCATAGTTAGATAAGAGAGGGATGAGATGGCGTGCTCCCGCAGGCAGCAAGTGGCACGAGCGGCGCAAGCTGCTGACGCCGGCCTTCCACTTCCGCATCCTGGACGACTTCGTGGACGTGTTCGCCGAGCAGAGCGCGCTGCTGGTTCGCCGCCTCGCCGCCGAGGAGGGCGGCCAGCCCTTCAACGCCTTCCCCTACGTCACCCTCTGCACGCTCGACATCATCTGCGGTACGTACAACTCGTCCCATAGAATCGCAGATCTGTGTATCACCTAAGTGTCACTTGCCCGCCCGGTTGGCCGTGCGGTCTAACGCACGGCTTTCCGGGCGGGAAGGAGCGCCTGGTCCCCGGCACGAATTTGTGTCGAGGTCCGGTGAACTGGCCAGTCTGTGGATGGTTTTTAGGCGGTTTTCCATCTGCCTCGGCGAATGCGGGCTGGTTCCCCTTGTTCTGCCTCAGCTACACAATGTCGGCGATTGCTGCGCAAACAAGTTCTCCACGTAAGCGTACACCACCATTACTCTACCACGCAAACATAGGGGCTACACTCGTGCCGGCCGGTGTGGCCGTGCGGTTAAAGGCGCTTCAGTCTGGAACCGCGTGACCGCTACGGTCGCAGGTTCGAATCCTGCCTCTGGCATGGATGTGTGTGATGTCCTTAGGTTAGTTAGGTTTAATTAGTTCTAAGTTCTAGGCGACTGATGACCTCAGTAGTTGAGTCGCATAGTGCTCAGAGCCATTTGAACCATTTTGAGCTACACTCGTCTGGTGTGAGACGTTCCCTGGGGGGTCCACCGGGGGCCGAACCGCACAATAACCTGGGTTCGGTGTGGGGCGGCGGAGGGGTGAAGTGGACTACGGTAGTCATCGTGGGGTTGTGGACCACTGCGGCTGCGGCGGAGACGGAGCCTCTCCGTCGTTTCTAGGTCCGCGGTTAACATACAATACAATACAATACAATGTGTCACTTAACTTATCGTACGTTGTTCCACATCTGTAAAGCGCTACTACTCTTCAGCTACAAGAACTTCGGCCAATGTCCTGGAAACCAATCCAGTCCTCTTTTCAAGACCTTCCATTTTTGGTGTTCCGTACTTCAGTCGGTAAAAATGGACCCCTTACATGATAACTTGTTCCCGTCTGTCTGTCTACCCGATTGTTAAGAACGTTTTTCTGAGGAACGGGTAGAGGTATCAAGTCGACATTTATGACACATACTAAGGTCTCCTGTCTCTTGGTGTGTAAAAAAATTTCAGCATCTAAGTCGATGCAATCAAAAGAAACAGCCATTTCTTGATATTCGCAAACTCGCTCATCAAAACCTGTAGAGTACGCTCCGTCGACCAGGAACCATGAAATTTGGCGCGAAGCAAGATTTCACAGTACAAATAAAAAAACCATAAACCTGTTAAATTGTAATTATTCTTATACAGGGTGGTCCATTGATCGTGACCGGACCAAATACTCACGAAATAAACATCAAACGAAAAAACTACAAAGAATGAAACTTGTCTAGCTTGAAGGGGGAAACCAGATGGCGCGTTGGTTCTCCCGCTAGATGGCGCTGCCATAGTTCAAACGGATATCAACTGCGTTTTTTTTAAATAGGAACCCCCATTTTTTATTACATATTCATGTAGTACGTACAAAATTATGAATGTTTTAGTTCGACCACTTATTACGCTTTGTGACAGATGGCGCTGTAATAGTCACAAACATATGGCTCACAACCTCAATGCATTTGGCAATACGTGTAACGACATTACTATCAACAGCGCGTAGTTCGCCTTCCGTAATGTTTGCACATGCATTGACAATGCGCTGACGCATGTTGTCAGGCGTTGTCGGTGGATGACGATAGCAATATCCTTCAACTTTCCCCACAGAAAGAAATCCGGGGACGTCATATCCGGTGTACGTGCGGGCCATGGTATGGTGCTTCGACGAGCAATCCACCTGTCATGAAATATGCTATTCAGTACCGCTTCAACCACACTCGAGCTATGTGCCGGACATCCATCATGTTGGAAGTACATCGCCATGATGACATACAGTGAAACACCTTGTAGTAACATCGGAAGAACATTACGTAACAAATCAGCATACACTGCACCATCTAGATTGCCATCGATAAAATGGGGGGACAATTATCCTTCCTCCCATAATGGCGCACCATACATTAACCCGCCAAGGTCGCTGATGTTCCACTTGTCGCAGCCATCGTGGATTTTCCGTTGCCCAGTAGTGCATATTATGCCGGTTTACTACTGGGCAACGGAAAATCCACGATGGCTGCTGGTTTACGTTACCGCTGTTGGTGAATGACGCTTCGTCGCTAAATAGAACGCATGCAAAAAATTTGTCACCGTCCCGTAATTTCTCTTGTGCCCAGTGGCAGAACTGTATAAGACGTTCAAAGTCGTCGCCATGCAATTCCTGGTGCATAGAAATATGCTACGGGAGCAATCGATGTTGATGTAGCATTCTCAACACAGACGTTTTTGAGATTCCCGATTCTCGCGCAATTGGCTACTGATGTGAGGATTAACCGCGACAGCAGCTAAAACACCTACTTGGGCATCATCATTTGTTGCACGTCGTGGTTGACGTTTCACATGTGGCTGAACTCTTCCTGTTTCCTTAAATAACGTAACTATCCGGCGAACGGTCCGGGCACTTGGATGATGTCGTCCAGGATACCGAGCAGCATACATAGCACACGCCCGTTGGGCATTTTGATCACAATAGCCATACATCAACACGATATCGACCTTTTCCGCAATTGGTAAACGGTCCATTTTAACACGGGTAATGTATCACGAAACAAATACCGTCCGTACTGGCGGAATGTTACGTGATACCACGTACTTATACGTTTGTGACTGTTACAGCGCCATCTATCACAAAGCGAAAAAAGTGGTCCAACTAAAACATTCATATTTCTTTACGTTCCACACGAATATGTAATAAAAAATGGGGGTTCCTATTTAAAAAAACGCAGTTGATATCCGTTTGACCTATGGCAGCGCTATCTAGTGGGCCAACCATAGCGCCATCTGGTTTCCCCTTCAAGCTAGACGAGTTCCGTTCTTTGTTGTTTTTTCGTTTGATGCTTATTTCGTGAGATATTTGGCCCGGACACTATCAATGGACCACCCTGTATATAAAATCCTCGTGTCACAGTGTTAGTTGCCATATTCCTCCGAAACGGCTCGATCGATTATGATGAAATTTTACATGTTATTCGGTAGGTCTGAGAATGGGTCGTAATCTATTTTTCATACCCCTAAGTGATAAGCGTGGTCCACCCCAAAAATTCTTTTCATATTTTTAGAACAAAACTTTTTTTTAATGATGTGGCATTAAAAAATACATACAACCGTAAATTTTCACCCTTCTACCACCAACCCCTATTTTTAATAGCGATTTTAGTAATTTAATAACTAATCAATTATCACTTGATCAGTTATTCCCGTCAGGTGTCTACCAGTGACAGTCTTTCACTATTCGATAGATAGGTAATTGAAGAAAACGTACCAAAAGCAACGACTCGAATATCCCCCTTTGAATCGACATAACTCGCCCTAACAACGTTTGCCGGGTCAGCTATAACAAATAAAGATTTTCAGAGGTGGAACGAAGTTCACCAGGTATAACCAGTTTCACAAAAAAATATATTGTGTGTCATTACAAACCTATATTGCATTCGTAATCCATCAAAAATCTCAGGCATTACTGTGGGGATTTTGATCTGGTTTACAGTAATAGGCAGAGTGATTTAAGAGGAAGGTTGATATACATAATTTACAAATATTACGTGCTAACTGGCTGAGCTACGATGGACTGAAGGCCCCAGCGGCTTTCAAAACGATGCCGTCACTATTTAGCAGTAATAGCCAACTCTAGCATAACACATCCCATTTCAGTTTTTCATTCTACTACAAACATTCCCTACGACACGTTGTAACCTCCCCACCGATATTTAATAAGTCTGAAATAATAAATGAATGGTAGCCAAGCGTAACCTCCCTAGCAATTAAATTTAATGACAATAAAAATGAGAATCGCAATCTGACTCAAGGTGTAAGCTGTCACGAAAATGATGAAAAACAATTCAATGCTAATGAGACTTCAGTGACAATGTAAACTCAATTAAACCGAAATATCGGTCTTTGGCCCTCTGCAAAAAATCAGAATTAATTTCTTACCTCATTGAAACTGCATGTCAAATTTCTGCTCTTATTGTTGCCCACGGCTTGGAGGAAATGCATTGCAAGTATTATATATATTTTTTTTTATTTTTGAAATTTAACTGAAACTTTTCTTTAAAGGAAATGGAAGGAAATCGTTCGTTCAATTAAATAGTTCTTTTGTTAAAAATATTGCTTTGAAAACCAAAATTATTATTGGGGCGATTATTGCACAAATTAGTTACAGTTAATTTATATTATTAGCTGAGCGCATTTAAAAATAATATACCTCATCCTAAATCTTGACCAGAGTGCCATGTCGACGCCCACCGACTCCTCACACACAACTGCACTGGGCTGCTACTACCGACATACTGCTCTGCCCTACTGCTACTGACAGACTGCCCACTGACTACTGCTCGCAACTGTACTGCACGACTACTACTGACAGAGTACCGCTCGCAACTCTCGCGCGGTCAAGCGCAGACTAGCCACGATAAAAGGCTCTCTGGTCAGAGACTCTGCAATGCCTCGCCATCGCCGCCACACAACATACGTGTTTCATATCCCTCCGCTGGGGGGGCAAAAATTTGGCAGCGATGGTGAGTCATTTGGACTTGCCAAGCGCGGTCAAATTTTTCTTTAATTAATCAACTTCTAGAATTTACAGAATATTTAGATACATGAATTAAATGTTGGGCACATGCACCGAGTACAAAACATTACAGACAAAGACAAGATATGAGTACAAAACATATTCACAGATCAGAAAAATGTATATACAAATTATTTGACAGATAACAAAGTGCACACGCACTGAAAAAATTCTTTAGCATTTTCAGAACAAATAAACAGAATGGCAAAAAATCATATTGACAAGTGACATGAGCGCACATGCACTGCAGTTGAGAACATATCAGCAAATAACGAAATGTATACACAATGAGTAACAAATGACATAAGTGCAAACGCACTGAAGTATTGAACATACAGAATGAGTACAAATCATATTGAAAAATGAGAAAAGTGC
Organism: Schistocerca piceifrons; assembly: GCF_021461385.2. NCBI lineage: Eukaryota > Metazoa > Arthropoda > Insecta > Orthoptera > Acrididae > Schistocerca > Schistocerca piceifrons. The sequence continues at coordinate 1,044,086,400 of NC_060138.1, forward strand.
ACAGGCACTGAAGTTCAGTAGAAAACATATTAACACATAACGTAAGTGCACATGCACTGTAGTTCAGAACATATCATCAAAATAAAAATGTATATACAATGTAAAAGACAAGAGTGCACATATACTGTACTTCAGAACAAATTGAAAAAATGTCTTTAGCATTTTCACAACAAATAAACATAATGGCAAAAAAATCATGTCGACAAGTGACATAAGTGTACTCGCACTGGAGTTCAGCAAATCGAAAAAAATGTATAGCCCATGAACATAAATGATGTTAGCAAAAAATGATTTTCACTATGTGACAAGAATTAGGATAGGAAAGGGAAGGATTGCATCATGGTTGTAGCACTTTAGATTGCACACAGCTGTTCTGAAAGTCCATATCTTTCCACAGAAGTACAACACCAAGAGACACAATTTGAAGTTCTTTTCTCATCAGAATTTATCAGCGTAGCCAAGACACTGAACTGTCGTAGTAATATTCCATGTTTTCATTTTGGCAGTACATTAGGTACACCAAACAGTGGGACCATAATAACGTCTTCATCGCTCACGGTGGTGGACAGCATGTCGTGTCAACACCACGCTCTTACAAGGCACACCAACGTAGAATTAGTGCAAAAACCAAATATAGTGCTCCATGATCACTAGGATGGACAGGACAAAATGGATATTGCAGTAATCCAGGGTAGTTAGGTCAGTAGTGAAAGGACATTAAGTCACATAATAGTCTTCATTAGCCATTACATTAGTAGTTTGCGGCATTCATAGCCCAGTTATTGAACATTTCTGTACCAAGTATGTAGTATTACAGAATAATGTTCATAAAATTAAATTATTGGCATCATGGGTAATCGTATTACAATAAACAGTGGCAGTCCTTGGCCAGTTACAAAGCATATTTAGTATGACAGAATAATGTTCATTAGAAGTCTTAATTGAAAAGGAGAGGCAATTATTGGCGTAGCATTAACATAATACATTGAGTGATACAAATTATTGGCACTCATTGGCCATTTACCAAAACATGAAAAGTTAACATTGAAAACAAGAGCTAATTAATGGCATAATTAATAACATAATTCATTTAGTGACATTAATTATTGGCACTCAGTGGCCAGTTATAGAACATGAAAGGTCATAATTGAAAACAGGAGCTAATTAATGGCATAATTATTAATGTAATTCATTTAGTGACATTAATTATTGGCACTCAGTGGCCAGTAAGTATTGAATAGTATAAAACATTGTTCATCATTCAGTATTATTCAGAACTTTCTTAAATGAGTACCATTATTTGAAACTGGTGACACACACCATTAAGAAGTCATGATTAAAAATCAGTTAATTACAGTCATAGTATTAATAATCATGGGCATTATAAGTAGTCTCATTACAATAAACAGTGGCAGTTATTTGCCCATTACAAAGCATTATTTTATATATTTTTTTTGTATCATTAAGAAGTCATTACTGAAGTGACATACTATTCAGAGCTGATCAGTATTATTCAGAATTCTCTTAAACTAGTAACATTATTTGGGACTGGTAATACATTTTGTTTTTGTGCTAGCAATGCATTGCTTAGGGTAATTATAGGGGAAAGCAAGAGGGAAGAATTTGCTTCTGGGTTATTGGTATAAATGAAAAATGTGTAACGTCATTCGTCATAAGTCAGCTGTGGCAAGATTATGAAACAAGTAGAGTATATGTAACCACATTCATAGATTTAATGAACAACTGCTTATAGCACATTAATCTCATAAATAATTTCTCCTGCAAAAAATATATAAAAATGGATTATTAAGCTGAAAAGAGAAATGCATTTTATGCTGAAAAGTAGTGAACTTCGAATTAACAGGTAGTGAAAGGTGTATAAAAATGTGTTCCATAGCTGTCCTTTCCAAAACCTTCAGTCATTATACTGTGCAATATAACACTTGCTGTGAAAACGAACTGCAACAAACACTTAAATAACTACATAGCTTAAATATAACTTCAACATTATCCTCATCTGCAAAGAAAACTTCATTATCCATATCATCAAAAACTCCATTATCATCATCACCTGTAAAGAAAAACTTCATTATTCATAATAGCATATTCTTCATCATTATTCATCAGCATTCATTATCATCTGCACTTCATTACTCATTACACAACCATTCCTTATCTCTAGCATATTTCATCACTAAAACTAAGATGTGTAGTTCTGTCTGACAGCCTGCATCAATCACCTTGTATTATGAAAGAAAAAATTAGTTAAGACTGCTATTCTACGATGAGTATAGTATATTCTTGTTAATGCTTGTTAATCCTGATCCATTTACTCTTCCTCATAAAGTTATTGCATCTTCTTTCGTTTATTCCGTAGGTGAAATTCCCATTTCAGTTGAATTTATTTCTTACACGCATCATTTCTTTCTGAAATTGATGAACAAAGATTAATGTCTTGCATTTAAATCATATACCCACTAAATAACGACTGGTTTATGGTGACATAATTAACCATACAGCATAACATGACAGAAAACGTAATATGTCAAAGACATTGACAGTGTTCAGATGCAAAAATGTACACAGAATAATACAATGCAGCAGCAAAAAACGTAGAACAGTCATGATCTTGAGATGTCATAGGGCAAAAAGAATGTCAAAATCTACTGGTGTGTTATACCTTAACTATTTCACAGTGCATATAAACAAAACATGAAAACAATCGTACATAAAAAGACAAAATGCGATGTTCGTTGTGTTCAGCTTGTATTTAGTGTAGTTAATAGAGGCGAGAATTAAAGACTTTAATGGAGAGAGAATTTGATAAAATTAATACATTACATAGAATTGCATAATTATTCATAAAATACGTAAGTTCATCTGGAAAAATATGCACGGTCTGATGTGTAACGTCAAGAAAAGCGACCAGCTAACCTTACCTTGCCGGGCACTTGCCAAGAAAAATACGATAATCATTAGTAATTAGTCATGTGAATATAATTGCGTAAGTGGTCATAAAAAAATTAGTAAATGGCATCATAGTGTGTTGAATCATAAAGTGTCTTCATTCAATAAAGGGTTTAATATTTGACCAATGGTGGTTGCCTTTCGATTTTCTGGTTCTCAAAGTTTCGACGTGTACCACATTGGGATGAGGAATGCTGCGAATCCGATATGGTCCTGCGTATAGAAGTTCAAATTTACTGCACTTACCTGTGTGCCGGGAATATGAACTATTGTAAAATTAAATTCCTGTAAATAAAGTTTCCATCTACTTAATCTGTCGTGAGTGAATTTAGCCGAAAGTAAAAATTGTATCGCTCTGTGGTCTGTGTAGACAGTGGTATGTCTGCCATAAAGAAAGTGCCTAAATCTCGTGAAAGCCCATACAACACATAGCGTTTCCAGTTCTGTAACGGAATAATTTCGTTCAGCAGGTGACAAAATGCGACTTGCAAATGCGATGTTTTTAATTACTATTGAACCTTCTTTTATTTCCTGGAAAATATGTACGCCTAAAGCGGTATTGGAACTGTCGGTGGCAATGGAAAAATTTCTAGTAAGATCTGGGTGCGACAAAAGTGGTGCATTCAACAAAGCATGTTTCAGGTTCACAAATTCAGAATGTGCTTGCTTATCCCAAGACCAAATACTGTTTTTACCTGTTAATTGGCATAATCTGGGTGTGTCTAAAGCAGAGTGATGAATAAATTTACGAAAAAAGTTAATTAAGCCCAAAAAACTGCGTAATTGTTTTTTCGTTGTAGGAACAGTAATGTCACGTAGAGCTTGAAGTTTTTCCGGATCAGGCGCAATGCCTTCTGCTGAAATTACGTGTCCAAGAAATTTTATGGAAGTTTTACCAAAGTGCGATTTACTAAGATTAACTGTAAGTCCTTGTGCACGAAAAGTTTGTAACAGTTGTTCAAGAATCATATTGTGTTCAGACCAGTTAGCTTCTGCGATAAGAATGTCGTCTACGTACGTCGTAATTCTGTCTTTAAGTTCTGTCGGAAGTATAGTGTTCAAACCGCGAATAAAAGCTGCAGAAGAAATAGTTAAGCCGAACGGTAATTTGCAAAATTGATAACAGTCGCCAAAACAGAGAAAAGCTGTGTATTTTCTGCAATTCGGATGAAGTTGAATTTGCCAAAATCCCGATTTCAAATCTAGTGTGGAATAAATAGCTGTACCGTGAAATTTCTGTAGAAGTTCCTCTAAAGTCTGTGGTCAATCAGTTTCATTAATAATAATGTCATTAATGTGACGTGAATGAAGTACAAGGCGAAGTGAGCCATCTTTTTTCTTAACAATATGTAACGGGTTTATGTACGGACTAACTGCCGGTTCTATAATTCCTTGGTCAAGCATATCCTGCAATTCTTTTTTAACCTGTTCTCTGTGGATATATGGAATGGGATAATGCTTTGCTTTAAATGTGTCGTGCTGTTTCACTTGAAATTCATACATAAAGCCGGACATAGTACCAGGAATGTTGTCGAAAACTGGAGTTTGCTGTAAAAGAATTTCGTGTAGCTGCGTGCGTTCGTCGTCTGTGTTTGCACTGCTCTCTTTAACGTTATCGGAAATCATCTGCATTACGTCGTAGTCAGTTTCGTCTGGAGGATTATAGTTGTGTACGTACGTATCCGTGAACAATGTGGGATTACAGTCTATGTTACGTGACACGGAAATAACCTCTGTGCGATTAATTGTTTGCTCTTCCGCAGATAGTGAGTGCTGAAATTCTATAGCAAATTGTATATTTTCATCCTTCAACATTAAATAAGAATTCTGAAAATCAACTACTGCGTCGTGTTGTACCAGAAAATTCGTACCTAAAATAAAGTATGTTGTCAATAAAGGAACAATCCAAAAATTTGAGTGAAAAGTATGACCTCCAATACAAAATGATAAATGCGTCTGAAATTTAACGTCTACTCCTTTACTCGATACTGCTCCTTTCACTTTCGTTTTGCCTAAAGGTAATGTCGGATAGGTATTCTCTTTGTTACACTCGTTAAAAGTTTCTTCATTTATTACTGATATAGGTGAGCCGGAATCAATTACTGCTGAAAATTTCGATGAACCAATTTTAATTTCGATGACAGGATGTGAAATGGTTTTTTGAACAACAGGTCTTTCCTGCAAGAGTGTGTCTCTGATATCGTCAAAAGTAATTACATTTTCGTGAACAACATTTTGCGTGTCTAAAGTAGTGCTTGTATTATTGGAAGATGCGACCTGTACAGTATCTAGTCAGATTCTATCTGATGTGTTACTATTTTCAGCTGGATGTTGTGGCATTTCTACTATTTGAACTGTTCTATTACTTCTTCCAGACGTATTACGTTCTGGATGGTACCTACTGTCGGGTTCATTCATGAGAATAGGTTCTTGTGTATGATTTTGCTGTTGGTGAGACCGACTGTTATTATATGTACGCTGATAATTGTGTTCATCGGTTTTACGTCTGTCGTGAAAGTCATTCCTATACGGTGCATTGCGATAGGAATTGAAATACTGTCTTCTTTGTACGTAGTTGTTTCCATGCTGCCGTGCGTTACTATTTGTTGGACCAGGGACTATACGTCCACGCGGCGAAACATTAAAGTTAGGTTGACCTTGTGCACTACATTGTTGGTTAGGTATGCTAACCGGCTGACTTTCATGCTGTTGTGGTGGAAAACGTCTATTGTTACCAAAATGTGCTTCCTGTTGCTGAAAATTTTGACGATATTGATAATCTGAATTTTGTCTGTGATTTAAGTTCTGGTAGTTGTCGTTCCTAAAGCGTCTGTTACTTTTCCTATTGAAATTACGTCCCTGATCATAATTACTGTAAGTTTGTTGACCTTGGTTATTATACGAAAAGTTTTTGTTTACAAAAGAATAATCGGATTGCTGCACTTCTAAAAGCTGCAACAGATCCCTGAACGCCGAAATGTTTTCTTTTTGCTGGCCCGTTAGAAGTGACACCCTTAATGACCGTGGTAATTTAGAGATGCATAATTGTATAAGTGCGGATTCACTGTACGGTTGGCTTAGGTACTGGTTTTGTTGGACCATATGCTCAAAAAATTGCGTGACACTGGGAAAATTGGAGTTCTCATAATTTGGCAAACTAATTAACTGATCTTTAATTCCGCGCTGTGTCGTCTTCGACCAATACGCAGACAGAAAAGCATTCTGAAATTCCTCTACTGAGTAGCATTGCCTCGCGATCGGTCTCATACGAGTTGCCGGTTCGCCTTCCAAAAAGCTGCAAATAAATTCAAGTTTATGCGTAACAGGCCAAGTCGGTGGAAAAGCAAAGCTAAATTGTTGTATCCAATCTAGCGGGTGAATCTGTGTTCTGTCGTTTTTAAACACTTTAAACTTTCTCACTGACAGAAAATGTTTGTAATCAAAATTATCGTCTCTGTGTGATGGAACAGGTTCAGGATTGTAAGAGAATTTGTTGAACTGTGGTTGTTCGGAATCAAAGTCCCGTACTCTTTGCAGATTGCCCAAATTATAGGCGCTGCGTAAGTCTGACAAATGTTCACTAAGTGGCGTCTGCTGTGTTGAGTTATTAACTGAAATATTTTTCATCTCTGTTACTTCTTGCTGTAAACTTGTCAATTTTCTATGTAAGGTATTATTAGACGAATCGATCTCATTAATCGTCTGCTGTAAATTTTGAAATTCAGGTGTTTGGTTAAATGAAACCGGTGCAGTATCGTCTGATTTATTGTCATTAGTACTTTCAATAACATCAATACGACTGGCCAATTCATCATATTTTTCAGTCAGTATTTTTGTCTGATCATCGGTTTTAGTGTCAGTGGCATTAATCTGTTTTTGCAACTTACGTGCAGTTTCGTTCAGTTTTTAACGTCAGCTTTGACGACATCGGAATCCAGTGTTAGTTCTAATTGTTCGAGTCTGTCGGTCACTGTTTGAAAATCTGTTGTGTATGTATCTGTTTTTGTTTTAAGGTCAGAAATCTCATCACGTAATTCAGTGTTCAACTGTTCGATGGTATGAATTTTGTCCGATACTGTAGCAATATTGTTGTCTATATATGTTTTTGCCTTCGCAAACATTTTACGTTTGTCTTCCTGTCTCTGTGCAGAGACGGAGACGCGTATCACTGTTTTGTATGTGGTGACTAAATCGCTCGTCAATTTGAGTGTTCTGCTGTTCAAATTTCGCGTCAATCTTTTCATCCATTGTGCGCGAAAGTTCTGCTGTCATTGCTTTAAACTCGTCGCGTAATTGTGCAGCGTTTTCAGAGCATTGTTTAGCGACTCCGTTAATTTCGTCTCTAAGTGTTTCTGTTGCGGCTGTTTGCATTTCCCTTAATTCCTGAGCAACAGACCTAATTTCTTCGCTACTTTTTTTTGAACACGCCTCAATTTCCACGCGCAACTGTTCCTTAGTGTCATGGCACTGCGCGGCAACGGCTCTAATTTGTTCACTAAGCCGTCTGGAATTGTCGTCTAATTTTTCATTTAGCTTGTCTAGTTTTTCGTTCTGTTGTTTGACCTGTTCACTAAGTTGTTTGAGATTTTCGTCATTATTGTCAAGTTTTTCATTTAAGTGTTTGGCCTGTTCACTAAGTTGTTTGTTACCCTCACTAAGGTTGTCTTGTTTTTCAATAATTTGGTTAACTCGTTGCAGCAATAGTGCCATAATTTGATCCGACCCAAAGTTAGCATTTCTTTTCTCTGTGCTAATTAATGGTGGATCTGGAATTGTCTCGTTTTGTGTGACCATTTGGTCATTCTGTAATTTACAAAAAGTTTTATCATTCGGATGTACACTGTCAGACATTATTTCGGAATTAAATAAATCCGTCGTACTTTGTGTATCCTGTTCATTTTCATTAGACAAATTTGTGTGTTCATCGCGTAAATTTAGTAAACCGGTTGTGTTAGGCTGGGCAGCGCTCATTACAATAGAGCGTCCCGCGTCATCGATTGTCGTCAAATCAACAGAGGACATAACCGAGTTCGTTTGTTCATCATTAAGACAAAAGTCATCATTAGTGGTTGGAATGCACTGATTGTCAGTGGACGCAGGATTGTCATCATTACACTGCGTGTCACAAGTCCTATCGGTAAAGTTGTTTGAGTCGGTGATTTCATTCATAATACCTCGCGATACACTATTCACAGTCTTTCGCGGCATTTTTACAATAGTCACAAATATTCACAAAACAAATAAGCCTAAATGCAAAAGCAACACACAAATACAACAGAGCAACGAATTGCCGTTGACCTGTAGAAAGAAAGTCACAAGATTAGTAAAAGCGTTGCGCCAAATTCTAATTATATCTAAGCAAATAAGAGCAGATATCTGACTGTTTTTCAAAAGACTCTCAACGAAATACGATCCTGGACTGGGTGTCGCCAAGTGTAACCTCCCCACCGATATTTAATAAGTCTGAAATAATAAATGAATGGTAGCCAAGCGTAACCTCCCTAGCAATTAAATTTAATGACAATAAAAATGAGAATCGCAATCTGACTCAAGGTGTAAGCTGTCACGAAAATGATGAAAAACAATTCAATGCTAATGAGACTTCAGTGACAATGTAAACTCAATTAAACCGAAATATCGTTCTTTGGCCCTCTGCAAAAAATCAGAATTAATTTCTTACCTCATTGAAACTGCATGTCAAATTTCTGCTCTCATTGTTGCTCACGGCTTGGAGGAAATGCATTGCAAGTATTATATTTTTTTTTTTTATTTTTGAAATTTAACTGAAACTTTTCTTTAAAGGAAATGGAAGGAAATCGTTCGTTCAATTAAATAGTTCTTTTGTTAAAAATATTGCTTTGAAAACCAAAATTATTATTGGGGCGATTATTGCACAAATTAGTTACAGTTAATTTACATTATTAGCTGAGCGCATTTAAAAATAATATACCTCATCCTGAATCTTGACCAGAGTGCCATGTCGACGCCCGCCGACTCCTCACACACAACTGCACTGGGCTGCTACTACGACATACTGCTCTACCTTACTGCTACTGACAGACTGCCCACTGACTACTGCTCGCAACTGTACTGCACGACTACTACTGACAGAGTACCGCTCGCAACTCTCGCGCGGTCAAGCGCAGACTAGCCACGATAAAAGGCTCTCTGGTCAGAGACTCTGCAATGCCTCGCCATCGCCGCCACACAACATACGTGTTTCAACGTACAGCACCTGTAGCTTTTCAAAGCAATGTAGCAGTGGTAACTGATGCAGGATTGCAGTTCCATTACCTAGGATGAGGTTCAGATACCCCGTAGAATACCCGCTCAGGCAATCCACAGGACAATTCGACGTTTGCACATCAACGGTAGCCCTATGGCTTCTGTGCAGACTGCTGTCAGATTTTACTAGTAATCGCAACAGGGACGAGAGGAGACAAATTCAACGTATTCGCAATTGCCGGTTAGTATAACATGTTAACATAACTCCTAAATTAATAAAATAAATGAGAATTTACAATAGCAAATGTGAAATTACACAAAAAAATTTAAACTTAAAAGTAAAACATTCTCGAAAGTCTTGGAATTCCCTGGACGGATATTATGCCGGCATCGATATCGTTAACGCAAAAATCGTCCAGATTCTCGATTCACGGGATGGATGTACTATCTGTATACTTCGTTAAGCACGTTTCTTATTCCACTTGTCCGGTTTCTATTTATTTATTGGCTAACTGTGCCCGACATGCACTGCAATGCCTCTTTTTCTTTCTAAATAGGCACACACATACAAAGCAGACGTATTTACATGCACAAAATAGATGAAACACATTGATTTCTTGTGCACTAAATTAAATTTGAAACTGATTATTCAAATTCCTGTCGTTTTGAGAAAAAAGACTGTCGCTGGCAACTGATTTTTCATCTGTTGTACGCCATCCGACTCTAGACAGGAAGTTTAAGTGTCTCTGTGGTATTGATCCATGTGGCATGATCTTTGGCGCAACACACGATGTGCTTGATGCGCTGGAAAGCACTCATGAGAGACAGACTGCGCATTATACTTTTAAACTATTCCACATAAACTAATTCCAAGAAATAAACCCAACAGGATGTTTTTGGATCTTCCCACATGTCAGACCTTCTCATCGTCGCCCTCATCCCTAGCGTCAGTGGAGATATTTTATTCCCACAGTATCTTTTTTTTATTCTTTTTTCAATTAATAAGTCACGAATATTCCAAATTTGGTTGAAATTGCTCCAGGATTTCCAGATTTATGCTTTTATGTCACTCCTTTTCAACCCAAACACTCTGCAATGCGTGTGATTGGGATATCTGACTGTCACAGTAAATTTTTCTAGACAGACAAATGTGTACCAATTTTGGTAGAAATTCTTTCAAGTGTTATAGAGATATGCTGATATTTCGCTGTCTTTGCACCCCCTGCTACCCCCAACTCTAGGGGTGAAACGTCATCATGACAGTCACCAATAATTCTAGAGACCCCGAAAACCATGGATGTGATACTAATATCGGTCGTTATCGAATATTTTTACATGTCACGTCTTATCACCTCTACCTCCACCTATGGGGGTAGTTGGGTTGTATTACCTGAATAACGTTTTTATACAAATAACTAGTATTTTTACGCAAAATTTGACAGAAGCCGGCTACACGGGTAGAGGGGGCTGTGTGGAGTGGATTGGGATTTTTTTAAGGTTAGAGGGCCTTGGGAAGTATAAGAAAGGGCCTCAGTCTCAAACGGTGCAAGGAAAACACAGGACCAGGGTAGAGCTAAGAACAGTCCGTGACTGTAAGTTGTCGTAGCTGTGTAGGGGAAGAAACAGAGCTCCAAGCGCTAAAAGAAACCACTGAAGCTGAAATCGTTATAGGTAGACAACTGAAAGCTGGCTAAAGCAGAAGATAAGTTCAGTCGAAATAGGACCGAAAGACGTTGAGGAAGGATAGATTAAATACAATTGTTGGTGCCATTTTTGTAGCTGTTAGTAGTTGTTTATTTTGTAGTGAAATTGAAGTAGACAATTCCTGCGAGTTAGTGTGAGTAGAAGTTATACTTGACATCACGGGCCAAAGTGTCGTGCTGCTATTGCTACGGATGATGACAGAACTAACGTACTGTCGCACGATGTCTGGTATTGATCAACAAAAAAGGATTAATTGACATTTACTTAGCGCTAAGATTTTTAGGTATATATGTGTTAAGTGTTTGAGAAAAGGGAAATGGAGCTTATGCAAACGCGAGAGGCATGCAGAAAGGCGTAAAATCCGTGGCTGGCTGATAGCAACGAAAGGCACGAAGCTGGCCACAAGGATGAGCAACGATAGCCATCCGCAAAAGCCAAAGTTATTGTTACCATGGGTAAAAAAAAAAGAAAAAGAAAAACGCGTGCTTCTTTGGTTGTTTAATGAGATTGACGTTTTTTTCTGACACTCTCTCTGGATGGTAATAGATGTGAATTATTGATTCAGAACGGGAGCGTGTTGCAATTTTGGAAGTTGTTATGATATGAAGGAAGTTTTTGACACCTAAACGGCGAGTCACTATTTTGAGACATCCTTTGTGAGGCAGTAGCAGTTATCAAATTTGGTCTGTTGGAGACTTTTAGCTTTGACAGCAACGTAATGTCGATTGGTGAAAATTCAAATTTTTGATCTGGATGGCAAAGTAGCCGCTGGAATTAAATAAACTTCCCATAGAAGTTTACAAGTTGACGGTATACGGCCTCTTGAGACACGTAATCATTGAACCATCAGCAGTACCGCTTTTAGTCCATTGGTGTCTAAACTGAAATCTATTTCCTACTCCATTTGCATTGGAAAATTATTGAGAGAAGTTAGTTTGACACAAGTACCAAGCCCTGAACAGGGAGAAGAGGAAGACTTATTAACGGACTGAGGCGAAGCGGCGGTGGCGAGTAGAGATGAACATATACATTATTCAGTAGCCTAGAGTTAGTAGTAGATTCAAAAGAGATATTTTGAAAATCGGTTTCAGCCAAGTTCAGTCAAGAAGATCATAAACGTCTGCATTGCGCTGTTATAAAACAAGAGACATATCTGTACGGTTTGTGGAGTTCGCACAGTTTAAAGTAAAAATAAAATTAATTATTATGCTGGCGCTGTCTGTGATATGTACATAAGGAAAGAAGTAGACTAGATAGAGAATAAAAATATGTATTTACATACAAGGGGATTTTTTTTTTTGAGTCAACTGTCTTCTGACTGGTTTGTGCGGCCCGCCATGAATTCCTCTCCTTTAGATCTGAGAATAGCAATTGCGACCTACATCCTCTAATATCTGCTGGATGTATTCCAGTTCTAGCCCCTTGGAAATTATTTCCTGACGTCTTAACAGATGTCCTATCATCCTGTCCCTTCTTCTTGATAGTGTTTTCCATATATTTCTTTCCTCGCCGATTCTGCAGAGAACCTACTCATTCCTTACTTAATCAGTCCACCTAATTTTCAACATTCTTCTGTAGCATTGGACCTCACATGAGTGGATTCTCTACTGTTGCGGTTTTCCCACAGTCTGTGTTTCACTACTATACAATAGTGTGCTCCAAATGTACGTTCTCTGAAATTTCTTCCTCAAATCAAGACTTATGTTTGATATCAGTAGACTTATCTCAGCCAGGATTACATCTTATCAACTAAAAATTATTAGGAAGAAACTGGTTGACGGAAAGTATGGACAGAGGACATTATATCGCTGACTTTTGAGCAGTGAACTTCTTTGCCTTTTAACTGTGAATAGGTAACAAATGAACGACCTTGTCAAAATTGTGTCAGCGTCTTCTACGTAAGTAGAAGCGTGAGCGAGGTACGCTTCCCAGCGTAAATGTTGTCTCTGAACATCCCGCACAACAAACTCTTAATGAAGTTGAGAACATTCTTCAAGTAGTGGAACGCAACCCTACTACTAGTTCTAGAAGAATTGCTGCCCAACTTGGTATTCCACAAACACGAGTGATACGCACAGTACACGAGCACGGGCTGTACCCCCTTCATCGGCAGATTATAAAACATCTGCGTGAAAGAGATGCTGCCGCCCGGCAAGAATTCTGTCAATGGACCATTGCCAATGAGTGAATAATTCCACGTATTTTGTTCACTGATGAGTCAACATTTACCCGCAACGGAATCAACAACAAGCGCAACTCTCATGTATGGGCAAATGAAAATGTGCACGCTACTCTGAAAACGAATATTCAACGACGTTTCTCAGTCAACGTGTGGTGCTGTATTATTGATGACCAACTCATCGGTCCAGTTGTTTTAGATAGCCGTCTTACTCGGATATGGTCTCTTGGGTTTCTTCAAAATGTGTTACCAGAATACGTGGAGAATATCCCTTTGGTAACACGAGCTCGTAAGTACTTTCAGCAGGACGGAGCTCCTACGCATTCCTTACGACCAGTGACACAGTATCTCAACACAACGTATCCTGCTCGTTGGATCGGTCGCCGTGGAGTCATTGCTTGGTCACTGAGGTCACTCGTCTTTACCCCATTGCATTACTGTTTGTGGGTGTGGCTGAAGAGCGACATCTTCAAGCGCAGAGTGGACACAAGTGACGACCTTCTCGCTTGTATTTCACGTGCTTGTGCTCAGGTAAAGGAATGCTTAACTGAGCTCCGATCGGTGACACAACACCTGTCTACAAGAGCAGCTGCAATAATTGAAGTGACTGAAGACCTCAGATGTTAAGTCCCATAGTGCTCAGAGCCATTTGAACCATTAAAAAAAAATTGGAAGTTGAGGTGGACTGTGAGGATATGTGCACAATTAAACAAACCATAACATAACTCTACCTTAATTTACCGTCACCTGCAACTTTTCCATTCCTATCTGTTTCCATTGGTTTACCTGGATGCAGTTCAGAAAAGGGCATATTTTTATTAGAAGATTTTTGTTCACAATAACCAGTAGTATCACCCGTCAAAGCATGTACCTTTCCTCCTGACTCACTCTGTATATGTTACCTAGACAAATGTATTACGAAATTTCATTACTCTACATTAATTTTTTTTTGTGTTGCGATTTTTTCCGTCAGTGTGTAACATTAGTAATACATATTTATCTCAGTAATTCTATATTCGTAATTTATCACTACGATTTCGTAAGGCTCTCATTTTAAGAGTACCTTTCTCTTTTGCAGAGACGGCGATGGGGCGAAACGTGAACGCCCAAGCAGACAGCGAATCCGAGTACGTGCGAGCCGTCTACGAGTGAGTATCTGCTGTGCAGTTTCTGCTGCAGTGTAATGTATTTTTGACGTCGGTTCTATGTATCTTTTTGGTAGACACGTTGTATTTGACTGTGTCACCAAGCATAAAGTACTTTAGAAACGCTCTGTTAACACGTTTTATCTTTTATTAGATCAGATCGTTTAAAATGAGATGCACTTAGTGTTCCATTGATCCATAGTGAGAAGGTCCTCAAGGATGTAGAACATTTCACACAACAAGAACACATAACACATATTTACAAAAGGAAACGAAGTATGCTAATGTACCTTCCATACTCCTCATGCATGTGGAAATGGTCAAAAAATCTTAAACATATTTTCACTTGAAAAGTAATAACAAGCTTGTCACAAAACATGTAAATGTACAATGCGCTGAGGTGCATATAATAATTCTAGAATGTTGTAACAACGCATCATCAAAGAGATATCTACATCTACGTCATTACTCGGGAGAGGGGGGACTGTTACAAGTTAGGTTTTTTTTGTCACAAACAATTGGCTAGAAACCATTTATTAATGTCCACGAAAATTTTATTAACTAATCTTTCTAAAGCTATGCTTGAATTACTATTCATTGCAATGTTTGTGTCATCCGAAAACAAAACAACTTTGGCCTCTTGTAATGTTACTGGTGGAAGGTCACAGATATATATAGGAAAAAATAAGGGCACGGGAAAAAGAAAGGGCACAAGAAAAAGGGACCCCAAATGTGAACACTACATGTAATAAGATACAATTGAATGATGCCTGATAGCTTATTAAAGGATTCTTTCCTACAAAACCCTTTGTTTCTTGTCAGAGATACGATGTGAACTATTTTGAAGCATTCCCTTTCACTCCATAATGTTCTAAGTTACTTAAAAAGATACTGTGGTTTGTATGGTTGAATGCCTTTGGTAGGACACAAAATATTACCAGTAACCCATAATTTATTGTCCAATGAATAACATACTTTCTCACTGTATCTGTAGATAACCCTGTATCTTTGAAAACGCATTATTTGCAATCAAATGGTTGAAAGGTAGATTGTGTTTCACCTTTTACAAAACTTTCAAGACTGCTAGTAAAATTTTCAAGAATGCTAGCAAAAGTGGAATTCAATGGAAATTTGAAGGTATTTCATTACCTCCTTACTTATAAAAAGGCTGAACTTCAGCATGTCTCAACCATTGGGTAAATGTTCCGCTGATAGATGACTGGTTACACAATTGATTTAATATGTTCCTTAACTCAGAAAAAAACATTCTTTTAATTAATGACCCAAAAGTTTTTGGATATCAAGGTTTTTATGATAGACGTTAATTCTACTGGTGCAGTGTGAGTCATATCCATATTAGTGAAGTTATTTATAATGGATGGTCTGCAAGAGAAGTTACTTGTAATAGCTGGTCAGTGGATTCCACAACTGCAGTAACTAATCAAAATCTTGTTATGCTCCATATCGGGATAACTTTTCATACCACAACTCATACTTCTGTCTCCCAATCGAGTTTACATTGAAAGACAGAAGTACGTGGTTGTGACATTACGAGTTATACAAAATGGATCATTTCAAGATTTTGCTAAGTTATTACATTGTGGCCGATCTTCCTGAGATGTCTAGACAAGCGCAGAGGGTGGGGGGTCTGTCCGAGGCGTAGAGGAGCATCCGCCGCCAGTTGAGCACACTGATTGCAGCCACATGGAAATCATAGCTCATGTAGGCGAGAATGATGTCTGCCGTCAGTGTTCAGAGGCCATCCTCGGTTCCTGCAGGTGGCTGGGTGAATTTGTTGAAGACAGCTATCCTCACCCACGAGGTGGAAGCAGAGCTATCGTTTTGCAGCGTCGTTCCTAGAACCGATCGTGGTCCTCTGATTTGAAAATTAGTGGAAGGTCAAAACCAGGGCACAGACCATTCTGCGACGGTATCGGATACAAATTTCTCGACCTCTGCTATCGGGTGGAGAATTCTAGGGTGGCCCCTAATAGGCCAGGCGTGCACTACACGTAGAGAGCAACAAATAGGGTAGCGGAGTTCGTGTGGTGTACATATGTAATCGTAGAGGGAGACCAAAAGATGAATACACTAAACAGATTCAGAAGGATGTAGGTAGCAGTAGGTACTGGGAGATGAAGAAGCAAGCATAGGAAAGAGTAGCATGGAGAACTGCATCAAACCAGTCTCTGGACTGAAGACCACAACAACAACATATGTAGGACTTTTAGGATAGGCGGCCTAATGTGTTCTGATTCCAGGCAGCGTAGCATTCGTCATAGCAATTCGGAGAATAAAATGTTAACATAGCATTAGTTAACTGCAGGAAAATGTATGGAAAGGTCCGGAAACTAGTCTCGCTTATAAACAATAACAATGCCCACATACACGCTGGTGGTGGAGGTGTGTTTATAGACATAAAAAATACGATAATAACTAGTGAGATTAGCACGGATTCCGAATGCGAAATACTTTAGATGAATACAAGTACTGAAGGTGAATCAAACATGGTCATGGGATGTTTTTACAGTCGTTTCCTACGGAGCAGTAATGGCGGAACTTTTGAGCGGAGACTTTGAGAATATTTCACGTAAATTTAATAATAGTAGGCGGAGCTTCTACTGACTAGCTATAGACTGGGAGGTCAAGTCATTAGGACGGGTAGCAGAGACAGAAAATCAAGTGGAATTGTATTAAATGTCTTATCCAGAAGTTATCTTAAGCTGTGAATCAGAGAACCAACTCGTGAACGCAGCATCTTCGATATGCTGGTAATAAACAGACACGAACTTCTCGTTAGATCAGTAAACGGATCGAAGCTATCTGTCCAGACACTGTAATCACAATGGCACTGAAACGATGACGTCACAGAAAAGGTCTAAATACTAAACGTCTCTTTCTATAGTTGTTTTACAAGGAAGATCGTTCTGTAATGTCTCCATTAAATTGTCGCACGAAGACAAAATGTCTGATACCGAAATGAGTGCCCATAGGAGAGCAAACCAACCGAAATAGCTCAACAAGAATATGATTCTACACAGATGATGTGAAAGAACTTGTCCCCCTTCTAGCAGCAGTATACCGTAGCTCTTTGTAGGAGCGAAGCGTTCCTGATGATTAGAAAGAAGCACAGGCCATTCCCGTTTTTGACAAAGGTCGTCGAACAGGCGGCGGAACTATAGGCCTATATCTCTGACGTCGGTTAGTTGTAGGATTTTGGAACAAGATTTATGTTCGCGTATTATGACATTTCTCTAGACCGAAAATCTGCTGTGTAGAAATCAACATGGGTTCTAGAAACAACGCCCACGTGAAACCCAGCTCATTTTGCTCATCCATGAGACCCAGAAAGCAATAGCAGGTTGATGCTGTGTTCTTTGATTTCCGCAAGGCATTCGATTCGGCTCCCCACTGCCGCCTAATGAACAAACTGCGAGCGCACGGAATATCAGAACAACTTTGTGGGTGGACTGAGAGTTTCAAGCAAACAGAATGCAGCATACCATTATCAATGGAGAAAAGTCAGGTTCATTATACAGGGGAGTCCATTGATCGTGACCGGACCAAATATCTCACGAAATAAGTATCAAACGAAAAAACTACAAAGAATGAAACTTCTCTAGCTTGAAGGGGGAAACCAGATGGCGCTATGGTTGGCCTGCTAGATGGCGCTGCCATAGGTCAAACGGATATCAACTGCGGTTTTTTAAATGGTAACCCCCATTTTTATTACATATTCGTGTAGTACGTAAATAAAAATGAATGTTTTAGTTGGACCACTTTTTTCGCTTTGTGATAGATGGCGCTGTAATAGTCTCAAACATATGGCTCACAATTTTAGACGAACCGTTGGTAACAGGTAGGTTTTTAAATTAAAATACAGAACGTAGGTACGTTTGAACATTTTATTTCGGTTGTTCCAATGTGATACGTGTACCTTTGTGAACTTATCGTTTCTGAGAACGCATGCTGTTATAGCGTGATTACCTGCAAATACCACATTAAAGCAATACGTGCTCAAAATGATGTCCGTCAACCTCAATGCATTTGGCAATACGTGTAACGACAATCCTCTCAACAGCAGGTAGTTCACCATCCGTAATGTTCGCACGTGCATTGACAATGCGCTGACGCATGTTGTCAGGCGTTGTCGGTGGATCACGGTAGCAAATATCCTTCAACTTTCCCCACAGAAAGAAATCCTAGGACGTCAGATCCGGTGAAGGTGCGGGCCATTGTATGGTGCTTCGACGACCAATCCACCTGTCATGAAATATGCTATTCAATACCGCTTCAACCGCACGCGAGCTATGTCCCGGACATCCATCATGTTGGAAGTACATCGCCATTCTGTCATGCAGTGAAACATCTTGTAGTAACATCGGTAGAACATTACGTAGGAAATAAGTATACATTGCACCAATTAGATTGCCATCGATAAAATGGGGGCCAATTATCCTTCCTCCCATAATGCTGCGTCATACATTAACCCGCCAAGGTCGCTGATGTTCCACTTGTCGCAGCCATCGTGGATTTTCCGTTGCCCAATAGTGCATATTTTGCCGGTTTGCGTTACCGCTGTTGGTGAATGACGCTTCGTCTCTAAATAGAACGCGTTACAAAAACTCTATCACCGTCCCGTAATTTCTCTTGTGTCCAGTGTCAGAACTGTACACGACGTTCAAAGTCGTCGCCATGCAATTCCTGGTGCATAGAAATATGGTACGGGTACAATCGATGTTAGTGTAGCATTCTCAACACCGACGTTTTTAGATTCCCGATTCTCGCGCAATTTGTCTGCTACTGATGTGCGGACTAGCCGCGACAGCAGCTAAAACACCTACTTGGGCATCATCATTTGTTGCACGTCGTGGTTGACGTTTCACATGTGGCTGAACACTTCCTGTTTCTTTAAATAACGTAACTATCCGGCGAACGGTCCGGACACTTGGATGATGTCGTCCAGGATATCGAGCAGCAATAGCCATACGTCAACACGATATCGACCTTTTCCGCAATAGGTAAACGGTCCATTTTAACACGGGTAATGTATCACGAAGCAAATACCGTCCGTACTGGCAGAATGTTACGTGATACCACGCCCTTATACGTTTGTGACTATTACAGCGCCATCTGTTACAAAGCGAAAAAAGTGGTCCAACTAAAACATTCATAATTCTTTACGTTCCACTCGAATATGTAATAAAAACCATACAGCCAACCATACAGCCATCTGTTTTCCCCCTTCAAGCTATACGAGTTTCGTTCTTTGTAGTTTTCGTTTGATGCTTATTTCGTGAGATATTTGCCCCGGTCACTATCAATGGACCACCATATATATATATATATATATATATATATATATATATATATATATATATATATATATATAGGGGACATCGGAAGTTCCATGAGGCTTTTCACGAATGATGCAGTTATGCACGGTGCAGCAGTGGCAGTTGACTCGCAACATAAATAAATGTTGCGTATTGAAAATACATAGACCGAAAGACCCATTATTGCATGATGATACGATTGCAGAACAATCACTGGAAGCAGTTATTTACACAACATATCTAGGAGTATGCATGTGGAATGACTGGAAGTGGAACGACCATATAAAAGTAACCGCAGAAAAGGCAGATACCAGACTGTGCTTCACTGGAAGAATACTCACAAAATGTAGTCCACCAACAAAGGAGGCAGCTTACAAAACCCTCGTTCGAATGATACTCGACTATTGCTCGTCACTACGGAATCAATACAGACGGGATTGATAGAAAAAAAATAGAAGATCCACAGGAGAGCACCACTTTTCATTATATGTTCATTTAGTAAGCACGAAAAGGTCACAGAGATGATAAACCAGGTCTAGTGGCAGACGCTACAAGGGAGGCGTTCTGCATCTCGGTTTGGTTTACTATTAATGTTCCTAGAAAAGTCAACGAATATAATGCTTCCTGCTAAGCAGTGCTGTGTTTCTGGGGGAACGCTGGGGGATGCGTACCCCTAAACATTTTCGTCGACAAAGTAATTTTTTTACTATGTTGAGAACTTTGAAGAATGCCAAAGATTTATTTCACGGACGTAAATTTTTTATTTCATTTTTCGTATTGGTAACTGCAATACGAACGATAACAATACAGTTTTTGTGGGGAAAGCGATGTCATTGACTGGAGGGTTGATTGGACTCACCTGTTTCATCTGAGGTGTATTATAGTCAATTGAAGTGTACGATACCATTTCCTTTTATTGTTCAGGAGTTGATGGGAATCGCATGCTTCATTTGAAGTGATGGTAAACTGTAGTGTTCGATACCACATTCTCTTGTATGTTTGGGTGTTTCTCGGTATCGCCTGCTTCATTTGAGCTAGAGTCAACTGAAGAGTCCGATACATTTTTTTTAGTTCGACATGTTGATGTCGTCATGGCTAAAAGCAGACGGGTGGTATCCCATGCTTCAGTAATAAGTAATTTTCGCTGCATTATAGCCAATGTCGGAGTACCCTCAAACTTTTTTTCAGAAAAAAAGCACTGCTCTTGAGTATACACTCCTGGAAATGGAAAAAAAACACATTGACACCGGTGTGTCAGACCCACCATACTTGCTCCGGACACTGCGAGAGGGCTGTACAAGCAATGATCACACGCACGGCACAGCGGACACACCAGGAACCGCGGTGTTGGCCGTCGAATGGCGCTAGCTGCGCAGCATTTGTGCACCGCCGCCGTCAGTGTCAGCCAGTTTGCCGTGGCATACGGAGCTCCATCGCAGTCTTTAACACTGGTAGCATGCCGCGACAGCGTGGACGTGAACCGTATGTGCAGTTGACGGACTTTGAGCGAGGGCGTATAGTGGGCATGCGGGAGGCCGGGTGGACGTACCGCCGAATTGCTCAACACGTGGGGCGTGAGGTCTCCACAGTACATCGATGTTGTCGCCAGTGGTCGGCGGAAGGTGCACGTGCCCGTCGACCTGGGACCGGACCGCAGCGACGCACGGATGCACGCCAAGACCGTAGGATCCTACGCAGTGCCGTAGGGGACCGCACCGCCACTTGCCAGCAAATTAGGGACACTGTTGCTCCTGGGGTATCGGCGAGGACCATTCGCAACCGTCTCCATGAAGCTGGGCTACGGTCCCGCACACCGTTAGGCCGTCTTCCGCTCACGCCCCAACATCGTGCAGCCCGCCTCCAGTGGTGTCGCGACAGGCGTGAATGGAGGGACGAATGGAGACGTGTCGTCTTCAGCGATGAGAGTCGCTTCTGCCTTGGTGCCAATGATGGTCGTATGCGTGTTTGGCGCCGTGCAGGTGAGCGCCACAATGAGGACTGCATACGACCGAGGCACACAGGGCCAACACCCGGCATCATGGTGTGGGGAGCGATCTCCTACACTGGCCGTACACCACTGGTGATCGTCGAGGGGACACTGAATAGTGCACGGTACATCCAAACCGTCATCGAACCCATCGTTCTACCATTCCTAGACCGGCAAGGGAACTTGCTGTTCCAACAGGACAATGCACGTCCGCATGTATCCCGTGTCACCCAACGTGCTCTAGAAGGTGTAAGTCAACTACCCTGGCCAGCAAGATCTCCGGATCTGTCCCCCATTGAGCATGTTTTGGACTGGATGAAGCGTCGTCTCACGCGGTCTGCACGTCCAGCACGAACGCTGGTCCAACTGAGGCGCCAGGTGGAAATGGCATGGCAAGCCGTTCCACAGGACTACATCCAGCATCTCTACGATCGTCTCCATGGGAGAATAGCAGCCTGCATTGCTGCGAAAGGTGGATATACACTGTACTAGTGCCGACATTGTGCATGCTCTGTTGCCTGTGTCTATGTGCCTGTGGTTCTGTCAGTGTGATCATGTGATGTATCTGACCCCAGGAATGTGTCAATAAAGTTTCCCCTTCCTGGGACAATGAATTCACGGTGTTCTTATTTCAATTTCCAGGAGTGTATATTGCGAAAAGAGCATGCAGATAAAATTGGTTCGATTCGAGCTCACAGGGAGGCTTCCCGCGAATTATTCGCGACTGGAACAGGAAGGGAGAGAAGTGACCCTCGTACACAAAGTTCCTTGTTAAATACAGATATGGATGCATAAGTAGAATTGATAGTTAAATACGTCTTTTATGGCACAAGGACTGTCAGTAACCAAAATCGATTGTCAAAAAAAATTACCGTTATATAGTGCGTGAAGCAGTTTCTAAGAAAATAATAGCTTGTTAAGGAAAAATAACTCTGGCATGAACAGATCTTAAAGAAATATAGAAAGAAAGGTTAAAATGATAACATAAATAACAGAGAAACTGATTTTCAACACAGACAAGAAAGTGTACACAGTCGAATGTGGTAGTAATAAATAAATTCACCTTTCAATTTTCGAGAAGCTCCAGTTTTTCTGTAAACTATGATCCTACTAGAATAACAATTAAATGAAGTAGGCATAACAACAGACATAAGTATTAATGCTGGCTGGTCCAATAGCAACTGAAATAAACATACCTTTGTCAACATTAAGGGTCAAATAATATAAGCTATGTGCTCATTAATTACATATGCAAAGTTAAAACATGTTTGACAAAAGGAGTTAAATTATTGTTGAACTAGTGGAGGCATGTCAGAGGAAAAGAATGTAGCAATAGCATGGGCTACACTAACTCAAAGGAAGACTTGAATAACTTTGCTTAAAATCTATTGTCCATAGAGTATGAAATCTCCTTCAGAGTAATTCATTGATGTGTATGTATTAAGCTGGTGCGTAAGTTTGTAACTTCTTGTTATGCATGTTAGTATACTCGTCACTTTTTAATTGTAGTTCGCTGTTGCTCATGAGGGTATTTTTGATCCGTCGTTTAAACTACAAAAATGCGTGAATTTTTCACCAGACGCGTTTCGCTTTATTGAGGTAAAGCATAATCAGTGGTCTGTAGTTAAGTTATTTACATTTTGATTTGCTTTTCAGATCGAAAAACAGTTCGTTAAGAATAGGCTTATCTGTATTTACGGTGATTTTTTGACTGATTTCTCGCTTACATCGGGAAATGCTGTGTGCTAACACATCGTTGTTTTTCTGTGCTAGACACTGATAATTTTGGTCAAATTTTTAGATGTTCTGCAGCACTATGCATTTCTCACAACACACTTTAATGCACACACCTGTATTCCGTTTGTTTTTGTACTTCAAGTGTGTGTTGCTGTTTGTGTTTTTGTACGGTAACCAGCATAACCTTGCCACTATTTTGTCTTTGACCTACAATTTAAAAAAAAAATTAGATTATTGTATGTGTGTAATTCTATTCAAGTATATTTCTGTATAAGAGCAGACAAGGAATAGCGATGGAGAGAATATTTTTTTATGTGAGGGGGAAACTATGATTAGTGGACATAAGTATATAGCAGTATGATGGAGTGTGAGTTAGAGCGGAAGCTGAGGAGCGAGAAGTGAAATGAAGCTGCGAGTGGTGGGGGGGGGGGGGGAGGGGGGGGGGACAGAATACAACAACTAAACAAAGACATAAATACTGTACGCAGAAACATAAAGATCCTAATAGAAGAAGAACAAGAAAACACACTCAACGTTTTAGACATAACCATAAGAAAAGACAATAATAAACACACATATGACATACACAGAAAACCCACAACAGGTGACATTGTCTTAAATGAAACTTCAAACCCACAGAACCACAAACAAACAGCAATCAGATACATGTTAAACAGGCTGAACAGGATCCCCCTAAACACTTCTAATTACCAGAAAGAATTATCCATTATAAAATATATAGCATAAAAATGGACACAAAGAAACAATGGTAGACAAACTAACAAAAAAATAAAGAGACAAATAATGAAAAAAAAGTAACCAAACCACAATAACTCGTACAACTTGCACTACAACAAAAAAAATGGCATATAATGATCTACCACAACAAATTCACTCGTAAAATAGAAAACATATTCAAAAAACAAGGCATAAACATTGCTTACAAAACAAACAATTCCATACAAAAGAACATCCAAAAACTAAAATCAAAACCAGACAGATACCAACAATGTGGTATCTATCAGCTCAGTTGCAGAGATTGTGAGAAGATGAACATCGGAAAGACTGGCAGGATGTTTGACACAAGATATAAAAAACACATCAGAGCGTTCACATACAGTACAAATCATTCAACATTTTTGGATCATCTAAACGAAGAACACCATAGACCAAGCAATATTGAAAACGATATGAATATCATAAAAATCAATAAAGGCAGACATCTCCTCCCTGCTGTTGTGGTCTTCAGTCCTCAGACTGGTTTGATACAGCTCTCCATGCTACTCTATCCTGTGCAAGCTTTTTCATCTCCCAGTACCTACTGCAACCTACATCCTTCTGAATCTGCTTAGTGTATTCATCTCTTGGTCTCCCTCTACGATTTTTACCCTCCACGCTGCCCTCCAATACTAAATTGGTGATCCCTTGATGCCTCAGAACATGTCCTACCAACCGATCCCTTCTTCTGGTCAAGTTGTGCCACAAACTTCTCTTCTCCCCAATCCTATTCAATACTTCCTCATTAGTTATGTGATCTACCCATCTAATCTTCAGCATTCTTCTGTAGCACCACATTTCGAAAGCTTCTATTCTCTTCTTGCCCAAACTATTTATCGTCCATGTTTCACTTCCATACATGGCTACACTCCATACAAATACTTTCAGAAATGACTTCCTGACACTTAAATCAATACTGGATGTTAACAAATTTCTCTTCTTCAGAAACGCTTTCCTTGCCATTGCCAGTCTACATTTTATATCCTCTCTACTTCGACCATCATCAGTTATTTTGCTCCCCAAATAGCAAAACTCCTTTACTACTTTAAGTTTCTCATTTCCTAATCTAATTCCCTCAGCATCACCCGACTTAATTAGACTACATTCCAATATCCTCATTTTGCTTTTGTTGATGTTCATCTTATATCCTCCTTTCAAGACACTGTCCATTCCATTCATCTGCTCTTCCAAGTCCTTTGCTGTCTCTGACAGAATTACAATGTCATCGGCGAACCTCAAAGTTTTTATTTCTTCTCCATGGATTTTAATACCTACTCCGAATTTTTCTTTTGTTTCCTTTACTGCTTGCTCAATATACAGATTGAACAACATTGGGGAGAGGCTACAACCGTGTCTCACTCCCTTCCCAACCACTGCTTCCCTTTCATGTTCCTCGACTCTTATAACTGCCATCTAGTTGCTGTACAAACTGTAAATAGCCTTTCGCTCCCTGTATTTTTACCCTGCCACCTTTAGAATTTGAAAGAGAGTATTCCAGTCAACATTGTCAAAAGCTTTCTCTAAGTTTACAAATGCTAGAAACGTAGGTTTGCCTTTCCTTAATCTTTCTTCTAAGATAAGTCGTAAGGTCAGCATTGCCTCACGTGTTCCAGTGTTTCTACGGAATCCAAACTGATCTTCCCCGAGGTTGGCTTCTACTAGTTTTTCCATTCGTCTGTAAAGAATTCGTGTTAGTATTTTGCAGCTGTGACTTATTAAACTGATAGTTCGGTAATTTTCACATCTGTCAACACCTGCTTTCTTTGGGATTGGAATTATTATATTCTTCTTGAAGTCTGAGGGTATTTCGCCTGTTTTATACATCTTGCTTACCAGATGGTAGAGTTTTGTCAGGACTGGCTCTCCCAGGGCTGTCAGTAGTTCCAATGGAATGTCGTCTACTCCCGGGGCCTTGTTTCGACTCAGGTCTTTCAGTGCTCTGTCAAACTCTTCACGCAGTATCGTATCTCCCATTTTATCTTCATCTACATCCTCTTCCATTTCCATAATATTGTCCTCAAGTACATCGCCCTTGTATAGACCCTCTATATACTCCTTCCACCTTTCTGCTTTCCCTTCTTTGCTTAGAACTGGGTTTCCATCTGAGCTCTTGATATTCATTAATTCCCACTATATCTAACTTTAACCTATCCATTTCCCTTTTTAAATTTTCTAACCTACCTGCCCGATTAAGGGATCTGACATTCCACGCTCCGATCCGTAGAACGCCAGTTTTCTTTCTCCTGATAACGACTTCCTCTTGAGTAGTCCCCGCCCGGAGATCCGAATGGGGGACTATTTTACCTCCGGAATATTTTACCCAAGAGGACGCCATCATCATTTAATCATACGGTAAAGCTGCATGCCCTCGGGAAAAATTACGGCTGTAGTTTCCCCTTGCTTTCAGCCATTCGCAGTACCAGCACAGCAAGGCCGTTTTGGTTATTGTTACAAGGCCAGATCAGTCAATCATCCAGACTATTGCCCTTGCAACTACTGAAAAGGCTGCTGCCCCTCTTCAGGAACCACACGTTTGTCTGGCCTCTCAACAGATACCCCTCCGTTGTGGTTGCACCTACGGTACGGCTATCTGTATCGCTGAGGCACGCAAGCCTCCCCACCAACGGCAAGGTCCATGGTTCATGGGAGGTGAATTTCGTAAAAGGGAGCCACTTTCAAAAAAGATATTGCCAGTACTACAGTATTTCCATGTTGAAAATGAAAAAATACATAAGCTTAACTTGAAATGCCTAAATTGGCACCATTCAGCAAATTCATCTCTCTCTCTTTCTCTCTCTCTCTCTCTCTCTCTCTCTCTCTCTTTCTCGCTCGTGCTCTCATGCCATATTCAAAAGTTAGGGAACGGTCTGATTTATTCATCAAAAATACGTAAAGATATTGATCATACTCAGTATTTTCATGTCAGAAACACATCTGAATTGCGTAAATGGACTCCATGTCCAAAAGTATGTGAACAATCTGAATGGTTCTCTTTGTTGAAAACTGTTTGTACGGTAATACCCACAGAAACTTGAAACTTCTTGGGAGATTAAAACTGTGTGCCGGACCGAGACTCGAACTCGAGACCTTTGCCTTTCGCGGGCAAGTGCTTTACCATCTGAGTTACCCAAGCACGACTCACGCCCCGTCCTCACAGCTTTATTTCTGCCAGTACTCCTCTCCTACCCACAGAACCCAAGTAAAGATCGAAGTAGTTTCTTGCGTTTCGTACAGCTTCTAATTTCTGCGGATCCGGCTCACTGACGCTGACGAGATAACACGTCCTAAAACTTGGACTTTCTTTTGAGCGAATTCCGACTTTTGCAAACTGAGTGCAACTCCAGCTGATTCAGATGTATTCAAAACCTGAACGAGGGTAAACATGTGCTCTTCCCACGAACGAGATGCAATTAAATCGTCATCTATGTACACGATTACGTCCTGTAAGAGTTCCTCTCCAAGAATCTCATGTAGAGCTCTTACCAATGCTGCTGACGTAATGTTTAAGCCGGCTGGCATTCGTTTGAAACGATAACACCGTCCACTGTACAAAATCGCAGCATACTTTCGGTTTCACTCTTGATGTTCCAGTTTCCAATAGCTACTTGTCATGTCAAGATACTAAGGTAACAAAAAAAAGTACCTGCAAACTTATGCAAACTCTCCTCTATGTTTGCGGACTGATCTCTCTGGTGCAAAATATTGCGAGCGTCCAGCACAAGCCTACAGATCCATCTTTCTTCATGATTGGATGGATCGGATTGCAATATTCACTGTATGATCTTCCAGTTATGTCATTTTTCACCATGTGTTTAATCTCCTCTCCCACGCCCT
Source organism: Schistocerca piceifrons (assembly GCF_021461385.2). NCBI lineage: Eukaryota > Metazoa > Arthropoda > Insecta > Orthoptera > Acrididae > Schistocerca > Schistocerca piceifrons. The sequence goes on from NC_060138.1 coordinate 1,044,114,291, forward strand.
CTCTTCTAGTTACTGGTATTCGAATATGATTTAATTTTAAATGGTTCACGTGGCAACACTTTTATATGACGTTTACATACCTTCATAAGTCCCGGTTTGTTGAAAATACCGGGTGATCAAAAAGTCAGTATAAATTTGAAAACTGAATAAATCACGGAATAATGTAGATAGAGAGGTACAAATTGACACACATGCTTGGAATGACATGGGGTTTTATTAGAACCAAAAAAAGACAAACGTTCAAAAAATGTCCGACAGATGGCGCTTCATGTGATCAGAATAGCAATAATTAGCATAACAAAGTAAGACAAAGCAAAGATGATGTTCTTCACAGGAAATGCTCAATATGTCCACCGTCATTCCTCAACAATAGCTGTAGTCGAGGAATAATGTTGTCAACAGCACTGTAAAGCATGTCCGGAGTTATGGTGAGGCATTGGCGTCGGATGTTGTCTTTCAGCATCCCTAGAAATGTCGGTCGATCACGATACACTTGCGACTTCAGGTAACCCCAAAGCCAATAATCGCACGGACTGAGGTCTGGGGACATGGGAGGCCAAGCATGACGAAAGTGGCGGCTGAGCACACGATCATCACCAAACGACGCGCGCAAGAGATCTTTCACGCGTCTAGCAATATGGTGTGTTGTTGTGGTTCTAATAAAACCCCATGTCATTCCAAGCACGTGTGCCAATTTTTACCTCTCTATCTACATTATTCCGAGGTTTATTAAGTTTTCAAATTTATACTGACTTTTTGATCACCCGGTACTTTAGCATGCATACGTAAAACTTTTTGTAAAACTTCTTCATAAGAAGCGGGCAAGTTCCTTAAGCCATCTATTTTTTCCTGAATTTTTGACATGACGTCTCTAACTTCTTCAAGCTTTTCTCTGGACACATTATCTTTCATATATACTGGCGCTTCAGTTTCGTCATCTGTTTTCTTCTGAATCACACTAATTCCTAATTTTTGCAGATAAGTCCTCCTTTTCTTCTACTAAACCGACGAAATTAACCACCAATTCATCATCCCCATCACAGATACTTAAACATCCTCTTCCATAACCAGTCTTAAATCTTCTTTCTGCTAGACAGTCATTGCCAAAAATCCAATACACAGTCAAAGAATCAAGAATCAATACCACCACGTTGAAATGTCTATCTAAAATCTTGCATCTAATGGGTGCCTGTCCAGTAAGAGCACGACTTCTGTGCCCAGGTGCTGTAATGATATGCACACTATTGAGAGGGAAAACAGGTACCTCTTCTGTTTCACGGAGCTGTTCATTCAAACATTTAGAGATCGCCGTAGTATCGCTACCAGAATCCAAAAATATGCAATTTTCCGACCAGTTACGCTAAGTTCTGTCACAGGATTCAACACTTCATCTACGTCATGTGTATCTCCTCTCAGCAGTTCAGCCCTAATATCTGCAGTTTCACATTTAATCATTTGTATTCTCCTATTTGACCCACTAGACTGCTCAGACGTCCCGGAGAGGGTCTTATCCGAAACTACTTGTAGTTTACAGGAGATCGCGCGTGTTGTCTATGTCTGTCATCTGTATCTCTGAGTGGCAAACGATCCAGAACTCTACCATCACCTATTGTCTGCTGGTTACGACTACCAGAATCATTTTCTCTGCCTTCATCGTTTCGAATTTGTTCATCATTAGCCGGTAAATTCTCCAACGTTCATCCCCTCGTGTGTCGTTGTGTCGCTGTTGATTGTTGCGTTGTTGGTCCCACGATTGACGTCCGTAATTATCTTTCCGCGGTGCATCATTTCGATAAAACTGTTGATTACGATGAGTCGAATTTCGCTCGGTTCCTCTCGGCGTTTCTTCATTATCTGGTTCTTCTAAACGATCAATAACATTTAATAACTCCCCAAAATCATCAAATATTCGCGACACTGTTTCCCTTTTTTTTAGTAAATGCTTTATCAAAATTATGATCAAATCATCATCACTAATAGGACCGTCAAGATAACAATTGCGCTCCCAGTGTTTTTGATGAAGTTCGTTGTTTCTCGCCCGACCAGTATTTGCGGAGAAACGCACTTTCAAAGCCTGCATATGTAGTATACTGATCGGATACACGGTTTCCCCATATCCTAGCACCTGCATTCATGGTCTTACACAAATGTCGATTTTTTCTGATTCATTTTGAATTCGTGCTCACTGTTAACAAGATTTTTACAACAACCTTTACCACGATTTTCTCGCATTTGACATTTCTGTTTCTTGTCTTTCTTGCCAGATAGTGTTTGTATCTACTGTGGTATGAGATATTATTACATTCATCATTGTGTCTTCCAGTCTGTATTTTTGATTCTAGATCGGAACATTGTTGTTCCACACCTGATACTACTTTGACTGATTTTTTATCTTCCTCACACGCAGTTTGAACTCGAACTGCCTCATTATTTGTAACGGCGCTGCTCAGTGAAACTTGTTTTTCTACTTCCGTTCGTGGGTTGACGTGTTTCTGTATCTCAGTTACATCTGATTCCATCTTTTGACGCTGTATTGTAACCTTGTGCATGAATTCCGATTGTTTCTCATCAGCTGGTTTCCTACATTCCTGAGCGAAATTATTAAACTGACTTTGAAACTCATTACGAAAAATTCATCATATTTTGATCTAACATTCTGTCCAGTTTTTACTTTTTTCTTAGAATATTTTGTTCAGATTTCGCTCATGATCATCAAGATTTTTGTTCAAATCAGAGTTCATTTTTTGTAAAAACTGCATCAGTACGTCCTCTCTTCTTACAACCTCAACCCTATTGTTATCTGTTACTGCCTCACAGGGTTCAACATTTACATTCTAATTGGTATTTTCGCTTCCTGGAACATCCACATTTTGAATTCTATCACATAGTTCTGATTCAGTAACAAGATCCACTGTCCTGATAAACACTGTCCTCTCCGTCGATTATGTTACCATTCTCTGTTTGATTAGACATTGTTGTTCAACTGTATACTGCACACGCAAATTATAATTAAAATGAGATTATTCACCGCCTATCATTCTTTTCCTGACCAACGTTGCTTGGAAGTCGAGGCGCCGCTAAAACGTCTAATTCAATCGCCATACGTATACGCTGGCAATCAGGTCCCGGATCCAACCTTTGTTGCAGGATGCGTCGTCCTTGTCAATGGTCCCCATGTATAACGACCCAGTCGACCATGTATTCCATCAGGCCCGCTATATCAGATCGCTGTCCCTCCTTACTTTTCCTACAAACTTTCCGTGGAGTTAATCTCATTAAATAATTCCTCCAGGCACATTATGATGATTCCGGTCTCGTAAACTGACATACGGCCGGGAGAGCGGTGTGTTGACCACATGCCCCTCCATATCCGCATCCAGTGACGCCTGTGGGCTATGGATGACACGGCGGCCAGTCGGTGCCGTTGGACCTTCCAAGTCCTGTTCAGACGGAGTTTAGTTTTTTTTATACTATGATGATAGTTTCAAGTGTGAAAAACGATTGTTCAGGGGTCACGAATTATAAGTTATTCGAACACTCAGTAAACATTAACACTTCTGATAACATGCATAATTTTAATCTACATGCCACAATTTGCTACTTATCCATCCATACTGATACTTAAGCAACGACCGACCACGGCACGGACACGCTATAAAAGCATTAAGATGGCTACAGAGCAGTGCCGACGAATGCACTATCCAAGCTTGGTACACTCCGCCCTGGCCGAGAGCCCAACTACAACTAATTCGCATCACAATACCAACTGGTCTCTAGCGTATTGTCAATATGCAAATGTGTGTGTGTGTGTGTGTGTGTGTATACGCTTCGACTGCTTGATTCATGAGGTTTTTTTTTTTTTTTTTAAATTTTCCCACCAATGAGATGTCACTGAGAAGGAGACATGGCCTGTCATGCCGTTGATGCAAAGATCATGACTTGCGATGTTGTGTTCATGGTCAGTGACCACATATTGCATCATCACTGTTCAAGGTTGGTCAAAATGTTTTGGAGTCCCAATGGGCATACTACCGCTAACGATTATTAAATGTATCTGTAGGTTTTGACAAATTTTCATGCGTGACACTGTTGTTTTAACTATAATTTTGATTTTTATTATTGCTGGACTCGTTTTGCTGTGTTTAACATCTACTGTTTCTTTCTAATGCTATAACTTTATAGTTTTAATTTTATCCATGGGGTGGAGTTTCTCATAAACATGATTAACTTTCTAGTTTCAGCCAAATGAATTGCTATTCTTTAGTGTAAAATTATGTAAGATAATTCACAAATTCATGATATTTAATTTCGTTTTGCTCTTAATGTATCCTAAGTTTCAGAATGTAACGGGGAGAATATTAAAACAATAAGTGTTATTAACTGATCCAAGCAGTCTGTCAGAAAAGTTTTCATACATGCCCCTTTGTGACTCACCACATTGAAAAACCTTTATAAGGAATTGTTTACAGTCATAATATCTAAATGCTATTTCATGAATTGTAATTTTCTTGATAGTAAGTTCTGCTATGATAAAACTGAGTGTAGATTACTTTCCTAACACTTATCTTCATTGCTATAACTTTATAGGTTTCATCATAAGTTATTAGCAGCAAGTTTATGTGGCTTCCTCATTGATAAAGGAACATTAGTTATAGAAAAGAGTGTTCTTAATAGTCTGTATTGTAATCACTTATGAGAATCTTTGAATTGTAATTTGTATATATATTGAACAGTAGAGTTTCAAATTTAATCATTTTCAATTGCTCAAAAGATATGAAAATATTTTTGTTACCTAAATATATTCTACTATAATGGAATGTCTGTTTTTGAGTTTAAGTGACAAGACAGGTACATTTGAATTGCATGTTAGTAGGCTTCTGTTTCATATTTGTCATATTTAGCACCTTTTCTCATGAGATATTGCTCATTCTAACTTACTGGAATCTTTCATAACACCAAAATCATCCTTAAGACTTCTTAAATACTGTTTCATAATACTACTTAAATCCATTAAGACACAAAAACTATTTTCATCAGTACCTTGATAGATCAAATGTTGTGAACAATGACCATACAACATAACCCTTTTTGATAATATTGGCTTTAGCATGTAGAAACTTACAAAACAAACTTTTCTCATTGCAACAGCTCTCTACAGTGCCACATTGCTAATATTCACGTACTGACTACTCATAAATAGATATTTAGCTGTGATCACATTCAGTTTATATCTCTTGAAGCTAGTCTTTTTCCAGTCTCGATGTTCATGGGTGACATTGTATTACTATTTTTTGATCTTTTTGAGGAATAGATACTCACAAAAAGGAAACGCACCATTACTAAGGCAGCGAAGAACAAAGAAATGTTTTTTCTACAAAATTATTTTGGAGAATACAGCATATTAGATAAACTCTCAACAATCATAGAAATGAGACCAAATTCTTACAAAAATTCAGTATAATCCTGTATTGAAAAATACCTAGTGAATAAATAAATGTGATCAATCGCCATAAATTTAAAATTACATGTGTCTGAGAACATAGTGGATAAATTTTAAAAGATATAAAACAATTATGTCACTCAACATCTCTAATACTTAAATGTCTCATTGGTAAACCTAGGCTCAGGAGTTAATCTCTGATCCTAGCGTTTTTCTACCAATACATGGTGCATATGAAAAAGTCGAATAGCGCTGTTGTTTGGATTCCACATTTAACTGTCTCCTACATTTTCTAGACATTTCTCAGGAAGAATAAAGCCAAGTACATGTCATCTCCAGAAGATATTGACGGTTTGTAGAGTTTTAGTTCAATCTAGACAACTAATTCTTAACACAATAGATCGTTATACAGTCCAGAAATAGAAAGTATGAAAGAATAAGAAAACAACTGCACATCAAGCAGGTGATGTGTACTCGAGCCTTGATCCTCCTCTACAAGTTTCACCCTCCCCCCTGCCCCACGAACACTCACACTTCCCTACATTACAAAATTGAAAATTCCTTGCTGCCACAGTATATGCTATCCACCAGACCCTTCTGTTAGTCTAGTTGTACTATAAATAGCGTTTTTCCTCAATTCAGTTCAGTACCTTCTCATTACTTGTCTGTTGTATTCATGTAGCATTCAACCTTCTCCTGTATCAGCATATTTCCTGAGTTTATATTCTCTTATTTTCTGAACCATTTATCATCAACGTTTCACATCTATACAAGGCTACACTTTAGTCATATATCTTCATAAAAGACTTCCTAGTATTTGGATTTATGTTCATTATTGAACTCTTCTTTTTCAGAAACGCTGTTCTTGCTATTTCCAATCTGCATTTCATATCCTCTCCACTTCAGCCATCAGTATACAATTTGCTGTCTAAATAGCAGAAGTCATCTAGTACTTTTGGTGTATCATTTCCTATTCTGCTAGCCTCAGAATCCTGTGATTTAATTTTACCATTTCCATATATATTTATTTCACTTTTGTTGATGTTCATCTTACTTAGAACATATTTTCAATATATTATCCATTCCATACAACTGTTCTCCCAAGTCCTTTGCCATCTCTGACAGAATTACAAAGTAATAAGCAAATTTCAAAGTTTTTACATCCTCTTCAACTTTAATTCACTTTCCAATTTTCCTTCACAACAATATAGAGTTGGATAAGAGCAAGGATAACCTAAAATCCTGCTTCATTCCCTTTTCAACTGCATAACAAACGAATTTCATATTTGTAGCTAGTACTCTGCATAATTCTCTCAGGAAATGTACTGCTCTTGCTCAGCGTGTGTCCTGACTTTTAACATTAAAAGTATATTGTGCCACAGTGCCCAGTGGAGTCGCAATATGTTCTAAACTGAATTTATGGCTGAATTAGTTCCATTTTTAACTATTATTGATGATGCTTCACCGGAGATGAAATGTCTCTGCTCGTTTTAAAAAATTTGTGTCACCTATTGTTGCTTACATAGTGCACTGATGTATAAAGGAACTTATTAAACAGACACAACAATTAAAAATAAAAGAATTTATGTTAACAGTGAAAACATTTACACCAATAAAAAACGGACAATCATGCCCTGAAGCAAAGGCCCCACATGAAAGATTTTTATTCAGTTACTACACAACACGTACATGTTATATGATCTTAATCTCAGAATGCTACTTTATGGAATGATTGTGCCAGGCAATCTTAGTAGCTTTTATAGCTTCAGTGTAGACATGCAGTTGCACATGGAGAAAATCGTGGGTCTCATGACACCTTGGAAGATAATGCATCATATTTTCACACTACTGATCTCACAGTGAAGAGCTGATCCATTACTGATAGCAATATGTTTCTGGGAGACTGGAGTTCATACGTTAGAGTAGTTTGTTTTTAGTTAATAGTTTTTTTGTTGTATAGTGTTTACCATGTCAAAAAATGCAAATCAAACTATGGTAGTTATGGGAATATCTGTTACAAACAAGTTTTCTTGCCTGGCCATCCTCCGCAGCAAGGACAATAATATTGGTTTTGTAAATAAAAACACCTTTTTTTGCTGCGCTGTATTTTATTTTTCCGAGAAACGTTTCGCCTTTTTCAATGAAAGGCATCGTCAGTGGGATCTATAATAGAACGATGTAGTTTTGATATGTTTTATTTGTAGAATATAAAACAGTTCACATCTCGTTTTCTACATAATAAGTGATTACTTACGGTTCTTAGCGATTCTGTTGGTATCTGCGTTTCCTCTCACCTGGCCATATGCTGGAGGTCACATTACCGTTCTAAATATGTAACATAAGCGTGTTTTTATGTTCCACACTTTTTTCATCCCACATTTTATCTTGTTAGCTTCTATTGTCGTGGAAAAAGATGAAAATTGTGAAGAAAAAAGTTTGGAACATAAAAAAGGCTTATGTTTCATATCTAGAACTGTAGTACGGCCTCCAGCATATGACCAGATGAGAGGAAACTCAGTTGCCAACTGTTATTGTTGTGCTCTTCAGTCAGGAGACTGGTTTGATACAGCTCTCCATGCTACTCCATCCCGTGCAAGCCCCTTCATCTCCGAATAACTACTACAACTTACATCCTCTACGATTTTTACCCTCCATGCTTCCCTCCTGTACTAAACTGGTTATCCCTTGATGCCTCATAACGTGTTCTACCAACCGATCCCTTTTTCTTATCAAGTTGTGCCACAAATTCCTCTTCTCCCCAATTCTATTCAACACCTCCTCATTAGTTACGTGATCTACCCATCTAATATTCAGCATTCTTCTGTAGCACCATATTTCGACAGTTTCTATTCTCTTTTTGTCTAAACTGTTTATCGTCCATGTTTCACTTCCATACATGGCTACACTCCATACAAATACTTTCAGAAAAGACTTCCTGACACTTAAATCTATACTCGATGTTAACAAATTTCTCTTAGTCAGAAACGATTTCCTTGCCATAGCCAGTCTACATTTTATACCCTCTCTACTCCGACCATCATCAGTTATTTTGCTCCCCAAATAACAAAACTCACTTACTACTTTAAGTGTCTCATTTCCTAATCTAATACCCTCAGCATCACCTGATTTAATTCGGCTACATTCCATTATCCTCGTTTTGCTTTTGTTGATATTCATCTAATATCCTCCTTTCAAAACACTGTCCATTTCGTTCAGCTACTCTTCCAGGTCCTTTGATGTCTCTTGACAGAATTACAATGTCGTTGGCAAACCCCAAAGTTTTTATTTCTTCTCAATGGATTTTAATTCCTACTCCGAATTTTTCTTTTGTTTCCTTTTCTGCTTGCTCAATATACAGATTTAATAACATCGGGGAGAGGCTACAACTCTGTCTCACTCCCTTCTCAACCACTGCCTCCCTTTCCTGCCCCTCGACCCTTATAACTGCCATCTGGTTTCTGTACAAATAGTAAATAGCCTTTCGCTCCCTGTATTTTACGCCTATCACTTCAGAATTTGAAAGAGAGTATTACAGTCAACATTGTCAAAAGCTTTCTCTAAGTCTCCAATTGCTAGAAACGGAGGTTTGCCTTTCCTTAACCTACTTTCTAAGATAAGTCGTAGGGTCAGTATTGCCTCGCGTGTTCCGACATTTCTGTGGGATCCAAACTGATCTTCACAAGGTCGGCTTCTACCAGTTTTTTCCATTTGTCTGTAACGAATTTGTGTTAGTATTTTGCAACCGTAATTTATTAAATGCCACCCTAAAGCGCGAAAAGCAGTAAGTAATCACTTATTTATATAAAAAACGAGTCGTGAGCTGTTTTATAGTCTACAAAAAACTCATATCACAGCTGTATCATTCTAGATCCCGTTGGTGATGCCTTACAGTGAAAAAGGCGAAATGTGTCTGGGTAAAATAAAATACAGTGCAGCAAGTAAAAATATAGTGCAGCAAGTACAGGCCGTTTTTTTAATTACAAAACAAATATATCTACTACACTCCCATTGAGTTCTTGGCTATTGTTTGCTGACAGTTTGCACAATCTTTCAGCTTTATTGTGCATGCATATTTAGTTCCCTGCCAATTTTGTAAACTGTACTTCTTCTTGAGTTATCAACTTAGTTTATGGTACAATTTATTTTATGAATTTTAGGTTAAGATTTCAGCTTTTGAACCAAAAGTTCAGTAGTGTACATTCTGTTATTTTATTTGAAGATAAGAGAAAATTACACTGCTTATCCCATTATTAAAGAAGCTAGTGTCTTGTTATGTGATTGTCTTCATACTTCGTTGGTGTAAAGCTTCCTCCATTAGTTTTTATTATTATAGATTAATTATCTGAATTTTTTTATTTATTTTTATGAGAACTTTTCCCAGTAAACCTTTGCTTTATCCAGGGTTTCTACCTATATGATTTTCAATGATTCGATTTCTTTTTCACACATTTCATTTCATCACTGCAATAAAGTTTAGGTATGTAACATGTAATTTTCACAATGAAATACTGTAGTATTAGTCTCTCTTTGTTTCAGTCTTTTATCTGGTCGTGGCAGCAGTTGCTTTAAATTTCTTATATAAAACTACTTCTAGCGCATCAGCCCATATTTCTTATTTGAACTATAACTTTCTTTCATTGTCAGTTAGCTAATTTGGAACCCCTGGGCACTATCAAGTGACGTAAACAAAAAAATACGTCAGAAAAATGTCAGTTTATCAGATGCATGTCATAATCCGCACCACAGTCTAGCATGTTCCATATTCCCAGCAGACAGCATAATACCGAACAGTCACAGATTCCACGTTTCCTATCTGGGACAAAAAAGTGCAAGATTTGTTTCGATACTGTACTTTGGGTAGTCAATAAATAAATTAAATCACTGAAGTTAATGGTGTCAAAGAAACAATGCTAAGCAGATGAGGGTCTAGTATTCGCTTTAGCTACTTCCTATAATTATGATTTCCGCCTCTTATTACGATCGCTAATATGTTAGAACATATCAATCTAACGCAAAAATTTTCAACCACAGAAAAGCAAAAAATGTTCACAAAACTAAGAAATGTAGTTGGCAAAATAAGAGTTATTCATTTGGTATAAACATGTGGGAGTAACAGTAGATGATGATGTAAAATAGAACTATCATATGCGTCCACTCATAGATTTGCAAGTGGTAGATATCGGATCTTTAACAGGACACTTGGAAACTGCAGCCTGTACATGAAAGATATAGAGGAACTGAAAGAAAGAAAGTCATGAGAAAAATCAAACTTATAACAGAGATTTTAATTGTGCCAGAGTGTCACAGGTTCACTGGAAAACTGGAAGCTACAGATGCTTCTTAAAAGACGCATACTATCCAGCCAACCTAGTATACGGAAGATTCTGAGAGCTATGTTAGAGGAGAACAAAAGTCCCTCAGTTGCGAAATTTACGATACTTTCAGAGTATATAGGCTTCATATATGTGTTTTGTGTCAAAGTGATTCAGTGAGTATCAAATGCACAATGAATAATGACATCACATAAAATTTGTGGCTATTATCAAGACTGAATTCCCGCAGTCTCTACCTCTTTCTTTTTTGCGTCCGAAAGTCGTCAAACTGATCTTCTGATACGCAATTCATTCAATAACAATTTTTTTGCAATAGTAGCTCGTTCCTGGATTTAGATCATGTCACAACCTGCTTAAAGCGAAGTGTGATGATGTTTCTTTAAAATAGGGTTTCATTGCCGTAAAGCGATAGATAATAGTTTGCCTCTTATGGAGTGTCATCACCGTCATTGCATGCGAATGTTACAATGATCCACTTTCCGTTCTGAAGAAATTCTTTGTCTTACTAAGTATCAACAGACAAGATGATTAAATTATTAATGAACCACTGTTAACGACCATTGAGTATTTTTTGAAGTGCGTATACGACCCAACTGCTCAACATCACAGAATTTTGAGTGGCATGTGAATTTTATTTGGAACATTTTTCTGCCATCCTTGTTACATTATTACAGTCTTAATGATATTTAAGGGATGAGTGAAGAACGACACTCCCTGTTCACATTTGTTAAACTCTTCCGGGTTTGAGGGTTTCATTGCGGGAAGTTGCCCACTACTGATAAACGTTGCGCACTAAGCGTCACTCTCCTACGTGCCGAGTAGATGGCAGTGGTGTCGCTCGTGGTTGCAATACCGCTCCCTAGATGTCACTTACGTGCAAAGCCATCCGCAGCGTCAGAAGCGCTGTCACAGATCAATGCGTATCGCCAATGACCAAGGACGAACTATTCCGCTCCATGTATGTTCTAGAATGTTCAGGATGGGTATCATAATGAAAGCAGTAAAACAGATGGCTTCATTTACCTCTGAATAATACGTTCACAAGGGTTTCACAATTGTGTCCTCACATGGCTAATTTTTTTTTTCGTTTCGTCTATCTCATGATTATGTTCGGAATAAATTTGCACAAAACATTAGTTTAGTAAACGAAATAATTTCAGAATTAGGGATTAGATCACATCATTCGAGTATGTATATGATTTCGTGTCGTCACGACTCAGCTTATAAACACATTGCAAGTGCAAAAGGTGATTTGAAATCTTCGACGTACAGAAATAACTGATCAGACTGCACCTCTTTGTTACAGCAGGCGACTGCAAAATTTCCTGTGTAGACGTGTTTACTCTCTACTTTTTCTTGTATGTATTCTATTCTTTAAAATGTAAGTCAGGTACAACGGGTCCAGTAACAATTTTCACAAATCCAATTGCGTAATGATCAGAAATATGCGAAAACTTGACTGCATCACGAATAAAGACTGTGCATCACCTCACAGCTGATTTTGACGTCACATAACGACCTTCAAGCTACAGCTTACACAATCAGAGAAAGGCAGCGACGAGGAAACGAAGCTTTCTTGAATTACTCTTTGTTAATTCGTTAGGCTCATATATTTAAAGACTTTTTTTTAACTTTACAGTCACTGGAATTGTTTGGACGAATGGTTTCCTGATCCAGAACATATTATACGAGTACCTCCATATTTGTTACTTTTCTGAACATCACGAAAATTTAATGAGGCTACTCATCTAAAGTGACTCATTAACCCGCGGTGATATGGTATCCCGCCCACTTTACAGAAGCACTATCACTAATAAAATCTACTTCGTACTACTTTATTGCGAAACATGTGCTTAACATTCTGTAAACAACACACGAAGACTGGAAAATAATGTTGCTACAATTATGTAGTCTGGATGACTATGACATCTGACGTAAATGCTGAGTTCCAGTGAAACTGCTTGCTGATTTGCCACATCAATGAAAACATGGGACTTAATTTTGATAAACAGATTTCCTTTTCTTATCTCCCAGTACTTATTTATTCTACCTATTTCACATACCTTCCTACTGTTGTCTGTGGATGCTTAAATGCACTTTTTGTTAAAGAAGGATAGTAGACAGTTTCTCCCGTTTCTTTTAGAATTTCTTCAAGGACAACATTTGTGACTATTTACTCGACGAGAAGTAATTTTCTTGATATTTACCGTGTTGCTCTTACAGGACTGTTGTTGTAACTCTTTTTGAGACTCCATAGCTGATGTGACCTGAACATTTATTTTCAGTGGTGTCTACTTTAGTATTTGTACTAACGATCATAGGAAGGAACATATGTATGACATAATTTTTAGTCTTGATCGCAAAAATAAGAGTTATCCTGATAACCGGTTTCAATCGTAACACTCGTCTTCAGATCATTAAAAGGATGCAAAAGGCAAAAAAATCCTAATCACCGGCTTTCACTAGTAGGCAAAGTACACTCTGAAAAAAGTAAAACGATGCGCCATGAAGACATTATCCCAATGGGACGGAAATTGCTAGATGTGATGTACACGTACAGACAATCAAATGATAACAATTTCCGAAAAACTGGATGATAGAGGAAGATCTTGACAAATTGAGTAAGTCAATAACACGTTGGTCCACTTCCGGCCCTTATGCAAGCATTTATTCGGCTTGGCATTGATTGATTTGGATGTCCACCTGAAGGCAGGGATAGGGAAAGCAGACCGGTTGAAACCAATGCAGGTATTTTAATCATGAAAAACCAGTATTTTTCCGTATTTGTTTGGTCTCGGTTGTAATAGGTATTTTTATTTTTTTCTAATACCCGACTAAAAACCCGAAATATCAATTCGCCATACCAGAAGAGCTCATTTTTCATTTTTAAAAAAGCCTTTTTTAAAGAACGAGTAATTATTATTTGTAAAATTCGTATTGCCTTGAAATATTGCGTTATTATACAAAATGGGAAAACCGATCAGTGCTATTTTAATAACAATGCCGACAGAAACGCGCAAGAAAAATATGGCTTAAGAATTGGTACCATATATCGTGGACTATTAGATTTGTACACGTATACATACGGTGTGGAAGACTTGCCCCATCTGATCCATATGACAATTTCTCACTGCTGTCGTCGGACATCAGTTGTCATACTGAATGGCACCAACCCTAGTCTGGAAGGATTTACGAAGTGCTGCATCAATGAACTACAATGCTCCATTTGTTTTAATAGATTAAAAACGGGAGTAGCAGCAATCAACTTCTGACATAATACAAGGAGAAAACATAAAGCTTAACAGTTCATTCACCGTTTAGAATAAAAATAAAAAGCAGCTGCACTACAGTCGACATAGGTTGAGAGATTCAGCAACTGTCTAGATATTTAAGGTAATTCTCATTTATTGTGCCACCTCAGCTGCACATTTTTTTTTAGACGACATGTTCCGATCACTCTGGACCGTCTTCATATCTAAAACAAAGTAAAACTAAACCACCAAAAATTATGAATGCAGAATGATAAAATATATTAGTCTAGGTAACATATTTAAGTAATTAACATTGCAAGAACACAGGTTAATGTAAGCGCGTGATAAGCTATTGCAAGTAGGAAATACTGGTACATTAATAACCGGTGTAACCACCAGAATGTTGAATACAAGGGTGCAAATGTGTTGTACAGGTCCTGTGTGTCAGTTTACGGGATGGAGTTCCATGCCTATTGTACTTCGTCGGTCAATGCAGGCACAGTTAATGCTGTTTGTATATGTTGCTGGAGTTGTCGTCCAATTATGTCCCATACGTGCTCGATTGTAGACAGATCTCGCGATCGAGCAGGCCTAGACAAACACGTCGACATTCTGCAGAGTATGCTGGTTACAACAGCGGTATGTGGGCGAGCGGTATCCTGTTGGAAAACATTCTCCGGAACACTGATCATGAATGGCAGCACAACAGGTCGAGTCGCAACTGACAGAAACTTTTAGCCAGGGCCCGGCCCGAGTGGCCGAGCGGTTCTAGGCGCTACAGTCTGGAACCGCGCGACCCCTACGGTCGCAGGTTCGAATCCTGCCTCGGGCATGGATGTGTGTGATGTCCTTAGGTTAGTTAGGTTTAAGTAGTTCTAAGTTCTAGGGGACTGATGACCTCAGAAGTTAAGACCCATAGTGCACAGAGCCATCTGAACCATCTTGTAGCCAGGGTGACTGGGATAACCACTATAGTGTTCCCGCTGTTATTCGAAATCACACCACAGATCTTAATTCCAGGTATAGGTCCAGTGCGTCTTGTTGCTGGCTGGTTGCTGGCCCTTATCTGGCCTCCCTCTAACGAACACACGGCACATGCAGAGCGTCAAAAGTTCTGGAAATCTAGAAATACGGAATCAGTTTGAAATCCCGTGTCAATAACACTCAACACTTCGTGTGAGCAGAGAGCTAGTTTTGTATCACAAGAAAGAAGCTCTCTAAACACGTGTTGACTGTGTGTCAATAGCCCGTTCTCTTCGAGGTAATTCATAATGTTCGAACACAATATATGTTCCAAAATCCTCCTTAACATTCGTTTTTCCATCGCACTTTTCGAGAGTGGAACGTTAGAGAAATACACTCATACTAATAAATTAAGGATAATTACAGCATGTGGTGCCACACAACGTGGCACTACACAAAACTGGCGCTAGTAGCATAGGCACATAGGGAACAGACATGACACAGATCTGTAAGTCCACGGTATTGGTGATAAGTTGAGAAAACCCTCCCCGAAACATATGTGCTACAAAACGCCACTGTTTCCTGCGCATGTACCCCGACATCAGTATGGGATACATTGACCATGCACACATACACAGGCCGTACAACGTTTTGGCAACTGCTGGGGTATGGCCTCCCATTCTTGCACCAGTGCCTGTCGGAGCGCCTGAAATGTCGAGGGGTTTGAAGACGTGCAGCGATACGTCGACCGAGAGCATCCCAGACGTGCTCGATGGGGTTTAGGTCTGCAGAACAGGCAGGCCACTCCATTCGCCTGATATCTTCTGTTTCAAGGTACTCCTCCACGATGGCAATTCTTTGGGGCCGTGCGTTATCATCCATCAGGAGAAAGGAGGGACCCACTGCACCCCTGAAAAGGCGGACATACTGATGCAAAATGACGTCTCTTTACACCTGACCTGTTACAGTTCCTCTGTCAAAGACATGCAGGGGTGTACGTGCGCCAGTGATAATCCCACCCCACACCATCAAACCACGACCTCCACACAGGTCCCTTTCAAAGACATTAAGGGGTTGGTATCTGGTTCCTGGTTCACGCCAGATGAAAACCCGGCGAGAATCACTGTTCAGTCTATAGCTGGACTCGTCCGTGAACATATCTCGGGACCACTGTTCCAATGACCATGTACTGTGTTCTTGACACCAGGCTTTACGGGCTCTCCTGTGACCAGGGGTCAATGGAATGCACCTTGCAGGTCTGTAGACTGTGTATCTGGAGACAGCTGTTCCAGTGGCTGCGGTAAAGTCCCAAGCAAGGCTACCTACAGTACTCCGTGGCCGTCTGCGGGCACTGATGGGGAGATATCGGTCTTCTTGTGATGTAGTACACTGTGGACGTCCCGTACTGTAGCGCCTGGACACGTTTCCTGTCTGCTGGAATCGTTGCCATAATCTTGAGATCACACTTTGTGGCACACTGAGAGCCCGTGCTACGACCTGCTGTGTTTCACCAGCCTGCTGTCGCCCTAGTATTCTACCCTCGTAACGTCATCAGTATGTGTTCTTTGGCCATTTTCAACACACAGTCGCCGTTAGCACGTCTGAAAACGCCTGCACACTTACACACTGCACCGTACTCTGACGTGCACCAACACACCTCTGCATATGTGGACTGCTGCCAGCGCTACAACGCGACGACTGCAGGACAAATGCCTCTCATGGTCATACCGCGAGGTGATTTAAACCCGCAAACCGCCCACCAGAGCGTTGTTTCACCATGTATCAGTATTATCCTTAATTTATGAGCATGAGTGTAGCATGACAATGGTTCGATGGAGCCTCTGCAAGACATTTCATCGTGAACTGCGGAATAATCATGTAGATGGAGATGAAGAAGTAAAGAGCATGTAAAAAAAATTCAAATGTTAGGAAGTCAAATGGTTCAAATGGCTCTGAGCACTATGGGACTCAACTGCTGTGGTCATTAGTCCCCTACAACTTAGAACTAGTTAAACCTAACTAACCTAAGGACATCACAAACATCCATGCCCGAGGCAGGAGTCGAACCTGCGACCGTAGCGGTCTTGCGGTTCCAGACTGCAGCGCCTTTAACCGCACGGCCACTTCGGCCGGCTTAGGAAGTCATTCAGGAAGGCTGATGTGTAGATTGCACCCTTTTCCGGAAGTAAAACGAGAAAAAATGGTTCAAATGGCTCTGAGCACTATGGGACTCAACTGCTGAGGTCATTAGTCCCCTAGAACTTAGAACTAGTTAAACCTAACTAACCTAAGGACATCACAAACATCCATGCCCGAGGCAGGATTCGAACCTGCGACCGTAGCGGTCTGGCGGTTCCAGACTGCAGCGCCTTTAACCGCACGGCCACTTCGGCCGGCTGTAAAACGAGAACGATACACCGTTCAGATAAGTAGAGAATAGAAGTTTTTGGAATGTTGTGCCGCAGAAAAACGTTGAACTTCATATGGGTAGATCGGATAATTAATAAGGAGATAGTTAATCCAATTAGACAAAAAAAAGAAATTTGTTGCACAAATATAAAAAAAAGACAAGGTCGGTTGACCAGGCTGTATCCTGAGGAATAAAGCAATTGTCAGTCTGGGAATAGAGGAAAGTGTAGGGACTAAAATCTTCAGCAGTAGACCAAGGTTTGACGGTAGCAAACAAATTCGAATGGGTGTTTGTTGCCCGAATGATGCAGAAATGAACAGGCTTGCGCGGGATTGATTAGCTTTGGGAGCTAAATTAAACCACTTTTCGGACGGAAGACACAATAACACCACACGTAGATGACAGCACGCTTATACATACCGGGTGTCACAGCAGAAATGGCCAATGTTCAGGGATATGTCACGAACGACCATGCGAAGCAAAATATGTCCAGTAAAAATGGGCTCTAAAATGCATCCGTTAAGAGCTATGACCACTTGCACGTGTTGCACATTAGTGAAGATGAACCAGTGCTCATACCTCTTTAGGTATACAGTTTACACTGTTGTTGTTGCGGCCTTCAGTCCTGAGACTGGTTTGATGCAGCTCTCCATGCTACCCTTTCCTGTGCAAGCTTCTTCATCTCTCAGTACTTACTGCAACCTACATCCTTCTGAATCTGCTTACTGTATTCATCTTTTGGTCTCCCTCTACGATTTTTACCCTCCACGCTGCCCTCCAATGCTAAATTTGTGATCCCTTGATGCCTCTTCTCCCCAATTCCATTCAATACTTCCTCTTTAGTTATGTGATCTACCCATCTAATCTTCAGCATTCTTCTGTAGCACCACATTTCGAAAGCTTCTATTCTCTTCATGTCCAAACTATTTATCGTCCATGTTTCTCTTCCATACATGGCTACACTCCACACAAATAATTTCAGAAACGACTTCCTGACGCTTAAATCTATACTCGATGTTGGCAAATTTCTCTTCTTCACAAACATTTTATATCCTCTCTACTTCGACTATCATCAGTTCTTTTGCTCCCGAAATAGCAAAAGTCCTTTACTACTTTAAGTATCTCAATTCCTAATCTAATTCCCTCAGCATCACCCGACTTAATTCGACTACATTCCATTATCCTAGTTTTGTATTTGTTAATGTTCATCTTATATCCTCCTTTCAAGACACTGTCCATTCCGTTCAACTGCTCTTCCAAGTCCTTTGCTGTCTCTGACAGAATTACAATGTCATCGGCGAACCTCGAAGTTTTTATTTCTTCTCCATGGATTTTAATACCTACTCTGAATTTTTCTTTTGTTTCCTTTACTGCTTGCTCAATATACAGATTGAATAACATCGGGGAGAGGCTACAACCCTGTCTCACTCCCTTCCCAACCATTGCTTCCCTTTCATGCCCGTCGACTCTTATAACTACCATCTAGTTTCTGTACAAATTGTAAATAGCCTTTCGCTCCTGAGGTGACAAAAAGTCATGGGACAGTGATACGCGCGGGATTACCCGAGCGGTCTAGGGCGCTGCAGTCATAGACTGTGCGGCTGGTCCCGGCGGAGGTTCGATTTCCCCCTCTGGCATGGGTGTGTGTGTCTGTCCTTAGGATAATTAAGGTTAAGTAGTGTGTAAGCTTAGGAACTGATGACCTTAGCAGTTAAGTCTCATAGGATTTCACACACATTTGAACATTTTTGACAGTGACACGGACATATACAGATGGCGGTAATATCGCGTACACAAGGTACACACTGACAGTGCATTGACCCAGCTGTCATTTGTACTGAGGTTGTTCACGTGAAAAGGTTTCCGATGTGATTATGACTGTACGGCGGGAATTAATGGACTTCGAACGCGGAAGATAGCTGTGGCTATATGCATGGGACATTCCATTTTGGAAATCATTAGGGAATTCAATATTCCTAGATCCACAGTGTCAAAGAATGTCGAGAATACCAAATTTTAGGAATTACCTCTCACCACGGACAACGCAGTGACCGAAGCCCTTCACTTAACCATCGACAGCAGCGGTTTTTGAAGAACGTGATGGACAGTTCGAGAGAATGATTTGATCACCCAGATAACTCGCCATTAATGCCATCAAACATTTATGGGACAGAACCGAGAGATCAGTTCGTGCACAAAATCCTGCACCGGCAACACTTTGGCAATTATGAACGGTTATAGTGGCTCAATATTCCTGCGGGGGACTTCCAACGACTTGTAGTAAATAAACCTGTTTGGCACGAATGGCTGGGAGATCTCGAAGGGCAGGCTCAGCCGACTAATTGGAAAGGTTTCTCTCAGTTATGTCCCATGAAGGTTCAACGAGAGTCATGTCGGGCGATGATGGTGACCAAATGATTCGTTCGAATTCTTCAGAATGTTCTTCAAACCAGTCGCGAACAGTTGACGCCAGGTGACATGGCTCAATGTCATCCACAAAAATAGCATCGTTGTTTGGCAACATAAAGTCCATGGCTGCAGATGGTCCCCAAGTAGTCGAACAGAACGATTTCCAGTCAGTTGTACCTGACGACCCAGTCCATTCCACGTAAATACAGCCTATACTATTATGGAGCCACTAGCAGCTTGCACGGCGACTTGTTGACAGCTTGGGCCCATGGCGCCGCACTCGAACCCTACCATCAGCTCATACCAACAGCAATCGGGACTCATCCGACAGGCTACGGTCTTCCAGTCGTCTAGGCTCCAACAGATATGGCCACGAGCTCAGGAGAGGCGCTGCAGGTGATGTCGAGCTCTTAGCGAAGGCATTCGCTTCGGTCGTCTGCTGCCACAACCTACTACTAACGTCAAATTCTTCCGCACTTTCCTAACGGATACGTTCGTCGTACGTCCCGCATTGATTTCTGCAGGTATTGCACGCGGTGTTTCTGGTCTGTTAGCACTGACAACTCTACGCGAACGGCACTGCTCTCGGTCGTTAAGTGAAGGCCGTCCTTGTTGAGATGCAATGCCCGAAATATGATATCTCGGCACACTCTTGACACTGTGGATCTCGAAATAGTGAATTCCTTAACGATTTTCGAAATGGAAGCCCCATAGGTCTAGCTCCAACTACACTCCTGGAAATTGAAATAAGAACACTGTGAATTCATTGTCCCAGGAAGGGGAAACTTTATTGACACATTCCTGGGGTCAGATACATCACATGATCACACTGACAGAACCACAGGCACATAGACACAGGCAACAGAGCATGCACAATGTCGGCACTAGTACAGTGTATATCCACCTTTCGCAGCAATGCAGGCTGCTATTCTCCCATGGAGACGATCGTAGAGATGCTGGATGTAGTCCTGTGGAACGGCTTGCCATGCCATTTCCACCTGGCGCCTCAGTTGGACCAGCGTTCGTGCTGGACGTGCAGACCACGTGAGACGACGCTTCATCCAGTCCCAAACATGCTCAATGGGGGACAGATCCGGAGATCTTGCTGGCCAGGGTAGTTGACTTACACCTTCTAGAGCACGTTGGGTGGCACGGGATACATGCGGACGTGCATTGTCCTGTTGGAACAGCAAGTTCCCTTGCCGGTCTAGGAATGGTAGAACGATGGGTTCGATGACGGTTTGGATGTACCGTGCACTATTCAGTGTCCCCTCGACGATCACCAGTGGTGTACGGCCAGTGTAGGAGATCGCTCCCCACACCATGATGCCGGGTGTTGGCCCTGTGTGCCTCGGTCGTATGCAGTCCTGATTGTGGCGCTCACCTGCACGGCGCCAAACACGCATACGACCATCATTGGCACCAAGGCAGAAGCGACTCTCATCGCTGAAGACGACACGTCTCCATTCGTCCCTCCATTCACGCCTGTCGCGACACCACTGGAGGCGGGCTGCACGATGTTGGGGCGTGAGCGGAAGACGGCCTAACGGTGTGCGGGACCGTAGCCCAGCTTCATGGAGACTGTTGCGAATGGTCCTCGCCGATACCCCAGGAGCAACAGTGTCCCTAATTTGCTGGGAAGTGGCGGTGCGGTCCCCTACGGCACTGCGTAGGATCCAACGGTCTTGGCGTGCACCCGTGCGTCGCTGCGGTCCGGTCCCAGGTCGACGGGCACGTGCACCTTCCGCCGACCACTGGCGACAACATCGATGTACTGTGGAGACCTCACGCCCCACGTGTTGAGCAATTCGGTGGTACGTCCACCCGGCCTCCCGCATGCCCACTATACGCCCTCGCTCAAAGTCCGTCAACTGCACATACGGTTCACGTCCACGCTGTCGCGGCATGCTACCAGTGTTAAAGACTGCGATGGAGCTCCGTATGCCACGGCAAACTGGCTGACACTGACGGCGGCGGTGCACAAATGCCGCGCAGCTAGCGCCATTCGACGGCCAACACCGCGGTTCCTGGTGTGTCCGCTGTGCCGTGCGTGTGATTATTGCTTGTACAGCCCTCTCGCAGTGTCCGGAGCAAGTATGGTGGGTCTGACACACCGGTGTCAATGTGTTCTTTTTTCCATTTCCAGGAGTGTATCATTCAGCGTTCAGAGTCTGTTAATTCCCGACGTCGGAAATCTTTTCACGTGATTCACCTGAGTACAAATGACAGTTTCGCCAATGCACTGCCCTGTCATACGTTATGTACGACATAGGCCGCGCTGAGTAGCCGTGCGGTCTAAGGCCCCTTGCGACGGTTCGCGCGGCTCTCCCCGTCGGAGGTTCGACTCCTCCCTCGGGGGTGTGTGTGTGTGTGTGTGTTGTCCTTAGCGTAAGTTAGGTTAAGTTAGATTAAGTAATGTGTAAGCCTAGGGACCGATGACCTCAGCAGTTTGGTCCCATAGAACCTACCACGAACTTCCAATTTTGTACGCCATACAACCGCCATCTGAACATGTACATGTTAATATCCCATGACTTTTGTCACATCGGTGTAAGAGATGTGTGCGTAAGTGTATGTTTTAAGTATAGAGGACTGTAATGCCGAATGTGGAGAGTAGTGTTGTGTTCGTGTTGGAGATGATCAGAGAAGGAGAAAATGGAGTGGTTCGAATGCAGTGTCAGCACTTAGCCTACGCCTCTTGAAGAGTACGAATGGGGCGCCAAGCTTAACGTCTAAATGAGAATCACATACCAGTAAAGGGGACGGTGTGGAATCATTGAAGCGTGTATCACAGGATGTTTCTCGTGACAATGTTCCGCTTCCATTCGTTTGAGCCGGCCGGAGTGGCCGAGCGGTTCTAGGCGCTACAGTCTGGAACCGCGCGACCGATACGGTCGCAGGTTCGAATCCTGCCTCGGGCTTGGATGTGTGTGATGTACGTAGGTTAGTTAGGTTTAAGTAGTTTCACGTTCTAGGGGACTGATGACCTCAGAAGTTAAGTCCCGTAGTGCTCAGAGCCATTTGAACCATTCATTTGAAAGAATAAACGAAGATTGTGATTTAACATCCCACTGATAAGCTTGGATTGGTGAAATCGACCGCGTCCTTTTCAAAGGAACATTTGGCTTAAGCGAGTTATGGGAAACCATGGAGTATCTAAATCTGGTATATATATATATAAAAGAGCGTAAGCGCATACAGTTGAAAGCACACGACACTAGAAGAAAAACGTCTCAGTAGACATGGGGTCGAAAATCCATACCATTAGAGCTACGAGCAAGTTTTCATCTTCGATACTGTGAAGAAAATCTCTTCTACTGCAAGCTCTTTGCTTTCCACACTTAGGGAAGTAGTAATATGGACCAAAACAAGAAAAAAAGTCCAGTAAATATTTGCTTTAAAACGCATGCCTTAAAAGTTATGAGCAATTGTTCATTAGAAGAGTTATGTTTCCAAGTAGTGAAGATGAACACGTGCTCATAGCTCTTAAGGTATGCATTTTAGAGCACATGTTTACTGGACTTTTTTCTTGTTTTGGTCCACATTACCAGTTCCCAAAATATGGAAAGCAAAGAGTTTTCAGTAGAAGAGATTTGCTTCGCAGTATCGAAGACGAAAAATTGCTCTTAGGTCTTCAGTACGCATTTTCGACCCTATGTATACTGAGAATTTTTTGTTTCTAGTATCGTGTACTTTCAAATGTATGCATTTACACCATTAATTATGATACACCATATATACATAATTGGTTTTTTGCCCTTAAAGAGGGCAGTTGGACTAAACTACATGGCCAATACCTTTTGCTGCCTTCCTTGCTGCCCAAACTTCCCTCATCCGCTCGCTGTGTTTCTGTTTCCGGTCCTCTGTCCATGCTTCTTGTCGGCTTCGTGTCTTCGGCTTCATCGTGATTGCCTTTTTGGTTGCCCATGTTTCTTTCATCTTCCGGCTGTGATCTTGCTTGCGTTCTTCGGTCCATTTTACGGCTGTTCGTTTGTCACAGTGTATCTCATGTAGTTTACTTTTCTTAATGATGTTTCTGAATATTATTCTGTCGTTAATTGTGTCTGCTGTTATGTTGAGTTGGTTCAGGTCTTTTTTTACCTCTGCCACCCTTTTGTTGTTTCTAGTGATTACCCAGTCAAAGATCTGTTTGGTTAGTCTGTGTGATGGCATTCTGTATAGGTGTCCTTAGAATTGTAGTCTGCGTTTTCTAATCTTTTCTGCGATTGTCTCCGTATGTTTGTATAGTTCCTCTGTAGGTTTCTTGATCCATATTCCACTGTTGTTAGTTGCGCCAAATATTTTCCTAAGTATTTTTCGTTCTACTAGATCTAGTTGTCTGATACGTGTATGTCCTAGGATTAGTGTGGTCGCTGCTGCATATAGTGCCTCGGGGAGCACTACCGTGTCGTAGTGGCGTAATTTGGCTTTTTGTGAGATAGACTTCTTGTTGTAATGATTCCACACTACTTGGTACGCCTTGTCCAGTTTAGTTTTTCTTTCTTCGTTTGAGTCTCTGTTATGTCCGCTCATTTGTAGTGTTTCACCGAGGTATTTGAAGTTTGCCGTTTTGTAAATCGTGCCGTACTTTGTTTTCAGAGATGAGATTTTCTTTGTGCTCACAAACTGTGTCTTTTCGTAAGAGATCTGTAGTCCAGTTTTGGAAGCGATTTCGTGTAGTTTTTCAATAGCGTCTTTTGTTTCCTTTATACCTTTCGTGACAATCGCCAAATCGTCTGCAAAAGCCAGGCATTTAATCTGTAGGTTTCCTAAGGTTATCCCCTGTTGTGATGTTTCCCATTCGTTTATTACCTCATCTAACACTAGATTGAAAAGGAGAGGTGAGAGGTCATCGCCTTGTCAGACACCTGTGCGAATTTCAGAGGGCTCTGATAGTTCCCCACACAACTTTACTTTGGAGGTCGTGGTTGTCAAGGTTTGCTCTATGATAGTCGTGTTTTGTTGTCTGCTTTGCATTCTGCTAGAATATCGCTCACAGATACTTGGTAGATCACAAAAACACACAAGCAACACGCACACACAGTACACAATGGCACATCTGTTTACGTAAACTGGACATGTGCTAAACAGTGAAAATGTCGTTCCCTCAAATACGAGTGCACTGTCATGCCACTGCGCAACCTCGCCCGATACAGAAAGCTTAGAAAGCACCATCACTGATCAAAATGGACTGAATCTACCCAGAGCAAATGTGCGCAGAGGAAGACACTAGCCCTATCATCAACCGATATCCCTTGTGATCACAAGTTACAATTACATTTACGTCCATACTCTGCAAGCCACATTATTGTGTGCGTCGATGTGTACTCTATGTACCAGTGTCACTCGCCCCCTTTATTGTCCGAGTCACAAATGGTATGCGGGAAGAGCGACTGTGGGTAAGTCTACATGTGAGCTCTAAAGACCTTCACTGTCTCTTCGCGCAGTATTCGTAGGAGGAAGCAATACGCAGGTTGACTCTTCTAGAAATGCACACTCACAGAATATTAACAGTAAACCACATATCGCAAAGCACACCGCCTCACTTGTAACGTGTGCCATTTGAGTTGGATGATCATCTCCGTGTTGCTTTCACGCTTACTAAACGAAACCAAACGCGTTGCTCGTATTTGGATCTTCTCTATTTCTTCTATCAATTCAGTCTTGTACAGGTCCCAGTCTGATTAGCAATATTCGTGTATCTACAGCTCCATCTGCATGCATACTCGGGAAGCCACCACCCACCGTGTGTAACATAGCGGAGGGTTCCTTGTACCACCACTGCTCATTTCCTTTCCTGTTTCACTTGCAGATAGAGTGAGGTCCTTGTAAGCTACCTCTTTCGTGGATGAACAATATATTTCTTGAGGACTTTCCCAATGAATCTCACAACTACTAGTCCTCACCGACTTCATCCAGATTTGGCCAGATATGGAAGTGACAGGAGCTGGAGCTCCAGATGCCCAAGAGTTCAAAAGAAATGCATTTTTGGCTCGGGTCGGGCTAGCGATGGGCCGTTTCTGTTAGCTTTGTTTAAAGGTTGAATTTGGCGCAACGGATAAACTTCAGTATGATAATCTGTAGAGGGTGGGGTCGAGTCCCTGGGAGGGAATTTTATTTTTATTTTCCTTTTTTATGTTTCTGATACTGCAAATAAACCGAACTAGTGCTCAATATACTGTATTTATTAATATTTTCATTTAAGACATTAAAAGCAAAAGCAAAGGAAAATTGGGATTACAAATATTTTCCAGGAAAGCATTGTAAGACCTACACGAGAATTTCGTATACAATATTAGACTCGGTTACTATTTTACCGTTGATGATTTACGCGTGCTGGTGTGATATTCATCGTAAAAACAGGGGAGTCTATTGTTAACGTGCAGCTACCGCGGCCTGGTCGAAGGTCGAAATTAAACTTAAGGAGTACGAAATCCCATACGCTTTAATTACTATCCCTAGCTGGAAACACGATTGCAGGGGACTCGCGGGTACTGTGAGTACAAACCTTTCTTGGTAATTATTTGCAATCCAAAATTCTGTTTTGTCTGTCCTGTACAGGTCATTGATGAAGATACTAATAAAGACAGTATATTGAGCTTTATTTCAGTTTATCTACAGTGTAAATAACAAAAAATTAAAAATAATGCTTTCCGCATAGGGAATCGACCCCAGGACACTCGTATTACATTTCTACACCCATTCCACTGCGTCAACCGCTGTTTGGAGAAATTGGTAACATAAATGGCGTCGCCCGACCAACGCCAAAAATTTAGCTTTTTTTAAAACGCTTGGCCATCTGGAGCCCCCAATTCTGTCACTTTTATATCTGACTATGCACTGCGCATACCATAAATATGGATGAAAGCGGTAATGACGACTAGGCGCTGTCTCCTTGTCAGTTTGGCATCTTCCTTTTTGTACGATTAGTTTTACGTGGTCGCTCCACTTGCAATCGCTCCATATGCATATTCCCTGATATTTAATGAAAGTTGCTGCTTCCAGGATCTTTCCGTCCATTTGTCATCTTATTTACTACAGTGACTGTGAACAGAATTACCGCTAGCGTAAAAAAATTTGTTAGGAAAACATAACACAATGATATACAAATATATATTCAACATTGCAACCGCGGGGCAAATACAGGCAAAATGTTTTAACGGTGCTTTACCCTAGTGGTAAGGGTGTGTGTGTGTGTGTGTGTGTGTGTGTGTGTGTGTTTTTGTCTGTGTGTGTGTATGAGCGCGCGAAACCGGCCATCAGGATTCTTGTTATTTCTGAGATTGAGATTACTAATTAAGTTATAAGGTAACATTCTGGTCATTCCCTCCATTTCTGGACTACAAGTAGTTTCGTGAAACATCGTTGTATCATACTGAAAACTTGGAATATTCAGTGGTTCGTCAAATATTTCTTGCTTATGTAGTACTTGTTCCCAAAACATTATATAAATGATGTTACATAAATGTTGTTTATACCGTACTTCATATGGGAACCATAGGTGTGAATTACTTTAGGAATGGATGAGGCCACGTTTTTCATAATTTCGTGGGCAAATACTTCAGATAACATATTTTAATTTTTATTCTGGGTTGCGATGTTCTGCTGCTGACTTCATTTCTAGCAAGACACAAAAATGTTTGCCTGGTAAATTAGCATCGTTCTTAGAGTATTAGGTACCTTAAAGGGTAATACGACACGACCATTTGAGATAAACTACTGACAGAAATCACTTTCAAAAAAGGGCGACGGAGGAAACTGATTCTTCGTGAGAAACAACCATCCGTTTGCACGATAAATCCCAACAGTACCCTCAAGCAACCAGCAGAATGTCTCTACATCAAGGTGAAAGAATCCATCCCTTGATAACCATTGAAACCAGTATAGAAGAATACTACGGGCGTAAATTTGCTAGAATGATGCTGCTCGAAAATTATGTAAATAGGGGCACCATTTTACTAGAAAGGGCGTTCATGAACGCGAATCCTTATGAAACGATGTGATTGTAATGAAAAGACATAACTGTAGGGACAATCGAAGCAACAAGTGATCTTCAGAAATACACGCTGTAGCGTCAAATGCAGCCGGTGGCAACATCAAGATGTGGATTGTATGTTGATCGGTGAGAGGGATAAGTGACAGCAACGACGGTACCAGAAAGAAAATCTCAGCATTTTAAAAACTAAGTAGTATAGGAGAGAGAAAATACAAGCGTTTGAATTTTATCGGGGTACTGAGCGAAAACACGAAGCATTAGCTACTGTCTGACAATCCCAAAGTGGCTGATTACAATCCACCGATTCCAGGGCTCAATCCAGCTGAAACTCTTTGGGCTGAAAAAAAAAGAAAGAATACAAATCAGTTGTAAATGTGAATTAGAAAAAAAGAAATGATTGTTGTGGTATTTAACATAATGAGAGAGAAAAATTAACTTCTATCATTCCGAAACACTTCGAATAGGTCACATAATTAAAAAGATTTGTCAGCTTATACTGTAGGTTGCTTGTTTCGTTTTGATATGCAGAAGTATCTCACTAGAGAATGGTCAAATATTTCAGACTACTGAAGCTTCTTAAACACTAAAACATTTTGTATTCACCTATATAAAATCTGCAACGCTTAGACTTATTAGAGGAAGTAATGTTTCACTCTACAGCTGTGTGTACGTTGTTTTGGCTCTGAGCACTATGGGACTTAACATCTATGGTCATCAGTCCCCTAGAACTTAGAACTACTTAAACCTAAGTAACCTAAGGACATCACACAACACCCAGTCATCACGAGGCAGAGAAAATCCCTGACCCCGCCGGGAATCGAACCCGGGAACCCGGGCGCGGGAAGAGAGAACGCTACTGCACGACCACGAGCTGCGGACACGTTGTTTTGAAACGTACTGATAGCTTAAAACAATATGCCGCCCTGGGACTCCAACCCAAAACGTCGCTTTTCATGTGCATTGCTGTTACCAGCTGAGATATCTAGGCGCGACTCAGAAGCCACACTCTGCCCTGTCTACATCTACATCCACATCTACATGGCTACCCTGCAGTCACACTTAAGTGCCTGGCAAAGGGTTCATCGAACCACCTTCACAATAATTCTCCAATTCCACTTTAGAGTAGCGCACGGAAAAAACGAACACCTGTATCTTTCCGTACAAGCTCTGATTTCTCTTATTTGATTATGATGATCGTTTCTCTCTACGTAAGTCGATGTCAACGTAATATTTTCGCAGGAGAAAGTTGGTGATTAAAATTTCGTGAGCAGATCCCGCCGCGACGAGAAATGCCTTTATTTTAATGCTGTCCACCTCAAATCCTTTATCGTGTCCATGACACTCTCTCCCCTTTTTCTCGATGATACAAGTCGTGGTGCCCTTCTTTGAACTTTCTCGACGTACATCGTCAATCCTGTCTGGTAAGGATCCCACACCGCGCAATAGTATTCCAAAAGAGGATGGACAAGCATAGCATAGACAATCTATTTAGAAGATCTATTGCATCTTCTAGGTGTTCTGACAATGAAACACAGTCTTTGGTTGGTCTTCCCCACAACATTTTCTATGTGTTCTTTCCAATTTAAGTTGTTCGTAATTATAATTCGTAGGTATTTTGTTGAACTTACGGCCTTTAGATTAGATTGATTTATCGCTTAATTAACGAATTCCTATCAGCACTCGTGTGGATGACCTCACTTCATTACATAGGGCGTCCGCCCCCGGTAGCTGAGTGGTCAGCGCGACAGACTGTCAATCCAAAGGGCCCGGGTTCGATTCCCGGCTGGGTCGGAGATTTTCTCCGCTCAGGGACTGGGTGTTGTGTTGTCCTAATCATCATCATTTCATCCCCATCGACGCGCAAGTCGCCGAAGTGGCGTCAAATCGAAAGACGAACGGTCTACCCGACGGGAGGCCCTCGTCACACGACATTTCATTTCATTACATAGGGCCAATTGCCAATTTTCACTCCATACAGGTATCTTACCTAAATCGTTTTGCAATTGGTTTTTCTCTTCTGATGACTTTACTAGACGAGTGAGTGATATGGCCTGTAATTTAGAGGATTACTCCTGTTCCCTTTCTTGAATACTGGCGTGACCTCTGCAACTTTGTACTCTTTTGGTACTGATCTTTTGTCGAGCGAGCGGTTGTAAATGATTGTTAAGTATGGAGCTATTGCATCAGCATTCACTGAAAGGAACCTAAGAGGTATACAATCTGGAACGGAAGACTTGCTTTTACTAAGTGTTTTAAGTTGCTTCTCTCTCTCTCTCTCTCTCTCTCTCTCTTTCTCTGGACAGTTCAGCCGTTAAGAGCACTGTCCTGAAAAGCAAGGTTTCGGGGTTCGATTCTCGGTTCAAGAAGCGCGAGTCTGCGAATTTTGTGAATTTATTTTGTGTTTAACACAGATACTCGTTTCTTGTATGTTGACGTCACAATGAATATTCTTAGATAACAACAGAAAGCCTAGATGATGAAGCTGAGACTTCAAAATGTATATTGGCATAATATAAAAAAGCTACAGAAACATTCGACGGAATTTATCAATAAGTTTTCCTTAAAAAATTTATGTTCCATCAAGGAACAGTTACTTAAATCATAGAACACATCAAAAAGCACTTATGGACGAATGTTAGTGATGGTACTGTTTCCAGACAGTGCACGTTCAAGGAGATTCGTTATGTCCTATGGTCGCACAGAAGATCAAATGTCAACTCTCCTATTCACGAAGATTAACTGACCAGTGATGAAATCGTCTTGGATACGTGAAGTCTTAGAATGATTCCAGTCGCAACAGTATCTCCGATGCATCATTACAGCGGTCAAGTTGGAAACCTCTGTAAACATCTGACACAGCCACCCACTTTCGTCTAAGCTAACGTTGGCCTCTTCCCAAAACACTGCATCATCTGATAGCCACAAACAGTGAGGCAAGACTCACATTTCTCATAGGCTTGTAAGGTCGTCTAGTAAACAGCGATAAGGGTAGTAGGATTTTGACCTATGATTTTCCGTCAGAACATGGATGGAGATGCAGAAGGACTCTCAGTATTTTCCGTCGCTATACTGCAGTAAATGATTTTCCGTCAGACCCAATGATGGGGATGCAGATGGACTCGCAGTATTTTCCGTCGGTGTATTGGCTCTGAGCACTATGGGACTTAACATCTGAGGTCATCAGTCCCCTAGAACTTAGAACTACTGAAACCTAACTAACGTAAGGACATCACACACAAGCATGCCCAAGGGAGGATTCGAACCTGCGACCGTAGCAGTCTCGCGGTTCCGTCGGTGTATTGCAGTAGACTCATTAGCAACACTCAGTAGACATGCCTAGCTATAGCCCTACTAGTAACCTTTAGTTTAATGAATATGTAGAAAGCCACTATTAACTAAATGCAACTATCTGCTCGTGAACAAACAATTTATGAGACGACGTAATCAGAAAGATTATGAACTTCAACAAGTTGTTGAAAATATGTAAATAGAACACATACAAAGTACACTTGTTAAGTCCCTGTTAACGTGTCTCCATTTCCCAAGCAGTTGGCTGTCGATCGAAATAAAGTCAGTTAGAATCTGGGTGGTGTAAAAATATTTCACCATTGGAGTTTGGACAAGGGTGGGAAGAGAAATGGCGACGTACAGTTCGCGGTTTTCGGGGCGTGGCTCCGTAATTCGGGCTGAGTCCTGTCCTGCCAGCAATGCCTTATACAATGACAGTATGTGACACTGTTGACGCTGACTCGTCTGTTGTTTGAGGGTAACTGCCTTAGGCGCTCATCTGGTAATGTTCGAGAGGATGAGGCTAAATGGCAGGAGTTTTCATATTTCTAGTTCATTTCTATAATCTTTCGTAACAAACCGTGCACTTCACAAGCATGCATAATAGACATGCTGAGATCTACCTCTGTACATTCCTCCATAAAACTTACGGACGAATAGACAGTGTAACACGGTCCAGTCACTTTAATGTGAATGCCGCCTATGTTCAACGTTGACGCGCAATAACCTCTCATAGACGACAAATGGCAGCCATTATAGTGGAGAGTACGTAAAGCGTGTCTGGGGGACGCGGAAAACATTGGATTCGTTGTAAAGCGGGAGCTGAGCGACTTACCTGACGTCCATGGGCGTGATCAGTGCCTTTGGGTGAAGGCTGGAAACATATCCGAAACAACTAAGTTCTTAAATTGTCAGCATGTCGTCGTGGTTAAAGCATACCGTGCATAGCAAAATGCGCTATACACAACAGGTGCCGAGGCGGGCCATAGATGGCGGGATTGAACGACGGTTGCGGAGATATGTACGGTCGAATAGACAAGAAACTGAAACTTCCTGGCAGATTAAAACTGTTTGCCGGACCGAGACTCGAACTCGGCACCTTTGCCTTTCGCAGGCAAGTGCTCTAACAACTGAGCTACCCAAGCACGACTCACGCCCCTTCCTCACAGCTTTACTTCTGCCAGTATCTCGTCTCCTACCTTCCAAACTTAACAGAAGCTCTCTTGCGAACCTTGCAGAACTAGCACTCCTGAAAGAAAGAATATTGCGGAGTCATGGCTTAGCCACAGCCTAGGGGATGTTTCCAGAATGAGATTTTCACTCTGCAGCGGAGTGTGCGCTGATATGAAACTTCCTGGCAGATTAAAACTGTGTGCCGGACAGAGACTCGAACTCGGGACCTTTGCCTTTCGTGGGCAAGTGTTCTACCATCTGAGCTACCGAAGCACGACTCACGCCCCGTCCTTACAGCTTTACTTCTGCCAGTACCTCGTCTCCTACCTTCCAAACTTAACAGAAGCTCTCCTGCGAATCTTGCAGAACTAGTACTTCTGAAAGAAAGGATATTGCGGAGACATGGCTTAGCCACAGCCTGGGGGATGTTTCCGGAATGAGATTTTCACTCTGCAGCGGAGTGTGCGCTGATATGAAACTTCCTGGCAAAGGTCCCGAGTTCGAGTCTCGGTCCGGTACACAATTTTAATCTGCCAGGAAGTATCATATCAGCGCACACTCCATTGCAGAGTGAAAATGTCGTTCTGGAGACAAGAAACTGTTGAGCAACTGACCCCCAGATGACCCAAGGGGTTACCAAGAGTATCTCCTTAACGACCGTTCAGCGAACGTTACAGCGTGTGGATCTCCGCAGCAGGCACCTGCTGCATGCTCCCATGCTGACTGCTGTTCATCAGCGACGAAGGGTGGAACTTGCAGGCCAATACCACAACTGGACTCTACTGAGCGGCGAGAGGTGGCTGCAGCGTACTTGAAACAACCTTGCCAAAATGTGGGCGGGCCCCGCAGAAGCCTCTCTGGCTACAGATCCTCCATACAGCCCCGATCTCTTCCCATCCGATTTTCATATTTTTGGAGACCTGAAGACGAAGAGGTGCTCGCGTGGTTACAATGATGGTTCCGTGGCCAACAGCAAACATTTTTCCATGAAGGCGTCGACCGTCTTGTCACACTGGGGAATAAATGTAGGGGAAGGCGGGGCAAGATGGGGAAGCTAACTTTAAACCCTTACAAAAGGGTCAAAAATAAACAAATTCAAATAGGTTTGATTATCATTTGTTTACTTAACCATTGAGTTACAAAAGCATGCAAAGAAACTTGCAAACTTGTTACATTTAGTTAGAAATATCTCGATTTGAAACATAAACTACCAATTCCCCGTCTTGCCCCATATGCGGGGTAAGATGTGGAACTAGCATGAATTCATCTCTAAAGCTTAAATAAGGACTGGAATAACGATGTCATGTGACGATAAGGCTTCGAAATATGATTTTGCGAATTGTACACTCAGGTATTACGTTTTATTTAGGCCTCTTACTTTCACATAGCACATAGCACAAGTGTCGTGGGCCCAGCATCCGCAGCTAAAACACCGTATCCAGCCTCCTCCTTCAGAGAAGTCATAGCAGTACAAAGATTCTTCACTCTCTTCCTCCTTGTCATTCGACCTCAGTTTATTATCCCTTGAGCATGAAGGGGTGTTAAAGACGTCAGTAACGTTCGTCACTTTTTCGTTGTCATTATGTCCTTTTGGTGGTATCCCAGGTTTATTAAACGTCTTTGAGAAGAGCTTTCGTTTACATGCAGCACGTTTGGCGACTCCTTTTCGTTTAATTTCTTCGGATAGTTCACTCCTATAAGGAGATTCTGTTAAAACAATGGGTTTTCCACGCCTATTAGATGGTTTCCTTTTGGTTTCTTTTATCCACCTTTGGAGTAGCTAACACCATTTCACGGTTGGTAACCTGAAAGTTAGGCGAAACAGGGGCTTGATCATCAGTTGTTAATTGTTCAGGTGTTTTACGTCTTGACAGCATCTCTGGTATTTGGTCTTCTGTTTCTGTAGCTTCAGATGTGTGAGCTTGATGAATGTCTGTAGTTGAACAGGGAAGGTAATCACTTTCCTGAAACACATTTCTGTTTACAGGCCAAATGCCTGTTTTCCGAAACCCGTTCACTGCTGTGGACATTGTAGCTGAATGAGTGAAGGCTTTGCAGAATAAACTTCAACGTATAATGTACGTGTTCAAAACACGCAGCGAGGTAAACAGATGAGACCATAAGAACGTAATGGTTGGACAAATAGTATGGACAAGACGGGGAAGCTCCCCATCTTACCCCACACCGTCTTGCCCCCTACCATGCTGTCGGGTTATGTTACGCCTACATGAACACTATTTAGTGATCATTGACTACTGACACAGCAGTTTACTGTTAATAAGACGTACTGTTCAGTGCTACATATACAGTCTGGACAAATGTTCACGAAATACATGTTTTAGGACCTCGAAAGATGTAAAACATTGCAAATCAGTATAACAATTGTACGTACCTTGAAAAGCTCGCGGAAACCGCTGCGAAATTAAGGTTCAGCAATGTCAACACACTGAGACCTGTGTATTGATGATGTTGACGTAGCTATCCACAGATGGCAGCACTGTAACTGTAGCTTATAGCCCTTCCCCGTCTTACCCCATCTCCCCGTCTTGCCCCGCCTTCCCCTATTACCAGTTATGGCGACTACTTTTAAAATAATAAATAGCTGACTTACTTTTTTCCATATATCTCGTTTTCATTTGATTGCTCTTTACACGTACGAAATACTTTGGCTTGAGAAGTTACGAACAAAACCAAGTCAAAGTGTTTCGCGAGTTTTCGATGTTGCAATTAATTAATACTAATTACATCATCGTCTCTCAATTGAAACACATTAACTGTATCGCTGTATTTCTACATCGTACATCGACTGTCGACTGTGATACGTCAGTTCTTTCAGAATGCGTTTCAAAGAACTAGTCCAAAAAATAAGTTTTGGGGAGTACTCCATGGAAACAAGATTTTATTCTGGGCATTCACAGCTGTAGGATTATACCGTGATAAAGACGACTGCTGCAGCTGTATGATAAATCTTTTTTTCTGATCCAACTAGTTTCGCGGCGTTTGAGCCACTTCTTCAGATCAGCGTCGGCTCAGTTCAGTTCACCTAGGTGGTCAGTGCTGACCTATTGTTGTCACGACGAGGTTAAGCCTTAGATTTCCTGTATCGGGATGATGTTCCCTGAATTCTACTCTATTTGAAATTGGACTACCGACCCTTGACGTTTAAACATTTTCATCACAGTTGAACAAAGAATGTTGGGTCATCTACTGGTTATCGTTTGGAATAAATTATGAAATAAATATGTATCCCAGAAGATGTGGCTGTAACGCCGCGAAATTAATCGTAACTGGACCATAAATAAAGATTGAAGCGGTCTTATTCGTTATGGCATACTCCATGAAAACTATCCCTCACAAAGCCTGTCACTGCAAATAAGAGGAGTAAGAGGTGGTTCTAGCTGCCGGTAAATGTTATTAATGCAGGGGATTCTGTGTAAAACGGAAACCAAATCCGAAAACTTGAATCACATGAAGAAAGCTGATGAAGCAAATATAAGTAAAAAGCGTGATATGAAAAGTAACAGACATTTTCAAGATATTTTATATTGTGACCGAAAGTGTTGTTGGTTACGTTGCGTCAGAACCAGCTTCTATAATGCAAAATTTGATTTTATGATGAACGAAGGTCCTTCCTTCTGAAACAATCAGTTGGGCGTAATTCGAATGCTAGCAAGAGTACTAGCAATCAATCTGTGATTTACGAAAAGAGTGGAGGATTCAGTAGAATTATATCGCAGTCTTCAGGGCAAAATTATACCTGACATATCAACCATGGGTCTAGGGAAGAAAATGGCAAACCAGCTTCACTAGGGCGCTGTCAATAGACCACTGTGGAGTATCCCATCGCCGTCACTTCGTTTAGTAACGAACATAAGAGTTCAGCCAGTCGGCCATACCCGCTGTTTAACATCTGGCAGAGCAATGCTTTCCTATTACTGCGGTAATAGATTTCTAGCCGGCCGGAGTGGCCGAGCGGTTCTAGGCGCTTCAGTCTGGAACCGCGCAACCGTTACGGTCGCAGGTTCGAATCTGCCTCGGGCATCGACGTGTGTGATGTCCTTAGGTTAGTTAGGTTTAAGTAGTTCTAAGTTCTAGGGGACTGATGACCACAGATGTTAAGTTCCGTAGTGCTCAGAGCCATCTGAGCCATCTGAATAGATTTCTATTCATTATGTATTACCTCAATTTAGTTTTCAACATTTATCGTGGATAATAACGTTTCGTATAGTCTAGCACGCATAAAGCTGAGCATGTACGCTAGAAATACATTGAAACTTAATTAAACTACATGTTAACAACTACTCCAAAAATAATTAAAACAAGCTAATTTCTGTTTCCACACTTCTGTGAACTTACAAGCAACAAAAATTACCGGAAATCTGAAAGCACTGATGTCTCGAAACCGCGTCGTTACAAATGCACCCGTTTTCTTTTGCAAATAATTAATTTTTCATAACTGAAACTCGCCGTTGCTGGCGTGTTACTAATATAGTGGCATTTACAATACAGATAAATATGTAACAGATCCTTCTTTTTTTACAGGATTGG
The DNA here is from genome assembly GCF_021461385.2 of Schistocerca piceifrons. NCBI lineage: Eukaryota > Metazoa > Arthropoda > Insecta > Orthoptera > Acrididae > Schistocerca > Schistocerca piceifrons. The sequence continues at coordinate 1,044,151,102 of NC_060138.1, forward strand.
GTCTATTGTGCAGAGCAGACAAGCTAAGATGTGGCTACAGCCAGACTGGATCTTCAGGCTGACGTCTTTATATAAGAAGCACGAGAAATGTATCGAAATTCTTCACGGTTTCTCCAATAAGGTAAGGGAGTCAGGTAGAACTTTTGCGTAACTTATTCAGTTCTACCTTATGTACACCTAAACTATCCCGTTCAGATTTGCAAATGCTGAATTAAATCTTCGAGCTATTACACATGATCCACGAATCCGGAAATAACTACAATTATGTTGTTCACTTCTTCCTATCAACTTTCTTTGCGGAAGACTTGATACAGTTTTCGATCCACACGGATGAGGAGTTAATTTACGTATTAAACAAGCTTTTCCGGTAAACTTCCACAAGACTTCAGATCTGAGATGAAAAACACCAAGACGAAGCAAGAAGGAAGTTTAATTTTTAACGTCTACTACACGACGAGATAGAAGTGACGTGTAGATTCTTACGGAATTATTAAAATCATTGGGAGAAGTGGAAATTAAACACAAGTTAGCGTATACGATATATGATAATAGCGACATACCAACAGACTTCCGGAATACTACCAATCGCGCAGTTTCGAAGATGATAAGGGCAGACGGATGAAAGAATTACCATACAATTAGCATGACCGCTCGCTCGTTAATACAAGTTACAGACGAAAATGATATACAAAAGAACAGAAATGAAAACTGAGCGTTCATTACACGACGATAAGTTGGACGTTAGGATACATGCTCCAGAAAGGTAATTATTATGTTGATAATAGCAGTAATACACTTTCACACGATTTGTCTACAGAGAAAAAACATTCGACAACGTGAAGTGGTTCTAATTATTTGAAATACTCAGAAAAATAGGTGTACGTTACAGGGAAAGATGGTAATACGCAAAATGTACAAGGCCCGTGAGGGAATAAGGCAAAGAAAGAAGTACTCGGGTTAAAAAAGACATAAGGCAGGGGTCCAGTCTCTGTCTCCTCTACTGTTCAACCAGTATATCGAAGAAGCAATGAAGGAAATAAAAGAAATGTTCAGAAGTGGGAACAAAAATTTTGCGTGAAAGGATATCAATGATATGTTTCGCTGAAGATATTGCTAGGCTCTGTAAAAGTAAGGAAGAATTACAGTACACGTTGAATGGAATGATCGGTCTACTGATCACAGAATATGGATTGAGAGTAAACCACAGAAAGAAGGCAGTACTGAAACGCATCAGAAATAAGAATGGCGACAAACCTAACCTCAAAAGCAGGGACCTCGTAATGGAGGAAGTGAAGAGAAGCAAAATAAATCGTCAGTCATGAAACAAGAAGAAGACAACAAAAAAACTACCGTAGGTAAATAGAGTATTCGCCGTTAGAAGAAGTGTACTAGTGTGGAAACTCAGGTATTACTCTGAGGAATAATTTTCTGCCGCGCGGGGTAGCCGCACGGTCAAAGGGCGTCTTGCCACGGTTCGCGCGGCTCTCCCGGTCGGACGTTCGAGTCCTCCCTCGGGCATGGGTGTGTGTGTTGTCCTTAGCGTAAGTTAGATTAAGTAGTGTGTAAGCTTTGGGACCGATGACCTCAGCAGTTTGGTCCCATATTTCTAAATATGTACGTTTGGGTCACAGAATTGTTTGGAAGCGAAAGATAGGCTGTGGAAAAACTATAAAAGAAGAAAAACGAAGCGTTTAAGATGTCTGTTAGGAAAGGACGTTGAAATTTAAGTGGACTGATAAAAAATTAGGAAAACCTTGTCGGAATCGGCAAGGAAAGAGGAGGAGGAGGATATTGATGTTTAACGTCCCGTCGACAACGAGGTCATTAGAGACGGAGCACAAGGTCGGATTAGGGAAGGATGGGGAAGTAAAGCGGCCGTGCCCTTTCAAAGGAACCATCCCGGCATTCGCCTGGAGAGATCTAGGGAAATCACGGAAAACCTAAATCAGGATGGCCGGACGCAGGATTGAACCGTCGTCCTCCCGAATGCGGCGAGGAAATAAATAGGCCGTAAAAACTGAATAGAAGAGTGAGCAGGATGGTAAGGACTTGAGTTAAGACAACAGAGAATAACTTCCGTGCTAGTAGAGAAAGCCGTAAAGGATGAAAAATGTAGGGGGAAACAGAAACTGGAGTATTTAGGGTATCCAGAGAGGAACGGGCAATATTCATGGATATAGCAGGAACGATCACTCGAAGCAAAACTTTCTAGTAAAATTGGGGCCCAGAATACATACCTTTAACAGCTATGAACACGTGTTCAGTAAACGAAATTTGTTTCACAGTAGCGAAGATCTCATAGTTCTTAAGGTATGCACTTTAGAGGCCATGTTTACTGGGCATTTTTTTCTTATTTTGGTCCATACCACGACCTCTTGAAATCCGAAAAGCAAAGAGATAACAGTAGAAGAGATTTGTTTCACAGTATCGAAGACGAAGTGCTCGTAGCTCTTAAGGTATGCATTTTGGAGCCCATGCTTACTGGACTCTTTTGCTTCGAATGATCGTGCCTGTAATATCCCAATATATTGGCCAGGAAATCGTTGCAGGCCGCATCAAAACAGTAGATTTACGGGAAAAATCTGAACTTGATTTTTTTTAAAATCGGTCACCTGGAGGAACCCATAAATTGTGGTCCAGGAGGCATCATTAATAAAAGATTGGCATCAGCTGGCAACAACATTGACGTAATCCACCAACGCAGGGCCTATGAAATGGCATCCTGTGCCATTCAGTAGTCATTCTAACAGCAGAAAACGAATCATGGCATGACCATCAGTGTGACGACACTGCAGATACTTCTCGGGCTGTCAAACTGATAGCTTTGATGTTACGAAAATTTTGTTTTTATTTTGGTGCTGCACGTTACACACTAACGTGAATCAAATGTTAACTAGAGCTGCGAAATAGTTTTGTTGCTGTTGTGTGTTCAAGTAGTCCTGTTACGTGGGTTTTGACCTGATCAAGAAACTATAAAATCATACCCTGATGAAGTTATTACTTCAGTACGGTTCATTGCCATGTTGAAGTTGTTATGATATGGTTGGTTAAATCATTTGTGTTTTTCGTTTACCGAAATTTACTCAAGTAAAAACCAATCCAAAACTGCAATTACAGATGGAAAAGTTGAGAAAGTGTACACTGTTGAATTGGAGACTTGGTGATAAAACGTATAGGCATTTGAGACGAACGAGTAGGATAAATGTTAAATGCTGAATTAACTCTGAGAAAGCATTGCGTAAGACGGGTGCATATCTGTTTACTGACGACAAAAAGCAAATACAGAAACGTATTTCTCACCACTGTTTAGAATATTTAAAAAACAAACTGGTTCTATGCGTGGTATTTTGCAATGAGTGAGACTGCTTCTCATGAGAGACGAAGCAACATTCAGAGCCGTGGGTGGAAGCTGAAAAGATTACAGCCAGTGTTTTCTGTGATCTTCTTGTTGATTGCCTTATCAGGGCTAAAAAACTAACCAATGAATGTTACCCAAATACTGTAACCAGCTCGGTGAATGAAAATCGTGAGAAAAGAAAAAAAAAATCTTTCTTCAGAACTATGCGTCCGCCCATGAAGACGCCTTGACAATGTAAAAAGCTGATGTTTGCTAAAATGCCGGAGCATCTATTCTGTTCATCTGACTTCCATCTATTTTGACAACCAAACAAAATGTGGTTTCGAGTAATACAGTACAACGGAACGCTTAGTGTGAAACTGTAGCGAAAATACGGAACGCCTTCAAGAAACAGGCTCCACAAGAGTTTCGTCTGTCCTTTCACTCACACGAAGTCATTTACCTTGAGACAAAATACGTAAGAAAAGAAAACACGTTACGACAGATGTGCAGTACTCTGGCCGACGCAGTGGACGGAGAGTTCACAACCGCGCTTCTTGTTCCAGCGATTACTGCCTGACCTTGCGTTCACTTACAGCTGCAAGTGCAAGGTGACTAACATGCGGCGGTATTGCTGTTGAAAGCCAAGGGAATTAGTCGTAAGAGAAACGAGTTTAACTATCCCTCTGAACTTTCGTAAGCTTAACGTGTTCATATGTCGTTAAAACCAACGGTTCATTTGCCTGCAAGGTAGTCGATGCTAGCAGTTTATGGTTCATACTCTTCTTGTTCTCCGCGTATACTGCTATACTCCGTACTATGTGGCAGAGAGCATTTTTTGGTACAATAGGATGTACATTTCTTTCCGTTCCATACCGTTAAGAGTGGCTGCTTGCTCTCGTATACTTCTATGCAAAATGTTATTAGTCTAAATTTCTATTGACGGTCCATACGAGAAGTACATGTATGGTGTTGAAGAATATCCATAGGTTCTGTACTAAAGCCACGTTTGTAAGCTGGTTTTTGCGAGGTGTTGGTCATACTACCAGTCAGATTTTTCAAGATTTCCTGATCCCCAAATTCCGAGGCAGACAAGCATTACACCCTCGCACTTTCTTTTATACAGGGTGGTCCATTGATCGTGACCGGGCCAAATATCTCACGAAATAAGCATCAAACGAAAAAACTACAAAGAACGAAACTTGTCTAGCTTGAAGGGGGGAAACCAGATGGCGCTATGGTTGGCTCGCTAGATGGCGCTGCCATAGGTCAAACGGATATCAACTGCGTTTTTTTTAAATAGGAACCCCCATTTTTTATTACGTATTCGTATCTATCACAAAGCGAAAAAAGTGGTCCAACTAAAACATTCATATTTCTTTAACGTACTACACGAATATGTAATAAAAAATGGGAGTTCCTATTTTAAAAAAACGCTGTTGATATCCGTTTGACCTTTGGCAGTGCTGTTATTTCGTGAGATATTTGGCCCGGTCACTATCCATGGACCACCCTGTATACTCCTTATGTCCTCTCTTACTCTGACCTAGCACGAATCCCACATGTTTCAGCAATATTCCAGTATAGGCCGTACACGTATCTTCTAACAAATCTCTTGTCTAGAGGAACTGTAGCTTTCCTCAAGTGAATCGGTACCTGATATATCTTAGCAAGTTCTTCTGTCTTTGAGACTGTTTCACTTTCAAAACTATTCAATAGCTAACTAAATCATCGTTGATTTGGACACTAAAACTCATTTTTTTATCGTCTGAGACTACAAGAATAAGACAGGTCTACTACAGTCAGTAATGTACGAAGCCTCAGCCTTACGAGTTCCAGGTATTATACTGGGTGATGTAGGCCACTAGGGTCAAATTTATACAGATAATAGAGGATCTTAAATTGAGTACCTTTATTTAAAGAACCCGTTTTCAGAAAAGAATATTCAATTTTTTACTGACGAAAGCGTAACAATTTTCATCATAACAGACATAGCTATTGCGGCGCTTGAAGACACCATTACGGTTGAAAGAGGTCTCAGCTGACACTACTATACCGCGCAGGATAATCCACTGGTATAACTGAATTCTGGATTCAAAATCATTTGGCCCTACTGCCTGCACGCGGTACTTATTATGCACGTTTAGTTGTTGTCCTCCCAACACAGTATTCTCCGAAGTATGCACTTCACAGACAAACTAGCACGAGGAAAACTTCACACTTTTTGTTGTTCAGGGTTAACAGTCACTTTTCGTGTCGTGCAGATATCTTATCCAAATAATTTTGTAATTCGTTTTGATCTTCTGATGACTTTGTTATATAGTAAACGAGGACTTCTTCAAAAACAATCTAAGAAAGCTGCTCAGATTCTCCTCTAACGTTTTCTTTGGGAATCCTACCATATAACTTTGGTTTCACTAAGTGATTTCCTGTAAACTACTACGGACTGCGACAGAAAACCACAAATCAAGTCGCTCTGCTTAGACGATACTGTATAGGCATACAATTTGATTAGGAGACGCTTGTAAGGAACGGTGTCAAAACCTTTCTAGAAATTTGTGACTATGGCTATAACCTGAAATCCTCTGTCGATGGCACACATTACTTCGTGCGAATAAAGAGCCAGCATCGTTTCGCGTGGTAGATACTTTCTGAATAAGTACTGGTTATGTGTAAATACATTGTTTGCCTCGAAATACTTCATTATGCTGGAACACAGGATACGTTCCAAAATCCTACAACAAATCTTGTCAACGATATGGGTCTATAATTCAGTGGATTACGTACGTTTCTTTTCTTGTACATTGGTGTGACTTGTGCCGCTTTCCATTCTTCAGCTACATGTCTTTTGCTGAGCGAGAGGTTGCACTTGACTGCTAAAAATAGAACTATTTCATCAACATATTCTGAAAGGAACCTGACTGGTTTACAGTATGCACCGGAAGGCTTGCCTTTATTAAATGACAGGTTGCTTCGCTACACGAAGGTGTCTACTTCCAAATTACTCGTGTTGGCAACTCTAAAAAATGGTTCAAATGGCTCTGAGCACTATGGCACTTAACTTCTGAGGTCGTCAGTCCCCTAGAATTCACAACTACTTAAACCTAACTAACCTAAGGACATCACACACATCCACGCCCGAGGCAGGACTCGAACCTGCGACCGTAGCGGTTGCGCGGTTCCAGACTGTAGCGCCTAGAACCGCTCGACCACCTCGGTAGGCTTGGCAACTCTCCTTGAATCTGAACACTTACTGCATCTTACTTTGTGATAGAATTTTGGAAAACCATGTTTACTAACTCCACTTTGATTGTGCTGTCGCTGTTAACATCACATTGCTGCAACAGTGAAGGTACTGATTGAGTCTTCCCGGTGGTATACTATACATGCGATCATAATCTATTTGTATTTTCTGTCAAATTTAGAGCCAAAATTTCCTCTTGGGAACCATTAAAAGCATCTCGCACGGAAGTCACCGATAAGATTCGGAGCATCCGCCGGCAACCTTTGAGATCTTGCGTTCTTTAAAATTTGGCATGATCGTTTCGTTGCTTCTTTAGCAATGTTCTGCCCTGTTTTGTGTACCACACCGGATCTGTTCCGTATCCTATTAATTTATTTGGTATTAAACACTTGACTATCATCAACACAATTTCTCTGAATGTGAGCATTCTTCTCTCACTAGCCGTGCTTGTACTCCGCCTTTAATGACCTGGTCGTCGACAAGACGTTAAACGTTAATCTTTCTTCCTTCCTTCTTTATCTTCCTTTATTTTCAGCTTATTTTCCACGTTATTCTCGTGTGTTTCCCGCTACCATGATACACAGTAACACGTTTATAACTGTCTGCAGCGAACCACGACAGTAACATTTATTGTATGTGTGCATAAAAATAAACTGTTCATCTATTCCTATAAAAATTCTTGGACAATGGTAGTGCCGCTAGGGAGCAAAAAGGAAATCCGGTGCATTGCATGAGTAGTGATTTTGCTGCCTATGGCTCCACTGACTTTGAATTTGACACACCAGGCTTTCGACTACTTCTTCTTTGTTACTTTGTCTTGTTGCGTGTTATTTTTTGTGTCTGCTTCACCTCGGTATTTTCATTTCTCATTTATCTCGGCAATCAGTGATAAGTAGTCGGTGGAGGTGTTGTACGCTCCATCCTTTTTATGCTGGTAACGCCACGTAGCGCTCTGTATGAAAATCACTGACTGTGCTGTGTGCAATCTGTGCCTGGTTGGCATTGTTGGAACATTCGCTATTGTAGTGTTGGGCAGTTGGATGTGAAAAGCGCGTAGCGTTGCGCAGTTGGAGGTGAGCCGCCAGCAATGGTGGATGTGGGGAGAGAGATGGCAGAATTTTGTGAGCGGACGATATGGACGTGTGTCCGTCAAACCTAAACAGCCTACTTACAATATCCTAGCGATCTGTTTATCATAGCTTCAACTTTTGTTGTTTTTTCTCACCGGAGAGCTTCCCTTTCACCGTACATTCTTTTTGTGTCTCTAAGGATTAGTATTTCCTGCTATCCGTTTCTTATCACATCTCGCTGATTAGGTATCTACTTTATTACCATATGGCAGCAGCATCATTGTATGCAGTCTCCTTCATTCTTTATTGCATCAAATTGTTATTGCACAGAGGTCTCCAGCTAACGGGATGACGAGGTGCAACTGTTGTGGGTACCGGCCAAAAATGCACGTGGTTTCTTGCTTAACTGGTACATATCACTAGAACACAAAAGAAATTGTTATTATGCACGAGACTGCTGCCACCTGGTGACACTCTGTAGTTTTATGTAGTTCTTTTGACAACTTTCCGGACGTACGGAGCCGGTTGTCAACATATACACATTTAACAGCAGCAGATGCGCTCTATCTGATGCATTTGACATCTCCGTGCCTTCCTTATATAGTTGTGGCATTTATTTCAGTGTACTTTTTTTTGCATGGGAGTGTCTTTTCTGTGGTTTACCTCCATGTTTTCAGTGGCCGGATGGCAATGTGCTACGCATACCTAACAATCTGAAGGCGTCAGTATAACTTTGCTAAAACTATTAATCAGGATATGTATCAACTGCGATCTGGGCAATGAAACTCCTGTTTTGGAAGCTTTTCCACAAAAGAAAATACATTACTATTATAATCCTACGTGAATTTGTTGCATAGAATGTGCCAGATTTCCGGGAAAGAACAAAATTACCTGTTTCGAACTGGCGCAAAAGATAATGACAGTTATGTTGTATAATTTAAAAACTCGAGTGTGATCCGGAAATACTTTGTTTCAGGTGATAATGGAGAGGAAGGAGGAGATACGCCTTCAAAAAGAAAGACAGAAGAGCGGCGAAGACAATGACTCCGAGTTAGGTGAGTGCTCTCCCTAGCCACCTAGTTACTTCCATAAGGATGATGCATTAGCTTACTTCCGTTGTCAAACACAGGATTCTATTCCATAATACAGGATGTTTCAAAAAGAACGAGTGGTAACAAGGCTCCATATTTGATGATAAAAACATACTAGAAACACGTGTTGCATTGCAAAATACTCACAAAATCTTAAAGTTTTAGCTATTATTATAAATACTCTCTGTGCCCACCAGCTCCACCACGAACAACATCTAGACGATAGCTAAATTCAGCATAACATGTACATAATGTATCCGCTTTTACAAAAGTTACGGCGGCTGTTATTCTGTTCTTCACTTCTTCTATGTCACGAGGTAAAGGGGAGACGAACACACTTTCCGTCACATATCCCCACAAGAAAAAAATCGCATGGGGTCACGTCCAGTGATCTTGGAGGCCAAGAATGCAGGGCAGTGTCTCGGGTGTCATGCACCCCATCCAGCGTTGAGGCAGAGTACGTTTTTGTGCCAGTGTGATGGAGCTCCATCCTGTTGGAAATGAAGTCATCGGAATCCTTCTGAAGTTGTGGGAAAGCCGATTCTGCGGCATTTGAAGATAGCTCATTCCAGTCATTGTGTTTTCCTAAAACAAAGAAGCCTTACCTATGGCAAATGACACAAAAAATATTCACTTTAGGTGAGTCTCTTTCGTGTTCAGTAATATCGTGCGGTAACCGAGGTAAAAATGTATTTACTTCCATGTTCTCTAGCAGAGCATTGCTAAAGTCGACATGTCCTTTTTTCACCAACGCGAAGAGCTTACACTAATTGTAGTTTGCATGGTTTATAGGCCAAACGACGCCCTAAAACTCTCCAGAGAGTCGTATGAAGCATTGCCGGTTCTCTGCTTGCGCGGTGAGTAGACTGTCGTGTACTCCGTTCAAGCTGCCTGGATACTTACTACTGCACAAGCATTCTGTTTCTTCAAATTGGGCCGGCCGCGGTGGTCTCGCGGTTCTAGGCGCGCAGTCCGGAACCGTGCGACTGCTACGGTCGCAGGTTCGAATCCTGCCTCGGGCATGGATGTGTGTGGTGTCCTTAGGTTAGTTAGGTTTAAGTAGTTCTAAGTTCTAGGGGACTTATGACCACAGCAGATGAGTCCCATAGTGCTCAGAGCCATTTGAACCATCTTCAAATTGGCGATACCAACGACGAATGTTTTTGGGCGCAAGCAGATCGGTGCCAAACGTCGACAAAAAGCACGCTGGACCAAAATCACTGACTCACTCTTTGCAAACTTTCTTCCAGTTTACGTGTTATGGGGCACCACTTGCACACAACGAAGATAATGGAATGTAGTCGAATTAAGTCGGGCGATGCTGAGGGAATTAGATTAGGAAATGAGACACTTATAGTAGTAGATGAGTTTTGCCATTTGGGGAGCAAAATAACTGATAATGGTCGAAGTAGAATGGATATAAAATGTAGACTGGCAATGGCAAGGAAAGAGTTTCTGAAGAAGAGAAGTTTGTTAACATCGAGTATTGATTTAATTGTCAGGAAGTCGTTTTTGAAAGTATTTGTACGGAGTGTAGCCATGTATGGAAGTGAAAAATGGACGGTAAATAGTTTAGACAAGAAGAGAATAGAAGCTTTCGAAATGTGGTGCTACAGAAGAATGCTGAAGATTAGATGGGTAGATCACGTAACTAATGAGGAGGTATTGAATAGAATTGGGGAGGAGTTTGTATCACAACTTGACTAGAAGAAGGAATCGGTTGGTAGGACATGTTCTGAGGCATCAAGGGATCACCAATTTGGTATTGGAGAGCAGGGTGGAGGGTAAAAATCGTAGAGGGAGACCAAGAGATGAATACACTCAGCAGATTCAGAAGGATGTAGGCTGCAGTAGGTACTGGGAGATGAAGAAGCTTGCACAGGATAGAGTAGCATGGAGAGTTGCATCAAACCAGTCTCAGGACTGAAGACCACAACAACAACAACCAGTCTCATTAATGCGACCACCTGCCAAAAGCTTAAATAACCACTAGCGCGAAACGTACAGGAAGCGAGTCACCGAGATTCTGGAAGGTACTGACAGGTACGTGGAGCCATACCGACTCCATTGCCGTGGCCAGCTGCCCTGGGATTATCGGTTGCGGATCCATGGCGTGAACAGCCCGATGGAAGAGGTCCCACAGATTCTCGATCAGATTTAACTCTGAGGAGTTTGGAGGCCAGGGAGTACGTTAAACTCATCCTGGTGCTCTTCAAACCACGCTCGTACATTGCGAGATATGTGACGCGTTACATTATCCTGCTGGTAGATGCCATCGTGCTGAATAAAAACAAACTGCATGTCGGGGTGCACATGGTCCCCAAGAATAGTGTCGATCTGTTGTCTTCCTACAGCCGTGTACCGCAAGTCTCTAGAGAACGGAAGGTTCGAAATGATTGGAAAAGAGCACAGGTAGTCCCACTCTTCAAGAAGGGTCGTCGAGCAGATGCGCAAAACTATAGACCTATATCTCTGACGTCGATCTGTTGTAGAATTTTAGAACATGTTTTTTGCTCGCGTATCATGTCGTTTTTGGAAACCCAGAATCTACTCTGTAGGAATCAACATGGATTCCGGAAACAGCGATCGTGTGAGACCCAACTCGCTTTATTTGTTCATGAGACCCAGAAAATATTAGATACGGGCTCCCAGGTAGATGCTATTTTCCTTTACTTCCGGAAGGCGTTCGATACAGTTCCGCACTGTCGCCTGATAAACAAAGTAAGAGCCTACGGAATATCAGACCAGCTGTGTGGCTGGATTGAAGAGTTTTTAGCGAACAGAACACAGCATGTTGTTATCAATGGAGCGACGTCTACAGACGTTAAAATAACCTCTGGCGTGCCACAGGGGAGTGTTACGGGACGTTTGCTTTTCACAATATATATAAATGACTTAGTAGATAGTGTCGGAAGCTCCATGCGGCTTTTCGCGGATGATGCTGTAGTATACAGAGAAGTTGCAGCATTAGAAAATTGTAGCGAAATGCAGGAAGATCTGCAGCGGATAGGCACTTGGTGCAGGGAGTGGCAACTGACCCTTCATCATCATCAGTTATCTGCTATATTAGCAGGTCCTTTGCCTCTCCATTTTCTGCGATCCATTGCTTCCTTCTTAAGGCTGCTGTATGTTGTACCGTCCATCATGTCATCCAGTATCTGGAATCTCTTCCTTCCTCGCTTTCTTTTCCCTTCTACATAACCTTCTAAAACTGTTTTTATCAGTCCGAACTGACCCTTAACGAAGACAAATGTAACGTATTGCGAATACATAGAAAGAAGGATCCTTTATTGTACGATTATATGATAGCGGAACAAACACTGGTAGCAGATACGTCTGTAAAATATCTGGGAGTATGCGTGCGGAACGATTTGAAGTGGAATGATCATATAAAATTAATTGTTGGTAAGGCGGGTACCAGGTTGAGATTCATTGGGAGAGTCCTTAGAAAATGTAGTCCATCGACAAAGGATGTGGCTTGCAAAACACTCGTTCGACCTACACTTGAGTATTGCTCATCAGTGTGGGATCCGTACCAGATCGGCTTGACGGAGGAGATAGAGAAGATCCAAAGAAGAGCGCCGCGTTTCGTCACAGGGTTATTTGGTAATCGTGATAGCGTAACGGAGATGTTTTGCAAACTCAAGTGGCAGACTCTGCAAGAGAGGCGCTCTGCATCGCGGTGTAGCTTGCTCGCCAAGTTTCGAGAGAGGGTGCGTTTCTGGATGAGGTATCGATTATATTGCTTCCCCCTACTTATACCTCCCGAGGAGATCACGAATGTAAAATTAGACAGATTCGAGCGCGCACGGAGGCTTTCAGACAGTCGTTCTTCCCGCGAACCATACGCGACTGGAAAAGTGCCCTACACCACACACCGTTGGGTGGCTTGCGGAGTATAAATGTAGATGTAGATGTAGAATCACCCAGGGAATGCCACGAAAACATTCCCCAGACCATAACGCTTCCTCCTGGTTGCAGCGTGTCTGGTTTTAGACGTTTCACGGCATACACGCCAACGGCATCTATCCTACGGAACATAAAACGTGTTTCATCTCCAAAGATCACCTGTCGCCACTTAATGGGTGTCCAGTTGCGGTAGTGACGTGCAAATCCAGCCTTCATCGCCGATGGACAGCAGTCAGCATGGGTGCATGACCAGGTACCTGCTGCGGAGGTCCGGACGCCGCAACGTTCGCTGAACGGTCGTTGAGGAGACACTGTTTGCAGCCCCTTGGTTCACCTGGGCGGTCTGTTGCTCAACAACGGCACGTCTGTTCACCCGTGTACATCTGCACAGCCGTCATTCACCCCTGTCATCTGTGGCCCATGGTACACCGCAGTTGTGTCGCCGTCGGTTTTGGATAGCACCATTTTCCTATGCACAGAGATACTTTAACCATGCGGGCACGACAACAGTTTTCAAATTTAGCTCTTAAGGCCGGTATTACACTATCAAAGTTCTTTGTCAAAGATTTGATCAAAGATGTAATCAAATATTCTGTCAAATATATTTGACAAAGATCTTTGACGTAGTGCTAGAATGGGTATTACACTTTCATCATATTTTTCGTCAAAGTTCAAGATGTCTGACAACAACAACTTGTTATTAACCGCAGCAGTTGCATGTACCACAATTGCACTGTGTGCACATGCAGAAGAGAAGTGGGGGAAAAACAGGAAACACACCTGGGTGAAGCCGTGGGTTTTACGACAACACGATAAAAGCATTCAACAAAACTTGTTACGTGAGCTTATAGTGGAGGACGTCGAGTCGTACGTACATCAATTACTTAAGAATGGATGAGCATACATTTCTTCGCTTCCTGCGCCCGGGTTCCCGGGTTCGATTCCCGGCGGGGTCAGGGATTTTCTCTGCCTCGTGATGACTGGGTGTTGTGTGATGTCCTTAGGTTAGTTAGGTTTAAGTAGTTCTAAGTTCTAGGGGACTGATGACCATAGATGTTAAGTCCTATAGTGCTCAGAGCCATTTGAACCATACATTTCTGTATGTCTTCAATGAAGTGTAGCCTCATATCACAAAGCGCAATATTCACTTAAGAACCGCTACATCTGCAGAAGACACAACGGTTGATTCCTTGCTACAGGAGAGGGTTGGGTTAGGTTATGTTAGGTTAGGTCAGGTCAGGTCAGGTCTCCAATCTTGTTAATCTATTTTTGTATTCAGCGTGCCTCACGTTGTAAAGCGCCTCATCAGCTTCATACATCTCTATTAATTTTGTAGTTGTCGGCACACACCACTTGTATTTACCAGCAATGTTTATTAAAACACTACAGACGACAGAATGCTGCAGCGATGCTAGCGCTCCAGGTGGTAACATGTCACATTGCAGTGAACAGAAGACAAGCGACTTCTTTGATCAAATCTACAGCGAGGCCCTAGATTTGATCAAATATTGGACAACATTTGACGAAGTTCCCTAATACACCATCAAATATCTTTGACAAAGATATTGGACGAAGAAATTTGATAGTGTAATACCGGCCTTAGGAAACGCTTCCACTGTTGTCCCGAAAAAAAATGGCTCTGAGCACTATGGGACTTAACATGTGAGGTCATCAGTCCCCTAGAACTTAGAACTACTTAAACCTAACCAACCTAAGGACATCACACACATCCATGCCCGACACAGGATTCGAACCTGCGACCGTAGCGGTCGCGCGGTTCCAAACTGAAGCGCCTAGAACCGCTTGGCCACACCGGCCGGCCGTTGTCCCGAAAGCCAATGATCATGTACGTTTGGGTGTCAGATAAATAGCTCCGTTTCCGCATTACGACAACGACTGTACTGTGTTCCGTGTGCTCCCAACACGCTTTTCATACACTGGAGTGGTAGTGCTGCCACCTGCCGTGTGCGACTATTGCATGTTGACGTGGAACATGAGCGGTGGTCACGTAACTGGACCGCGCATTTCAACTCTGTCATTTTGGACAACAGCTTGAGAATGCCTTTACAGATGCTTACGGCGCTAAAGCTACTTTTGTGTGTGTGCGTTTTCGCGCGCCAGGCAGCAGCATCCCAGGACGCTGCGGGTAAGCGGGGAGCTTTGAGTCAGGCATCGTTCCGCTGACGCAACAGCACGACTTCCTGGACGATAACTCGTTGCCTCGTCAGGCGGCGAGTCACTCGCACCACAAAGCAGCGCGCTTCGGCGATACGACTTTCCTCGCGTTATCGTCTCGCCCGCAGGATAGTGAGTCACAGTGCAGCTGGAACCGTCGTCGTCTGCTCTCACCGTAACACCTGTGAAATTTCTTGTCATTATAATGTGTCTTATTGACCCTGGAAAGGGCAATCGCGATGCTCGCTGCGAGGTGTATGCGTTTCTTTCCTTGTAACTATTCTAATTGCGAACGAGCTAATTGAGACGGAAGAAAGGAGGGAAGGTAGGTTCAGGTTTAACATGCCGTCGACGACATGGTCAGTAAGGACACAACTCGGATTGGGGGATCACGGGGAAGGAAACCGGTAGCGCCCTTTCAAAGGGAAATGATGAGAAACCTTAGTGGGGATCGCCAGACGGAGATCTGAACCCTCGCTCGTCGGAGTACGAGTCCATTGTGTTACAACAGTGCCAGCCAGCTCTATGGTTAAGAAAATGGACTCGTATTCTTGAGAAGGTTGTATTTTAATCCATCCCCAGCCCATACAATTTGATTCTCCCAGGCTTCAATAAATCTGTTCACGTGTTGGTGTTTGACACAGTGTTAAAAAAAATGGCTCTGAGCACTATGGGACTTAACATCTGTGGTCATCAGTCCCCTAGAACTTAGAACTACTTAACCTAAGGACATCACACACATCCAAGCCCGAGGCAGGATTCGAACCTGCGACCGTAGCAGTCACGCGGCTCCGGACTGAACGCCTAGAACCGCGAGACTACTGCGGCCGGCGCAGTGTTAAAAGACTGAAGCTGTAGTTGCATCAGTCAGACCTGTACAGGTAGCAACCTGGTACAAAGATCCTTAATATAGAGATATTTGTACATTAAGAGAAGGAAAAGCAATTGAGTAGCCCTCCAGTACAGAAACGGCGAAAATGCGTTGTAAGGGCCAATGACAAAATTTGCTAGGAGACCATAGAGAGGGCCTGCTGTCCAATTAGAAACGTCTTCTTTCTAAGTGTACATGGCGCCTTTCCTTCAGAAAATGTGAGATTCTGAGTTACGTGTAACGTTTTAGTACAAGTGGCAAATGGGTGCCCGCTAGATTAGCATTTTTACATTGTTGATCATGATGACAGGATGAGGGTGGAACTCAACGCCGCAACATCAACAGACACACTCCGCAATCCGCTATTTAATGCATGGCGTAGGATATTTCTTGCCAATATTAGCGAGTTTCAGTTCTATTCCATTCGCGTATGGAACGAAAGAAAATTGATATCGTGCCCTAATATCCTCTAGCTTATTCTCTCGGTTCCTACGCGAGATATCGACGGAAGCAACAAAATTATTGCACATGTTTCTTCCAATAACGCTTAGCTGATAGGACTCGCGAGACCAACATTGTCTTTCTACAAAGATTCCCATCTAAGTTCTCAGGGCACCTCCATTACACTGTCATGATCTGTAGAACCTTGTTATGACTTTAGCGGCGATTCTCTGAATTCGTCTAATGTTTACTGTCTCTACTACTTGTAAAGGACTCCAAACGCCTGGAACCGCGCGACCGCTACGGTCGCAGGTCCGAATCCTGCCTCGGGCATGGATGTGTGTGATGTCCTTAGGTTAGTTAGGTTTAAGTAGTTCTAAGTTCTAGGGGACTGATGACCTCAAATGTTAAGTTCGATAATGCTCAGAGCCATTTGAACCATTTTGACTCCAAACGCTGGAGCAGACACTTGGAATTGGTCGTACAAGTGCCTTGCACGGGGTTTCCTTTACATGTGCACAGCACTTATCCAGAATCCTCCTGACATTCACCGTCCCTACTATTCATTTCATGTGTTCGGCACCATTTATATCACTTCATACTATTAGCCATATAAAGGCTTAGTCATTCCCTTTAATTCGTGAACGGTTCCAGGTATTGAAACGCGGTTTTTTGCAATTGATAGTATATTAGGTGCACGTAATATTTTGTATGGATAATGCGCTGAACTCTGGCACCATCCGAGATATTTAAACAAGTGTGTTTTTTTTCTAAATGTAACCTTATACTTTTCATAACTGCGATCAACGGCTCTTTGAAAGACAATTACAGTGGTATGGAGATTGTTGATATTGACTTTGAAACCTGTCGCAAAACAATCCGATGATCGTACTAAAGCACGAAAGCAATGAGGCCACAGTCAGCTACTGCGCTGTAAGTACCGCCAAGCAGAAACCTCATGCCAGGCTCCGTCGTTATATGCAGCAAGACAGGCCTAAACTACTAAAATGTCCGCCCCCAGTAGCTGAGTGGTCAGCCCGACAGACTGTCAATCCTAAGGGCCCGGGTTCGATTCCCACCTGGGTCGGAGATTTTCTCCGCTCAGGGACTGGGTGTTGTGTTGTCCTAATCATCATCATTTCATCACCATCGACGCGCAGGTCGCCGAAGTGGCGTCAACTCGAAAGACTTGCACCAGGCGAACGGTCTACCCGACGGGAGGCCCTAGCCACACGACGTTCACTGGTCATCGGGGCTCAATTCGAATCGGGACTCATCGCTCAAGACAATTTTATTCCATTCAATGAGATTCCAGGCCGAAGACTTCTCTGGAGACACCCCGGACAACGATGGGATACCATCCCGAGTGTCACTGGCCATACGGCTTGACAACCAGGAGTGATGGTCTACGGTGCCATTTCTTTTCATAACATGAACTCTTTGGTTGTCATCCACGGCACCCTTATAACACAGCGTTAGTTCGACGATATTCTAAGCCCCATTTTGCTGCCCTTCATGGCTTACATTTCAGCAAGATAATACCCGCCGCATACGACGAGAGTTTCTACTGCTTGTCTTCGTGCTTGCCAAACCCTACCTTGGCCAGCAAGGTTGCCGGATCTCTCCACAACTGAGAACGCTTAGAGAATTATAGCCAGGGCCTTCCAACCAACTCGGAATTTTGGCAATCTAACGCGCCAGTTGGACAGAATTCGAAAAATTGTCCCTCAGGATCAATCAACGCCAAGCCGAATAACTGCTTGCATAAGGCCCAGACCTGACTTGTATTGTATTGTATGTTAACCGGGGATCTAGAAACGATGGAGAGGCTCCGTCCCCGCCGCAGCCGCAGGGCTCCACAACCCCACAACAGACTACCGCAGTCCACTTCACCCCTCCGCCGCCCATCACCGCACCAAGAGTTATTGTGCAGTTCGCCCCCCGGTGGACTCCCCAGGGAACGTCTCACATCAGACGCGTGTAACCCCTATGTTTACGTGGTAGAGTAACAGTGGTGTACGCTTACGTGGAGAACTTGTTTTTGCACAGCGATCGCCGACATAGTGTAGATGAGGCGGAATAAGGGGAACCAGCCCGCATTCGCAGAGGCAGATGGAAAACCGCCTAAAAACCATCGACAGACTGGCCGGATCACCGGACCTCGACCCAAGTCCGCCGGGCGGATTCGTGCCGGGGGCCAGGCACTCCTTCCCACTCCGGAAAGCCGTGCGTGTTCCTGACTTACTCAATTTGTGAAGCTCTTTGTCTTGAACAAACAAGCCAATTTTTCTGAAATTACAATCATTTGTTTGTGTGCACTTGTACGTCACATCTAACGAGTTCTGTCCCATTCGGATAATCCCTTCGTGGTGTGTCACTTTTTTAAAAATTAAACTTACTTTCTGTTTTCACATTTCGACATGTTTCTTGATAACCTGGAGACAGTCAGTGGTAAACAGGGAGAGATGTTCCACCAGGATATTCGAGAAATGGAGAAGAGATACCAAGGACGACGAACACTTTGCAGATTATTGTTGGATGCTGTGCAAGGATTCTTGGGAAAAACACAAGAAAAAATCCAAGAGACAGACATTCGATACCAAATGAACAAGATTTTAGTGATGTGTTTATAAAGTGAACGGGAATGTTAAATTTGGTGTAAAAAGACTTAAAAGTCGTTTTATAATTCGTATACAAATCATGATCGTATAATTTTTTGAAGAAAATATGTGAATATTTCATTCTTGATTTGTCAAAAATCCTGATGTGATGCGGAAGAGCAAAACTCATTTTTCAAATCACTGGGATTGAAATATTACGAATCGCTTTTGAAATGCAATACAGCTCTCATCAAGTTTTAATTTGTAGACCGAGGTAATTATAACATGCCCAAAGTCAGTTAACTCGCGCCGTGGTGCCATGTTCACTACACAAGTCTATAATAGATTGCTTAGGTTACATATCGTCTACAATCGCTTCGTAATACGCAGCATGCGGGCGTTATACATGGCAGATCTTCAAATGTAACACCGTGGGTTTTGGCCGCTTAGTTTCGAATTTCAGGATGGTGCCATCGGTAAGATTACGACGAACTTGTTCTGTGTTCCTTGTCCAGCTGAGACCATTATTCATATATAATCTACTCATTGTCGAAGGAGCGTTAAATGGTAGCATATTTACTTTCATGCCTTGTAGAATTTGATATAAGCGTCTGTAAGCCAACCAGTTTGTTATGGATTCGAACTGTGAACTCGGTGTCAAAGCAAACAGTTCTGCTTTTGGCATCGAAGGTATGGTTCTCTGTTTTTGAAATCCAACTGCTGGCATCAGTGTATGCCACTGATAGACAGCAGATCCAAGCTAAAACTGTGACTTGTGATACTGAAACAAATATCTGAGTGTTAATGTGAACCGTAAAATGCTGCAGTTTTTCGTGAAACATCCAGAATCGAATCATTTAGAAAATTCGCTAGCAACTTCTTGGAGATATTTTAGTACTACTTTTATATGACGAAGTTGAAGCCGTTATTCTCTACAGAACAGATCGATTCTATGAAGTAATGTTCCGAGATCTGTGGGTGTGTTCATTAGCTCATTCTCTGTTGATGACACCAGGGAGAAAATAAATGGCTGCTCTCTCTGAATATTACCGGATACTTTGTATAGTAGTTGGAAGTTGATAATTTTGTACCTAATATCCACGGAATTTCTCACTGCTCTAAAAAGTTATTAGCGCCAGTATTTTACAATTGAATAATAGTGAGCCAGTTTCCAGCAGTCGACACGGAGTATAATGTTGATATAGCAATAGAAGTTCCCATCAGAGCGTTTCGGTGTAAAATCAAGCGACATATATTCACATCACATATTTTATACTCCTGCGCCAAAAGTGTCCTAGACAAAAACAATATGTGTCTCTGTCACTGTTTGTTTGTGTGTGTGTGTGTGTGTGTGTGTGTGTGTGTGTGTGTGTGAGTGAGTGAGTGTGAGCGCAAAAGAAAGAGGTCAATGAGTTATGAAACAAATATTCTAAGATATTGAAACCAGCTCTACAGAATGTCCCAGGAGGAATGGTCACTTGGTCACTATTCACGCATAAGACAGGAACAATCATTCGAAGCAAAAAGATGTAGGAAGCATGAGCTCTATAATGCTAATCTTAAGAGCTTTCAGGATTTGTTCAGTAGAAAAGATGTGTTGACAACGAGGAACAGTGTTAAGCAGTTTCGAGTCCATGTTTACTGGAGCCATTTTTTTATTTTTTTGTCCATACTACCATCTCCCAAAACATGGAAGCAAAGAACTTGCAGCAAAAGAGTTTGTTTCACGGCGTCGAAGATGAACAAGTGCTCATAGCTCTTAAGATATGCATTTTAGAGCCCATGCCCACTATACTCTTTTGCTTCGAGTGATGGTTTCTGTCTCATCCCTGAATATCCTGGGATGCCCTGTGTACAAGCGACAACAGACAGTCCAATATGAAATCAAGTCGTTTCTCTACAGCTGATGTAATGACCACAAACTCTGTACGACTCAGACTGAACAGAAAACTATGACCCAGAAGATCCAGCGATGTCTAGGCCCAAAGTTGATATCACAAACCTTCCATTACTGATGATGGTTTTTTTTTTCAGAATCACGAAGTTTCAGCGCAAGTCTAGAATCTATTATCCTCCCTTTAAGAATCTAAGTAAAGGATTCCTTTGAAAACTCCCTTATAATCTGTCTGCCAAAAAATCAAAAACTGGGCCTTGTGTACTTGTCTAAAATCACTCATTTGGCGCAATTTCCAAATTCATGCGTTAAGAGACAGATAACTGCAAGCGAGGAACAGTGACCAGTAGGTGATCGTGCCTTACCATTCCAACAGAGGCAATGTCTTGCCGCAAAACTGTTCTTTTGCTGCAGCATCAGGCAGGTAGCAAAATCTCAGTGAAATGTACCTGCTGCCTCTGCGCCTTCAGCAAAGAAGAACTAGGACCTAGCCTTACTGTGAAAGCAGCACGAAACCATAAACCTGGCGCTTGGGCCGTAGAACATTCGCAGATCAGCACTTCTGTGAATTATCAGCGGACCAGTGTTCCAGTGTAGTTCTGTATGGGTTCCTAAATGACTGTATATAAAGTGATTGTGATGAAACCAGAATCTGCGAGCAGCCTGTGTGACATAACTCTGTGCACATGTACTTCACGTTCATCGTGTCAATGTGCTACCGATGGCTTCTGTAACTAGTTGCCTTCTATTTGCCTTAATGCTTTCTCACAAGATAGTCTCCTTCTCCTGGTCTGCCATCAAACAACATTATGTTCTCAACCTGAGTTCTTATTTCTCCATAAAACTTTCTTTCATATTTTGTGTCACCTCCAAGATACCAAAAAATAGTGGTAAACAGCCTGAATAAATAAAGCATCTTGACTGACTCATGGTGAACCTTGTCGCGTTTAGTTGCTTCTACAGGCAGAGACTTGAAGTGCTAATCAAAGAGCTGCTCTGTGATAAGCTCAACCGTCGGTTCCCCTACGTCTGTTGTTAATAGCTGTCAAGTTCTTTGAGCAAAACCTTTAAATCTCAGGAAGCAGCACACTACGTGATGCCCGATTTCCACAATAGCTGTGCAGGAATTGTATACTTAAGTGTCTTCAAAAGCTGCAGTCATCAGGCTAGCCATCAACTCGGAGTACAACCGTACCACAATCGCTCTTACTATGTGCTTTACACATTCCATCCGCCCTCAGTTTCATAGGTTCATAATGCATGTGGAATCGATTGATATTTTGTCATCCCCAAAAACTACAGTAAATGGACACTAATAATCATCCTTCAGAGTTCAAAGGAAAAAATGGCTAGTTTAAGTCCGAATACAAATTGAAAGCTGACTCCATTTCCCACACACAGAGGTGACATACGGCCTGCTCTCATAACTTCTATGAGAACCAAACACAATTTTTTTTTTTTTTATTGTTTGGGGGGAAGAGACCAAACAGCGAGGTCATCGGTCTCATCGGATTAGGGAAGGACGGGGAAGGAAGTCGGCCGTGCCCTTTCAAAGGAACCATCCCGGCATTTGCCTCGAGCGATTTAGGGAAATCACGGAAAACCTAAATCAGGATGGCCGGACGCGGGATTGAGCCGTCGTCCTCCCGAATGCGAGTCCAGTGTGCTAACCACTGAGCCACCTCGCTCCGTCCAAACACAAGTCAGGTCATCAGTTCGTTCCCTATTTGGACATAACTGTGCGTGTACCCTATTATGTACTGAACATCAGAAAACCAAATGCTCTTATTGTCTGATTTGATCCAGTATAAATACACTCCTGGAAATGGAAAAAAGAACACATTGACACCGGTGTGTCAGACCCACCATGCTTGCTCCGGACACTGCGAGAGGGCTGTACAAGCAATGATCACCCACGGCACTGCGGACACACCAGGAACCGCGGTGTTGGCCGTCGAATGGCGCTAGCTGCGCAGCATTTGTGCACCGCCGCCGTCAGTGTCAGCCAGTTTGCCGTGGCATACGGAGCTCCATCGCAGTCTTTAACACTGGTAGCATGCCGCGACAGCGTGGACGTGAACCGTATGTGCAGTTGACGGACTTTGAGCGAAGGCGTATAGTGGGCATGCGGGAGGCCGGGTGGACGTACCGCCGAATTGCTCAACACGTGGGGCGTGAGGTCTCCACAGTACATCGATGTTGTCGCCAGTGGTCGGCGGAGAGTGCACGTGCCCGTCGTCCTGGGACCGGACCGCAGCGACGCACGGATGCACGCCAAGACCGTAGGATCCTACGCAGTGCCGTAGGGGACCGCACCGCCACTTCCCAGCAAATTAGGGACACTGTTGCTCCTGGGGTATCGGCGAGGACCATTCGCAACCGTCTCCATGAAGCTGGGCTACGGTCCCGCACACTGTTAGGCCCTCTTCCGCTCACGCCCCAACATCGTGCAGCCCGCCTCCAGTGGTGTCGCGACAGGCGTGAATGGAGGGACGAATGGAGACGTGTCGTCTTCAGCGATGAGAGTCGCTTCTGCCTTGGTGCCAATGATGGTCGTATGCGTGTTTGGCGCCGTGCAGGTGAGTGCCACAATCAGGACTGCATACGACCGAGGCACACAGGGCCAACACCCGGCTTCATGGTGTGGGGAGCGATCTCCTACACTGGCCGTACACCACTGGTGATCGTCGAAGGGACACTGAATAGTGCACGGTACATCCAAACCGTCATCGAACCCATCGTTCTACCATTCCTAGACCGGCAAGGGAACTTGCTGTTCCAACAGGACAATGCACGTCCGCATGTATCTCGTGCCACCCAACGTGCTCTAGAAGGTGTAAGTCAACTACCCTGGCCAGCAAGATCTCCGGATCTGTCCCCCATTGAGCATGTTTGGGACTGGCTGAAGCGTCGTCTCACGCGGTCTGCACGTCCAGCACGAACGCTGGTCCAACTGAGGCGCCAGGTGGAAATGGCATGGCAAGCCGTTCCACAGGACTACATCCAGCATCTCTACAACGTCTCCATGGGAGAATAGCAGCCTGCATTGCTGCGAAAGGTGGATATACACTGTACTAGTGCCGACATTGTGCATGCTTTGTTGCCTGTGTCTATGTGCCTGTGGTTCTGTCAGTGTGATCATGTGATGTATCTGACCCCAGGAATGTGTCAATAAAGTCTCCCCTTCCTGGGACAATGAATTCACGGTGTTCTTATTTGAATTTCCAGGAGTGTAGTTCTGAAAGCCTGCGACAGTGAAAACAGTAGGTTTGTTTATAAATAACTCATCTGCCGCCAGTCACGATTTTCTTTATTTTATTTTTCGCACGACGCGTTTCCGGAAATGATTCCCATTTTCAAGTGCGTTTTTTGTGTTTGTTATGCCATTTCTATGTCATGCAAGTATCCACATTAAAGAAGTGGCTTTAAAGTAGTGACGAGACGGTTATCTATACTCTGACCTCAGATAAAAATTAAATGTAAACGCGGTCCACAGACCCAGGTGGGCCATCGTGTCCGACCGACCGCCGGTTCATCCTCCGCGAATGTTTGGATGCGATGCAGAATGGCGCGGCGTGCGGCCGGCCCATTACTCTTCCGACCACTGGCATTTTTCGTGACACGGAGCCACTACTAGTGGATCAAGTAGCTTCTCAATTAGCATTACGGGGCTGAGGGTACTCCGTTCCAGTCCTCCCAGCAAACGAAAACCTCTGGCAAGTACCGCCAGTCGAACCCTGGTCGTCCACGTGGTAGTCGGTTACACTGACCACTGAGCCACGGAGGTGAACTCAGTCCTCAGAATGTTTTTCAGAAATTAGTGACAACTTCGTTAGCTCACTCATGTTCTGTCCTCAAAGTGTTTTTGGAAAAGCATTGACATTTTTGCGGTTAAACTGCCTCTAGAAACTGTCAGATGTCGCCGATCGCGGAACAGTTCTTTGATTATAAATGGCTGTTGGGTGTTCAGTGAATCTAAACTGAGTTCTTCTGACTTCAGATATAAAATTTACGCCATAATGCGACCTTGTTCGCTTCTAGGCCGTAATGCTGAGTCTCCTCTGGATACTAACAAACAAAGATTTGTGTGTAAAATATTGGTTTGGTACGTAGGTTCGAAGCATTTTTCCATGAGTTTAATAAACACAACAGTTACACATAACAGAGACTTTTGCCATCAATAATATATTGTCCTTCATTATTTATAGCAGTCTACCAACGCTGGGTGACTTTTCGATTCCGCGACTGTAGAAATCACGTGGTTTTGAGGCGAAGAAGTCGTCGAGCCATGTTCGGAGCGCATTTTCATCCGGAGGGAAAGTTCCTGGAAGGTTGTTCGGTGGAGAGCGCAAAAGGTAAAAATCTGAGGGCGCAAGAACAGGTGAATGACTTCCCAGCCAAGCTCCTGTATAGTGTTTCTTGTCAGTCTAACAGAAAGCGGGCGGGAGTTATCGTAGGTTAGCATCACTTCACGCAGCCTTCCTGGTCGTTATTCTTGGACTGCGTCTGCAAGACGTCTCAGTTGTTGACAATAAATGTCAGCAGTGACTGTTACACCTCGAGGAAACAAATCGCAGTACACCACACCGTCGCTGTTCCACCAGATGCATAACATTATCATTTGTTGATGTGCACAGCTCATTGTACAGAGAGTTGCTGCACTGTTTGGGCTCAGTCATTCCTTTATTTTCCTTAAGTTATCAGAAAGACACCATTTCTCGTCACCAGTAACGATACGGGATATGTACTGTCGACGTTGTTCACGAGCCAGTTGATGAAGAGCAAGATGCTCACATGTCCATCCGCTGATTTTTGTGATTTTGGATTAAAGCAAGCAGTACCCATACACCCAAGTTTTGAATGCCGCACGATGGTACAATGATCACATTTCTCAGTTATCGAGTACAGTGAAGCGGTTAATTGTGGATTAATGAGTCAGACGATCTTCATCCAACCCCGAAGGTCTTCCTGAACGTGGATGGCACTAATGTCAAAACGTTCCTCCCTAAAACGTCTTTGACTGCCAGTGGAGGAGAAACAGTGAAGCACAGATGCTAATCGCAGAACTGTAAGCCAGTGTCTGAGTTACGCTGCAAACCTTTACACAATGTTGTTGATGATCCGTCTGGAGAATGGGAATGTTAAGTTCAGCATCTATTTCGACGTTTTCATCACGCCTGAAGAGACTGACAACCAACACCAACCAGCCAGAAAACACTCTCTCGAAGACGGAAGGCTAAAGAACTCTGGAACTGCCCAGACTCGCCGTTATCTGTTTACATTCGCGTAACGCAGGAAAATAACCATTTCTTACAAGGGGTCGACCTGCACCAGATAAAAGCGGTTGTTCACAGACTCCGTGGGATATGGTATGGTTAGCAGCAGTCCAGGTGGTAGCCACTAGAAAGGATCGTGTGCTTTGTCAACCGCGCAATAACCTTGGGTTCGGTGTGGGGGCGTCGGTGGGATGAGTGGCCTGCTGTAGCCTGTTGTAGGGTTGTGAACCACTGAGGGCTACAGCGGGGACGAAGCCTCTCCGTCGTTTCTGGGTCCCCAGTGCAATACATACATGCATAACATCTACAGAACACCTCCACCACAGATGTCAGCATTGACATCTCACGTCATCATAGCCAACGCAGAACGTCGCATTTCAGAGCCATCGAACACCGACTATAAAAAGGACCTATGAGTCACATAGATCAACAAAGTGAATCCAGTTACATTAAAACAGTTGCTCTCAATAGCGGTAATGATCCTGTAATAACAGACAAACTCCGCAACAAAATTAAAACAAAAGCAACAGTTCATACAGCATTCAATCAAAAGCAATCCACGCCTAATTATATTCTTATCCCATACACAGGCCCAACAAACTGCAAACTTTTTAAAAAGAAAACTATGAATATCAGCTACTCTACTAATAGTAAATTGCAGCAAAAAGTGTAAATCTTTCCAAGGCCCCCTACAGTAAATTAGGAATATACAAGATCCAATGTGATTCGTTCCCAAAATTGTGCTTTGGCCACGTAGGCAAAAGTTTCGAGATTAGGTCCAAAAAAAAAAACCTTGATGCCCTAATGTTTGGAAACTAAAACACGTCTACATTTCCAGCTCACATTGCAGAAGAAAATCATTAAGTGAGAAACGTTGAGAACAACATGGAAATATTACATTTAGCTGAAAAAGAGGCCACTATGAATCCGTTAGAGGAAACAGAAATAAACACACACAAAAACACTTCCCCTGATACGCTATGTGATCAAAAGTATCCGGAAACCTGGCTGAAAATGACTCACAAGTTGGTGGCACCCTCAATCGGTAATGCTGGAATTCAATATGCCCTAGCCTCGATGACAGCTTCCACTCTCGCAGGCATACGTTCAATCACGTGCTGGAAGGTTTCTTGGGGAATGGCAGCCCATTCTTCACGGAGTGGTGCACTGAGGAGAGGTATCGATGTCGGTCGGTGAGGCCTGGCACGAAGTCGGCGTTCCAAAGCATCCCAAAGGCGTACTATAGGATTCAGGTCAGGACTCTGTGGAGGCCAGTCCATTACAGGGGTGTTATTGTCGTGTAACCACTCCGCCACCGGCAGTGCATTGAGAACAGATGCTCGATCGTGTTAGAAAATGCAATCGCCATCGCCGAATTGCTCTTCAACAGTGTAAAGCAAGAAGGTGCTTAAAACATCAATGTAGTACTGTGCTGTGGTGGTGCCACGCAAAACAACCTGCAAGCCCCCTCCATGAAAAATACGACCACGCCATAACATCATCGCCTCCGATCTACACACGCAGGCAGATGACGTTCACCGGACACTCGCCGTTCCCATACCCTGCCAACGGTTCGCCACATTGTGTACCGTGATTCGTCACTCCACACAACGTTTTACCACTGTTCCATCGTCCTATGTTTACGCTCCTTACACCAAGCGAGGCGTCGTTTGGCATTTACCGGCGTGATGTATAGCTCATGAGGAGCCGCTCGACCACGAAATCCAAGTTTTCTCACCTCCCGTCTAACTGTCATGGTACTTGCAGTGGATCCTGATGGAGATTGGAATTCCTGTGCGATGGTCTGGATAGATATCTGCCTATTACACATTACGACCCTCTTCAACTTCGGCGGTCTCTGTCAGACAACAGACGAGGTCGGCCTGTCGCTTTTGTGCTGTACGTGTTCCTTCACGTTTCCACTTCACCATTCCAACGGGAACAGTGGACCTAGGGATGTTTAGGAGTGTGAAAATTTCGAGTACAGACGTATGACACAAGTGGCACTCAATCACCTGATCAAGTTCGAATTTCTTGAGTTCCGCCGATGTCTAATAAATACTGACGCCGCTGTTATGAAGTACCTGACAGTAGGGTGGCAGCACAATTCACCTAATATGAAAAATGTATGTTTTTGGGGGTGTCCGGATACTTTTGATCACATAGTGTAATATCCTTAACGTCAACTGAGTCTCCATACTCCAATACAAACCAAGTTTGTACACCCGTGTGCAGATCAGATAAGTAATCTTACAATATTGTGCGATGAGATCATGAATAAACCGTAAGGTGATGAACCGTAAAAAATTCGGAACTGGTAACAGCACTTTTTGAATAAAGTAACGTAAAACTAATTTGTGACTGTTTGCTGTACACCATCAACTCGGATAATATCTTTGAACAACTTCCAAAATTCTGTCCGTGTAGTACAGGTTCATACTGTGTTACGTTATGGCTTGATACAAATTTCCCACTTTTGAAGTGCTGAGAAATTATTCATAACAGTGATTCGTTCTCAATTTCCTGCGACTTGTTTCGAAGGTATCTCACACGACTGATAAAATGATGAAGATAAATATTTTAGGTGATAATTTTTTACGAAAACTCAGTTTTTTTTTAAAGTTACATGTTGTCTTTAACTACAAGGATTTTTTCATAACCCATTATGTATCACTTTCATTTAGTTTCATAAATCTGAAATCGAGTAGTAGTAATATTGGCTATACTATTCTTTATAACTACAAACAGGGGCGTTATCTAGAGTTGTATTTCTTTTTTATGTATGCATAATATCTCCTCGAATGTCAATGAGCTGCATTCGTCAATCTCTCTCAGGTGACAGTGAGTAAGTACAAAGAAATGATGGCAAGACTTTAAGTACAGCAGATGAAGTGGACTCGCATTCTACAGGAGCAGTTTCAAAATGCCTGTCAGGCCATCCAGATTTAAGTTTTTTATACTATTCCTAAAATCACTTCAGGCGAATGCAGGGGCAATTTCTTTGACAAGAGAGAGGCCAATTTGCTGATCATACTTGTACTCCGTCTCTAATGATGTTGTTAAACCACGACCTTCATTCAGTTTTCTTCTTCCTCAGTTCTTTATTTTAGATATAGCAATCAAGAAGTGAAAGAACGAACGAATAATAATACAAGAATCTAGATGTTTTCAAAAGACTTGTCTCCCTGTGGAGAATACGATTGCTTTGAAAACGGTGGCAATGGTACTGAGAAACTCTTTTCCCCTTAACTGACTAATTAATTTGAAGTACCTTTAGTAAATTGATTCTAACAATGCACACAAAGAGGATAGCAATCAAGACTTTAAGCACCACGTCAACCAGTCTGAAGAAATATTTACGAGAGGTAGTAGCGTTGTGCAATCAGTCTTTATGTTTCGCTGATACTGCAAAGAACAACTGCAGCCGCTAGAGTACTCAAGTATCTGAGCAAGAGCGCTTGATGTGGCGGTACCGCAAAGTCGGGGGAGTCCCCCAAGTAGATAGCCGTGGCGTCATGAGAGTGTGACTCAATTATTTATCTGCAACCTTTCCTACTGACCTCTCAAATATCTCTCTTAAACACTCGTGATAATATAACTAAAATAGAACCCTACACAGCCTGCAACGTATTGTGCGTGAGCTAGAGATGTTTCATTATTGTGACCACAGCGTTCATTGAAAGCCGTGTGACGGCGATATGGCCTCGGCTTCTGTGTCTGAATGTAAAAGTGCATGACCATTAAAGGCTATGCACATAAGCTGGAAAGAAAATCGCAGTGCAGGCCATTCATTTCGACCGTCGCAAAAAGTCCAGTAACAGAGAAATGTTTCCGCTACAACGGGGTCTACAGCCAATGTAATTTTTTTAAATAAAAATAATCTTCCACAGTGGCTGTCGCTACTTGGATTAGAATATCCTTTTATTTTGCGTTTTTCTCTACTGTACAGTTTTGGCCGTCAAGCCATAAAGAAGATGACACCAAGCGTTTCTTGAATAGCTATGACGTAACATACCACTTGCAACTATAGTAGCTATTATATCATTTCTGTGGAATATATGACGTTCTCTGATCTGAAGTGCGGGCCACGTAGTACTCCCCTCTTCTCTGGCCTTGTCCATACCATCTTAGCCTACTTTCTTGGATCTTCTTCCCTATGGGCCCCACTTTCACTGTTCCCATGATGTACTCTTTCCTTAGTCTGTCCTTCCGTGTCACCCCACTCATCCACCTTAACATTCTCATTTATGCCACTTCCATCTTTTTCTCTTGGGATTTTGTGATTCGCCAAGTTTCTGCGCTATACGGCATCGCAGGCCTCACCACAGACTTGTAAAGCCTTCCTTTCATTCAGCAGCTAACCTTCTTATCACACGGTACTCTGCTCAGTTTTCTCCAGTTCATCCATCCTCTATTTATCCTGTGCTGTATTTCGGCCTCCAGTCCTCAACCACTTTGCATGTAAGATCCTAGGTATTTAAATTTATTGACCTGCGCCAGTTGTTCTCCTTGCAGGTTAATATATAGATCTTTGGCATCCTTTTCACCCTGCTAATTCTCATTCCCCTTTCGTCTAGAGCTTTTCTCCACTGTTCTAGCTTGTCTTGAAGTGCCTCTTGGGTGGGTTCACAGATTACATCATCATCGGCAAACATCATGCTCCAAGATGCCTCTCTTTTTTCACATCTTTGAGTAGTACATCCATGACAAGGTCAAAGAGATATGGGCTGAGAGCAGATCCCTGATGAAGTCCTACTCTCACTGGGAATGCTTTTGTTGCACCTGCACTGCTCCTGACTTGTGTCATTGCACCTTCATACATGTCTTCTACCACCCTGATATATTTTTCTGGCAGGCACTTACTTCTCAGACATCCCCATGTCTCTTACCTCGGCAATCTGTCATATCCCTTCTCAAGATCAATAAAGGCCATATGCAGTTCGGCTTGTACTTCTCTGGTCCTCTCTAACAGTTGCCTTAGTGCAAATATTGCGTCGGTTGTTCCTCTTCCCGGCATAAATCGAAACTGTTCTTCACATACTTCAGTTTCTAGACGCAACATCTTCTCAAGTTCCTTTCCCAGATCTTTGTTGTGCGGGACATCGGTTTTATCCCTCCATAATTACCACAGTTTTCCATATCCCCTTTCCCCTTATATATGGGGAACCAGTATACTGCTTCTCCACGCATGCGGCATTCTTTCTCCTTTCCAGATCTTCTGCATTAGATCCCAGAGAATATCAGTTCCCTGTTCTCCCAGACTTTTACATGCTTCTATTGTAATTTGGTCTGGCCCTAGGGCCTTCCCATTTCTCATTTTCTTCATTGCGTGTTAGACATCTTCCCTACTTATGCTTTGGGTTATTCCTTCATTTATATCTCCATCCTCACTCTTCTCTCGTGCATTTCCCTCGTTCAATAGCCTTTCAAAGTACTCCCACCACCTATTTAGGATTTTCTCAAGGTCGTGTAATGCTACACCTGATTCAACCTTTATCTACTTCATTAATGTTATGTCCATGGTCGCCTTATATACAGGGTGAGTCGCGTAAGACGTAACACCCCCCATAATTCAGAGGGCGATTGCACGTATCGACAAGCGGTGTTCGGCGAATCGTAGCGGACTGTGGGGCACATACGTTGGTACATGCACAATAATCACAACGTTTATATTGACCGAGATAATGAGGCAAGTACATGTTTTTTAAATGGGACGCTATACTTTTTTACCATCATTCGAACGCTCTGGAAAAGACGCGTATAGTGACGTAACGCATGTTGCTATTGTGATTCAAACTTTGCTTAAAAGACGCTGGGAAATATTGTATGATTGAAGGTCGAGGCGGTCGGAATCGGCTGCAGACTGTAAACACGCCTCGCGCGACCCGCAGGCCGAGTTGCCGTGCTCTATGCAGCATCACGGCCTACGCTACGTAGGTACATCCTCATTCGCCCTCTTTTAAGCAAAATTTGAATCACAGTAGCAACATGCGTCACATCACTATACGCGTCTTTTCCAGAGCGTTCGAATGATGGTAAAAAAGTATAGCGTCCCATTTGAAAAACATATACTTGCCTCATTATCTCGGTCAATATAAACTTTGTGATCATTATGCATGTACGCTATGATCCGCCAAAAACCGCATGCCGATACGTGCAATCGCCCTCGGAATAAAGGAGGTGTTACTCATCCTGTGTATAATATGTTCTGTTCTGGACACCTATAAATAAATTTAAAAAATCTGAAAATACTACATATTTCTTTTATTTGCGTCAGCAGTATTTCTCGTAACAACACAAAATGCGAAATTTAGTTGCTGCGTCCTAACTTCTCCGACTTTCCTCGTAGTACTAGGAAAGTTAAGGCTTTACGTAAACGTCAAGTATCTTATCAGACTTCGAGCAATGTGGAAAGGACTTGTAGTTGTACAGTCGTCCGCATTGTGCAACACTTTCATGAGCAACGACTGACAGACCAGTTCAGACAGCGTATCACCTCACATAAAGTATATAGACTGTCTGACGAGAAGAAATTAAGCACCCAAATGGTCGGACATCAATGTAACTTCATACAGGTACACACCGTCGGTTGGTATCAAGATGACTGAAGTTACTGTTCTCCGTGACAAGTAGAACGGTGACCGCAGTGCATTAGTATTGCTACCGGGCCTCTTAGGGTGTAAAAGGGGCGTGAGCGATCACTGTGAAGAACACGTGGACAATACGTTCTCGTACGAGACAGCGTCATCAGCACCTGACAGTGCTTGAAAGGAGTCTCATTGCTGGGCTCCATTTGTCCGGCTGGTCGAGTCCTGCAGTACACAGATTTGTGGCGCGATGTTGGACAGTATGGAGACGCGAGGCCAGGTATCCTCGTCGTAAAGATTTCAGTAGACCACGTCTGACCACCACGAGGGAAGAAATGAAGCATCGAGCACATTGTAACCTCTTCGCACCAGCGCCTGCCATCCGGGAACAAGTGATGGACTCCCGGCATCATTCTGTGGCATCCCTCACCACTGGTCAGCGACTAGCAGTATTCGGACTAGAGAATTACCGCCCCATGCGTAACACCGCAACACAAACGGCTACCTGTGCAGAGGTGTCGTGACCGGGAGTATTACTGCTGATGACACCCGCTGTAATGTGTTCAGCGATGAATCGCGGTTCTGCGCTACCGCGGTAGGACATCGTCGGCGAGTGTGACGGCAATCTGGGAAGAGGTCCCGTTCTTCCTTATAGACTACTGGCCATTAAAATTGGTACACCAAGAAGAAATGCAGATGATAAACGGGTATTCACTGGACAAATATATTATACTGGAACTGACGTGTGATTACATTTTCACGCAACTTGGGTGCATAGATCCTGAGAAATCAGTACCCAGAACAACCACCTCTGGCCGTAATAGCGACCTTCTTACGCCTGGGCATTCAGTCAAACACAGCTTGGATGGCGTGTACAGGTACAACTGCCCATGCAGAACACGATACCACAGTTCATCAAGAGTAGTGACTGGCGTATTGTGACGAGCCAGTTGCTCGGCCACCATTGAGCAGAAGTTTTCAATTGGTGAGAGATCTGGAGAATGTGCTGGCCTGGGCAGCAGTCGAACATTTTCTGTATCCAAAGAGGCCCGTACAGGACCTGCAACATGCGGCCATGGATTATCCTGATGAAATGTAGGGTTTCACAGGGATCGAATGCAGGGTAGAGCCACGGGTCGTCACACATCTGAAATGTAACGTCCACTGTTCAAAATGCCGTCAATGCGAACAAGAGGTGACCGAGACGTGTAACCAATGGCACCCCATACCATCACGCCGGGTGATACGCCAGTATTGCGATCTCGAATACACGCTTCCAATGTGCGTTCACCGCGATGTCACCAAACACGGATGCGACTATCATGATGCTGTAAACAGAACCTGGATTCATCCGAGAAAATGACGTTTTGCCATTCGTGCACCCAGGATCGTCTTTGAGTACACCATCGCAGGCGCTCCTGTCTGATGCAGCGTCAAGGGTAACAGCAGCCATGGTGTCCGAGCTGATAGTCCATGCTGCTGCAAACGCCGTCGAATTGTTCGTGCGGATGGTTGTGGTCTTGCAAACGTCCCCACCTGTTGACTCAGGGATCGAGACGTGGCTGCACGATCCGTTACAGCGGATATGATGCCTGTCATCTCGACTGCTAGTGATACGAGGCCATTGGGATCCAGCTCGGCGTTCCGTATTACCCTCCTGAACCCACCGATTCCATATTCTGCTAACAGTAATTGGATTTCGATCAAAGCGAGCAGCAGTGTCACGATACGATAAACCGCAATCGCGATAGGCTACAATCCGACTTTTATCAAAGTCGGGAACGTGATGGTACGCATTTCTCCTCCTTACACGAGGCATCACAACAACGTTTCACCAGGCAACGCCGGTGAACTGCTGTTTCTGTATGAGAAATGGGTTGGAAACTTTCCTCATGTCAGCACGTTGTAGGTGTTGCCACCGGCGCCAACCTTGTGTGAATGCTCTAAAAAGCTCATCATTTGCATATCACAGCATCGTCTTCCCGTCGGTTAAATTTCGCGTCTGTAGCACGTCATCTTCGTGGTGTAGCAATTTTAATGGCCAGTAATATATATATATATATATATATATATATATATATATAGAGAGAGAGAGAGAGAGAGAGAGAGAGAGAGAGAGAGAGAGATGGAGCCCCTCGGCGCCCACACCGGCATGAGGGCAACTCAAAAGGTCTACTGCCATCTCTGCATAAGGGTTGATTTTCACTAAAGTGAGGTGTCACAGGATGTGGGTACTGCGATTTTTGCACGCTGCTGGTTAAGGTTAACCATTAATACGCGCTCATCTGGAGACAGATTGGGTCGAAAGTCGAACTAGGGGTAGCGGTTTGAAGGGCAGAGGAAAAAAAGGGCCAAGGCAAGAGCCACCCGAAAAAAAACCTCTGCGGTAGCTAGGTCGGGTAGTAAAAGCAGTAGCAGATGTCTTGCTATCTGCGAAGGTCTTGCAAAGGTAGGCTTTGTTAGTAGTGGGTATCATGCTATCGATATACCTTTGACGTTGTGCGGTGCTGTCACTCGGCGGCTGCCGCTGGGTGCCGGTGTTGATCTCTCGGTCAGCGTTAGCATACCTGTAACAGTTAGGTTGATCATAGTTTTGTGTCCGATAGGTCGTATATCAGATGCACAGTGTAGGGTGACGTTGGCGATTTGTTTGTGCGTCAGTGGGCGAGCTCGTCGGTTTCCCTTCTGTATCCTGTTGGTCGGCTTTAATAGCAGCTGGTATATCCAGCCAACGTTGCTGACACGCAGGTTCTTGCCGACATTTGTCGCTTGTTGGTGTATGTGAGCTTGCCATGGCTGGTTATGCCCTAGCTAGTAGTGTCTCTGGCCACTTATGCTTCCACCTACGGTTGTATCCGTTCTTACAATGTTTTGGAGAGGTAAAGCGGCGTTACTCGTGGCGTCATGGTGCGGGGACCCATCGGGTATGACTTCAAGTCGCGCCTGATAGTGGTTAAGGGAACGCTGACTTCAGACGGTGCGTCACGGACATCCTGCATCCTCATGTGTTACCTCTCATGCGACACTATCTTCGTACCACTTTTCAACTGGACAATACTAGTCCAGACATGGCACGTGTCTCTATGAACGATGTGCATGGTTCTGAGATACTCTTACGCCCAACGCGATCTCCAGACCAGTCCCCGATAGAGCATACGAGGTGTGACAATAAAGTAACGAGAATGATGTGAAAAAAATGTTGCTTACCGTTTTAGTCAAGTTTGGTGTTGTCTCCTTCAAAGTAGTTCCCTTCTGATTGCACACACTTTATCCAGCGCATCTGCCATTGATGGTAACATTTCTGGAACTCATCTTTTGTAATATCCTCCAAGACCCTCGTCACATCTTTTTAAACATGTTGTGTTGTTTGAAAATGGTGTCCGTTGACCGCCGTTTTGACTCTTGGAAATAGAAAAAAGTCGCACGAAGCGATATCTGGTGAATAAGGTGGCTGTAGTCGTATTGAAATTTGTTTTGAGGTTAAAAATTGCGGTACTGACAGAGCAGTATGGGATGGCGCATTATCATGATACAGTATCCAATTATCAGAAATGTTGGCGCGGACACGAAAAACTCTTTGATGAAGTCTTTCTAAAATTGCACCCACTCTTTATGAACAATTCCCTTGGAATCAAAGCAGCACACAAGCATGTATTTCACTGTTGACTTTGACATGCGAGCTTCTTTTGGCCTGGGTGATCCCTTTCAGCACCATTGCGAACTTAAGCGTTTTGTCTCTGGATCGTACTGAAAAAACCAACTTTCATCACCAGTGATAACACGGCTCAACAATTCTGCATTGATTTCCGTTTGCTCTAACAGATTGGCTGCCACATTTTTCCGTGTTTCTCGCTGTTGTGGTGTGAGATTTTTGGGGACAATTTTCGCACAAATCTTTCTCATACCAAGATCTTCAGTTATTATTAGACGAACCGTTTCTCGATTGATGTTCAGTTCCTCTGCAATCATTTTCACAGATAATCTCCGATCAGATCGTACGAGTTCACGCACTCTGGCCAAGATTACACACGTCCGTGAGGTTGATGGTCGTCCACTGCGGTCTTCATCTTCAATATTCGTTCTGCCTTGACTAAACATTGAATGCCAACGAAAAACTTGAGCTCCTGACATAACCTCCTCTCCAAAGCCTTCTGAAGCTTACCATAAGTTTTCGTCGCGTTTTCACCCAATTTAACGCAAAAAGAAATGGCATACCGTTGCACAATATTATGCAGTTCCATTTCCGTGACGAGAGACACAAATATGTGTTAACTTATTACAGCATAACTCACGACTGAGCAGTTGCATTGATGTGCCACTTGAACTAGAAGCAGCTTATAGACCAAAGTCAAAGATATTGTGCCTATGCAAGCCTGCAGGGTTGCCACATCTTGCAAAGAAATTCAGTCTCATTACTTTATTGTCACACCTCGTATGTGAGATCAGAGTGGACACGAACTCCGTCCCAATGACTACGTCCAGGATAGCAGGGACCAGTGACAATACTTGTGGGCCAGCTTACCTCACAAGAGGATACAACGGCTTTTTGATACCCTTCCCAAACGAATCGGTGCATGCATCTGCGCCAGAGAGGTCGTGCTGATTAGGAGGACATCAAATGCCAGTTTCTTTGTAAATTTGGCTCGATTTTGCAATTACTGCAATAACATTAGTTCATGTCCTTCCAACATTCTAAGTGCTTCGGTCTTTTGGTCAGAGAGTGTATTTAATTATTTAGTTCGCAGCCGCAATATACGGTACTCTGAGATGAGAAACCAATGGTCGGAAATGAATATTTTAGGCTGTACAGTGTGTTGCATGAGCAATGTGTGTGAAGTGCAAATCCGTAAATGGCTTTTGTTTCATAAAAAAAAAACTTCTTGTCGTATCCCTGTTGAGGACATTACCTTAGAAACAATACGCAATCTTCTGAAATGTGTCAACGATGGAGTTTACCGCTGTTTATCGTTCGTAAATAGTGGTCAACAATGGAACACTACGTGTTAGATGCAATTGCAGATATGCATTTAATATGAGGTGCAGCAATAAATAGTTCCCGGAAAACCGAAGGAATGTACAGAAAAATGTTTCCTAACAGCCATTTTCCTAGTTGGGAGAAAATCGTTGCCGTGGCTAGAAACTTGCAAGAAACTGCGCCGTTCAAGTCACAGACAATGTACTGTTCGCACTGCGGAATTTGAGGAGAAGTCTCTTCTTGGACCAGGTGGGAAAAGTAGCTTTCTTCTTCCCTATGGAACACTCGCTCCGAAGGTTACATTGTGGAAAGTATGATGGAACAGTGATTAAAACCTGATTACAAGGAAAAATTGGTTCAAATGGCTCTGAGCACTATAGGACTTAACATCTGAGGTCATCAGTCCCCTATAACTTAGAACTACTTAAACCTAACTAACCTAAGGACATCACACACATCCATGCCCGAGGCAGGATTCGAACCTGCGACCGTAGAGGCCGCGCGGTTCCAGACTGAAGCGCCTAGAACCGCTCGGCCACACCGGCCGGCTACTGTGAAGAATCGAACGAATGTAGTTTAATAAAATGTACTGTATTCACTAACGAATGACAAGTGTTGCTTGGCCACGGTTTTTATGTACACACGTGACTGGATTGTTATGAAGATACCGGTGCCTGTCACTGAGGAACCTCAGTAACATTACTAAACTGTGTTTTTTGTGTGTAATCGTATTTGCCGACACCACGCCATCAGTTCTTAACAGACTTCATTGCAGTACTAGGTGTGAACTATCTCGTATTATAATGAACAATCAGTAATTAGTTCCGGCCACACAAATACGATGAGCACTTATAATATGTAAAGCGAAACTGGTTACTTTCAGTGAAGGATTCTCAGAATACAAGCGAATGTATTTTCGAGTTTGTGGTACTGTATTCGCCACTCGCCTAGCTCGTCCTCCAGCTGAATATCAGTAAATATGCAAATGTAC
This sequence comes from Schistocerca piceifrons, assembly GCF_021461385.2. Lineage (NCBI taxonomy): Eukaryota > Metazoa > Arthropoda > Insecta > Orthoptera > Acrididae > Schistocerca > Schistocerca piceifrons. The sequence continues at coordinate 1,044,189,563 of NC_060138.1, forward strand.
CACCTACTTACTACTTCGTAATTCGCCTTGTACCGGTATAGGCAACGCGCTCAAATATCATATCAACAACAATACCGATATACAATAAGACACGAGGGGTGCTTTCAAGAGTTCAGTTCTGCCAATGGATGCTGTTGTAATGCACACATTGAGACCTGTGGTCATCACGTAGAGTAGTTGCTGTTATTGATTTAAGTTGTAAGTTGTGCCACTCTAGGTTTCCACTGTCATTATCATCCTCAATAAAATGTTTCCGGGTAAGTGGACACTCTGCTTACTAAACGAACGTTTCAGTCGCTTACAATAGTGGCTTAAACGGTGGTTCCTTATCTCAAATTATCCAGTTTAAGCTCCTCTGCCATCTGCATAAATCGTCCATAAATATTATAAATTGAAGTCTCCCGCTGCGGTTTCTGTAGGTATGTTACGGTTAATATCAGGAACTGCTGTAGCGATTTTGGGACAACGTTCACTAATAGACAGACTGACTCACGAGGAAGGCCTATTACTGCAAGTGTGTAGCAATGGAAAAAAAATAGTACACCCTTTTAGAGGTTTCCAATTCATTCAAGATTTATTGTTGCAACAGTGCATATGGAGCATATGAAATTAATACATTAACAGATCAATAGCACAAGTGGTTATGAGGTACCAGGTATCGACGTATGCTGAAATACCCCTATTAATACATGGTGTAGCCTTTACAGGTGGCAATGCAGGCGCCGACTCTGACATCCAGTCGATTGTGTAGATGATGCACTGGGATACGTTATGCCACTCCTAATCGACCTGTTCACATTGTTCTGTAATAGTTGTTGGTTGGCCAGTCGCAAGGGTCACTTCTCGTCCCATCATGTCCAACATATGCTCGACTTGGGGCAAGTCTGGAGGTTGTGCAGACCAGAGCACATTGAGTATTACGGGCAGTATGAAGGCGAGCATTATCCTGTTTGAACAACACATTGCCTTCCTGTTGCAAGAACAGTAAAAGAACGGGTCTGGCAACGCTCTGCTTGTCCCCTCCAGAAACACTAAAAGTGAACGAGAGTTGTAGCTTATCTCATCACAGACCGTAAGGGCTGGGGTGGGGCCAGTGTGTTTTGGACGAAGGCACTCTACGAGGCAGCCATACTGTATATGCAAAGACCTTCACCTGCGTGCAGGCAGAATCTGTTTTCATCACTGAAGACCACAGCTCGCTATTCTATCTTCCAAGTGAAACTTTGACGGCATCAGTTGAATCGTTCTCCTAGATGTTCTGGCGTGAGTGGAATACGGGCTAGAGGTGGGCGTGCCGTAGTCCTACTGCTAATAACAGATTCACAACAGTTGGTGTTGAGTCATGTAGGCTCACAAGTCCTCTTATCTGTGCTGTGGTAGCTGTACCATCTGCCACTGCTGCCTTTACAATACGACGATCCTGGCAGGCGTCTGTGCTGCGTGGACGTCCAGAATCTCGTCTACCGGTGTTAGAATGTTCACGTGACCATTGACACGAGCATCGTTGCACAACTGAGGTAGCACTTGCAACTTGTGTGGCTGTTCTCCGAAAGGACCATCGCGCACCTCGTTCACAATTTGACCCCTTTCAAAATGGCTCAGCTGGCTGTAGGAATCACAAGTGTGTCCCCATGGCATGGTTGCCTACTTGCTTCACACGTTTGCACCACACTGAGCCTTCTAGCTGTGAGCATTCCCTGTTAAATGGTGGACACATATGGCGGTCTGATGGATATACCACTACGCTATCTGTTGGCAGACGATGTTGAATCCATAGTTAGCATATCTGTTATCCCCCAGGTGGCATATGGCGTCATAGGATCAAAATCGATGTCGCCTTTTCGGGTGTACTAATTTTTTTCCGACAATGTATGTATTGTTATCTTTTCTATATTTAATTGGCGTTTCGAGTGACATCTCGTGGTAATGACGGGAGCTACGAGCTGGTCGGCTACAGAGGCGGTATCTAATGGGGAAAAGCAATTAACAGCTCCGCAATTTCAACGATCAGCGAAGCTTGAGCATAAATGTATTGCTCCAAGTGGTCTAGCGATACAGCGTGTAAATGATGACTAACTGACAACCTCAGCTGCCGACAGGTCTTGCTGTTATACCTGGATGTGGACAGCTGAAAATGTGTACCCCGACCGGGACTCGAACCCGGGATCTCCTGCTTACATGGCAGACGCTCTATCCATCTGAGCCACCGAGGACACAGGCGAAAAGCGCGACTGCAGGGACTTATCCCTTGCACGCTTCCCGTGAGACACATTCCCAACTGTCCACAATTCTACATATGTATTGCACCTTATATACATTTCAGCTGTCCACATCGAGGTATAACAGCAAGACCTGTCGGCAGCTGAGGTTGTCAGTTTGTCATCATTTATTCCAGGGAAACGCTGCACGGTCATCAACAGCAACTCTTCTTTCGAGAACAAGTTACTGTCTTCATAGATATAGCGTGTGCCTTGGAACCGAAAGGTCGCAAAATCTGATCCAAATCGTATCAGGGATTTTTCAGTCTGTCTTTTAACCAAGCGTCCACCTCTCAACCTCTTAATGGTGTGAAGGTTTGTGAGAAACGATACATGGTTCAGTTTCATTATTAAACTGGAGATCTCTTTCTGCAGTTGAATGATTGGAGTAGGTTAGGGACAGGCAAGTCACCAAAATGGTGTCCAATAGAGAGACTTGCAGAAGACCATTGAGCCAAACGAAATTATTATCACCAGAATATACATGTCAATACGTATCCACAAGAAGGTTTGTGTATACATTTTAATATTACCGCTAAGCCGGGTATGTCTGACCCTAGATACGCGTTCAAAGGCGGGTCATGTTGCTAGTTTGATACTCATTTAGTCCATGGCTTCAGTGTAGTTGCATATTCTGTATGCTGTACTACCCAAATTAACTCCATGCTTACATTGAACAACCGTAATTTAATTTATCGCTAAAATGTGAAACTGCGTCTTGTATCGGGACTCGAACCCCAGACACCATCCAGTGGAGATTAACTGATTCGGTCCGTGAGAAGTGCTCGGAGTAGGAAAACTGTAGAGAATTGTTCATTAAAGGCATGGGATCTCCAGTCTGACTTGTCACATGTATCTGTTACCGCCTATTCTTCACAAAAAAGTAAAAAAGAGCGCATCCAAAATTTGAAACTTTGTAATGGTTTGGAACAACCTACTTTCAGGAAATGGCTTAGTAGTATTAAATTCTTCACTAAGGTGACAAGAGTCATGGGATACTTTCTAACATCGTGTCAGAGTTCCTTTTGACGAGAGTAGTTCTGTATGGTTCAAATGGTTCTGAGAACTATGGGGCTTAACATCTGAGGTCATCAGTCCCCTAGAACTTAGAACTACTTAAACCTAACTAACCTAAGGACATCACACACATCCATGCCCGAGGCAGGATTCGAACCTGCGACCGTAGCGGTCACGCGGTTCCAGGCTGAAACGCCTAGAACCGCACGGCCACACTGGCCGGCAGTAGTTCTATAATCCGACGTGGCATGGACTGAACAAGTCGTCGGAAGTCCATTGGAGAAACCTTGGACCAGTTTGCCTTTATACCTGACCATAACTGCGACAGTGTTGCCGATCAAGAATGGTGTGCGTGAACTGGCCTCTCGATTGTGTCCCATAAATCTTTGATGGGATCCATATCGGGTGGTCAGGTTGGCCAAATCATCCGCTCGAATTGTCCAGAATGTTCGTCAAACAAACCGTGAACAATTGTGGCCTGGTGACATGACATGGTTGTTGGGGAACATGAAGTCCATAAATGACTGCAAATGGTCTCCAAGTAGCCGAACATAACCATTTCCAGTCATTGATAGGATCGGTTGGACCAGAGGGCCGAGCCCATTCCATGTAAACAAAGCCCACACCATCATGGATCCATCACCAGATTACACAGTCCTTTTTGAAAACTTGGGTCCCAGACTTCGCGAGGTCTGCGATACAAGCGAACCTTGTCCTCAGCTCTCACCAACTGAAATCGGTACTCATCTGACCAGGTCACGGTTTCCAGTCATCTAGGGTTCAACTGACGTGGACACGAGCCCAAGAGAAGCGCTGCAGACGATGCCGCGCTCTTAGCAAAGGCACTGACGTCGGTCGTCTGCTGCTACAGCCCATTAAAGCCACATTTCGCCGTGCTGTCCTAACGCATACGTTCTTCTTCCTTATTGCTTTCTGTGGTTATTTCAGGCAGTGTTGCTCATTCGTTACCACTGACAACTCCACCCAAATATCACTGTCCTTGCTCATGAAGTGAAGGTTGTCGGCCTCTTGTGTTGTTCGTGGTGAGAGGTAATGTCTGAAATTTAGTGTTCTAGGCACACGCTTGATAGTGTGGGTCACAAAATATTGAATTCCCTAACGATTTGCGAAATGGAATGCGCCATGCGTTTTGCTCCAAGTACCATTCTGCCTCCAAGCTGTTAATATCCGTCGTGCAGCCATAATTCCGTAGGAAACCACTTCACATGAATCACCTGAACACAAATGACAGCTCCGCCAACGCACTGCCCTTTTACACCTTGTGTACGCGATACTACCGCCATCTGTATATGTGCATATCGCTATCCCATGATTTTGCCACCTCAGTGTATAACCACTTAGAACAGTCTTGTTGTTGTTGTTGTTGTTGTGGTCATTAGATCAGAGAGTGGTTCGATGCAGCTCTCCTTGTTACTCTATCCTGTGCAAGCTTCTTAATCTCCGAGTAACTACTGCAACGTACATCCTTCTGAATCATTTTAGTGTATTCATGCCTTAGTCTCCCTCTAAGATTTTTACCCTCCGCACTCCCCTCCAATATTAAATTGATGATCCTTTGATGCCTCAGAACGTGTCCTACCAACCGATCCCTTCTTCTAGTCAAATTGTGCTACAAATTCTTCTTCTTCCCCACTCTATTCAGTACCTCCTCATTAGTTACGTGATCTATCCATCTAATCTTCAGCATTCGACTGTTGCACCAAATTTCGAAAGCTTCTATTCTCTTCTTATCTAAACTATTTATAGTCCTTGTTTCACTTCCATACATGGCTACAGTCCATACAAATACTTTCAGAAAAAGCATCCTGACACTTAAATCTATACTCGATGTTAACAAATTTCTCTTCTTCAGAAACACTTTCCTTGCCTCTGCCAGACTACAATTTATATCCTCTCTACTTCGACCTTCATCGGTTGTTTTACTTCCCAAAGAGCAGAACTCATCTACTGCTTCAAATGTCTCATTTCCTAATCTAATTCCTTCAGCGTCACCTGATTTAATTCTACTACATTCCATTATCCTCCTTTCAAGACACTGTCCATTCCATTCAACTGCCCCTCCAGATCCTTCGTTTCCTCTGACAGAATTACAATGTCGTCGGCAAACGTCAAACTTTCTATTTCTTCTCCATGGATTTTAATCCCTACTCCTGAGAGGCACCCACATGCCTTGCTCATACTGTGGCATCAAGCAGTCAGGCCCGCAAGATGAGTGGCCTGCCAAGCGAGTGGATTCATTCTTATTTATCGAGTAATATGAACTCTCGTACTCTCAATTAAGTTCCAAATTATCCTCCTGTATGAATAATACGCAACGGAAACGCAATCCTGACTATCAGTAATTTACAGAACCCTGACTGTTCACTACGCACTGGCAATACCACATTTTCTTTTTGTCTTTTATTTAACGGCTTTTATCAACACGTGGCCACCGCACTGAATATGAATGGCGCACACATTATAAATTCGGGACATCATGACAACATACAATTCGAAGGAAAAGTCCACCAATCTTTTTCTTTTCACTATCTTATTTATTCTGATAAATTCTATAACCTAAACACACAAATTCTATAACCTACAACAATAACACATGAGAAATTCCGCCCAGTGGGCATGGCTTTACATTGGTGATTCTCTACCTTATGGTCTCGTAATTATTTAACGCTACAGTGCACTTTCTGGATAGGATGGTGGATCTTTTATTATACCTCACACTTCGACTCTCACAATCATCATCACGAAACTTTCCTCCAGACCGAGCGGTACCGAAGGAACAAGCATAACCCACTAATCTTTTGAAACTACCTTGCTACTCTCCCATGCAAACCACACATACCCAAATTACATGACATACACCACACTACAACATGGAATACAATACAATAAATAGTCACAACACTATCACTTTCAGCTTTCCCACTTCAATTAGTATTTATCCCAGTTTCACACGACACTGCCCCACTTTGTAATTCTACTTTCCTACTATGAACTCTGGAGATATATGCACGTCTTCCTGTGCAATGCAAGCCAAGTGGCGTTGCTGGATAGACGGCCGACTCACCTTGCTTCTCTCTCAGAGTTTGAATCTAGCGTCACACGGAATCATATCACGCAAAGTAATATTAAGAACATATTCATCACACACGCGAGTCCTCAACTGACACCATGGACGAGTACTTCTCTTTATCCTTTGTCTCATACACAGATTGAGACTCACACAGTACTCAGCACGTGGAAGTACTCGTCTCTAATTTCAAGTCCTGCACACGCCATTTCTTAAATATTTCAACTTATGGTACACACGCTATTTCTTAAATATCTCAACTTATTCTACACACGCTAGTTATTCAGCTTAACTTAAGCACACGGAAGTATTTCAACTTATTGCTACACGTGGTTTCATTGTGACCGTTGGTCACTTCCGAAGATTACTACGATCCCATTAATATTACATGCCTGACATTTAATTCTCCCCACAAAAGTTCCTGAAATAGTGAAATTATTATTTCAAACTACTCTTAAATATTCCACATGCATACCATGTCTCCACTCTTTTGTCTTTACGGAGCACAACTAAGACAGGTCTTAACAGCACAAGATCCAGTGGCAGAGTGCTGAAACATGGCCGTTCTTCAGGTCATCTCGCACCTCTGTCGAGGTGAGGGAAGACCATGCTACCGTATTGGTCAACCACATTTCAGGCGCTCAAAACTCCGGTAAGTTTCATCTCTTTGGTTCCACCAAAGGTGGCCAAAGGATCGTCTCAAAGATGATCATATATTCACATTCACTGTCTGCAGTTAGCAGACGACCATACATTCATTCATTTCACAGATCTCACCAAACTGGATGTAGGGATTTATTTTGTGGGAGTGCACATGTGATCAATTAAATAAATAAATTGTCATTCTTTCCCACACTGGTATCCGGCTTCGCTGTATTAATTGAAATTGAGTTATTATTAGAAAAAATGTGTTGTTCTGACAAAAATAATGAAGTATGTTGTACCTATTTTCAATGTCGGGCGGTACTGTACCCTTTCACTCCAAATTTTTCTTTTGCTTCCTTTACTGCTGGTTCTATATACAGATTGAACAACACTACAGACAGGCTGCAACCTGTCCCACTCCCTACTCAACCACTGCTTCACTTTCGTGCCCCTCGACTGTTATAACGGCGATCTGGTTTCTGAACAAATTGTAAATAGCCTTTCACTCCCTGTATTTTACCCCTGCCACCTTCAGAATTTGAAAGAGAGTATTCCAGTCAACATCGTCAAAAGCTTTCTCTAAGTTTACAAATGCTAGAAACGTAAGTTTGCCTTTCCTTAATCTAAGATAAGTCGTAGGGTCAGTATTGCCTCACGTATTGCAATATTTCTACGGAATCCAAACTGATCTTCCCGGACGTCCGCTTCTGCCAGTTTTTCCACTCGTCTGTAAAGAATACATGTTACTATTTTGCTGCCATGACTTATTAAACTGATAGTTCGGTAATTTTCACACCTGTCAACACTTGCCTTCTTTGAGATTGGAATTATTATATTCTTGTTGAAATCTGGGGGTATTTCGCCGGTCTCATACATCTTGCTCACCAGATGATAGAGTTTTGTCAGGGCTGCTTCTCCCAAGACCACCAGTAATTCTAGTGGAATGTTGTCTACTCCCATTCCTTGTTTTGACTTAGGTCTTTCAGTGCGTTGTGAAATTCTTCACACAGTATCATACCTCCCGTTTCATCTTCATCTGCGACCTCTTCTATTTCCATAATATTGCCCTCAAAGACACCGCCCTTGTGTAGACCCTCTATGTACTCCTTCCACCTTTCTGCTTTCCCTTCATTGCTTAGAACTGATTTTCCGTCTAAGCTCTTAATAGTCATACAAGTGGTTCTCTTTTCTCCATATATCTATTTAATTTTTCTATAGGCAGTATCTATCTTACTCGTAGTGATATATGCCTCTACATCCTTACATTTGTCCTCTAGCCATCCCTACTTAACCATTTTGCACTTACCATCCATCTCATTTTTGAGACGTTTGTATTCTTTTTTGCCTGCTTCATTGTAGGAAATTATGATGAGTATTACGTTCTATTTTCTACGTTTTAGGACACGTACAATAGTGCAACTTGCTACAGAAAATATAGTACTGAAAATGAGTGTGCTGCTTTCTGTTTGCCTCACGGACTGTTTCACATCATCATCTACATCTATACTCCGCGAGCCTCATCACAGTGGGTGTCGGAGGGTACTATGTGTACCGGTATCACTACCCACTTTTCCTGTTCCAGTCGCGAATGGTTCGCAGGAAGAACGATTGCTGGTGAGCCACCGGTCGTCATGGTCTTTTCGCGAGATATACGTAGGAGGAAGCGTTATATTTGTTGACTCTTCAAGGAAAGTACGCTCTCGGAACTTAAACAGGAAACCACACCGTTATCCAGAATGCTCCTCTTACAGCGGCTGCCATCGACTGAACAGTTCTGTGACGCGTACATGCTTACTAAACGAACTACTACTTTGAATCTTCTTTGTTTCTCCTATCAGTCATATCTGGTATGGACCCCAGGATGGCGAGCAGTAGTCAAGTCTTGGTCGAACGAGTGGCTTCTAAGCCACCTCCTTTGTGGATGGACTACGTTCAGTGAGGATTATTCCTATGAAGTATGAAGTATGCCATCTGCCTCACCTGCGATTAATTTTATGTGCTCGTTCCACTTTAAATCACTCCGTACGCGTACTCCTACATATTTTATGGCCGTTTGCTGCCTCCAATGATTGTGTAAGCAGGCTGTTTAGGTTTTTATATTGGTAACGACACGTAGCGCTCTGTATGAAAATCACTGGCTGTGCTGTGTGCAGTCTGCGGCTGGTTGGCATTGTTGTAATATTCGCTATTGTAGTGTTGGGCTGCTGGCAGTTAACAGCGCCAGCAGTGGTGGATGTGGGGAAGTGAGATGGCGGATTTTTGAGAGCGGATGATCTGGACGTGTGTCCATCAGAAACAGTACAATTGTAAGAATGGATGTCATGAACTGCTATATATATTATGACTTTTGAACACTATTAAGGTAAATACATTGTTTGTTCTCTATTAAAATCTTTCATTTGCTAACTATGCCTATCAGTAGTTAATGCCTTCAGTAGTTTGAATCTTTTATTTAGCTCGCAGTAGTGGCGCTCGCTGTATTGCAGTAGTTCGAGTAACGAAGTTTTTTGTGAGGTAAGTGATTTGTGAAAGGTATAGGTTAATGTTAGTCAGGGCCATTCTTTTGTAGGGATTATTGAAAGTCAGATTACGTTGCGCTAAAAATATTGTGTGGCAGTTTAGTGTTGATCAGAATAGGTAAAGAGCGAAATGTCTAAGTACGTTCAGTTTTGCTCAGCTGTTTGAAAATCAAATAATGTAAGAGGTTTATCAGCACAGTAATTCAATAATTTTTCTAAGGGGACGTTTCAATTGTACTCCAATAGTGTACTCATACAATAATGAATCTTTTCGATTGACAAGATTGGGAGAAAGAAATACAGTAGAAGAAGAATGAGTAGCTTTGAGAGGTGAAATAGTGAAGGTAGCAGAGGATCAAGTAGATAAAAAGACGAGGGCTCGTAGAAATCCTTGGTAACAGAAGCGATATTGAATTTAATTGATGAAATGAGAAAATATAAAAATGCAGTAAATGAAGCAGGCAAGAAGGAATACATAAGTCTCAAAAATGAGATCGACAGGAAGTGCAAAATGGCTAAGCAGGGATGGATACAGGACAAATGAAAGGATGTAGAGGCATATATCACTAGGGGTACAATAGACACTGCCTACAGGAAAATTAAAGAGACCTTTGGAGAAAAGAGAACCACTTGCATGAATATCAAGAGCTCAGATGGAAACCCAGTTCCAAGCAAAGAAGGGAAAGCAGAAAGGTGGAAGGAGTATATAAGAGGGTCTATACAAGGGCGATGTTCTTGAGGACAATATTATAGAAATGGAAGAGAATGTAGATGAAGATGAAATGGGAGATATGATACTGCGTGAAGAGTTTGACAGAGCACTGAAAGACCTAAGTCGAAACAAGGCCCCGGGAGTAGACAACATTTCATTAGAACTACTGACAGCCTTGGGAGAGCCATCTAGTGAGCAAGATGTGAGACAGGCTAAATACCCTCAGACTTCAAGAAGAATATAATAATTCCAATCCCAAAGAAAGCAGGTGTTGACAGATGTCAAAATTACCGAACTGTCAGTTTAATAAGCCACGGCTGCAAAATACTAACACGAATTCTTTACAAACGAATGGAAAAACTGGTAGAAGCCGACCTCGTGGAAGATCAGTTTGGATTCCGTAGAAATGTTGGAACACGTGAGGCAATACTGACCCTACGACTTAAATTAAGGAAAGGCAAACCTACGTGTCTAGCATTTGTAGACTTAGAGAAATCTTTTGACAATGCTGACTGGAGTACTGTCTTTCAAATTCTGAAGGTGGCGGGGGTAAAATACAGGGAGCGAAAGGCTATTTACAATTTGTACAGAAACCAGATGGCAGTTATAAGAGTTGAGGGGCATGAAAGGGAAGCAGCGGTTGGGAAGGGAGTGAGACAGGTTTGTACCCTATCCCCGATGTTATTCAATCTGTATATTGAGCAAGCAGTAAAGGAAACAAAAGAAAAATTCGGGATAGGAATTAAAATCCATGGAGAAGAAATAAAAACTTTGTGGTTCGCCAATTACATTGTAATTCTGTCAGAGACAGCAAAGAACCTGGGAGAGCAGTTGAACGGAATGGACAGTGTTTTGAAAGGAGGATATAAGATGAACATCAACAGAAGAAAAACGAGGATAATGGAATGTAGTCGAATTAAATCGGGTGATGCTGCGGAAATCAGATCAGGAAATGAGAGGCTTAAAGTAGTAAATGAGTTTTGCTATTTGGGGAGCAAAATAACTGATTATGGTCGAAGTAGAGAGGATATAAAATGCAGACTGGCAATGGCAAGGAAAGCGTTTCTGAAGAAGAGAAATTTGTTAACATCGAGTGTAGATTTAAGTGTCAGGAACTCATTTCTGAAAGTATTTATATGGAGTGTAACCATGTGTGGAAGTGAAACGTGGACGATAAGTAGTTTAGACAAGAGGAGAATTGAGGCTTTCCAAATGTGGTGCTGCAGAAGAATGCTGAAGATGGGTAGATGACATAACTAATGAGGAGGTATTGAATAGAATTGGAGAGAAGAGAAATTTGTGGCACAACTTGACTAGGAGAAGGGATCGGTTGGTGGGGCATATTCTGAGGCATCAAGGGATCACCAATTTAATATTGGAGGGCAGCGTGGAGGGTAAAAATCGTAGAGGGAGACCAAGAGATGAATACACTAAACAGATTCAGAAGGATGTAGGTTGCAGTAGTCACTGGGAGATGAAGAAGCTTGCACAGGGTAGAGTAGCATGGAGAGCTGCATCAAACCAGTCTCAGGACTGAGGACCACAACAAGATGCGCAATACGTTACATTCGTTTATGTTGAGGATTAACTGCCAACCCCTGCACCAGGCGACGATCCTCTGCAGGTCTTCCAGCACTTTGCAACGGTTTTCTAGTATTGCGACTTCTCTGTAACAACAGCATCATCCTAAAAAATGTCTCATGTCCTTTATACACAGGGTACGGAAAAACAGTTTGACCATACGTGTAGGGCAGAAAGCATTAAACGATGGAACTTAAGAATCGAAACTAGGCGTCACAGTTGAATATCTACGGGGCTATGCCAACGAAAAAACGCTAGTCGGTTTGAACATTTGCTGCGGCGCAGTTAAGTTAATTGAATGGTGACAAGTCTGTGCACAGCAGCATACTAATTTTTCATTCACTTTGACCTTTTCAGGACATATTGAAACATGAAACCCGGGTATTTGATTGCTTTCCTTTCTAATGAAGTGCTGTACGGTACGTCAGCTAAGTACGATAAACGTGTAAGTGATGCTTCAAATTTCTATTGTTCCCATCGTGACAACTGCGTAGTCCAAACATTTCGTTTACGTATACGAGAGCAATCCGAAAAGTAAGGTCTCCTATTTTTTTTATAAGTGCATAGACCTGTTTATTTCTACAATGGTTTACATCAGTTTACAGCTTGAACGTTTAGCTATGTTTCGACATAATCACCATTTCTGTCGATGCATTTTTGTAGACGCTGTGACAGTTTTGTATGCCCTTGACATATCAGCTCGCCTCCATGCTTTTCAGAAGGTTATGAAGCTCTTCGTTCACCTCGTCTTTGGAGCTGAATCGCTTTCCGGTCAAACGTTCTTTTATCCTAGGAAACAGGTGATAGTCACTGGGCGCTAAGTCAGGACTATAGGGTGGGTAGGTGATTATGTTCCACTGAAACTGTTACAGGAGAGCAACGGTTTGCCGAGCGATGTGTGGCGAGCGTTGTCATGGAGAATGTGTACGCCCTTGCTCAACATTCCTCTCCTCTTCTCCAGTTCTGAATTGCCCATTCGAGTTTCTTCAGAGTCTCACAGTATCTGTCAGCGTTAATTGTGGCCCCAGTGGGCATAAAGTCGACCAACAATACCCCTTTCCGATCCCAAAAACCGGTTGTCATGACTTTACTGGCCAAAACTGAGCGCCTCAACGCGGCGTACTCATGTTTACACACTGCGCGTTTAACACCCTTCATAACTGTGTGACCAACTGCCACACAAACAGGGTTCTGCACTTATAAAAAAACAGGAGACCTTACTTTTGGGATTACCCTCGTACATTTTCTATGAATTACATTTCATTTTCAGTAAAGACATCCATATGTCGGATTTCCATTACGTTGCTGTGGCGCCGAAAACATGCCATTGCGACCCCTACTTCCTATACTCAAACTCTTTTGTTTGATGCTGTCTTTCTGCCCTACGCTTTTGGTCAAATTGTTTTCCGCACCCTGTATATTGTGGACAGTAATGGTCCAATAACATTTCCTTGGGGGACATCCAGTGTTACTTTTATGTCCGTAGATTTCTCTTCGTTGCGAATGCCATGCTGTGTTCCGTTTGCCAAAAACTCTTCAGTCCAGTCACATCGCTGATCCGTTATTCCGTACGCTCGTAATTCGTTTATTAGGCGGCAGTGCGGAACCGTATGAACGCCTTTCGGATACCAAGGAACAAAGCATAAACCTGGACCCCGCTATCTTCTGCTTTCCCGATTTCGTGTACGAACGAAGCGAGCTGGGGTTCACATGATCGTTGTTTTCGGAACTCCTACTGATTCTTACAAAGGAGATTTATGGTCTCGAGAACTGTCATAATACCTTGGCATATAACATGTTCCAGAGCATTGTCACTGTTATTTCCATTATTCTAACTTTCTGCATCAGCCTTCACCTCCATCATTATGACAATTCTTTTACAGCTTCAGTCAGTGTCTAAATCATGAGTTCCGTTTTCAAAGAGATACTGGTATCTAAAAAATGCATGTAACATGCCACTGTCTCTCTACTGGTTCTTTCAGTTCAATACAAGATTACTATTTATTTTATTATCTTTATTCTACTTCGTCTGTTCTACTGAATTCAGTCACGTATCTGTGTAAGACGACCTGCTTTTGGTATACATATGACACACATACCTGTTGCACTTCATAGTGATCATAAGGTTGAATTTAACTAGTCCTGGCGAAATAAAAGAGTAGACAGCCAAGGTGTAAATATGCTTGCACGTTTTGCATTATTATTATTCGTTGTATTAATAGGTTTAAGTTTCTTAAATTTCCAAACACAAACGTGACCTAAGAATGTTGTTGAGCATTGAAAAATATAATTGACTTCTTATTTATTGTCTACAGGTATGAAAAAACGGTTGGCGTTCTTGGACTTGCTGATAGAGTACTCCAAGGACGGCACGGTGCTCACCAACGAGGACATCAGGGAAGAAGTCGATACCTTCATGTTCGAGGTGAGACTTCTTCCTTTTTGCTCTGTGCGCCAAGGAAAGAACCATTTTGTATGTCTTCTCAATGTTTTACTACGAAAAGCAAAGACTTTAATGATGAAACCAGGAGTAAGTGCCACATCTGGAAGTGATAAGCAAGGTATTATCAACTGAACACAAAACTAAGAGTCCCACGCAGACTGTTCTGTTCGACTTGTATATTGTCCGTAGTGGCTCTAAAGCTTCACTGACGACTTAAACTTTAATATCAAACAAAAATTTCTTCAGATAACTTGAAAAATGGAGTGAACTGTGATTTTAAAACAAACAACAACTTTTTTTTATTTTTATTTAACAGTCTTTCGAGTCAACGCGATTACCCTTTGTAACGCTGCAATCATTTCGCAGGTTGTCACATTCCAGCAACAACGTTGTTCGATTTATTATTTCTGCATTATCCGCAGGCAGAAGTGGGAGAGACTCAGTTACAGTTATGACCTACAAGAAAACTTTGGGACAGACTGAATAGGGTGTTTGAGATACCCATGAAACTGGCTGATATTACAAAACATTGGCTAAATGTGGTAGTTACACAACTCTCATGTCCGCGATATTCTTACATAGGATCATCATACATTAAAAATCCCATCTATTAGCATATTATAAAAATTAGTTACTATATGTCGCAATGTTTGCGAAAAACTGCTAAAATACTGGCTTCTTTATTTTCAATACAGGGCCATGACACAACATCTGCCGCCATATGTTGGTCGCTGTATCTCATTGGAAGCCATCCTGATGTACAGGTAAGTTTTCCTAACCAAATATTTCAGAAAGGAATACAGCTTAGTTTTACCGTAAGCAGCACTGTCTCTGTCATCGCATACCACGAACTGGTGACTGGATCTACATCTACATCTACATTTATACTCCGCAAGCCACCCAACGGTGTGTGGCGGAGGGCACTTTACGTGCCACTGTCATTACCTCCCTTTCCTGTTCCAGTCGCGTGTGATTCGCGGGAAGAGCGACTGCCGGAAAGCCTCCGTGCGCCCTCGAATCTCTCTAATTTTAGTTTCCTAATCTCCTCGGGAGGTATAAGGGGGGGGGGGGGGGGGAGGGGAAGCAATATAATCGATACCTCATTCAGAAACACACCCTCTCGAAACCTGGACAGAAAGCTACACCGCGATGCAGAGCGCCTCTCTTGCAGAGTCTGCCACTTGAGTTTGCTAAACATCTCCGTAACGCTATGAAGCTTACCAAATAACCCTGTGACGAAACACGCCGCTTTTCTTTGGATCTTCTCTATCTCCTCAGTCAAGCCGATCTGGTACGGATCCCACACTGATGAGCAATTCTCAAGTATAGGTCCAACGAGTGTTTTGTAAGCCACCTCCTTTGTTGATGGACTATATTTTCTAAGGACTCTCCCAATGAATCTCAACCTGGAACTCGCACCTGTACAGCCCTGAAAGAGTCTTTCCGTATGAGTGGTCTTACATATTATACAGGTTGTACACTTTGTGTGATCATAATCAGAATATCATATGCGCAGGAACTTCATAAAGTAAGTTCTACATGTCCCACGCTAAGACCATTGCGAAACAAGAGTCAGTACATGTTCCGGGTTTCTCGCCGACACAGTTCTGAATCATTATGGATACCAGGTGCATCTCAGTGAGTGATTATAGTGACACGGCAACTGGAAACGTATTCCAAAGTTGAAGTAGGCGGGACAGTACGATTCATGTGGACAAACAACAGATTCACCTTGAAATTCTGGCATTATATAGACAAAATGCAACGTCGCGTCCTGTCCTACTGAACTGGTGCCAATTCCAGTAAGGCTGCACATGCGTGTGATGCCAAACGTGAAGGAAGGCCATCGCCGTCTACCGCAGACGACAATGTCCAAGCAGTCGGCAAGCTGAAAGTTAATCTGGGAGGAAGGAGATTTTGCCTCTGCGAGGAGTTCTCATAGCGGTACTCGAATGGCTCCGTGACAAGGGAGTGGATATCTGTCGTCGAGGAATTGAATGACAGGTAGAATTTTCCAACCGTTGTTTGCAGAGACTTGGTGGCAATACTGAAAATTAGTGTCATGTTGTACCTGTGCATTCAATGGTCAGTCGTAATAACGTGTAACTCATTGTTTGAAGTCCCCGTGTCTCTAGATAGTCACGGACATAATTTTAATATCTCATCTACAATTCAATGAAATCGTACGTCTTGGGAGGCTACACGACAACTCCGCTTGTCGTTGCAATTGGTCATGTTTGGCTGGTCCTGTCGTGTCCACACACTGTCAAATGAGACAGGTATGGTGACCATGGTAACCAGGGGAGTCGAAGAAAATCACAGTAGAGCGCGTTAGGTATGCGAGAAGTAGGTGAACTGTTACCATCCCGAAATCCTTAACGTTGTTGGAACGCCAGCAGGATGGGTTTGCGTTTTTAAGGTTCCACCTTCCGCAAAACCGCTTCACCTTTTTTATTCTTTACCCAAACATACTTCGACATCTACGTGCAATCTTCTTTATTTCTGTAAGATATTACTCAAAACTTGTCACTGGTTTTCTGGTTCAAAATGCCGCGCGGGATTAGCCGCGCGGTCTGAGGCGCTGCAGTCATGGACTGTGCGGCTGGTCCCGGCGGAGGTTCGAGTCCTCCCTCGGGCATGGGTGTGTGTGTTTGTCCTTAGGATAATTTAGGTTAAGTAGTGTGTAAGCTTAGGGACTGATGACCTTAGCAGTTAAGTCCCATAAGATTTCACACACATTTGACCATTTTTCTGGTTCAAAATGGTTCAAATGGCTCTGAGCACTATGGGACTTAACATCTGAGGTCATCAGTCCCCTAGAACTTAGAACTACTTAAACCTAACTAACCTAAGGACATCACACACATCCATGCCCAATGCAGGATTCGAACCTGCGACCGTAGCAGTCGCACGGTTCCGGACTGAAGCGCCTAGAACAGCTCGGCCACCATGGCCGGCCTGGTTTCCTGGGTCAAGCCTTTAAAAAATAACTTATATTTATACTGAAGCGGCAAAGAAACACGTATAGGCATGCGTATTCAAATACAGAGATATGTAAACAGGCAGAATACAGCGCTGCGGTCGGCGACGTCTATATAAGACAATAAGTGTCTGGCGCACAACATCGATATGGGCTTTCGGAGCCGAAGGCCCAATTGTGTACGCTTGATGACTGTACGACACAAATCTTTACACCTCGCCTGGGCCCGTCAACACACACATTGGACTGTTGATAACTGGAAACATGTTGCCTGCTCGGACGAGTCTCGTTTCAAATTGTATCGAACGATGGGCGTATGGAGACAGCCTCAGGAATCCATGGACCCTGCATGTCTGTAGGGGACTGTTCAAGCTGGTGGAGACTCTGTAATTATGTGGGACGCGTGATGCTGGAGTGATAGGAGACCGCTGATACGTCTAGGTATTACTCCTACAGGGGAGACGTACGTAAGCATCCTGTCTGATCACCTCTATCAATTCATGTCCATTTTGCATTCCGACAGACTTGGGCAATTCCAGCAGGACAATGAGACACCTCATACGTCCAGAACTGCTACAGAGTGGCTCCAGGAACATCTGAGTTCATATATTTCCGCTAGCCACCAGACTCCCCAGACATGAACATTATTGAGCATATCTGGGATGCATTGCAATATGCTGTTCAGAAGATATCTCGAACCCTTGAGACATCTCCAACCCTTACGGATTTACAGACAGCCCTGCATGATTCATGGTGTCAGTTCCCTGCAGCTCTGCTTCAGACATTAGTCGACTCCCTGCCATTTCGTGTTGCGGTACTTCTGCGTGCTCTCGGGGCCCTTACACGATATTAGGCAGCTTTAGCAGTTTCTTTGGCTCTTCAGTGTATTCTATAGAGACTGCTCAGCTGAAATTACAAATCTCACCCTCACACTCCCGTCCTGCCCACAAATTCAAACGCACACGGCATTCATAAATACTGAAAAACAGCAACTGGAGCTTCCAACCCCAGTGTTCAGAACAATATTTTTGTATGCATCAAGCATTGTGTTGCATATCTTCAACGAACACCAGAGTTGTACGACTATTGTGGGATAAGGTTCCCCATTCCGTGATGCCCCGTATTTGTCCATCCGCCGCTGCCTGATACATTCCGCCCTTCCGATCGACGTTGCAAACAAGCATCAGTGACGCCATGGCGTAATCTTCTCTCTAATAAACACAACATCGTGCAATTCGTCCTTCTAGCTGTCTCTTCGGTGGTCATCTGTTGGGATCTTTGAAGCTGACTCGCGAACAGCGCTCTCGCCCGTAGTACAGCGAAAAGCAGGCACTTACTGAAGTCCCCAACTGCGCTCTCAGAGTAGCATTGGTCGAGTTAGTACTCCGGTCGCCGTGCGTTGGCAGTGTCTACTAGTCTAGTGCGGAGCTTCCTGCATGAATCTTTATGCTGATGCTGTGTGGAACAAAGACGACATAACTGTGCTCCTTTCTTGGGTAAGCACAACCGATAGATTTCCAGCAAAATAAACTGTGCTTGAGAGGGTTTCAGAATCGGCTAGCTATTCCAATCGCAAGAGAATTAAAAAGGAGAGGAAAAAACGTAGCTACAAGTTCTTCTCAAGGTTTCACTACTTCGGAAAAATGCAGAAGAAGGAGAAGAAATCGTTATTTTAGGTGATTTTGCCGTACAGATTATCTGGTACTGACAGGTAATTTCCACGTGACACATGTTCTTAATTTTACATTGTCAGCATCATAGCAAGCCACATTCTCGACTGCACTACATTTTTTACCCATTTTTTGTTTTTTTCTTTTTTTTGTTTTAAGCACTCTTCTGACTGAGCGTAATCAGCCTTGTTTTGCTTTGGTTGATCGTTTATCTGTCCGACTACTTATTTTACGGTACTCTGGTGAGAAACTGTTGATTCTGAATTTGTCAAATTATTGATCGTGCTAGCATATCCTAATAATACGGTCGTTTGCAGACTTGCTGCCTGTAGCTTACACGTTACGCGAGACATAAGTTTGTGCACAGGCTTGAGCCGTCGAACTGCACCTCCCCTACTGCGCAGAGGTCGTTCGTAACGAAGCTCTCACCACTACCGCTGACCCTCCCCTATGCATCCCCTACGCAGCTACAGGCCGAGTTATTTCGTGGATACTGAATACAGGTGCTCCTCAGTGTCGAATGTACTAGACGAGTATATCGCAGGCTCACAACACGAGTCGCTGAAATTCAGTTTATTGCACGAATTTATGGATTCTGTTGTATCCCACAAAGCGATTTCTCAAGGTAAGTTACAGGTACCAACAGCTGCACGGCGCGACCTACATTGGACATTGCGTTCTACTCTGGTTGGTTTCCTGTCATCACATGGTTGTAATTTTGGGCTGTCCACCAATTTTCAGGAGATTTTCATTTCAGCTATGGCAGAAGTGCAAGCCTCCTCCATGTAGACTTTCTTTACAGGAGAAAGTGGTGGCGGAACTGGAGGAAATCTTCGCGGGCTCAGACCGACGGCCGACGATGCGGGATCTGGTGTCCATGAGGTACCTGGAGTGCTGCATCAAGGAGGCGCTGCGGCTCTACCCCAGTGTACCGCTGCTCGCGCGACAGCTCACCGAAGACGTGCAGCTGGGTGAGTCTTATTTCACATCTTCTTCATCCTAGACTTAATTATATTCTCTGTCAACTGTTGTCCGCTGTCCAACATATAGCGCGCTGCTGTACCAGCTTATACGAAAGGCGTTTAATAAGTAATGCAACACTTTTTTTCTCGGAATTTGTTGCGGGTCATCGTGGGATATTCCCTCTGAAGTACCGACAGGTGGCGGCACTAGAAGCTGCCTTCATAATGGCGTCTGTAACGGAGCGCTGTCATTGAGTTCCTTTTCTTGGAAAACCAGGGCATCGCACATACTCAAAGCCGCTTATAGAATGTCAATGGAGACCTGGCAGTGAACAAAAGCACGGCGAGTCGTTGAGAAAGGCGCCTGTCATCATTGCAACAAGGTCGCACAAACCTGTCCGACATCCTGCGCGCAGTCCGGCCGCACACAGCTGTGATTCCTGGAATGTTCAGACACTCATTCGAGGTGATCAATGGGTCACAATCAAAAACGACTCTGCCCAAATGGACGTCTCTGTTGGTAGTGCTGATAACCTCGTCCAACAGTTGGGGTGCTCATAGATGTGTGCCCAGTGGGTTCCTTGCCACCTAAAAGAAGACGATGACGAGCAGCGAAGGACCATCTGCGCAATGAAGGGTGCACTTCGTGGGAAGCAGTATGTGGAGGATGGAGAGGTTACTGATGCAGCAACACGTTGGCTCCGGCGTCGACCAGTAGAGTGCTATCGCGCATGCATACAGGTACTCACAATATTGTGGCGTAGGGCCGTCACATTGAACGGAGATTATGTTCGAAAAGAGGGTTTTGTAGCCAAAAGAATGGGGAATAATATGGTGTATTGAAATCCTGGATAAAACCAAACGCCGCGTGGGGTAGCCGTGCGGTCTAAGGCGCCTCGCCGTGGTTCGCGCGGCTCCCTCCGTCGGAGGTTCGAGTCGTCCCTTGGGCATGGGTGTGTTGTCCTTAGCCTAAGGTAGTATAAGTTAGGTTAAGTTGTAACCTCTCCACACGAAATATTTTAAAATAAAAAAATGAAAATGGAGCCAAGTGTAACCTCCCCACAAAATATTGTTCAATGGAAATGTGCCAAGCGTAGCCTCCCCACAAAAAACAATAATTAAATGAATTTTTCTAATTATTGTAACCTCTGAACAAAATTGGCTCCCATTTATTGTCTGTGTGCAGAAATCCATTCACATTTAATGTTACCACAAAATTCTTTCCTCATTTAATGTCAAGTTCGAAACAGAAAAATTCCCAAACACCAAAAATAATAAACAAGTTTTGTAACCTGATGAATTTATAAGGACAGCGGCGCTGACCTTCGGCCCTGTATTCTGAATAAAAAAAACAAAAATTCTTACCTCAATAAAACTGCAATTATATCTGCTCTTAATTAGTCCTTTTTCGACACAGCTTCGTGCAATGTTGGCATATATATATATATATATATATATATATATATATATATATATATATATATATATATATATATATATATATTCTTGGAAGCAATGATAATGTATTGGAAAAATTCTTTAAATTGAAATGAATGCTTTTCTTTAAAAGAGTTGCTTTAAATTATAAAAATTATTATTGGGACATTTCTTTGAACAAATTAAATTACAATTAACATACATTATTGAATATGCGCAAGGCTGCTTCTTTACCTTCTACAACAATACTCATCCTCCAGAGTCCTGACCAGAGTCGCGAGCAGAGCACACAGCCGACGCATGCCGACTCCCGCAGACTACACCAGACTACTACAGACTACTACTGACCCGCTACTGCTACTGTCCACTCGCTACTGTCGACTCGCGCAGACTAGCGACAAGCAACAACTAACGATAAACTACTCTCTGGTCAGAGATTCTGTCATGCCTCGCCCATCGCCGGCAAAGCATACGTCTTACAAAGTAGTGTGTAAGCCTAAGGACTGATGACCTCAGAAGTTTGGTCCCATAGAACTTACCACAGATTTCCAATTTTCCAATAAGACCAACCTTATTTCAGAAAAAAAAATTGTTGCATTATTTACTGAACACCCCTCTTACGAACGTCAAGCTTTCCACGTTATTTGCTGTCTGAGTATTGGTACGTCGTCCGCACCAATGGCTTTCTAACCTCTGAACTGCACGTTTCCAAATAGCACACTCTACGTTCCTCCAAATCTCTCCTTTCTCTCTTCTGGCGGAGTATTTGGGCACAGGAATTTTATCGTAGGACGTAAGTCTTTACCATCTTTTGTAACCGAGGGCGACAAGGCACATATGCGTGGCGGCGGCCAAACGAGAGGTTGCTGGTTCGTATCTCAGAAGAGGAAGAAGCTTCCATCACCATCTGCTTTCCGAAAAGTAGAGCAGAATTTTGTATCACCCGGCACTGTGCCAGTAGCCTAGGTTAAGTCCCAAATCTAAAGCTAACTGCCATATTTAATTTATGCTTTTGTTAAATAAACTGACTTTTTTATCGGCGGTGAACAGCTTTTTACTTACATTATTTCACTTTACATATGTTACTCAATAGTTAGCCTCAAAGTAAGACCATAGCGTATGTGAAACATGCTATAAATAATAACATAAGATATATACTTGACACAAGAATTAACGTAGCCTTACTTAGGTCTCATGTTCATTACACTTATCCGTATTTGAGTGGTCCTCAAGGATCAGCAAGAAATTTAAAAAATGTAAAAAATCACTATGTTCACTTATACTATTCTTCTAACTGTGTGTACTATGTGCTGAAGTCGGTTGTAATATAGCATTTGTATTATGTTGTATTGTTACTAAAATGTATAGGAACTGCTTGTGATAAAGCATTTGTCAGTGGATAATGCCTTCAGTCTCCTTTATTAGGAGATAATATTTCTAGTGTTGCTGTCAAGCCGGCCGGGGTGGCCGAGCGGTTCTAGGCGTTACAGTCTGGAACCGCGCGACCTCTACGTTCGCAGGTTCGAATCCTGCCTCGGGCATGGGTGTGTGTGATGTCCTTAGGTTAATTAGGTTTACGTAGTTCTAAGTTCAAGGAGACTGATGATCAAGGAGACTGATGACCTCAGAAGTTAAGTCCCATAGCGCTCAGAGCCATTTGAACATTTTGTTGCTGTCAAGTAACTGGTAACGTATGCCTGAATAATGGGCACTGCCTTCGCCTACAGTAAATTTTTACGCAGATTGTTTTTATTCCTATTACTGACTCTCTGTGTAGTCGGATGAAAAGTATTCTATTTACAACATCATTAGAGAATTAACAAAGTAAAGAGGAGTAGTTAGCGTACCCCTTCGTTGTAAAGGTTTCTGAAGGAATTTCTTTAGCTTCAAACACAAATAATATATATTACACGCTTTTTGAATGTGAAACATTTAAGTTTGACACTCTGGAATAAAAGTAAGCGAAGTATAACAGCCTTTTTATGGCCTGGTATCTGAGAACATTGCAAATAATAATTTGTTTGTGCGTCCAGCAGTTGTGTAGTGTACTCCTATCTACGTTCTGGTGGAGGAGATACAGATTCACTTACAGCTAAATACAAGTATTCCTCATATGTATAGCACTGATCATTCCGGATAACAGACAAACAACATTGCGTGAAATATCCGCACAAATCAATGGGACATACGACGAACGTATCCTTTAAGACAGTGCAGCGAAATTTTGTGTTAAGCGAATGTGACAGCAGGTGACCGACACGAGAACCTCTGCTAACAGCAACACGTTGCCTCCGGCGCCTCTCCTGCGCTCGTGACGGTATCGGTAGGACCTCAGAAGACTGGAAAATCGTGTCCTGGTCAGAAGATTCCATATTTCAGTTGGTAAGAGCTGATGGTAGGGCTCGAGTGCGGCGCAAACCCCACGAAGCTATGGACACAAGTTGTCAACAAGGCACTGTCGAAGCTGGTGGCGGCTTCATAATGGTGTGAGCTGTTTTTACATGGAATGGACAGGATCTTCTGGTGAAACTGAACCGGCCATTGGCTGGAAATATTCTGGACAATTCGAGCGAATGGTTTGTCCATCCAGATCGCCCGAGATGAATCCAATTGAACAAATGGTTCAAATGACTCTGAGCACTATGGGACTTAACTTCTGAGGTCATCAGTCCCCTAGAACTTAGAACTAGTTAAACCTAACTAACCTAAGGACATCACACACATCCATGACCGAGGCAGGATTCGAACCTGCGACCGTAGCGGTCGCGCGGTTCCAGACTGTAACGCCTAGAGCCGTTCGGGCACCCCAGCCGGCTCCAATTGAACATTTATGGGACATAATCGAGAAGTCAGTTCTTGCAGAAAATCCTGCGCTTTGGTAATAATGGGCGGCTGTTGAGGCAGCATGGCTCAATACTTCTGCAGAGGACACCCAGCGACTTGTTGAATTCCTGCTACGTCGAGTTGCTGCACTACGCCGTGGAAAAGTAGGTCCGACACGATATTAGAAAGAATCCCATGACTTTTGTCACCTCAGTGTATGTTTACTGCTAACAGTTTTATGCACTGCCTCCCACTGGTTCGTAGCAACTCCCGCCGATAATCACCACAACAACAAAACAGAAACACGGTTCAAAGTCAAAACGCAAAGAATCACACAAAAACATCGCTCTAAAACTCCCATAGAAACGAATATGATTTAATGGCTCCTACTAAACTTTACCAAGTCGGCCTTGTTCACTAAAACACTACCGTCCAACTATCTACTTGTTCCACGATCTGACATACGGGCTCTGCGTACAGAGCAAGTGCATGCTCACTTGAACGAAACACTAGCCTAGAACACCCTAAAATTCAACCCGAAATCCACGTCGCACACGGGAGCACATTTTCTGTATCTCAGTTTTTCCATACCGGAAGAAATGACTCGTAGAGGTTTTTAAATTACCGCTACCAGTCACAAACTTTGTTGACTATTATGTTACTTATTTATTTAGCGATATGTTTCGTGGGAATGCCTCATTTTCAGGCTAAATGGCATTACAAACACAATTTTACAATAAGGTCACACTGATGTTACACAGCCTTTTCGTAAATGCTGCCGTCATCCCGTGGAAGAAGAGAAAACAGGCTAACCACAGCATTTACGAAAAGACTATGCAACATCAGTATGACCTTACTGTAAAATTGTTTTTGTAATGCCATTTAGCCTGAAGATGAGGTATTCTCTTGAAACATGTCGCTAAATATATAAGTAATACAATAGTCAACAAAGTTTGTGACTGGTAGCGGTAATTCAAAAAGCCTTTACATATTTCTTGAGACAGTCAAAATGGCTTCAAAAGAAATAACTCGATTGATCAGTAAGGATCAGCCGCTTCCGACTTCTGAAACACACAACGAGAAAGCCACGCCCAAGACTTGCCACGTCAACTCCAAGAGGGCACCCGGCTGACTCCCAAGAATCTCCCGTGCTCCAGATCACTGCACGAAATTATTTAGTATTTAGGCCTTTCAGAAGATAATGATCATGAGCAAAATGAGGCAATTTTACTGGCGAATTCCGGCTCCCAGTTATAGCACTACTGTAAATAGCTGCTTTCTGTAAGGACCTCGTTGAAGTTTCTCTCCCACAGGTGTTGGAAATATCACCTGTCCTGGAAACACCACTTACTCTCAAGCCGGCCAACTATTCCCGCAGCATTAGCGGTTTAGAAGAACTAGGGAAAGACACCCCATCATCTCTGGGCTGAAGAAAGTTTCCTTTTTCCACAAACCGCCACTCGTAGACAACACCAACAGGAAAAGCAAACAGGTGCAGCCAAGAACTGACACGTTATTCTGGTTCATATAGGGATCCCAGAATTTTTCATTGTGTAGTACACACTCGTAGGAAGAAGTTTTTGTTGCCATACCACTTGATCAGTAAATACTACTGTGAGAAAGGCCAATTGTTATTTCTGTTAAAGGACCAAAACTGCTTCATTTGTAATGAAGAGTGCAACGTAAAGAAGTCCGTATATACACTAACTGATCAAAAGCATTCTGACATGTAGATTGACCACTAGATATCACGAGCGGGGAAGCCCACCAGTATGAAAGGACCCGGGGAGCATTGTGTTGCCAATGGAGGGGCAGTAACAGGAGAACAGGTTGCCAGATGAGCTCAGTGTCTTCGAATGTGAGAAAGTGGATTTGTCATTGGATGTCGCCTGAACAACATACCCACTCCGGACATTTAAATCCTTCTAAAGATGTCCAAGTCGACTGTTTGTTATGTGATTTTTAAGTGGAAACGCGAAGAAACAACCACAGCTAAACCATGATATCTACATCTACTTCTGCATCTACATGGATACTCTGCAAATCACATTTAAGTGCCTGGCAGAGGATTCATCGAATCACCTTCACAATTCTCTGTTATTCCAATCTCGTATAGCGCGCGGAAAGTATGAACACCTATATCTTTACGTACGAGCTCTAATTTACCTTATTTTATAGTGGTGATTGTTCCTCCCCATGTAGGTCGGTGTCAACAAAATATTTTCGCATTCCGAGGAGAAAGTAGGTGATTGGAATTTCGTGAGAAGATTCCGTCGCAATGAAAAACGCCTTTCTTTTAATCCAAATCCTGTATCATTTCTGTGACACTCTCTCCCATGTTTCGCGATAATACAAAACGTGCTGCCTTTCTTTGAACTTTTTCAATGTACTGCGTCAGTCCTATCTGGTAAGGATCCCAGACCGCGCAGCACTATTCTAAAAGAGGACGGACAAGCGTCCTGTAGGCAGTCTCCTTAGTAGGTCTGTTATATTTTCTAAGTGTCCTGCCAATAAAACGTAGCCTTTGGTTAGCCTTCCCCACAACATTTTCTGTGTGTTCCTTCCAATTTAAGTTGTTCGTAATTGTAATACCTAGGCATTTACTTGAATTTACGGCTTTTAGATTAGACTGAGTTATCGTGTAACCGAAGTTTAACGAGTTCCTATTAGTACTCATGTGGATGACCTCACACTTTTCGTTATTTAGGTTCAACTGCCAATTTTCGCACCATTCAGATATCTTTTCTAAATCGTTTTGCAGTTTGTTTTGATCTTCTGATGACTTTATTAGTCGATAAACGACAGCGTCATCTGCAAACAACCTAAGACGGCTGCCCAGATTGTTTATGTAGATAAGGAACAGCAAAAGGCCTACAACACTACCTTGGGGAACGCCAGAAATCACTTCTGTTTCACTCGATGACTTTCCGTCAGTTACTACGAACTGTGACCTCTCTGACGGGAAATCACAAATCTAGTCACATAACTGAGACGATATTCCACAAGCACGCAATTTCACTACGAGCCGCTTGTGTGGTACAGTGTCAAAAGCCTTCCGGAAATCCAGAAATACGGAATCGATCTGAAATCCCTTGTCAATAGCACTTAACACTTCATGTGAATAAAGAGCTACTTGTGTTTTTCACGGTAAATGATGACAGCCAAAACAGTTGCAGGATAAAGATTTATTAAAATTCTTGACCAATGTTTCGGTATATATAAATATACCTTCATCAGGAGTAAAATATCCTGAACAGGAAGACACTTTCATTAGCAAAAACTTAGCATCGGAAATGAGAAAGAAAAACATTATAGCTTAAGTAACCGTAAAATTACCAGAGTATTACAGCCACAAAAACTTTTAGTCACTTACTAAAATTACATCTTGCAATGGAGATTAATAAAACAATTGTGCCAAAGGCGTCGTCAGCAGTTAAGACAACATCTCCATTTATACAATATGATTATGGACACTGGGTCAATTTGAACACAGTTTAGCATCTGCACTTCGCCTATGAACTATCGTGACGAGAGTGTGAAAGCCCGAGGGCAGATGGTTTCGCCGAAAGAGGGCACTTGTGGTATGTGCCAGACACTCGCGCACATTAAAATCCATGGATACATACACATGCGCAACAAAATTATTAAAAGTTGTGCTAATTCAAACCTTCTGTCTTAATAAATAAAACATATCAGAACTATTTAAAAACATCTATGTAAAATAGAAAATATGAAACCAATTTACCTGTGTTCTAGTGTCAAGTAGATGAAGCTTGCGCTATGGAACACATCTAACGAGAGAGGGCACTAGTGTTACACGCGAGAATCTCGCGTAACGTAAAACGGTAAAATACATAGTAGCGAAAACAACCAAAATGTTAAAGCCATCATTTACCATGAAGAATTTCAACGGTTGCTGTTTCAGCCATGTTTAAAATCTTGAAGCTAGTTGTGTTTCAAAGGAACGATATTTCTAAACCCATGTTGACTGTGTGTCAACAGACCGTTTTCTTCGAGGTAATTCATAATGTTCGAAAACGCAGACGTCGAAGACTGCGGAGAGTGGTTATGAAACATAGCATGAAATCAGAGGAAGGAATCAGTCGTGAGTTCCAAAGTGTTAGCACCAGCCCCGCTAGCACAATCACTGCCTGCAGGGAGTTAAAAAAAGAAAAGTGGTACAGTGATCGAGCAGCTCCTCATAAACCACACATATCATCAGTCACTGCTAAGAGACTCTTGAGGTGGTGTGGAGCGACACCACTGGACCGTGGATGGCTGGAAACGAGTGATATGGAGTGGTGAATCACGTTATATCCTGTGGCAGTCCGATGGAACGATCTAGATTTGACGAACGGCTAGAGAAACCTCTACCATCACGCCTAGTGTCAACAGTGAAGTACAGAGGAGATGATGTAACGGCATGATGATATTTTTCGTGATTAGCGTGTGGTGCCCTTATGGCGCGCAAGGACACACTAAATGCGAAAGGATGTGAACAGCATTGTGTTCTGTGTTCATTAGAGGTACAGTTCGGAGACGATAACTTTGTATCAGCATGAAAAATCACCCTATCATATAGCAGTGTCTGTGAGGCAATCGTTTGCCGACAATAACATTCTTGAAACGAAATGGCCCGCCCAGAGTACCGATCTGAAACCAATGGAACACTTTTGGGAAAAGTAATATTAAGTAAAGTCTAGTAAAATCATCAGACGTTCAATTCCAATTACAAAATGATCTAGACAGAATTTCTGTATCGTGCGAAAAGTGGCTATTGGCAGTAAACAAAGAAAAGTGCGAGGTCATCCACATGGGTACTAAAAGAAATCCAATAAATTTTGGGTATACGATAAATCGCACAAATCTAAGGGCTCTCAATTCGACGAAATACCTAGGAATTACAATTACAAGCAACTTAAATTGGAAAGACCACATAGATAATATTGTGGGGAAGGCGAAACAAATACTGCGCTTTGTTGGCAGAACACTTACAAGATGCAACAAACCCATTAAAGAGACAGCCTACATTACACTTGTCCGTACTCTGCTGGAATATTGCTGCGCCGTAAGGGATCTTTACCAGGATGGATTGACGGAGGACATCGAAAAAGTGCAAGAAGGTCAGCTCGTTTCGTGTTATCGCGCAATAAGGGTGGGTGTGTCACTGATTTGATACGCGAGTTGGGGTGGCAGTCACTGAAATAAAGGCGGTCTTCTTTGCGGCGAGATCTAGTTACGAAATTTCTATCACCAACATTCTCTTCCGAATGCGAAAATATTTTGTTATCACCCACCTACGTAGGGAGAAATGATCATCATAACAAAATAAGAGAAATCAGAGCTCGAACGGAAAGATTTGGGTGTTCCTATTTCCCACGCGCCATTCGAGAGTGGAGTAGTAGAGAAGTAGTATGAAAATGGTTCGATGAACCCTCTGCCAGGCGCTTAAGTGTGAATCGCAGAGTAATCATGTAGATGTAGAAAAGAAGGACGACTTCGCTCCACACCTCAGCATGCAACATTATCTTCTCTGCTTTTGGCTCTTCAGAAAGACTGAGGTGCCATTCCTCCACAGACATTCAGGTACCTCACTGAAAGCGCCCCCTGCAGAGTTTAAGGCGTCATAAACGTCCACTGATAGTGTCCGGATATTTTTGATCAGATACTGAATGTCCACGCAGCCAGTAACGTAAAAATCCATGTCTATTCGTAGTAAGGTGCGTAAATTGCAATGTAACACGAGCAAGCGCCTTCTGTGGTAAATTCTGGTAGCGTCGGCATTAAATGATTTTACCGTGAAGCGTGCTGTCTCGCCTCAGCGTAAACAGTCTTCCGTAATGAGTCTAACGCTGGAGCGGAGAAAACGACAGTACGGATTCTTCTGCAAGCAGGCCTGCCTGACCTTACTTTCTCGAACCCATCAAACACGGATAATGGCATTCAGCGCTTTCCCTCTTCCTTTCACACAGAAAATGTTGGTCTGAACTCTCATTCACTGTGACTATTTCGCTTTGCTGTATTCTATGAAAAAACACTCAACACCAATCGCTTTGTTCTTTCAAGCAGTGGGCGCTGGCTAACAGGTAGATGTTGCCTTTCTGGATGTACGAAAGGCGTTAGACATTGTCCTCCTCTGTTGATTGATACCAAAGAAACAAATATCTGGAGTATTTTCACAAATATTTGAATGGCTAGAATAATGTTTGATTGACGTATAGGATCGGTAAGATTATCATTGCACATGGTAAGTGTACTAGACAGGCTCACCAGCACTATCAGATGCTTCGCTGATAATGTTGTTGTATACAAAAGGTATCGTGCTAGATGTTCGTAACGAAATGCAGAAGGAATTTTCACTTGGGGAAGAGAATGGCACCTCTTTAAATGCAGATAAATGCAGGATAACGCCCGAGACATAAAGAACCCGGTAGTAACCGCTTAGAAGATGAGTGATGAACTTCTAGAACACGTCACGCAGTTTAATCATCTTAGGGCAATACAACGTATCGACGTGAAATGGAAGGAACACGTAAAATCAGTAAAAGATTCTGGGAAATTGCGTTGAATACGAGAAAAACCCCGTACGATACCCTGATGTAAGCTATTCTACACAACTTTTCACGTCGACATGGGCTTTCTGAAAGTGTAACACAGCAGCTCTGGGCACTTGAAAGAGTATTTGGGAGAAGGGAAACGTTTTTCTCGCGAAACGTCTTAGAAACAGTGTTCAAGGTAGAATGTTCTACATTTCTGCGGCCTCCACGGTATATTTCTCGCAGAGACTACTAAAAGAATGTAAGATAAATTAAGACACTTTCGGAGACATGCTCCATAAGTGAACCGAATGGGGCAGAGAATAACTTGTATTAGTACGAAATTCTCTCCGCCTTGCAGTGTAGAACAGATAGTGGATCATATATGGATTCATTACAAGTATTTCTGTACCTGCATATGATTTCTTGCTTCAAATGGTGTCATATGTTTGTTGATTAGTCTCTAATATAGATGGGCAAACTGAAACACGTAACTGTTTCGAAACAAATGAAACAGTACAATGTAATGTTTCGATACGCTGTTTCGAAACAGTGAAACAGTTTGTGTTTTGTAATCTAATAAACCTAGACATTTTATTATCTTGAATGTCTACTGTATAGGTATGTCCATATAAACACAAATGAGGTGCGAGAGCGCTAATCATATCGCAGAAAGTATGAAACTATCACTTAGGCGTCTTGGCAGTTTCGTATTTCATGCAGCAAATGCACTGCTTTCGCGTCGTGTGACTTTCATACTTTTCAATTGGCTGAGGACAGCCATAGCTGAAGACAGAAGAACCACCACGAACGGAACTGGAGGTGGGAGCGAACTGCAGAAACAACGGATATGCTACTGGGATTCCCACATTCCGCTAGTATGGGAATATACCCATCCTGCTAATTCCCATGCACACAAAGGGAATCATTGTGGATAATAGGCACAGTGACTATAGACTCACAAATAATGCCAAATAATTCGAATAAATAATAAAATATAACAGAAAAATTTTGTCTTTCAAGGTGTTTCGAACCGTTACTATAAATTCACCAGCCCTTCCCGTTCACCATTACACTATCAGTGATATGTCAAACAGATTGCTTGCAATTATACCTACATTAAATTTATGTATATGTATAATAACTGTCACTCTACGCCTTTTTTTTATTCAAAATGTTCTAGGCTTACTTGCGTTTCTTAATATGATTACTGTACTTGAACAGAGAAACGTATGTTATAAAAAAAAGTGTAATTTAACTGAATGATTTTCACATATTTATTATTTTGAATGTGAATAGTATGCGTTGTTTTATTGTTTGGTTAATGTTTATAAAGCAAATGTTACGCCATTTCGGAATAGGACAGTCATCTAGAAACGAAGCTTTATTTTCGGATATCTTAAGCTTCATGCTATTGCTTGTCAAAACGATTTCGACACTCTTGAAAGTGTTTCACAAAGTGGTATGTTGTGTTTCAGTACCTGTGCCGAGCCCGAATCTCGTCCGACACAGAGCGGAATGAAACATCACTGTTTTGATACAGTCAGTCCGTTCCAAGCACAGGTGGACCGAAACAGCCTTATTTTGAAACAACGATACAGTTTCTGTGTCTGGTCCGGATATCCGAGACAGGGGCGGAATGAAACACCACTGTTTCGAAGCAGTGAACCACAGCCGTTCCGAAAGACTGAAACAGTTCCACGTATCGATACACTGTATCGAAACATAGAAACAGTGGCCAAGTCTAGTCTCTAATCCATCTCAGACCATTTATTGGTCACATGGAGTTTTATTCGAATTGTCGTAGCCAAACGAAGAGCGGGAAATAAACAAATGGACCAGAGTGAGGTCAGATTTATCGAAGAAAATTTAATTGCTCGAAAGTAATCAGAGTAATTAAGCAAAACTTGATTAGTGATTCAAGGAAAAATTGAAATATTTCAGGAACAGCTACTGCGAGCTGAGTAAATGAAGTATAAGAAAAATTTTTCTCTTCAAGGCTTAGCTGTTTTGCGCATAAAAAGTTGCACTTGTGTAGAAACTTTGGAATTCTTTCTTTGAGTCGCAAAAAAGAAATAAATTTCAAATTATAGAATAAATTAAAACTTCTCTGTTTTCTCTTATATAGAATGCCTCTACAAAGAATATCGATCAATATTGAAATAGACTATGTGATCAAAAGTATCCGGACACCCCCAAAAACACACGTTTTTCATGTTAGGTACATTGTGCTGCCACCAACTGCCAGGTACTCCATACCAGCGACCTCAGTAGTCACTAGGCATCGTGAGAGAGCAGAATGGGGCGTTCCACGGAACTCAAGGACTTCGAACGTGGTCAGATGCTTGGATGTTACATGTGTCGTACGTCTGTACACGAGATTCCCACACTCCTAAACATCCGTAGGTCCACTTTTTCCGATGTGATAGTGCAATGGAAACTTGAAAATACACTAAAACAAAAAAGGAAATGGCCAAATGTTTTATAAAGTTATTTGTTTAAAAGTAAGAAAAAATAGATTAGAGAAACGTCTGGCGAATTTCATTTTCTGCACATGATTTCGACCATAATTCAAAGGCCCATGAATGGTTCTCTAAACAATTTTTTTCTTGTTTTTGGATTAATCGTTTATATACACCCACATTACTGGCCATTAAAATTGCTACACCAAGAAGAAATGCAGATGATAAACGGGTATTCATTGGACAAATATATTATACTAGAACTGACATGTGATTACATTTTCACGCAATTTCGGTGCATAGATCCTGAGAAATCAGTACCCAGAACAGCCACTTATGTTTTACAGTAGAATAAAGTGAAATCTATTGATTATGATGGAACATCGTCGACATACGTAAGAGTAAACAGAGAAAAACTATACGTCATTGTGTTTTACTCAAGACGCTATGCTCCAAATGTCTTTATAGCTAAGAAAGTGTTTAATTTCGAGATCAGTTCGACGTGAAACGTAATGGAAATTCAATTGGGGCAACGCAGTAGTGAGAACGAGAGGAGAGGTGGAAGGGAGAAACTAGTATTAATGCTTAATAATTACTTTTAATTTGTTTAGTTTCTTTTAAGAGGTGAGTGGCGACCGGTGAGGGGCGGGGGATAGTGTAACAACACAATAGGAACTTCATTTCCTAGCACAGAACTAACAGTATGCCCAGAGCACAAGTAAGGCACGTTAGTCTCATGCGTCTAAGGAATCAGGAACAACGTAACCTTGGAACAGATTTCTTGTACGTTTGTGAACAGCGAGAATAAGACTGCAGAACAGTCGGTCCGCCTGGATGACGTGTACTCAGACAATTGTTCAGAAGCTGCCTGGTTGGTTGTGTCACACGTCTTTCCTTCCGATCATGAGATGCGTCCGGTAAATGTGCGTCATGGCTTAATTTCGCTCTGACGGAATCACGAAGCACGACGAGTGAGGTTAGCAAATTGGACTCGCAAACGGTGGACAGCGGTTCCAATCTCATCCGCCCATCCAGTTTATAGGTGTCTCGTGGTTTCCCTAAATCGCTTGAGGTTAATGCCAGGATTGTTCTTTTGACAGGGACGCAACCGATTTTCTTCCCCAACCCGTGCGTTGCTCCGTCTCTAAAGCTCTCATCGTAGATGGCACGTTAAATGCCAATCTTAACTGCAGATATTCCACTTTTCCTTCTGTCACATCCTTAGAAACTACCGAGAGGCAACGAAGCAGTCAAGCGCAGAGCGCTCGTAATGTTTTCACAACGAAGCGATCAAGAGGTAATCGTAAAGTGTTTATGGAGCCCTCCGGCCAGATAGTTACGTTTCTATCTGCCAGTAACGTCAACGGTTATTCATTCCGTTCTTTTGTCCTGAGAGCAGTGAGATAAGCAGATACAGCTAGGGTATCTCACAAGCTTGTCGAATGCGTTCTTTCCCGGAGTTCGTGACGATAAATTGAGAACTTGTACCAACATAATGGCGGACGTTACGAGAAGAGAGAAAAACTACAATATGTCCTTGCCGCTTTCTCTTAGACCTCTGGTTACCCTTAATGGAAGGACTGCATCGAGAATAGTAGACTAGAACGGTATTCGGAAGGAGCGAGATTAATTCCTAGCTCTGGTTTACATTTCGCGTGATTGCTCAACACCGTTTCAGACGAATGTCAGAATGGTTCCTTCAACAAGCCTTCACCTTCCCTTGTCCAAACCGAAGCCGTACGCAGGTTTTAACGACACCGATGACGAACGACCGTTAAACTCACACTTGGTTTATTTTTCTCTTCCTAACATAACATTAGTCTGCCGTTTCCGTTTCACAACTGTCGAACTTATCTAAGAAACTGAATTAGATAAGCTTACAAAAAGAAAAAAACTGAGAACTGCGAGAATTTCACTCAATAGTGAGAAGACATCTGCAGCCATCGCAGTATAGGTGCAAAATAAATTGTAATGAATTATTTTTCTTAAACGTACATCAGCCATCACACTACCAGAGTACGGTCAGCATATGGGAAGGTTACTTCGCTTCGAAAAGTGTAGGATAACGTCACTGATTGTTCTTTGAGTGACAACAGTGGAACGAGGTAAGGCCATACGAAGACGTCATTTCTCTCAAAACAATTTGTAGTAATCTAAGAAAAAAAAGGAATGTTACACAAAATTCGTATATGTAATACAGCTGAATCTCACTTGCTGTAAATGATAACCAGTATCAACTGTTCGATAGCAAGTGCTGGACGTTCATATAATCATTCGCAGCGTACAGAGCCAGCTCTGTAAAATGTGGTGAATACTTGACAAGAAGTGAATTTCTGTGCGGCAAGAATAATGCCTTAAACCCACAAAGTGGTCTGCTAGTAGTCGCGCATTACATCACTTACGTAGTCTACAAGCTGTGTAATATCCCTACATGCCAAGATAGATCAAAGCAGTCAGGCATTTCTTCCACGCGTATTAGGCTCGTAAAACCTGTGATGTTTCTCCACTTCCGCTACTTACGCAGAAACTGCAGGTAATTTCGCGCCTTGTTAGCGTCACGAAGTGCATTGGCCAAAGAGGTCGGATCGCCTTATTTGTTCATGAGACCCAGAAAATAGATACAGGCTCCCAGGTAGATGCTATTTTTCTTGACTTCCGGAAGGCGTTCGATACAGTTCCGCACTGTCGCCTGATAAACAAAGTAAGAGCCTACGGAATATCAGACCAGCTGTGTGGCTGGATTGAAGAGTTTTTAGCAAACAGAACACAGCATGTTGTTATCAATGGAGAGACGTCTACAGACGTTAAAGTAACCTCTGGCGTGCCACAGGGGAGTGTTATGGGACCATTGCTTTTCACAGTATATATAAATGACTTAGTAGATAGTGTCGGAAGTTCCATGCGGCTTTTCGCGGATGATGCTGTAGTATACAGAGAAGTTGCTGCATTAGAAAATTGTAGCGAAATACAGGAAGATCTGCAGTGGATAGGCACTTGGTGCAGGGAGTGGCAACTGACCCTTAACATAGACAAATGTAATGTATTGCGAATACATAGAAAGAAGGATCCTTTATTGTATGATTATATGATAGCGGAACAAACATTGGTAGCAGTTACTTCTGTAAAATATCTGGGAGTATGCGTACGGAACGATTTGAAGTGGAATGATCATATAAAATTAATTGTTGGTAAGGCGGGTACCAGGTTGAGATTCATTGGGAGAGTGCTTAGAAAATGTAGTCCATCAACAAAGGAGGTGGCTTACAAAACACTCGTTCGACCTATACTTGAGTATTGCTCATCAGTGTGGGATCCGTACCAGGTCGGGTTGACGGAGGAGATAGAAAAGATCCAAAGAAGAGCGGCGCGTTTCGTCACCGGGTTATTTGGTAACCGTGATAGCGTTACGGAGATGTTTAATAAACTCAAGTGGCAGACTCTGCAAGAGAGGCGCTCTGCATCGCGGTGTAGCTTGCTGTCGAGGTTTCGAGAGGGTGCGTTTCTGGATGAGGTATCGAATATATTGCTTCCCCCTACTTATACCTCCCGAGGAGATCACGAATGTAAAATTAGAGAGATTAGAGCGCGCACGGAGGCTTTCAGACAGTCGTTCTTCCCGCGAACCATACGCGACTGGAACAGGAAAGGGAGGTAATGACAGTGGTACGTAAAGTGCCCTCCGCCACACACCGTTGGGTGGCTTGCGGAGTATCAATGTAGATGTAGATCGAGCCAAGGTCTTTGTTTGTCGAACAGTCTCGTTGCTCGCAGCCCAGCCCGGTTTTTACTAACAGGTGTCCTACAACACTGTTCTTATTCTACCCCTCTCCGTAATTTCTTCCGGCGTTGAGGGCACAAACAGAATATTGACCCTTTTTTTTTTTTTTTTTTTGGAGACGTGTGTCTTCCTGTCATCTGACTGGTTTGATGCGGCTCGCTACGAATTTGTCTCCTGCGCCAGCCTTTTCATCTCAAAGCAGCATTTGCTACCTACGTCCTCAGTTATTTGCTGGGTGTATTCCAATCTCTGTCTTCATGCACACTTTCTGCTCCCTGCAGTTCCTTCTCGTACCATGGAACCTATTCCCTGATATCTTAACAGATGTCCTATCATCCTGTCTCTTCTTCTTGTCAGTTTTTTACATATATTCGTTTCCTCACGGATTCTGCGGAAGACCTCCTCATTCCTTACCTTATCAGTCCACCTAATTTTCAACGTTCCTATGTAGCACCACACCTCAAATGCTTTCATTCTGTTTCGGTTTCCCACAGTCCCTGTTTCACTACCAAACAATGCTGTGTTCCAGAAGTACCTGTACATTCTCAGAAATCTCTTTCTCAAATTAAGCGCTAAGTTTAATGCTAGCAGACTTATCTTGGCCAGGAATGCCCTTCTGGCAGTGCTAGTCTGCTTTTTATATCTTCCTTGCTCTTTGCATGATGGGTTACATTCCTGCTTAGATAGCAGAATTCCCGAACGTCGTCCACTTCGTGATCCTCAATACTGATGGTGAGTTTCTTCCCGTTCTAGTTTCTGTTACTTCTTCTCATTACTTTCGTCTTTCTTCGATTGACTGTTCATTCTATTCACCAGATCTATTAATAGTTCTACACTTTCACTGCGGACAGGAATGCTACCAGATAATCTTATCATTGATATCCTTTCACCCTGGATTTTAATCCCTCTCCTGAACCTTTCTTTTATTTCCATCATTGCTTCTTCGATGTATAGACTGAACCGTAGGGGCGAAAGAGGACACCCCCGTCTTACACTCTTTTTAATCTGAGCATTTCCTTCTTGGTCTTCCAGTCTTGCTGTTCCCTCTTGGTTCTTGTACATATGGTGTATTACTTGTCTTTTCCTATAGCTTACTCCTATTTTTCTTAAAATTTCAAACATCTTACACCATTTTACATTGTCGAACGGTTTTCCCAGGTCGACAAATTCAATGAACGTGTCTTTATTTTTCTTCAGTCTTTCTTCCATTATCAACGGCAACGACTGGACTGCCTCTCTGGTGACTTTACCTTTCGTAAAGCCAAACTGATCGTCGTTTCTATTCTTCTGGTTAGCAATTTTGGATGAAAGAGCGGTTACGTTGGTTGTGCAATAATCCCCGCACTCGTCGGCTCTCGCTTCTTTGGAATTGTGTGGACTATGTTTTTCCGAAAGTCTGGTGGTGTATCGCCAGTCGCATACATTCTACACACCAAAGGGGAATAATCGTTTTGTTGCCACTTCCTCCAATGCTTTTAGAAACTCCAATGGAATGTTATCTCTCCTTTCTGCCTTATATGATCTTAATTCGTTCAAAGCTCTTTTAAATTCTGGTTTTAATACTGTATCCCCCTATTTCATCCGGGTCGACTACCGTTTCTTCTTCTATAACGTCATCAGACAAATGTTCCCTCTTCTAGAGGCCTTCAATGTACCGTTTTTCCTATTCGCTCTTTCTTCTGCATTTAACAATGGAATTCCTCTTGCACTCTTAATGTTGCCACCCCGTGCGGTTAAAGGCGCTGCAGTCTGGAACCGCAAGACTGCTACGGTCGCAGGTTCGAATCCTGCCTCGGGCATGGATGTTTGTGATGTCCTTAGGTTAGTTAGGTTTAACTAGTTCTAAGTTCTAGGGGACTAATGACCTCAGAAGTTGAGTCCCATAGTGCTCAGAGCCATTTGAACCATTTTTTGTTGCCACCCGTGCATTTAATTTCACAGAAGGTTGTTTTGATTTGTCTGTATCCTGAATCAGTCTTTCCGACAATCATTTCTTTTTTCCATTTCATCACATTTTTCATGCAGCCATTTCACCTTATCTTCCCTGTGTTTCCTGCTTACACTGAGGTGACAAAAGTCATGGAATACTCGCTAAAACCGTGTCGGACTTCTTTAGAATGGCTTGGTGTAGCAACTCGACGTGCCATGGACTCAAAAAGTCGTTGGAAGTCTCCTGTAAAAGTATTGAGTCGTCCTTAATTGAGAAAGTGTTGCCTGTTCAGGATTTTGGGCACGAACTGACCTCTAGATTATGTCCCATAAATATTGAATGGGATTCAAGTCGGGCAACCTGTGTGGCCAAATAATTCACTCAAATTGTCCAGAACGTTCTTCAAAACGATCACATAGAACTATGGCCCAGTGACATGGCACATTGTCATCCATAAAAATTGCACTCATTAGTTGTTCTTGGTGCCACGAGTACATTTGTTTCGAGTGTTTATATGACGAGTACCATCCATCTAGTTATTCGAAGAAAAGTGAGGACACGTAACAATGACTGGAAGAGCCATTGTAAAGTGACCAGCAGTAACATTTTAGTTGTTTACTATCCCAAGAGATTTAAGAACTTTATTTGCCTACCTTTTTATCACGTCTTATTGATTTACTTACCTTATTAACCCTCCTATCCCTATCAAATGAGATATGGAAAGGTTCTCTCCTTCCCAGCCAGTTATCTTGGTCGTTGCGCTTTTTTTTTTTTTTTAATCTCATTTTGTTCGCTTTCGTTCGTTGCTTCTGCTCGGAGCGGACGTCGTAAGACACCCGTATGTGTTCGTTGTTGATCAATTAACTCAGCTTTTTTTTATTACAGAGGGCAGCTAACCCTCTGACCGAACACGCTGAGCTACCGTGCCGGCGACTATCGGCGATCTGCGCGTAAAGCGTTTACCATATGGGTACATAAGTGGCTGTTGTAAAAGTTTCTTTCCCTGATTTCTGGAAAAGTATGCATTTGTGGACTCCGTACCTGATGATGAAAAATGGTCTATTTACAATTATCTATCGATCCCGCCAATTTTGAGCTAATTGCTCAACATAAGGTTTACGGGTGATTTTGTCAAAAATGGGAGGATGTTGAGCCAAAATATCTTGAGTCCTTCGTTTTAGGGTGTACACAAGCTACCTGCCGTGTCTAAGGCCTTTCCCTTGTCAGTCAGATCATAAGAACGCGTAACGAAGTTGCTCATGGAATTTACATGGCCATCTTTTGATGAAAGGCGGAGTTTTTCTTGAGAATTGAGTAGACTTAAAGAACCGATATTTGAATAAGACTGTGTGCTACTTGTATCGTAGTCTCGCGTAAGCATTATGACAATAAGGTAAGGAAGGTCAAGATGCGTACTGAGACAGACATTTTTCCTCCCTCTACACGCGAATGGAGTGAACAGAAATCCGCTAATTACCTCAGTGAACAAAATATTAGCCACTCCCTAAA
Organism: Schistocerca piceifrons; assembly: GCF_021461385.2. Lineage (NCBI taxonomy): Eukaryota > Metazoa > Arthropoda > Insecta > Orthoptera > Acrididae > Schistocerca > Schistocerca piceifrons. Next base: position 1,044,229,913 of record NC_060138.1, read on the forward strand.
AAGAGGTCTCTGGTCGCTTTGGAGCCCTGTAAATGCTGTAGAGCCGGCACCCTGACGTACATGTTATACCTACATCCCTACTCCGCAATCCAGCTTATCGTGTATGGTGTAACAACAGTGTTGTGTATGTGCCAGTCGGTTGTATGGTATCAGCGTAGTAGGACAGGTCGATGTGGAGACGTGACAAAATAACAGAAGGGAGCTATTGTGTCTGGACGTGCCCATGAGCATACCGTATGAAGTTAAATGGTTCAAATGGCTCTGAGCACTATGGGACTTAACATCTGTGGTCATCAGTCCCCTAGAACTTAAAACTACTTAAACCTAACTAACCTAAGGACATCACACACATCCATGCCCGAGGCAGGATTCGAACCTGCGACCGTAGCGGTCGCGCGGTTGGCAGAAGGATCGAACGTTTCAGCTTAGAATATTTTTAAAAAAGCGCCATACTGCACAGACTGTTTTCATTCGGTTGCCCCGAGAGACTGGTTTCACTCAGAAGAATAAATGAATAATTCAACATATACGTAAAGCTACAAAACAAATGAGTCGATTTTTTCCAATAACCGCCTGAATCTACCGAAGACGTGTCTCGCCTTGTCAGTGACAATCGTTTTCAGACTTGACCGGAATTGCTGTTTTTAATTAATACACGACTACTTCAATCTGTTTCCGTGCGGAGTCGGGTATCTTGCAAAGACAGTTACTCGCGGAAGAACATCAAGCGGCGCATCTTAAATAGGCAAAACAACACGGAAGCTTGACAGCGGGCAGCTGGAGGTGTGAAGTATGAGTTGCTATTTTGGAAGGCGCCAAGCTTCACTACGGGGCAATGAAGCCTTTAAAGCGCTAAAGGACGCGAAGTCTGAAACATACCCTGTACTTTGACATAAAAAATTGCAGTGGAGCAGCGAAGAAGGCGTTGCTCAGTAATCGCTTCTCAGCATCGCTCTTCTCCATCTCTAACGACTTCCTTTCTGTGACACTGCCGTTTGTTTTTTTCACGCCAGTATATATACAGAGCTTGTAGGACTTGGACGCTGATGGGCCATCATCTTCTCGATCAAGGATGGAAATGGCGGACACTAAGGTACGTTGCGGTCAAGTATCTCCGACTTCGTCTCGGTAAAATGAACGTAAATGTAGATGTTAATTCAGAGAATGGCGTTTAAGAATGAGATGAAACTTTTTTTTTTTTCTGCAACTCAGACTCTACAAGTAAGCGGCTGAGCCTAGAAATATTTTACTCCACGGATCTTTAACCAAACAGAGTCTGGCCCACCAGAAAGGACGTTCAAAAATTTAGAAGTACAGGTTCTCGTTTGAATCTGAGAAGACATGGGCGGATGTGCGGTCATCAGCTTGAACTAGACGGTGGAACGGCATAAGGTATAGTGTCTGGAAAGAAACTCCCCTATTTCCGCCTGAGAAGATACAACACATAGACTAGAAAAAATGCAATAAATCACAGACCAAAGATTACACGATTCACAGGCACATACCGCACACGATTCCATCCCTTAGGTTAGCTGACGTTGTGACGACCGGGAGAGCATATGGCCGCAAAGTTAAATATGCCAGATCACTGCATCCAAATCTACATCTACGTCACTGCTAGGTAATTCACACTCAAGTGCTTGGCAGAGGGTTCGTCGAACCATTTTTAGATTACTTCGGTGCCGTTCCACTCTAGAATAGCACATGGAACAAACGAACACAAATCTTTCAGTTTGAGCTCTGATTTATTTTATTACGATAGTCATATCTCCCATGTAAGAGGTAGTCAACAAAATATTTTTCGTATTCGGAGGAGAAATTTGGTGATTCAAATTTAGTGAAAAAATCTTACCGCAAGGAGAAACGTCCTTCTTTTAATTACTGCCACCTCAACTCCATTCTCTTTTTCGCGATAACACAAAACGAATTGCCCTTCTTTGAACTTTTCGCTGTTTCCCTCAAACCCATCTGGTAAGGATCCCTTACCGCATGTAGGCAGTCTGATTTGTGACCTGTCGGTAGCACTCGTTACTGCGTGTGAATAAAGAGCCACTTGAATTTGCAAGAACGATATTTTCTGATCCGTGCTGCCTATATGTCGACGGGTCGTTTTCTTCGAGGAAAGTCATAATATTCGAACACAGTATTAGTCGATGTCTGTGATATGGGTCTGCAGTTTAGCGGATTACTTGTATATCTTTTCTTATTACTGGTATGACCTGTGCAAAACGGAGCTCTTTTGCTCAAAGCTAGAGAAGTTTCAGTAGATCTGTTCAGTGGAATGAACAGCCCGTGAAGCATGGTAAACTAGCCAGTTAGTTAAGTATTTACTCATATTCACCATAAACATTACGATGTGGTTCGTGTCAATTGAACGAACATTGAACACATATAGAGAAAGAAGATGAAAAAATATCAATATTGTTATACAGGGTGATTCAAAAAGAATACCACAACTTTAAAAATGTTTATTTAATGAAAGAAACATAATATAACCTTCTGTTATACATCATTACAAAGAGTATTTAAAAAGGTTTTTTTTCACTCAAAAACAAGTTCAGAGATGTTCAATATGGCCCCCTCCAGACACTCGAGCAATATCAACCCGATACTCCAACTCGTTCCACACTCTCTGTAGCATATCAGGCGTAACAGTTTGGATAGCTGCTGTTATTTCTCGTTTCAAATCATCAATGGTGGCTGGGAGAGGTGGCCGAAACACCATATCCTTAACATACCCCATAAGAAAAAATCGCAGGGGGTAAGATCAGGGCTTCTTGGAGGCCAGTGATGAAGTGCTCTGTCACGGGCTGCCTGGCGGCCGATCCATCGCCTCGGGTAGTTGACGTTCAGGTAGTTACGTACAGATAAGTGCCAATGTGGTGGCGCTCCATCCTGCTGAAATATGAATTGTTGTGCTTCTTGTTCGAGCTGAGTGAACAGCCAATTCTCTAACATCTCCAGATACTGTAGTCCAGTTACAGTAGCACCTTCGAAGAAAAAGGGACCAAAAACTTTATTGGCTGAAATGGCACAGAAAACGTTCACCTTAGGCGAGTCACGTTCATACTGAGTTGTTTCCCGCGGATTCTCAGTGCCCCATATACAGACATTGTGACGGTTGACTTTCCCGTTAGTGTGGAAAGTTGCTTCATCACTAAACACAATCTTTGAAACGAAAGATTCATCTGTTTCCATTTGAGCAAGGATAAAATCACAGAAATCGATTCTTTTAATCTTATCAGCTGCAGACAGTGCTTGAACCAATTTCAGACGATAAGGTTTCACAACTAACCTTTTTCGTAGGACTCTCCATACAGTTGATTGTGGAATTTGCAGCTCTCTGCTAGCTCTGCGAGTCGATTTTCCTGGGCTGCGAACAAATGCTTGCTGGATGTGTGCTACATTTTCATCACTCGTTCTCGGCCGTCCAGAACTTTTCCCTTTGCACAAACACCCATTCTCTGTAAACTGTTTGTACCAACGTTTAATACACCACCTATCAGGAGGTTTAACACCATACTTCGTTCTAAATGCACGCTGAACAACTGTCGTCGATTCACTTCTGCGTACTCAATAACACAAAAAGCTTTCTGTTGAGCGGTCGCCATCTTAGCATCAACTGACGCTGACGCCTAGTCAACAGCGCCTCAAGCGAACAAATGTACAACTACATGAAACTTTATAGCTCCCTTAATTCGCCGACAGATAGTGCTTAGCTCTGCCTTTTGTCGTTGCAGAGTTTTAAATTCCTAAAGTTGTGGTATTCTTTTTGAATCACCCTGTATATCGGCCAATTACGGATTTTTTCAATGACTAATTATTTCTATTCAACAATTCCTCTGTAGTATAGAAGAATTGTTCAGGAGAACATCGATATTTTACATCTGAAAATATTTTCTCTATCTGTCACACATTTTATATCCTTGAATGCATTGTCAAAGAGTTTTATAGCTGCATGTTTCACCCCTTTCTGCGTTAAAGAAACGATAGGAGTTACGACGAGTGTATGCTAATCGTCAAACATCTTAATTGCGAAACGCACAGTAACACAAGTGAGAAAAGAATAATCATAACTAGAAAGAAGTTCAAAAATGATTCAAATGGCTCTGAGCACTATGGGACTTAACTTCTGATGTCATCAGTCCCCTAGAACTTAGAACTACTTAAACCTAACTAACCTAAGGACATCACACACATCCATGTCCGAGGCAGGATTTGAACCTGCGATCGTAGCGGTCGCGCGGTTACAGAATGTAGCGCCTAGAACCGCTCGGCCACTGCGGCCGGCAATTAGAAATCAGTAATCCTATTTCAGAAGACAGCTGAAGCTAAGGTAGTCATAAGGAGCATATTAGCTCAAACGAAACAAAAGAACATTTCTGGCACCGAACGCCGTCGCGCATTTTATAAGCGATCCAGAAGAGTTCCAAAGGATTATCACTGTTCAGTCTCCGAGAAATGGACGGTTATACTGCTGAAAGAGGACATCGCCTTTCCATCTTCCTAGTATAAGCGGCCGCTGTGGCCAAGCGGTTCTAGCGCTTCAGTCTGGAACCGCACTGCTGCTACGGTCGCAGGTTCGAATCCTGCCTCGGGCATGGATGTGTGTGATGTCCTTAGGTTAGTTAGGTTTAAGTAGATCTAAGTCAAGGGGACTGATGACCTCAGATGTTAAGTACCATAGTGCTCAGAGACATTTGAACCATTTGAATCTTCCTAGTGTAGCAAAAATGTGATTCACCCGAAGAGCCGACACGTTTACACTGATTGACGGACGAACCCCGACGGTCCCGTGCCCACTGCAACCGTAACTGACAACGTCACTGGGTCAACTTGTGAACACGTAGGGATGGTCTGCTGCGGAGCTCCATGTTCAACAATGTACGATGAACGGTGTGCTCCGAAGCAGTTGTGCATGCACCAGCATTGTGCTCTTTCGGCAGAGATGGCACAGATCACAATCTGTCCTACTTTACTGAGCAGACAAGCCTCCGAATCCCATGTTCCCTGAAGAGTCGTGGACGTCCAACCGTTTAGCGCCTAGTGGTAGTTTCACTGTCCTACCTCTTTCCGTAGATGCTCACGACAGTAGCATGTGAACATTCGACCAGCTTCGCCGTTTTCGAGAAATTCGTTCACAGGCTTTGTGTAATAATAATGCGCCCCTAGTCAAAGTCGCTTATCTCAATGGATTTCCCCATTTGCAGCACATATCTTCGCTAGGATGATCCCCCATCCGTGTCTGCTTGGCTTACACACTTTTGCTACCGCGTCATGTGCCCGTAGCGCCACCAGAGTGCATCCAATATCGCGGTGTGCAGTGATCATAATGTTTTGGCTTATCAGTGTAAGTCGTACGGCTGATGATTTAAAATAAAAATAAATTATTGAGATGTCTTCTGCTGAACGAACTCGTAAGAATGTGATAACTGACTACTATCATAAAGATGAATGTTCTGAGCATAGGACTACATCTACATCCACGTCTTCATTGACTACTCTGCAGTTCACGCGTAAGTGCTTGGCTTTCCACTCTTGAATGGCACTTGGGAGAACGAACGCTTAAATCTTTCCGTGTTCTAATTTCCCTTATTTTGTTGTAATGATTACTATGCAGATGGCAGTCAACAGAATTTTTTTACATTTGGAAGAGAAAGTTGGTAATTTAAGTTCTGTGGGTCGGCCAGCGCGGCCGAGCGGTTCTAGACGCTTCAGTCCGGAACTGCGCGACTGCAACGGTCGCAGGTTCGAATCCTCCCTCGGGCATGGATGTGTGTTATGTCCTTAGGTTAGTTAGGTTTAAGTAGTTCTAAGTTCTAGGGGACTGATGACCTCAGATGTTAAGTCCCATAGTGCTCATAGCCATTTGAGCCATTTTTTTTTTTTTTTAAGTTTTGTGGAAAGTTCTCACTGCAACGAGAAACGCCTTTGTGTTAATAACTGCCACCCCAACTCGCATATTATAACCATGACACTTTTTTCCCTCTTTTCCCTCTTCCACGATAATACGAAAAGCGCTGCCCTTCTTTGAACTTGTTCGATGTTCTTCGACAGTCCTATTTGGTACTGCCCAGCAATACTCCAGAAGCATACTGCAGGCAGTTTTTCTATTAGATCTGTTTAACTATTCTGCCAATAAAACGCTGTCTTTGATTCGCTTTCTCCACAACATTTTCTATGTCATCGTTCGAATTTAAGTTGTTCGTAATTGTAATCTCTACGTATTTGTTTCAGCTGGCAACCTGTAACTTTGCGTAACGTAAATTTAACGGGTTCCTTTTAGAAGTCATGTAGATGACCTCACGCTTTTCGTTATTTAGAGTCAATTACCGCTTTACGCACCGCACAGATATCTTGCCTAATCATTTTGTAATTAATGACAGCCGATGTGGCTGGGCGGTTCTAGACACTTCAGTCTGGAACCGCGTGACCGCCACGGTCGCATGTTCGAATCCTGCCTGGAGCATGGATATGTGTGTGTGATGTACTTACGCCATCATCGCGTAGGCAAATCAGCGGCCCGTTGTTTACGCGAATTGCATGACCTGTGCGTAGACATCCAACGCCACATAATGCTCCTCAAACCACTTTATCACTGTTCTGTCTCCGAGAAACGGACAGTTATACTGCTGAAAGAGGACATCGCCTTTCCATCTTGCTAATGTAGCAAAAATGTGATTCACCGAGACGAGCTGAGAGCTATTTGAACCATTTTTTATTCTTCTGATGACTTTACAAGAACGTAACAAACTGAGAAAAAAGTCTCATAAATAGTTGGTGTGGATTAGGAACGGGAGAGAGCCTAGAACACTTCCTTGGTAACCCGAGATATCACTTCTGTTTTACTCGGTGACTTTCCGTCACTTACTACGAACAGTGACGTGACTGTCAGGAAATCATGAACCCAATCGCACAGCTGCGATGATACGCCATAGGTACCCATTTGAATTTGTAACCGCTTGTGAAGAACAGTGTCGATAGCAGTTTGGAAATGTAGAGATATAGACAAAATTTGGTGTCTGCTGTCAATAGGACTCATTACTTCTTGTGAGTAAAGAAGCAGATGTGTTTCGTAAGAACCATTTTTTTCTGAATCCGTACTATGTCTCAATAGGTCGTTTTCTTTTAGGTAATTCATAATTTTCAGAGACATATATCTTCCAAAATCACAAGAGCTCAAGAATGTGTGTGTGTGTGTTTACGGATGTGAGTTATGATATATCATCTTGTGTGTACTGAGAAAGCGGGTGGGCACATATCGTTAGAAGTGGCCAGAAGCTTACACGGTACTTATTGTCTTTGCTGCAGATACACAACAGGCTAGACTTTGTAGCAAGAGTACAAATGCAGCAAGCTTTGGTTCACGCAAGCCCGCTTTTGCCCCGTCTAGTGTTATAAAAGGGTCAAACGAACAGTAATACAGTATAGGTCCTCACTGCACGTGCGCTCAGACCGTAGAGTACTGCGGCAGCGAGATACGAGATAGCGGAATTTGCCTTGTGCAGTAGCCGAGATAACATTTGTCCGAACTTTTGGTCTTTCGATAACCCAGCCTCGTTGTTCGCGCTACCGCGATAAACTTTGGCGGCCGTGACAAATATACGAGGATCCCGAGGTAAATATAGCGGAGCAAGCGAAGGGCGTGCGTGCGGGCGCGGAAACATATCTGCGAGTTTTAGATCGACACGAGCTGCCCTGTGGCCAGGCTTTCTTTTGAGCAGGTGGCAGTCTTAGTCCATTCTCATTTGATCTTTTCTTCCAAAATTCCTTAGCGTTGTCACCACGCTTCTTTTTTATTTCTTCAGACGACTGCACACCTGTTCTTTACTACTCGTTCATCGACCGAACGAGTTAACGCATTGTTTAGCTCACTGGACTCGCACCTGGGAGGACGACGGTTCAAATCTGCGTCCGGGCATTCTGATTCACGCTGTCTTTGATTTCCCTGTTTCACTTCAGGCAAATTCCGGGATATCACAGTGGAAAGGGTACGACCGACTTCATTCATCATTCTCGAAACAGCCCGAACTTGTGCTCCGCCTCTGATGACCGCAATCTTCCTTCCTTCTTCCCTGGAATCCTGAATTTAATGTTTACCTACTGGAAACATCTCTTTCTTCTGCTTTTGTGCTGTGTATATTTCAATGTTCTCTTTTTTAACTTCTCAGATCCAGCTTCCAGTAATTTTTTTTTCAGAGATACTTGAAGATCTATTTTATCAGTCTGTTGTCACTCACTCTGCCCAAAATTTGGAAAAATATCAGTCTTCTTTTCCTGGTTGTTTCTGTCATCTCTCCTGTACTTTGATGAGCTTCTTAGTTAAGAGGCTTCTTTGCTTCTTATTGCAATTAAAAAATTTCCTCGTGATTCTCCCCTATAATATTTCTAGTTTGTGTAACTCATAGTTCAATGTTAGCTTTCACTTGAGTAGAAGCCTTCATGTTTCACTACCACATTGTTAGGTTTTATTTTTGGATTTCTAGTTTTACACTTTTTATTGTAATTTTTTTTTTTTTTTTTGTTATTCCATACGCCCTTTCCAATTTGTGTATTCTTTCATTTACAGAAGATTTTTCTGAGCCATTTTCTTGAGTTATCTCTTCTACATTCTTGAACTTGTTGACTTTTCTAAATCACCAAAGTCTATCCGTAAAATTTGTAGAACATGATTCCTAGTTATAAATTTGCTTTCTCTGCAGAGATTGTTAAAACTACTGTGCTGGCTGTCTTTTCCAAGAGACTGACTTGTATTTCTACAGCTGGGACAATTTCAGGTGATACAGCAAAATCAACTGCAAATGTAAAGCAATTTACTCTCCCTTTCTTCCCGCTTTTATTTGAAACGGCTTAGAAATTCCGCCCATGAACATTAATTCTGAAACTGTCTCTATCAGTGTTCCTGATGTTCAAATGTGTGTGAAGTCCTATGACTGGGTGTTGTGTGCTGTCCTTAGGTTAGTTAGGTTTAAGCAGTTCTAAGTTCTAGGGGACTGATGACCATAGATGTTAAGTCCCATAGTGCTCAGAGCAGTCCTATGGGACGAAACTGCTAAGGTCATCGGTCCCTAAGCTTACACACTACTTAATTTAACTTACATTAACTTACGCTAAGTACAACACACATACCTATGCCCGAGGGAGGACTCGAACCTCCGACAGGGGTAGCCTCGCGGACCGTGACAAGACGCCAATGACCACGCGGCTACCCCGCGCGGCCTATCAGAGTTTCGTGGATTCAATTTGCCAATTGGTTTTTACGACAAATTCTTGGATTCCTCTATCTAATATAAAATGCCTTCTTAAACTCCAGGAACATTACAATTATGTCTTTAGAGCTTAGTAGTCTGTGATGGATTATGATTTTTAAATTGAGTTTTTTATTCCTTCTTTGGAGAAGAGAATACTGCGCACTATAAGGGGCTATTATTTTCTATACGTTTCATTTTGTTCTGAATGTGTGATAAGATTTATTTCTATCTCACCAAAGCAAAAAATGGTACACACTGCCTTCATTACTACGTTTACATTTCACTTGGTCGGTCTACAATCAGCAGTTAGTGATTTACCTTCAACGGACGGAATCTTCATAGGAATCCCAGTTGAACTAGTCAACAAACACTTCATGTGAAATAGCGTTTTGCTGTCAATTCTTTCCTAATTCTCGCTTATTGAACCTCTGACCCCAAATCTCTTTTCTTAGTGGTAAGTTACTTAGTTCTGAAAGAATAAATAACTGACTGATATCACCGAGTGAGGTAGCACATTGGACTTCATTCGGGAGGGCGATGGTTCAAACACGCGTCCGGCCATCCTGATTTAGGTTTTCCGTGATTTCCTTAATCGAGATGGTTCCTCCTAAAAGGCATGGCCACTCTGCTTCTCCAATCTTCCCTAATCCGAGCTTGTGGCTCAAAAATGGCTCTGAGCACTATGGGACTCAACTGCTGAGGTCATTAGTCCCCTAGAACTTAGAACTAGTTAAACCTAACTAACCTAAGGACATCACAAACATCCATGCCCGAGGCAGGATTCGAACCTGCGACCGTAGTGATCCGAGCTTGTGGTTCGTCTCTAATGACCTCATTGTCGATGGACATTAAACACTCATCTCCTCCTCCTCCTTCAATTGATATCGAAATATACTGCGGATTACTAATCCTGTTTCTTCTTAAGTCGTCAGTCTTCTGACTGGCTCGACTCTGTCCATTTTTCTCCAGACTAATCCAGCTCTTTTCATCTCTACTCTCTCTCGGTAGCTGAGCGTCCAGCGCGTCTAATTGCAATGCAGAGGAACAGGGTTCGTTTCCCGTTACTACCAGAGATTTTTCCTTGGTGGTAGATGTGGCATGGGGTACACGTGATGCCGATTGAGGAGTTTCTTGACCGAGCAATAGCGGGTCCAAGGTCGCGAATACTTGCGACGGCCGGGAGAGCGATATGCTGGCACCACACTCCTCCGTACCCACATCCAAATGACGCCATTCGCAGAGGATGACATGGCGGTCGGAGGTACCGATAGGTCCTGCTGATCCTGTGGACTAATCTTTATTTTAGTACCTACTAAAACCAACATGCTCAGTAATCTGTTTTGTATATTCTAGTTTTTGTCTTCAAACACGGTTTTCCCCTCTACTGCGTCCTGTGTGACATGATTATTCCTGGACGAGATTTCTCGTTGACCTGTACTACCTCTCGTACCAATATTCTGTAGATTTGTTTCCTCACCCATCGTTTTTAGTATCTCCTCGTTTAGTACTTTACTTGTCCTCGTAATATGTAGTCATCTTCGATAGTATCACATCTCAGGTGCTTCCTGTTTCTTCCTCTCCGGATTTCCGATGTTCCGTAATTGATTTCCATGCAGGGCTTTGCTCAGTCGTAGGGTTTACAACTCCTTCCTAATTCGCACATCAACAAATTAATATCAGCAGGGATCCGCGTTCCTTTACCCAGTGGTGGAATGTTTTCCTGCCACAAAATATCGGACGGTTCACTGGATAGACAGCTGACCCTGTCATATCTGTATGGAGATGATCATCAGTCGCGCCTTGATTTTTGGCAGTACTTGCAGACTGCAAATGCGGAGGTTGCACGCTGCTCCCGTAATCGTACATATTTTTCCAGTTACCTTGACAATTTTTTCACCACTCCCTCACTCAGTTGGCGTGTTCCTGGCGTGGCAGGTTCCCCCCCAATTGGAAACGAAACATGATGCGCCTACAGTTTGGACTCGGCCCAACTGTCATCCTTTATCACCTTACGGGGTTTCCAGGGTTACGGATAAGTGGGCTAGTTTTAATTTGTTTTTCCACTGTATATTTGTGCAAAATAGTAAATAAATAAGTAAAGTAAAAATGATCAGTGTGAGGATGCAATCGTAGTCATTCGACCCCTACTCGCCTTGTCTCCTCCAGCCTGCAGTTGTGCCCCCTTCCCCCCCCCCCCCCCCCGCAAAATTAAAAAAAAAATGCTAAAGCGCATGCGTGGAAACTGGGAGGCGGTAATAAAAATATAAAATTAAAAAAAATAAAAACAAAAATTGCGCTGCTCCCGGGACACACGGGAAGGCGAGCCAATCTCGGATCAAACCCGCCTCGCGGGTTAAAATCGAGGATTGAGGCCAGATTGGTTTGGGGTTTTAGGTGGTTTTCGTCATATAACTAGGTAAACAGCAGGCAGGTGCTCCCTTTCCGCCTCTGTTACACATTATGCATTTATTTTAGAAAACGTCGGTTTTTTCGTTTTTCATTGTCCCTTAGCTGCATCAAAATTCATGGAGGTATGTTCTGTCTTTGCGACTAAATGAGCATATGAGAAGCTGGAAGCATGGAAATAGCCATTCTATCTTTGCTGAACACACGAAAATGGTTAGATTGAACAAATACAACAAAAAATTCTTGAAATTACAGGAAAGCTTTTATATACAAAGAGCCGCTCGAATGAAAACGAATGTAATTAATGACCAAATCAATATAAGCAGCCTGAGTCACTAATGACAAATTTCAAACCACACACACAACACAAACAAAAGACAAATTTCAAGCCACACACACGACACAAACAAAAGACGAAAGATAAACACACAGCGACAATTGGCAACATCACACGCTGTAAACAACACACATACGTTCAACACACAGTGGAAAGTGCAAGTAAAGTGTTGTCATAAATGTGGGAGAAGAATCGCCGGAAATCCGCCACTTGTAGAAGAGGGAACCGAGGAAATGCATCACCAGGACCGCACACATGGACTAGTAACATTGGAAATCGTAATACCGAACGCTAATTTAACCTCACGAAACTTGTGCCACAAACTCGTTTCTAACCCGAAAAACAAGAGAAAAACATGAGGAAATGTAACACAGTAACATACTTGTAACTACTACATAATTCATTTATTATATATGAAAACAGTTGTATAATAATGGTAAGACAGAGATTTAGGAACCAGGTTTTAAATTGTAAGACATTTCCAGGGGCAGATGTGGATTCTGACCACAATCTTTTGGTTGTGACCTATAGATTAAAATTGAAGAAACTGCAAAAAGGTGGGAATTTAAGGAGATGGGACCTGGATAAACTGACTAAACTAGAGGTTGTACAGAGTTTCAGGGAGAGCATAAGGGAACAATTGACAGGAATGGGGGAAAGGAATACAGTAGAAGAAGAATGGGTAGCTTTGAGGGATGAAGTAGTGACGGCAGCAGAGGATCAAGTAGGTAAAAAGACGAGGGCTAGTAGAAATCCTTGGGTGACAGAAGAAATACTGAATTTAATTGATGAAAGGAGAAAATATAAAAATGCAGTAAATGAAGCAGGTAAAAGGAATACAAACGTCTCAAAAATGAGATCGACAGGAAGTGCAAAATGGCTAAGCAGGCATGGCTAGAGGACAAATGTAAGGATGTAGAGGCTTATCTCACTAGGGGTAAGATAGATCCAGCCTACAGGAAAATAAAAGACACCTTTGGAGAAAAGAGAACCACTTTTATGAATATCAAAAGCTCAGATGGAAACCCAGTTCTAAGCAAAGAAGGGAAAGCAGAAAGGTGGAAGGAATATAAAGAGGGTCTATACAAGGGAGATGTACTTGAGGACAATATTATGGAAATGGAAGAGGATGTAGATGAAGATGAAATGGGAGATATAATACTGCGTGAAGAGTTTGACAGAGCACTGAAAGACCTGAGTCGAAACAAGGCCCCGGGAGTAGACAACATTCCATTAGAACTACTGACAGCCTTGAGAGAGTCAGTCCTGACGAAACTCTACCATCTGGTGAGCAAGATGTATGAAACAGGCGAAATACCCTCAGACTTCAAGAAGAATATAATAATTCCAATCCTAAAGAAAGCAGGTGTTGACAAATGTGAAAATTACCGAACTATTAGTTTAATAAGTCACGGCTACAAAATACTAATGCGGATTCTTTACAGACGAATGGAAAAACTAGTAGAAGCCGAACTCGGGGAAGATCAGTTTGGATTCCGTAGAAATGTTGGAACACGTGAGGCAATACTGATCCTACGACTTATCTTAGAAGCTAGGTTAAGAAAAGGCAAACCTATGTTTCTAGCATTTGTAGACTTGGAGAAAGCTTTTGACAATGTTGACTGGAATACGCTCTTTCAAATTCTGAAGGTGGCAGGGGTAAAATACAGGGAGCGAAAGGCTATTTACAATTTGTACAGAAACCAGATGGCAGTTATAAGAGTCAAGGGACATGAAAGGGAAGCAGTGATTTGGAAGGGAGTGAGACAGGGTTGTAGTCTCTCCCCGGTGTTATTCAATCTGTATATTGAGCAAGCGGTAAAGGAAACAAAAGAAAAAATTCAGAGTAGGTATTAAAATCCATGGAGAAGAAATAAAAACTTTGAGGTTCGCCGATGACATCGTAATTCTGTCAGAGACAGCAAAGGACTTGAAAGAGCAGTTGAATGGAATGGATAGTGTCTTGAAAGGAGGGTATAAGATGAACATCAACAAAAGCAAAACGAGGGTAATGGAGTGTAGTCGAATTGAGTCGGGTGATGCTGAGGGAATTAGATTAGGAAATGAGACACTTAAAGTAGTAAAGGAATTTTGCTATTTGGGGAGCAAAGTAACTGATGATGGTCGAAGTAGAGAGGATGTAAAATGTAGACTGGCAATGGCAAGGAAATCATTTCTGAAGAAGAGAAATTTGTTAACATCGAGTATAGATTTAAGTGTCAGGAAGTCATTTCTGAAAGTATTTGTATGGAGTGTAGCCATGTATGGAAGTGAAACATGGACGATAAATAGTTTGGACAAGAAGAGAATAGAAGCTTTCGAAATGTGGTGCTACAGAAGAATGCTGCAGATTAGATGGGTAGATCACAGAACTAATGAGGAAGTATTGAATAGGATTGGAGAGAAGAGAACTTTGTGACACAACTTGACTAGAAGAAGGGATCGGTTGGTAGGACATGTGTTGAGGCATCAAGGGATCACCAATTTAGTGTTGGAGGGCAGTGTGGATGGTAAAAATGGTAGAGGGAGACCAAGTGAAGAATACACCAAGCAAATTCAGAAGGATGTAGGTTGCAGTAGGTACTGGGAGATGAAGAAGCTTGCACAGGATAGAGTAGCATGGAGAGCTGCATCAAACCAGTCTCAAGACTGAAGACCACAACAACAACATATGAAAACAAACATGTATTACAGCTCACTGAAGATGCTTCACAAATAAAAGGAGCGAGAGGGGTTCGGCAGCAAACTGTCTTTTATTTAATTGCAAAGACGAAACATACCACCTTGAACTTTAGGAAACGTCACTACACTTGAACATGACATCTACGCTGAACGCAGACAGATCCCCATCTCAGACTCAGATACTTTGCCGCGAAGAGGGGGGGAGGGGGGGGGGCTGACGAGAGTTGCAGAGTCAGGATTGCCAAAACCGATATAACGATGCTGATCCCTTAGAGAAACGGGAACAGACGACAGGAGAAGAAGAAGATCGAATACCAGTACATGATGATGATGATGATTGGATTGTGGGACGCTCAACTGCGCGGTTATCAGCGCCCGTACAAATTCCCAACCTTTGCTCAGTCCAATCTTGCCACGTGCATAAATGATGATGAAATGATGAGGACAACACAAACACCCAGTCATCTCGAGGCTGGTGAAAATCCCTGACCCTGCCGAAAATCGAACGCGGGACCCCGTGCTCGGGAAACGAGAACGCGACTGCGAGACCACGAGCTGCGGACAATACCAGTTGAGTTCTCTTTTTGAAGTAAGCTGTCTTTGGATGTGTCAGTATACTTCTAATGTGTTGGTAACTTACAGTCTATGTAATCTTGCTTACTATATAGAATTCTTTCGTTACTGTGCCAAACAGTTAAAAAAAATGGATATGTGTAAAGTGTTTACCACAGATGCAGAAGCATCCCTCTTGACGTACGTACTACACAATGTCAGTTCGTTGCGCCATGAAGAAAAGAGTTTATTCTATCATCGACAGCGAGATGATAAGGGATAAGGCAGCAGCCCCATAAGAGAGATGGGGAGAGAAACCAGACGTACTCCGTCCAAAGAGCCAGCCCATTAGTCGCCTGAAGTTGTTTAGAGGAACGTGGAAAATTTCCGGGAAACTAGTCTTGCGTCATATACAGTACGTCATCTCGTTCCTTGTCCGCCTGCTTAGTTGGGTGGTAACATGCTTGCCTCCCATGCATTGGGCCCGTGTTCGATTCCCGGGCGGGTTGGAGATTTTCTCCGCTTGTGGGCTGGGTGTTGTGTTGTCCCAATCATCATTTCATCCTCATAATCGGCTGCAAGTCACCCAGTGTGGCGCCGACTGAAATAAGACATCCACTTCGCGGCCGAACATGACTGGGACATCCCGGCCAACAATGCCTTCATCTCATTATATATATCTCGATCCATGTGACTGTAGTAGAGGAACAAAATTTTTGAAGAAGGCAGTTATTGCAATTAATATCGCCAATAACTGAAGCTATGGTGAGTTACCAACTAAAGCAGAAGTGAAGAGAATAGCAAAGGACAATAACAAACAGAGACCGACAGTAAGGAAATACTTGATTTCACAGGTTAATGGCCGGCTGGGGTGGCCGAGAGGTTCAAGGCGCTTCAGTCTGGAACCGCGCGACCGCGACGGTCGCAGGTTCGAATCCTGCCTCGGGCATGGATGCGTGTGATCTCTTTAGGTTAGTTAGGTCTAAGTAGTTCTAAGTTCTAGGGGACTGATGACCTTAGAAGTTAAGTCCCATAGTGCTCAGAGCCATTTGAACCATTGAACAGGTTAATGATATTCGTAGACGAGTTGTTCATTTCATTTCCTGCACAATATTTCGACGACCGGCCCAGTTGCCTTCTTCAGGTTCTAACTGTGTTGTTACGTACTCGCTGCCGGGATTCCAACCAGACTGTGTAGTACTTTCACGCGTCTCTATTTACCGCCGTGTTCGACTCCCGGCATCATCTACGCCCTTTGACGCTCATTTGTTTTTCACAGTCCGCACTGTTATTCTATCCAAATATTGTGCATAATCAGCAAATATTTCTGACGGGATGTTCTTTCGTATGTTATAAATTTACCCACCAGTTTCATATCTTTTACATCTACATCTATGTGATTACTCTGCTATTCACAATCAAGTGACTGGCAGAGGGTTCAATGAACCACCTTCAAGCTGTCTCTCCACCATTCCACTCACGAACGGCGCGCGGCAAGAACAAGCACTTAAATTTTTCTGTGCGAGCCCTGATTTCTCTTACTTTATTGTGATGATCATTTTTCCCTATGTAGGTGGATGCCAACAAAATGTTTTCGCAATCGGAGGAGAAAACTGATGATTGAAATTTCATGAGAAAATCCCGTCGCAACGAAAACCACCTTTATTTTTAATGTTTGCCATTCCAATTCACGTATCATATCTGTGGCACTATCTCCCCTATTTCGCTATAACACAAAACGAGCTGTCATTCTTTGTACTTTTTGAATGTCATCCGTCAGTCCCACTTGATGCGGATCCCACACCGCACAGCAGTACTCCAGAATAGGGCGGACAAGCGTGGTATCAGCAGCCTCTTTAGTAGACCTGTTGCACCTTCTAAGTGTTCTGCCAATGAATCAGTCTTTGGTTTGCTCTACCCACAACATTATCTATGTGATCGTTCCAATTTAGGTTATTTATAATTGTAATCCCTAATTATTTAGTTGAATTTACAGCCTTCATATTTGTGTGACTTATCGCGTAATTTAAATTTAGACGATTTCTTTTAGTGTTCACGTAAATAACTTCGCACTTCTCTTTACTCATGCTCAATTGCCACTTTTCGCACCATACAGATATCTTATCTATATCATTTTGCAATTCGTTTTGGTCATCTGATGACTTTCCAAGACGGTAAATGACAGCATCTACTGCAAAAAACAATCTAAGACGGCTTCTCAGATTGCTTGCTAAGTCGTTAATATACATCAGGAACATCAGAGGCCCTATAACACTGCCTTGTGGAACGCCGGATATTACTTCTGTTTTACTCGATGACTTTTCGTCCATTGCTATAAACTGTGACCTTCCTGACAGAAAATCACGAATCCAGTCGCACAACTGAGGCGATATTTCGTAGGCACACAGTTTGGTTAGAAGACGCTTGTAAGGAACGGTGTCGAAACCCTTCTGAAAATCTAAAAATATGGAATCAATCTGACATCCCCTGTCGATATCACTCATTACTTCATGAGTATGAAGAGCTAGTTGTGTTTCGCGAGAACGATATTTTCTGAATCCGTGCTGACTAGGTGTCAATAAATCGTTTTCTTCGAGGTACTTCATTATGTTCGAATACAGTATATGTTCCAAAACCCTACTGCAAATCGACGTTAGTGATATGGGCCTGTAATTCACCGGATTACTTTTTGGGTATTGGTGTGACTTGAGCAATTTTCCAGTCTTTAGGTGCGGGTCTTTCTGTGGGCGAGCAGTTGAATATAATTGCTAAGTACGGAGCTATTGTATCAGCATACTCTGAGAGGAACCTGACTGGTATACAATCTGGTCCGGAGGCCTTGGCTTTATTAAGTGATTTAAGCTGCTTTGCTACACCGAGGATATCTACTCCTATCTTTCTCATCTTGGCAGTTGTTCTTGATTGGAATTCAGGAATATTTGCTTCGTCTCCTTTGGTGAAGGAGTTTCGGAAAACCGTGTTTAATAACTCTGCTTTGGTGGCACTGACATCAGTGACTTCGCCGTTATTATTGCGCAGTGAAGGTACAGATTGCATCTTGTCACTGGTGTGCTTTATATATGACCAGAATCTCTTTGGGTTTTCTGCCGGATTCCGAGACAGAGTTTCGTTGTGGAAATTATTAAAAGCATCTCGCATTGAAGCACGCGCTATATTTCGAACTTCTGAAAAACTTTGCCAATATTGGGGATTTTGCGTTCTTTTAAATTTGTCATGCTTTTTTCGTTGCTTCTGCAACAGCAATCTGCCCCGTTTTGTGTACCATGGGTGATCAGTACCATCACTTATTAATTTATGTGGTATACAGCTCTCTATTGCCGTCGATACTATCTCTTTGAAATCATTCTTTTCTACACCTACGTGATCAGAGCGGAAAGAGTGGAGACTGTCTCTTAAAAAGGCGTTAAGAGCATTTTTATCAGCTTTTTTTAAATACATGTACTTTGTGTTTCTTTTTTATGGTTGTAGGTGTTACGGTATTCAGCCTAGCAGCAACTGCCTTGTGCTCGCTAATCTCTGTATTCGTCATGATACTCACTATTTGTCCAGGATTATTTGTTGCTAAGAGATCAAGTATGCTTTGGCAACCATTTCCGATTCGAGTGGGCTCATGAACTAATCGTTCAAAATAATTTTCTGAGAAACCATTCTGTACAATTTAGGATGACGCTTTATGCCTGCCGCCGGCTTTAAACGTATAATTTTTCCAGCATGTCGAGGGTAGATTGAAGTCGCCACCTATTTGAAATGAGACTCAGGTATTCTGTGAACTGTTCAGCAACTATATCTTCTGAATCGGAGGGGGGGGGGGGCTCGGTAAAACGATCCAATTAATAGTTTAATCCGATTGTCAAGTATAACCTCTACCCATACTATTTCGCAGGAACTACAGGGTGTTTCAAAAATGACCGGTATATTTGAAACGGCAATAAAAACTAAACGAGCAGCGATAGAAATACACCGTTTGTTGCAATATGCTTGGGACAACAGTACATTTTCAGGCGGACAAACTTTCGAAATTACAGTAGTTACAATTTTCAACAACAGATGGCGCTGCAAGTGATGTGAACGATATAGAAGACAACGCAGTCTGTGGATGCGCCATTCTGTACGTCGTCTTTCTGCTGTAAGCGTGTGCTGTTCACAACGTGCAAGTGTGCTGTAGACAACATGGTTTATTCCTTAGAACAGAGGATTTTTCTGGTGTTGGAATTCCACCGCCTAGAACACAGTGTTGTTGCAACAAGACGAAGTTTTCAACGGAGGTTTAATGTAACCAAAGGACCGAAAACGATACAATAAAGGATCTGTTTGGAAAATTTCAATGGACTGGGAACGTGACGGACGAACGTGCTGGAAAGGTAGGGCGACCGCGTACGGCAACCACAGAGGGCAACGCGCAGCTAGTGCAGCAGGTGATCCAACAGCGGCCTCGGGTTTCCGTTGGCCGTGTTGCAGCTGCGGTCCAAATGACGCCAACGTCCACGTATCGTCTCATGCGCCAGAGTTTACACCTCTATCCATACAAAATTCAAACGCGGCAACCCCTCAGCGCCGCTACCATTGCTGCACGAGAGACATTCGCTAACGATATAGTGCACAGGATTGATGACGGCGATATGCATGTGGGCAGCATTTGGTTTACTGACGAAGCTTATTTTTACCTGGACGGCTTCGTCAATAAATAGAACTGGCGCATATGGGGAACAGAAAAGCCCCATGTTGCAGTCCCATCGTCCCTGCATCCTCAAAAAGTACTGGTCTGGGCCGCCATTTCTTCCAAAGGGGCCCACATCTCGTGGTCGTGCGGTAGCGTTCTCGCTTCCCACGCCCGGGTTCCCGGGTTCGATTCCCGGCGGGGTCAGGGATTTTCTCTGCCTCGTGATGGCTGGGTGTTGTGTGCTGTCCTTAGGTTAGTTAGGTTTAAGTAGTTCTAAGTTCTAGGGGACTTATGACCACAGCAGTTGAGTCCCATAGTGCTCAGAGCCATTTGAACCATTTCTTCCAAAGGAATCATTGGCCCATTTTTCAGATCCGAAACGATTACTGCATCACGCTATCTGGACATTCTTCGTGAATTTGTGGCGGTACAAACTGCCTTAGACGACACTGCGAACACCTCGTGGTTTATGCAAGATGGTGCCCGGCCACATCGCACGGCCGACGTCTTTAATTTCCTGAATGAATATTTCGATGATCGTGTGATTGCTTTGGGCTATCCGAAACATACAGGAGGCGGCGTGGATTGGCCTCCCTATTCGCCAGACATGAACCCCTGTGACTTCTTTCTGTGGGGACACTTGAAAGACCAGGTGTACCGCCAGAATCCAGAAACAATTGAACAGCTGAAGCAGTACATCTCATCTGCATGTGAAGCCATTCCGCCAGACACGTTGTCAAAGGTTTCGGGTAATTTCATTCAAAGACTACGCCATATTATAGCTACGCATGGTGGATATGTGGAAAATATCGTACTATAGAGTTTCCCAGACCGCAGCGCCATCTGTTGTTGAAAATTGTAACTACTGTAATTTCGAAAGTTTGTCTGCCTGAAAATGTACTGTTGTCCCAAGCATATTGCAACAAACGGTGTATTTCTATCGCTGCTCGTTTAGTTTTTATTGCCGTTTCAAATATACCAGTCATTTTTGAAACACCCTGTATCTACTTCAATTTCGTTACAAGGCAAATTACTTCTGACAGCAATAAATACTCTACCACCAACTGTATTCAAACTATCCTTTCTATCATTTCTGAACACTGTTAGATCGTTTGTAAAATTTTGGCTGAACTTATTTCCGGCTTTAGCGAGCTTTCTGTACTTATAACTATTTCACGGCTCTGAGCACTATGGGACTTAACTTCTGATGTCATCAGTTCACTAGAACTTAGAACTACTTAAACCTAACTAACCTAAGGATATCACACACATCCATGCCCGAGGGAGGATTCGAACCTGCGACCATAGCGGTCGCGCGGTTCCATACTGTAGCGCCTAGAACGACTCGGCCACACCGGCCGGCCAACTATTTGACCTTCAGTGCTTTCTGTTTGGGCTCGGAGCTCTGGTTCCTTCCCAACACAGCTACGAAAATTACAGCTACAAAGCCGATCGTTTCTACAACTACCTTACGGTGTTTTACCTCCACTCTCTTAGACGAGCGCCCTTTCTGTGGTCCCAGAGACCCTCTAACCTAAAAAAAAAAGTCCAGTCCCTTCCACACAGCCCCTGCTACCAGTGTAACCGCTTCCTATGTGTAGTGGACTCCTGACCTATTAAGCGGAATCCGGAAACCCACCACTCGATGGCGGAAATCAAGGAATCTGCAGCCTACACGGTCACAGAAGCGCCTGAGCCTCTGATTCAGACCTTCCACTCGGCTCTGCACCAAAGGAGCACAGTCGGTTATATCACAGCACCTGTCAATTACTGCAGTCGTTCCTGTTTGAAGCTCGTAAAAATATATAACAAACGAACGGTGTACTCGGCTTATTAGCAGCAGGAATTCGAAGTGCTCTCTCACTGATGGTCTAATCGACACTGAACTACACTAAACTAAACAAATAAAAGCCCATACGATGCGAGGGTTGATAACAACAGCGGTACTGTACGCTACGCTGTTATTAAAATAAAAGGTTGTGCCTAGTAAGCACTCGAACACGCGAAAAATTACAAAAATAATCTAGTAACTACACAGATATCTGTAATTAAGTCCCTCCTGTTTGAAGCTTGTAAAAATATATAACAAACTAACGGTGTACTCGCCTTATTAGCAACAGGAACATGAAGTGCTCTGTCTTTGACTGTCTATCCGACTTAAGTATGTAATGGAAAGAAAACTGAAGAGGAATGATGAATGCCCAGTACTGGCAGCTTTAGAAGCAGCACTGCTAGTAATTTAGATTACGCTACGCAAATAGCGAATGTAAACGTTAATAAAGGCTTTTCTTGAAACCGGTCGCTTTCGAGCATCGAGGCCACGAAGCAGTCTTTATTGCAGCGAGAATAGGTAGCACGCACGGTACTCCTCACTCAACCCAGTTTTCTGAGTTGTTTGCGCTTACTTTGCTAACAAGCTGATGACACTCCTTCATTAAAAAAGCGGCCGTCCGCGCCGCTGCGGGCCCCATCGCTCGCGCGCCACGACGTTGCCTCAGCGCGCCGTGCCTTGTGAGTCAGGGCCCCGCTACGCACAGCTGACTAACAAGCGCGTGACGGCCGCCTCAGCAGGGCTGCCACTACACGGACCAGGGGCCGCCAGAAGGGAGCCGGCGCGGCCATGGCCGCCCTCTGACCCTCAGGGCACGGTTTCAGGCCTCACAGTATTGTCCTGGGAGGCCGACTAAAGGCCTCCAATTGAATGGCATACACTGCTTGCACTGTCTATTGGCCGGTCAAAGGGACCTCGTTTTCTTTGTCACTTTCTTCACGTCTTCATGCCTACTACCATAACCAACGTCCTTATAATCTGCATTGTCCAACATGTAACAAAATGCTATCGCCAAACTTTCGGGAACATTCCTTACACATAGAGGAATAAAATGTTTTATATGGACATGGATCGAGAAACGCTTCTTTGTTTCTCCTTCTCTTCGTAATCGCATTTAATCATGGGAACCATGCAGAAACGGAACGTACCGGCCTTACATGAAACGTTTCCTTACCTAAACCATCTTGGTTACGTTTGGTTAGAACGTACAACTGACGTAGTTCTTAGGTTCACGGTCACTGTTTGCTGATCCAATTAGGCGAAGGTAATAGAATGACATTTTCACTCTGCAGCGGAGTGTGCGCTGATATGAAACTTCCTGGCAGATTAAAACTGTGTAGCGGACAGAGACTCGAACTCGGAGACTTTGCCTTTCGCGGGTAAGTGCTCTACCAACTTTTTTTTTTCATTTTGTTCGTTATGGTTCGTTGTATTTCGTCGTTGCGGACGTCACATGACATTCGTTGAAGTTCGTTGTTGATCTTTTCTTTTATTACAGAGGCCAGCTAGTTCTCTGACCGAACACAAAGAGCTACCGTGCCGGCGCCAACTGAGCTACCCATGCACGACTCACGCCCCGCCCTCACAGCTTCATTTCTGCCAGTACCTCGTCTCCTATCTTCCAAACTTTACAGTGGCACTCCTGCGAAACCTTGCAGAACTAGCACTCCTGAAAGAAAGGATATTGCGGTGACATGGCTCAGCCACAGCAAAGTTCCCGAGTCTCGGTCCGGCACACAGTTTTAAACTGCCAGGAAGTTTCATATCAGCGCACACTCCGCTGCAGAGTGAAAATCTCATTCTGGAAACATCCCCCTAGGCGATGGCTAAGCCATGTCTCCGCAGTATCCTTTCTTTCAGGTGTGCTAGTTCTGCAAGGTTTCGCAGGACAGCTTCTCTAAAGTTTGGAAGATAGGAGACGAGGTACTGGCAGAAGTGAAGCTGTGAGGACGGGGCGTGAGTGGTGCTTGGGTAGCTCAGTTGGTAGAGCACTTGCCCGCGAAAGGCAAAATTCCCGAGTTCGAGTCTCGGTCCAGCACACAGTTTTAATCTGCCAGGAAGTTTCAAACGAAGGTAATGTTGACATCTGACTCACTTCATTGCTTGTGTTGACATGCGAGTAACTTCAGACTTCTAGTAACATAAAGGACATAGCATAAAGGACGTGGCATCAAGGACGTAGCGTCAGCTGTTCAGTGTGCATCACGGATTTAGTTTCTGGTGCAGTGCAAGGGAAGTGTACTCAAATGCGTTCGTCGGAGAGATTTCCAGAACCACAATGCCCGGATAGGAGGACGTTTCAAGCAACTGATCATCGTCTTAGGGAGTATGGGACGTTTCAGCCTACTACACATGACTGGGAGGCCTAGAAGGGCGAGGACCCCTCATGTGGAAGAGAAATTTCGCGCAGTTGATGACAACTCCAGCGTCGTCCTAAGACAACTAGGAGCAACAAGTAATGTTGACCATATGGCTTACTGGAAAGTACTGCATGAGAAACTGCTGTATCTATACCACGTACAGAGTGTGCAGGCACTATCACCAACTGATTTTCCTGCATGCGTACGCTTCTGCGAAGTGATCATTCAACAGTATTTCAACCCTCACTTTAGTGTAAATGTGCTATTCGCGGATGTGGCTTTGTTTCACAGTAGATCATTAACATGCTGAAGATTTGTAGAAAGTGAGCTCTAACACTGAAATAAAGCTTTTCCGGATCTATGTCCATATAAGGTTTTCTTCCAGCACATGTGAGGAACGTTTCCTGAAAGTTTGACCTTACGTTTTTTGTTAATCCTATGTAGGCCTACTGATTTTTGTCTGTCTAAGTGTTTCCCTGCATTACTCATTGCACTGCTAAGTCCCTGATCCCAAGAACAAAACAGTGTATTGTATGTTGAGTACGGCAAGCTCCCGAGTACAGAGTTATTGCGGACCAGATACTGCATGGATAATCAAAATACACTTATAAACCAAAATATATGTGCTTTTACCAGAAAACTGCAGTTTACTCTATACAACAACAGCATGCTACAGCTTACATTCGAAAGCTCACTTTACTATTTACGCGTTACTCGCGAGACACTGGTACCTTGTTTACAGAATTACACTTAAACACACGGTAATTCGTATCATTGGCTTTCAGTTCACTTTCGTGAAACGGTAGTCTAGTTTTCTTCTCTATAGTATTTTCATTCGCCTTTTCTCTGACTGCAGTTCTCATTTTCCAGAGAGCCAAACTTAAGTACAGTTAAATTAATTTTGTTCTGCATTCTTCAGTGCATTTCAGTGTCTCGGAGTAAAACGAGAGTACATGCGTAACAGAGAATACAAAACTAAAATAGTTTTATTATAACAGACGACTTCACAAGTCGTTTTCTATTTTTTTTAATCACTCAACTGCGTACTCTTAATTTGCAAGCCGGATATTCCTCACCCGCAAATACGACAGTTTTCTGCACTTACATATAGCAATAATGTATGTGCGAATCTGTATGTAAATCATCGTGTGTTACACAGAGATCTGCACGGCTGCTCCTCGGCTTCTTGTACAACATCTCAGGGGTTACGCTTCATAAGGGCTCCCGAACACTATTGCTCAATTCTTCACTAGTCTCGTACCGACACTGAGCCAGCTGGGACTTGATTATGTTGCGTAATGAGTGGTCTTGCGTAGTAAGGACGGGGCATCTTGGTGGCCATTTTAATTTGGCTGCAGATGATGCTGTACCACCTAGCGCCCTCGAAATAATCAATGAAATGGCGCACCTGAATAGCAAAGTGCTTTGCATCTCCGTCCTGCTGTCGCCACGCATGATCCGTGATATCCTTGTTTTAGAGCCTCATGTCAAAATAATACCAGATGAATCACCTAAAACTTGCATCGCAAATATTGCGAAAATGTAAAGAGCTATTGATGTGAGTTTTCACAAAATGGATTGGTGGTTGTGGGCTCGTTTTGTTAGCTAATAAATAGATTGCAATTATAGTTAGGAAGTAATTATTGTTGCGCACACACACACTTTCTCAAATGGAACAATTCCTATTGACATCAACAGACTAAAATCAGGGTAAAGTGCAATTTCAATGGTATTTGTTGGAGTATCCTACTGCTAGTCGTTTATGAGATATCGTATTTTGGAAAGTTTCCACGCCGACACTTCTTTGTGCCATTCGCATGGCGTGGTTCCCAGGTACGATGTTGTCATGTTTGCTTACAGTTTGCTTGTGTGTCCCTAAAGTGCAATGCGACTCGCTAGTCAGTTAGTGTATGACAGTCCAGGCTGTTGCTCGTGAGTGGACGATGGCATTTACCGATGCAAAAAGTCGACATGCGTGGTCTATGGACAGTGCAGGAAGAACGCAGGTTTTTTTCTTTTACGGTGTATGCGGCAAGATATCCCAGTAGACTTCAACTATCTCGGCATGTTATTTATTAACCTCTTCAACCAGTTACGTGAAAGTGGTAGTGCAAGACCTAGACAACGTAACAGAAGGAAACAAGCTACGAAAGAAGAGAGGAAAATTAATGTTCTTGCTGCTGTTGCAGTTGATCCGCTCGTTAGCTCCCGCGCCGTAGCACGAGGAAGTGGCGTGAGTCAGGCAAGTGCCCTACGCATTCTCCACCGACATTGTTTCCGTCCCCGTCACATCTCTCTCCGTCAAGAGCTACTTGAAAACGATTAGGAGAATCGTGTTAACTTATGTACATGGGCATTAAGACAGGAGACTCTAGATATATCATGTGTCTTGTTTAGTGATGTAGCCACACTTACCATTCATGACTAGCAAACCGCCGAAACACGCACTATTGGTCTGTTGGCAATCCCCATTGGCCTCGTCAGTTGAAACGTCGGCATCCAAGGAGTGTAAAGTGTGGTGTCAGATAGTGAACCATCAGCTCAGAGGCACATTCTTGATAAACGGAACACTGAACGCGCACTACTATCGCAGCCTCCTTACAGACCATCCTCCACGGATGCTTCCACTGCAAACTAGGCAGAACCTGTTACCAACATGATGGCTGCCAAGCCCACAGAGCACGAATTACTACAACATGTCCTCACTAATTGTTTCCAAGTCGTTGAATTGGACGCAGAGATCCCGAAACTTCGCCGGCCCGCTCCCCCGATTTGACGCCTGTAGAGTTTTTCTGTGGGGAAAGCTGAAATACGCTGTCTACAAGGACATACCAACTACACCCAATGATGCCCGCCCGGTTAGCCGAGCGGTCTAATGCACGGCTTTCCGGAGCGGGAAGGAGCGCCTGGTCCACGGCACGAATCCGCCCGGCGGACTTCGGTCGAGGTCCGGTGAGCCGGCCAGTCTGTGGATGGTGTTTACGCTGTTTTCCATCTTCCTCGGCGAATGCAGGCTGGTTCCCCTTATTCCTCCTCACCTACACTATGTCGGCGCTTGTTGCGCAAACAAGTTCTCCACGTACGCGTACACCACCATTAATCTACCACGCAAACAGGGGTTACACTCGTCTGGTGTGAGACGTTCCCTGGGGGGTCCACCGGGGGCCGAACTGCACAATAACCCTGGGTTCGGTGTGGGGCGACGGAGGGATGAAGTGGACTGCGGTAGTCGTCGTGGGGTTGTGGACCACTGCGGCTGCGGCGGGAACGGAGCGTCTCCGTCGTTTCTAGGTCCCCAGTTAACATACAACACCCAATGATATGCAACTACGTGTTACTGCAACCTGCTCGTACATTTCCGCTGAAATCCCCGCACATGTGCAGCAGTCGTTCAGTACCAGACTGGAGGCGTATATTTGCTGCTGCCGGTAGTCATTTTAAACACAACCTGTGACGGTCAATTGTCTCATTACTAGTCAGAATCCACATAACTTCTTTAGTGTGTGCCCTTACAGGTATCGTACTTATACAAGTGTCGGTGTGGTAACTTTTCAAAATAAGGTACGTCGTAAACGATTTGCGCTAGAATCCTGCAACAGACACCACTGACATTCTACGAGTAGTTTACTCCACTTCTAGTTTTTTAATGTCAGCAGGTATCGTTCCATAAAAAAAAATACACTTTCCAAGTATTATTACAAGCTATTTATTGGCTAACAATGGGAGCCTCTGACTACAATTCCATTCTGAGAAACGCGAACATCAGTAGTACTTTTCCGCAATATTTGCGGTGCACCCTTGTCCGAATGACGCCACGGTCCATATCCTGACAGGAGACTGGTGCCTTTCCAACTCTTGAACGTAATGATGATTTTCCTTAGATCAAAAAACGCATTCCTAGGTGTGAACTGCGATGTCCATCAAAAAGTAATTCTCTTGAGCGAAACACGGCGTTTGGAAATTTTGCCAACAAAGTACAGCAGGCTGCAACGCGCTGCTCCATGCCGTTGTCAGGTAATTCCTTGACCACAGTCGTTCCAAATCCTTTAATGTAGTCATCCATTATCGATCGCGTACTGGTAATTGAGCTGCTGCTTTGCGAATAGGTTTCATCGGCGACTGCCCCAGTGACTGAGCAACGACGGCACAAGTTTCCTATCGGTCTTCTGGCGTCAGTTACCAGGCGTGTCTTTGAACTGCTTGGAACACAAGCACATTTTCCCAGTCGAGCAATATTGCTTTAGAAGTTGGGGTCTTCTCAAAGACATCTCTAAAAGCACTCATTATTTCTGTCATTGTTTGCCCTGTCTGCGGACGTTCGTGCACCCCCATACAATGCCACCAACAGCTCCTTAACAATGTAACTGCGTCCGCTTACATTACCCATGGGTTCTCAGCCTAAACAAAATAATACAATAGTGACAGCAACGAATTTCGTCAGCTTTCGTACATAGTCAAAAGCGGTATCGGGACATTTCGAACTCTGTGTATTCCCTCAAGAACCTCTTTTTCTGATACTATGTAGTTTTGCATTTTATCTGAATAATTAACATAGTTCAATAGCAGCACATCTCAAATTTTTTCAGTTTATTTTTCAGTTATCCCAATATCGAAATTTTGCTACCATAATATGCTTTGCTTCAAACGCACAATTCCATAAAATGGGTCCTAATGGTTCAAATGGCTCTGAGCACCATGGGACTTAACATCTATGGTCATCAGTCCCCTAGAACTTAGAACTACTTAAACCTAACTAACCTAAGGACATCACACAACACCCAGCCATCACGAGGCAGAGAAAATCCCTGACCCCGCCGGGAATCGAACCCGGGAACCCGGGCGTGGGAAGCGAGAACGCTACCGCACGACCACGAGATGCGGGCAAAATAGGTCCTCGTGTTCCGTCATTCTGTATGTCATGTATTTGTTTCGCCTTGCTTGGTGACTGTATCGAAAACTTCACAGATCTGCTTAAAATAACAGTTAATCAGTATATTCTAACTTCATTGTTTCACCACTATTATCCTGGCGGCCAGGTTTGACTGTTGAGCTTCAGTTCCTACGAACACAATGTTTCACTACGATTATAATAGTACAACTGTAACTATCCCATGAGATCTTTCCTTTTCCATCTTTCCTTTCCCATTCATGAAGTTTCGCAAGTTTTTTTTCTCTCTTACGCTTCTGCTCATTTCTTTCGCCAGATACGGCGGTAGCTGAAATACTACTTTTTATGAAAACCGAACAAGATTATTTAGAACTGAGCCGGCCGGAGTGGCCGGGCGGTTCTAGGCGCTTCAGTCTGGAGCCGCGCTACCGCTACGGTCGCAGGTTCGAATCCTGCCTCGGGGATGGATGTGTGTGATGTCCTTAGGTTAGTTAGGTTTAATTAGTTCTAAGTTCTAGGGGAGTGATAACCTCAGCAGTTAATCCCATAGTACTCAGAGCCATTTGAACCATTTTTTTATTTAGAACGGTTTTATTTATTATGTTTACACTTCGCTTTAGGAGTAGATATTTTAAAAGTAATGTTAAATGTTCTTCTGAAGAAATCGTTATCATAATAAGCGGAAATAAAATGGATGAATCGCAAGGATCAGTGGTCGAAATTACGTGTAGCTGTCACACAAAATCTGCTCCAGAATTACCGCTTCATATTTCCGTAGATTAAATCTGTATACGATTCATAATAATAAACTCTTCCACCACCTTGTGGTAGAACAACCAAACTGCATATTGTTCTCGTAGTACTTCCTTTTAAATTTTTTAAAGAATTAGCGCACCATACTACAGAGACGTACAGAGGTACTTCGAGCGTTCTTGTTTGTCACCTCTTTACTACATAGCACAGCACCGCAATCTTCACGCACTGTAGGTGCAGGGAAAGTTCTTCGTAATCATTATGTGTGATGATATACAGTTTCGGAAGAGGTAAACGAGGAAGCAAAACTCTTACTAAAATTTGTGTTTGACAGATCTGCAGGAACCACTAGTTATTTCATTAGTGCAATCAAGAGAATTAATTCGGAAATATGAGGAAGGAGAAACAACTTTTATTTTTAGGCTATATTGCTGAACACAATTTCCACGTGACACATGTTCTTTATTTTACATAATCAGTTTTGTAGAAAGTGACGTTGTTCATTTTCCTACATTTTTTACCCCTCCCTTTTTTAAAGATATCCTTCTTGCAGCACGTGGTCGGACTTCTTTTGCTTTGCTTTGACGGTTTGTTTTATTCGACTATTTCTTTTTAGGAACTCTGGTGATAAACTATTGAGTTTTAGGGTCTATATTTGTCAAATTATTGGTTTTTCTGTCATCATCTCTTATTAACCATGTTTACAAACTCGCTAGCTGCAACTTACAATTTACACCTTTGTGCCTAGCACATGTGGTCGTTCACAACGGGGTCCTCACCACTACAGTC
Organism: Schistocerca piceifrons; assembly: GCF_021461385.2. NCBI lineage: Eukaryota > Metazoa > Arthropoda > Insecta > Orthoptera > Acrididae > Schistocerca > Schistocerca piceifrons. The sequence continues at coordinate 1,044,260,443 of NC_060138.1, forward strand.
CTGCCCTCCCTTGCAGCACCATCTACGCCGATACAGGCCAAGTTACTTTGAGCACACTGGACTTCTCTACGAGAAAGTGATTTTGTGCGTACTGTACTTCTTTGAGGGAACCGATGTTAAAAACAGATTTTTTTACCAGCCACACCATCATTAGGTAGCAAATTCTCAAAAAAGTGTGGGAATAATCTAAATAGCCTCTGATAAATGGTGCATTATCATTATGTTGTTTTTGTTGTGATCTTCAGTCCGAAAACTGGTTTGATGCAGCTCTCCCTGTTACTCTATCCTGTGCAAGCCTCTTCACCCCCGAGTAACTATAGCAACATATGTTCTTCTGTAACTGCGTATTGTATTAGAACGCCAGTTTCCTTCCTTCTGATAACGACATCATCCTGACTGATCCCCGACCGGAGATCCGAATGGGGGACTATTTTACCTCCGAAATATTTTGCCCAAGAGGATGCCATCATCACTTAACCACACAGTAGAGCTGCATGCCCTCGGGAAAATTTTACGGCAGTAGTTTCCGCTTGCTTTCAACCGTTCGCAGTGCCAGTAAAGCAGCGTTGTTTTGGTTGATGTTACAAGGCCAGATCAGTCAGTCACCCAGACTGTTGCCCCGGAAAGTACTGAAAGGGCTCCTGCCCCTCTTCAGGAACCAAACGTTTATTTGGTCCCTCTGTTACGGTTGCGCCTACGGTACGGCTATCAGTATCGCTGAAGCACCCAAGTCTCTCCACCAACGGCAAAGTACATGGTTCAGTGGGAGAGGGTTATCAACATGAAGGAACGAAATCTGAGTATGAGCAACAAGAAAATTGTTACTGGGCACATCTGAAATCACATCACCTGCATTTTGTTAAAATGAGACAATACCAAGGAAGAACTGAGATTCTCATCCTTTTCGACATTGTATGTAGCTCCGGGAGGATCTAACGATTATCCTCCATTGGCCAGATACTTCTTCCAATGTATAATCTGCATTCACTTACAGCAGAAATTCCAGTCTGGTTTGGAACCACTGCCAAATACAAGGTGTAACATCTGACTGCAGTCCCTGTCGGTCACCATCTGTCTTCGGCTACTGTTCTTACTCCGTATTATATGCCTGCGATTGGTACATCAATACTCGTAGTTACGTTTAACAGTTCGTGTTGGTACTGCAACAAATGGGAAGTTTCATTCATGTTTCAGTCATGGGTACGTCCAAAGACGAAAGCTGCTGTCTGCATCCTGTCCCGTCCCCGCTTCAACCCATCTTATTGCACTGACTGCATGCAAATCGTCTGACACATACACATCACTCCACTGCCATGATGACCACCTGGTAGCACTGTTACACCATCTACAGCGCCCCAAAACGACCAGTGTGCTCTTTCAAAGGGAGGGGGGAAGGAGATATTTTGCCCGGTAAGCTTATTAAACCATCTAATCAGTGTAAGGAGGAAAGCAGGGCCTCAGTTTGCATACCTACGTACATTCAGATGACAGAAGTCATGGGAAAGTGATCTCCACTTACACAGATGGCGGTAAGATCGTATGCACAAGGTATAAAAGGGCAGTGCATTGGCGGAGCTATCATCTGTACTTAGGTGATTCATATGAAAAGGTCTCCGACGTGATAATGACCGCACGACGGGAATTTAGAGACTTTGAATACGGAATTGTAGTTGGAGCTCCATTTTGGAAATCGTTACAGAACTCATTATTCCGAGATACACAGTGTCACGAATGTGCCAACAATACCAAATTTCAGGCATTACCTCTCACCATAGACAACAAAGTGGCCGACGGCCTTCACTTAACGACCGAGAGCAGTGATGTTTGCGTAGAGCAGTCAATGCTACCAGACAAGCAACATTTGAAATAACACCGGAAACCAATGTTGGACGTACGACGAACATAAACGTTAAGACAGTGCGACGAAATTTGGCGTTAATGGGCTGTGGCAGCAGACGACCGACGTGAGTGCCTTTCCTAACAGCACGAAATCGCCTGCAGCGCGCCTCCTGGACTCGTGACCATATCGGTTGGACCCTAGATGTCTGGAAACCGTGTCCTGGTCACATTAGTCCCGATTTCATGTGGTAAGAGCTTCTGGTAGGGTTCAAGCGAGGCGCAGACTCCACGAATCTATGGGCCCAAGTTGTCATCAAGAGTTCCGTAATGGTCTGGGCTGTTATTTATGTAGAATGAACCGGGTTCTCCGGTCCAATTGAGCCGATCATTGTTCGGGTACATAGACTTCATGTTCCCAAACAACGATTGAATTTTTATGGACGTCAACGTGCTACGTCACCAGACCGCTGTTGTTTGCGATTGGTTTGAAGATCATTCTGGACCATTAGACTGAATGATATGGCTTCCCAGATCACCCGACATGAATCCCATCGAACATTTATGGGAAATTCGTACACGAAATCCTGCACCGGCAACATTTTCACAGTTATGGACGGCTATAGAGGCAGCATGCCTCAATATTTCTACAGGACACTTCCAACGATTTGTTGAGTCCATACCACGTCGAGTTTCTGCACTACGCCACGCAAAAGGAAGTCCGACTCGATATTAGGAGGTATGACTTTTGTAACCGCAGCGTACATCTGACGATGGTTTTATTAGACTGAAACTACACTCATGCTCAAAAATTAAGGATAATTGCAGAATGTGGTGCCACACAACGTGACACTACAGAAACTGGCGCTAATAGCATAGGCACATAGAGAACACAAACGACACAGATCTGTAAGTCCACGGTATTGGTGAAAAGTTGAGAAAACCCTCCCGAAATACATGTGCTACAAAAGGCCACTGTTTCCTGCGCATGTACCCCGACATCAATATGGGATATGATCACCATGCACACGTACACAGGCCGCACAACAGGTTGACATACTCTGGATCAGGCAGTCGAGCAGCTGCAGGGGTACAGCCTCCCATTCTTGCACCAGTGCCTGTCGGAGCTCCTGAAGTGTCGTAGGGGTTTGAAGACGTGCAGCGATACGTCGACCGAGAGCATCCCAGACGTGCTCTATGGGGTTTAGGTCTGGAGAACGAGCATTCGCCCGATATTTTCTGTTTCAAGGTACTCTTCCACGATGGCAGATCGGTGGGGCCGTGCGTTGTCATCCATCAGGGAGGAAGGTGGGAGCCACTGCACCCCTGAAAAGGCGGATATACTGGTGCAAAATGACGTCCCGATACACCTGACCTGTTACAGTTCCTCTGTCAAAGACATGCAGGGATATACGTGCACCAATCATAATCCCACCCCACACCATCAAACCACGACCTCCATAAAGGTCCTTTTCAAGGACATTAAGGGATTGGTATCTGGTTCCTGGTTCACGCCAGATGAAAACCCGGCGAGAATCACTGTTCAGTCTATAGCTGGACTCGTCTGTGAACATAACTTGGGACCACTGTTCCAATGACCATGTACTGTGTTCTTGACACCAGGCTTTACCGGCTCTCCTGTGACCAGGGGATCGTGGAATGCACCTTGCAGGTCTCTGGGCGAATGAACCATGTCTGTTCAGTCGACTGTAGACTGTGTGTCTGGAGACAACTGTTCCAGTGGCTGCAGTAAGGTACCGAGCAAGGCTACCTGCAGTACTCGGTGGCCGACTGCGGGCACTGATGGTTAGATATCGGTCTTCTTGTGGTGGTGTACACTCTTGACGTCCCGTTCTGTAGCGCCTGGACACGTTTCCTATCTGCTGGAATCGTTGCCATAATCTTTAGATCACACTTTGTGACACACGGACGGCCCGTGCTACGACCTGCTGTGTTTGACCAGCCTGCAGTCGCCCTAGTGTTCTACCCATCATAACGTCAACAATGTGTGTTCTTTGAGCCATTTTCAACACACAGTAACCGTTAGCACGTCTGAAAACGTCTGCACTCGTTGCACCGTACTCTGACATGCACCAACACACTTCTGCATATGTGGGCTGTGCCAGCGCCACCGTGCGACGACCGCATATCAAACGCACCGCATGGTCATACCCCGAGGTGATTTAAACCCACAGACCGCCCACCAGAGCGTTGTTTCACCATGTATCAGCATTATACTTAATTTATGAGCATGAGTGTACTTATCTTCATAATTGTGTAACTGAGAAGATGGAATCTGAAGGATCCTTTGTATTTTATTATTGAAAGTGTCAATAAGACACTGGTTTACGTGCGCTTTAAACGTTTCTTCGACTATTTTCTTCTGATAGATATAATCTGAAGACAAAATCTCTGACTATTGTTGTAGTTTAAATAGCCGAACATCTTCTGAAGCGCCGGCCGCTGTGGCCAAGCGGTTCTAGGCGCTTCAGTTCGGAACCGCGCTGCTGCTACGGTCGCAGGTTCGAATCCTGCCTCGGGAATGGACGTGTGTGATGTCCTTAGCTTAGTTAGGTTTAAGTAATTCTAAGTCTAGGGAACTGATGACCTCAGATGTTAAGTCCCATAGTGCTTAGAGCCATTTCAACCATTTTCTTAAGCGGTATTATTTTCAGCTACGAGTGGTGGCCCAGCAACTGGTGGCAATTACAGAGTTATCTTGCAGGCAATCTTGTTAACCCGGAATCCGTTAAATACTTGATCTTAGGGCACAGGTACAAGCTAACAAGGGGTATTCCGGTAGTCCTGTAAGCGACGTCAGAACATCGTTCCGAGTAACTCCCGTCATACTGACGTACTTCCTGCTCCGTAAGAGATAGGGACCTATCAGCGGTTTGTCAACCATCAGATTCTGCTTCGGCATCAACTTCTACTTTATTCCTTGAAGACGAATGGACAGCGAAGACGAGGAAATATAATTGAGCGCGAGGTTGGAAATTTAATGGTCCAAATGACTCTGAGCACTATGGGACTTAACTTCTGAGGTCATCAGTCCCCTAGAACTTAGAACTACTTAAACCTAACTAACCTAAGGACATCACACACATCCATGCCCGAGGCAGGATTCGAACCTGCGACCGTAGCGGTCGCGCGGTTCCAGACTGTAGCGCGTAGAACCGCTCGGCCACCCCTGCCGGCTTGGAAATTTAAAATGGGCACCTGACTCAGAGTTTTCATCAGACATACTAATCTCCCAACAGTTTTTTTGCAGATATGACACAGAGGAAAATACCGAGTCAGCTGATTTTGTGATTACGTCACTAGGTTCTCAGGAAGGAAAAGCAGGATTTGTATCTGCGTCCGGCCTTCCTGAGTTTGAATTATCCGTAGGTTTCTCAAAAGACTTCAGGTGAACGTCTTAATGTTAGGTTCAACAAGGCCGCACCAAGTTATTCCTCGCCCTCTTCAATTCCGGTTAGTGCTCCAAAAGCTGTTTTCCTTGCCCTCGTCCGTTCAAGTTATTGCTGCGTTTGTAGTGACGGCTGTGTCTAAGAAACTTTAAACTCTGAACGTTCTTCCTGGAGCAGAGGATAACGCACTAACACGTACAGTCAGCTTCCACAATCTCCGCCGTCCACGCCAGTTCCCTTCTGCGTCAGAGTCGGACTTGTGACGGGGATCAGTGGTGCGGGCGTTCCTTTATTTGCGGAAGCACCTGTTGCGCAAGAGACTATTGGTCACGAGCGTGTGAGTAACCTAGCCCCTGAGCCTGCTCAACACGCAGTAATGTAACAGCTTGTAACAAAAAATGGCTCTGAGCACTATGGGACTTAACGTCTGAGGTCATCAGTCCCCTAGAACTTAGAACTACTTAAACCTAGCTAACCTAAGAACATCACACACATCCATGCCCGAGGCAGGATTCGTACCTGCGACCGTAGCAGTCGCGCGTTTCCGCCTAGAACCGCTCGGCCACCACGGCCGGCGGCTTGTAACAGACTGAATTTCCGTGCAGGTAACACAAAGACGAAAGCCAACAAATCGGATGGAGAAAATATGATATAGTTGCTGGATATCAGTTCTGCTAGAACCGGAGAAAAGTAGGTGGCTTTTTCGTGTCAGATGTTCAATTTCAATAATGGTCCTTGACCACTTTTTACCAGGCATTCCTCAGCACACGCAATTAATAACTACATTTATTTGAAATTTATATTTTAAACATGGCTCCGCTTCAGCAACGCTGCACTTAGAAACTTGATAGGATTGGAAAATAACAGCCAACCTGTTGCACAATTGAAGGTTTATTAATCCTTTACCATAGTTTGGACAGACATAAATTTGTCTTCTTCAAAAGGAAAATAGACTCTTAAAATCAGATATTGATGCAAATGGATGTTAAAATATATGCCAAAACATGCCGACCATTTGCTTAAAAGCTTGTTTGTCCACCTTAGGAAGGAAATACATCACTGATTCTGCGTATCAGGGAACCGACAGTTTGTTGGTAGGTTTCTGGAGGTATGTGGCATTAGGTATCTACGCACAGTGAAACATCTTTATTTAAATGTGTGTGTCTGTACTTAAATTGCTGAATGACTGAGATCCACAGTATCCTAGCGCAACGCTGACTGCTCAGAAAAAAAGATAACCTGACTTCAAATAATTAATTCAAAAGAATGGTCCTGACTAAAAAGAAATCCTACCAATAACTTATTTATTTCATTAAGCACTTACCTCACAAAATTCTTCATTACGCGAACTACTGCAATACAGCGACCGTCAATACTGCCAGCTAAATAGAAGATTCTAACTACTAAAGCCACTACTACTAATAAGCATGTGGTTAGCAAAGGAAAGATTTTGTTGCAAACCAAATAATGTATTTTTTTGTACCTTAATAATGTGACATCCAGTTCAGACACGAGTATAAATCGCCATTGACATCTAGAACAATGATTTATAATCATGAATAATTTTCAATTTCCAAATCGGATAGTTCCAGATCGTTATCCTACGCTAACGCTTCAGACCTCTACCCTCCATCAATGCTAACTTCTCACGTCTAACATCCATCACTGCTGGCTGTTCACCTCCAACTACCCAACAGTACTTCCACCACTGCTGGCGACTAGCTTCCAACTGGCCAACACTACTGGCGATTAACTTTCAACAACGAGTCCGAGCAGCCACAGAGTCTCTTACAAAGAAAGCGCAGTCAGAGATCCAATGCATAGCGCTACACAACGCTGCCAACAGAGAAGCAGCCCACTTACAACAGGTCTCATAATACGCGAAAGTAACGGGCCGCTGATTTGCTTTGTGGTGATGGAGACGTCAGCGACCCAGATGGGTTCCATACGATTTACATCAGGCGAATTTGGTCGCCGAGATATCAACGCGAGTCCACTATAATGCTACTAAAACCACTGTAGCACGGTTCTCGCTCCAAGCAGAGGGAAATTATACTGCTGAGAGATGACATCGTCGTCGGGGAAGACGTCATGCATGAATTGATAAGTGGTTCGCAGCTGTCAGTTTGTCTTCGATTACTACCACAGGTCCCATGCAAACGTAGGAGCACGCCTCTCTTAGCGTAACACTGATCCCACCAGCCTCCATCCGTGGCGCACAGCACGTTTCGAGCCGTCGTTCACCTCGATGACGGCGTTTGTGAAGAAGACCATCGACCTAGCGTAACAAAAATGTGATTCACTCGAACAGCCGACACGTTTCCTTTGATCGACGGTCGAGCCCCGATGGTCCCGTGCCCGCTGCAGTCGTAATTGACGATGTCGTTGGGTCAAGTGGTGGACAGGTAGGGGTGGTCTGTGGCGGAGCTCCATGTTCAATAATGTACGATCAACGGTGTGCTCCGAAACACTTGCGCGTGCACCAGCATTATACTCTTCCGGCAGGGATGCCATAGATCGCCATCTGTCTTACTTTACAGAGCAGACAAGTCTCCGAATCCCACTTTCTGCGAAGAGTCGTGGACGTCCAACCATTCAGCGCCTAATGGTAGTTTCGCTGTTTACGACAGTAGCACGTGGACATTCGACCGTCTCCGCCGCTTTCGAGACAGTCGTTCACAGGCTCGGCGTAGCAATAATCTGCCCTTTGTCAAAATCGCTTATCCGTATGGATTTCCCAATCTGCAGCCCATATCTTCGCTAGGGTGGTCCCCTCTCCGTGTCTGCTCCGCTTACATACTTTAGCTACCGCGTCACGTGCCCACAACGCAACCAGGCGGCATTCAACATCGCGGTGGGCAGCGGCTTATCAGTTCAAATGGTTCAAATGGCTCTGAGCACTATGGGACTTAACATCTGTGGTCATCAGTCCCCTAGAACTGAGAACTACTTAAACCTAACTAACCTAAGGACATCACACACATCCATGCCCGAAGCAGGATTCGAACCTGCAACCGTAGCAGTCGCGGCTTATCAGTGAACTAGAAAGGAGCCTCGTGGCTTCAACATCTGTTTATGTCAGTACGAGATTTTACGGGTTCGTTTTCCTTCTGCAGAAGACCATTTTATACATGACGGAAGCGTGGTAATGGGTTAATAAAACTGTAATTCTAGATATATAGGTTGACTCTTACATAGATGATAACAGCAACCATCCACTTTTTACATTGCTATTTACTTATATAAACAGCGCTGTTACCGGTTTCGGACCGACAGGTTCATCTTCAGACGGCAAGTTCACGTTTTACATTATCTTTCGCCTTTTGTTTCCCCAAAGACGAAATTTTCTTGGGGTGGTGGTGCCCTACAACCAAAACAAGATGTGAGAAAATGTCTTTTTAACTGTAATTGTGCCTCACAACGATTTTAAGTGATGTAAACAATTCATTAGAGGAAGATGTTTCGGTTACTTACGATGAAAAATCCTCGCCATTATTTTCCAGTGCAGACTGCTTATGATCTTGCAGTAGCGAAAACAGTATGATGTACTTTTTTTATATGTATGCACATAATGTAAAGCACCACTCAAACACTAAGAAGTTTCATCACATGGAGGTATGTATATAAAGATGGCGATATAACAACCATAATAATGCCAAAGACATCCACTCTCAGAGATATTTCGTTATGTACATGCATTTGACAGTAGAAATTTACACGTTGCTAATGTTACATTACTTAATATTTACATTGAAAAAGAACTGATTAAAATTAAGATAAACAAATAAAGCAGTCAGTTATAACGTTTTACTGTGGTGATATTACGTAAATATTATGGTATGCATTGGAACCAAAGCAAATGATAAGGCCCAAATGTACATAAATATTACAACTATGGACATATTATGTAAAATTATGGCATACATTTAAAGCTCAGTAAATGGTTGTACTTATATAAATATTACAGCAGCTGGCATTTCTTTTTTTTTTTTTTTTTTTTTTTTTTTTTTAAGTTGGGCAGCAGGTGAATAAATTTTGAAGAAACGCTGTATTGGCTGACTCGGTTTTTTCATTGAGGAGATTGTGTGGTGATATGCTTTTATGTACATATATTTCAACATCCTCAAGCAAATTCATAAAGTTACCTTGCTCGCATACTGCAATATTTGTACATGGTCTTCAATCCTCTTTATTCCATGACTAGTAGTCGTGTGCATGGCAAGTGTGTATTTTGAAATGTTTTTCAAACGTATGGCATCTGTATGCTCTTTGAACCGAGACTCAATGCTTCTTCCAGTTTGTCCTATTGAGGGGCAACATTGACAGCTGATTTTGTATATGCCAGATTTTTTGTGTGGTGGGTTGTTACTCTAGAAGTTGTGAACTGCTAATTGCTGGAGTTGTTGTTTGTATGGTAGCTTATTTTAATGTTTGTGTTTTTAAATAGATTGCTTATTTTACAGGGTATCTTCCTAAGAAAGGTAGTTCAATGTATTTTCTGCTGTTTTCTACTGTGTCTTGTCTAAGTTGCATGGTTGTCTGGTTTGTTGGCTGATGGTTTTTGGGTTTTCTGATAGTTTGTCTATCATGTGAGGGCTGTAGCCAGTTTTTGACAAAATAGCTTTTAATTCTACAACGGTTGCCAGTTTTTTCCACCCCTAATCAAGTTTCTACTTTTATTTCACTGTTAGTTTCTGGAGTGACATGTGGATATCCATGACGATGCTGCTCTTGTCTGCGATATAAACCTAAAGTCTGACTACTCACACAAGTATTTTTTCTTGTCGTCCCTATCATAGCGGGCGGGTGGTAGGCTACAGTAGTCAACAGACGGGACTCGGGAGTAGCGGAGCTCAAATCCCCGATAAGCCTTGCAGATTTAGATTCTCCATGGTTTCCCTAATCGATTAAGGTGACTGCTGGAATGCTTCCATTTGAAAGGACATGGCCAACTCCTTCACTCATCCCTGTCCAATAGGAGCTGTTACTCAGTCTCTAATAGAGTCGCTGTCGGCGAGATGCTACACCCCAGTTTCCCTTCCTTATTTCTATCGAACTAGACACTTCATATTGCGATGGAATACCTGTATAACTGAGCACATATACGACAGCTTTTGCTTACAATACTTTGTACAGAATATAGTCGATCCCTCCCAATACACCCTTTCTAGTACAAAAAAGTCAACACATTTACTGTTTCCAGGTTTTGGCATTTTAACATACTGCAAGCTACACTGCTTCAAAGACTCTAATAATGATTATGAAATTGAGTAAAATCATTCACATAATGATGTCTCTACAGCATCCGACACAGAACAATTAATTTGTCTGAAACACACAGAACTAGAATAATTCATGATTCATTTGTGATAGCGGATAATAAAGAAGCAAAATGATTTCTTAAAAATTTATTTTTGCTGTTTCTCTGAGTCTGTATCGAATATCTTTTCATAAACATACTGGTATTCTATGCCACAATACATTATTATAGAAATTATGGCCAATAAGTTGTTTTTAACAAGATAAAACATTCAATGTAATATTAATGACGGAGCAAAATTAAACTGGGATGTAGTCTACCAAGTTCCTCTTCTATATACTAGACACTTATTTGTATTCTAGACATGTTCAGTGTGTCGTGACTGAATCGGAAAGACTTCATCTCTTGTCAGTAATTTGTCGTGTCTTCTAACCTAAGTGTCTACATCCAGTCTTGTCTGTACTTTCCAGCTGTGTCTCGGCACTACTCGAGTGTCGGCAAGCTTGTTCAGTTTGCTAGTTCGATGCGTATCTCCACGCGTCTTTTACAAGTCTCTGATCTAAAATCTACACTAAAGAACAAAAACATGCAGAACACTGTCCACCGCTGGATCTAATTCCGCCTGGTCGTGTTGCGAGCACGTGACGGGGTAATAAGGAAAGTACACAAGTGGGGCAGAGACGAATCGGTGATGGTTCTAGCGATGATACGGGAAGTCCCTGACAAAAGTGACTTTGACAAATGGCAGATTGTTATGGCCTGGAGCTTGGGATAGAACGTCTTGGAAATTCTGAAACTGGACAAGGTGTTGGAAATCCACACCTCGTCACAGAATGTCGGCATCGATGACCGCTCGGTAAAGCACGGTGGCGGCGATCTGTGGCAAGTTCAACGTTGGGGTAGGCATAAGTGTTTCGGAGTACACCAGTTAGCTCACGCTGTTGAACATTTGCCTCCAAAGCAGACAGCCCTCTACATGTTCCCAAGTTGATCCAACGACAACCTCAGTTACTATCGCAGTGAGCACAGGATATCGACATTGGACCATGGGTCGATGGAAACGTTTCGCCTGGTAGTATGAATCGGGTTTGCTGTTACATCAAGCTGATGGTGGTGTCCAGATGCGCCATCATCCAGGGGAACAGCTGCTCGAAACTTGCACTGAATGGTGTACGAGACAGGTAATGACAGCATTATGCTGTTGGTCACATTTACCTGGGCTCCTATGCGACCTGTAGCTTAGTCAATGAAGACCAAAATAGGTCGAGTAGGGGAAAAATCCGTGCACCTTTTTACCGCAGCTTCTAGAAAATGTTTTTCAATACAAAATTAAACTACAATGGCGTGATCAAAAGGAGGTGCGACATTGTCACATGCACGAATAAAATGACAAATAGTCACTCTAAGAACCCCCAGTTCGGTAACACACTCAGTGCTACCTACACACCTTCCAAGAGCACTTTAAAAATGTACCTGTACAGAGACAACGATTCCTAGGCACCTGCAAGCAGGCAACTCTGTAAGTAGGCTGTTTAGGTTTTTATGTTGGTAGCGCCACGTAGCGCTCTGTATGAAAATCACTGACTGTGCTGTGTGCGGTCTGTGACTGGTTTGCATTGTTGGAATATTAGCTATTGTAGTGTTGGGGGTTTTGCTCAGCTGTTTGAAAATCAAATGACGTAAGAGGTTTACCAGCACTGTCATTCTTAATTTTTCTAATGGTAGGTTTCAACTGCTTTGAAACACCTCAGATTCCTCATGCGCACAAGCAAATGCTAGAGCAGCGGTGTAGAGCCTCTCTGCTGAAGAATATCGAAGGATCTGCCTACCTGCAGGCGCCTAAGAACGGTGGAGGGTTGACTCTGTAAAGGTACATTTTTAAAGTGCTCAACGAATGTGACTAGGCGTTACTGAGAATGTTGGTTAACTGGGGAGGGGGGGGGGGGGGGGGGGAGGGTCTTAGAGAGTCCCTTTGCTGTTTTATTAAAGCATGTGTCAATATCACACCCCACTGTGACCATGCCACAGAGGGGCGTGAGCTGGAGGGGTGAAAATGCATAATCACCATTTGCTGGTTTAGATCACATTCAGATTCCGTTGAACGGTTTTGAACAGTTCCTTAGTGGTCCCACCCTGTATACAAGAGCAAAACTTGTAACCATGCTACATTCCAAAGGGATCACATCCCATTCAGTGTGGTTGCAGCCCCACTGTGTCCTTTGAGAACGACTGAATAATCGTCTGCGGCAGGGGGAGGGGGTTCAGCGGTGTCAGACGTTCTCAAGAACGTCACTCTGTTGCGGAACACACTGCAAACCATAGTTTTCGGTGGTGGAATATGTGTAAACGAATGTCCCAAGGCACGGAATGATTTCATTGACGCCCTTTGTACCCCATCCTGAGGCCATTTCGTGTCGATTCTGAACGGCGGTTTGTGTGCCACCTATAAGAAAACAGCGCAATTTTAACGCTGGGCGTCGCGGTTCTCACCTCCATCGCAGAGACGTCAAGAGAAGGGGGTGAGATGTGGGTAACGGGGGCCACATGTCCACGGTGACATTGGCCAGAATGATGGTGAAATTTGGTGCCACTGTAACGTCATAAGCCAACGTTACACCTCACGTGGACTTCAGAACCGTGGCATGTGTCGACACTTCACTATTTGAAACACCGCCGAGTCCGAGCGTGACGCCACAGGGCGGCACGCTTTTTCACCATTACAAAGAAAAGTTGTAGGCGCGTTTGAATCGAATTTCACAGTTTGCTTCGGAACCGGGGGAAATGACGGGGTTTTGAAAAAGTAACACATTAATTCTTTTGTGCGGCTTACATTAAATTGCTTACAAAAAAGGTCCTTTTTATTTTTTCTCCAGGAGGAATAGTTCAAGTTCCAGATTATTAAGAAAATAATGTTTTAATCGTATAGAATTAATATTTATTACGTGCGCCTCCGTATCGTAGCGATAGCGTTACCACCTGCCACGCAGGGGGCCCGGGTTCGATTCCCGGCAGGGGACTGGGTGTTGTGTGTCCTTCATCACATTGACGCGCAAGTCGCGGAAGCGGCGTCAACTAAAAAGGACTTGCAATACAGCGGCCGAACTGTCTCTCGATTATGTCCCATAAATATTAAAAAAAAATGGCTCTGAGCACTATGGGACTCAACTGATGTGGTCATTAGTCCCCTAGAACTTAGAACTACTTAAACCTAACTAACCTAAGAACATCACAAACATCCATGCCCGAGGCAGGATTCGAACATACGACCGTAGCAGTCGCACGGTTCCGGACTGCGCGCCTCGACATAAATATTCGATGGGATTCATGTTGTGCGGTCTGGGTGGCCAAATCATTCACTCGATTTGTCCAGAATGTTCTTCAAAACAGTCGTGAACAGCTGTGGCCCGGTGATATGGCGCACTGTCATCCATAAAAAATTCATCGTTTCTTGGGAACACGAAGCCCATGAGTGGCTGGAAATGGTCGCCAAGTAGACGAACATAAACGAGGATCCAGCCTCTTCCATGTAAATACAGCCCACACCATTGTGGAAGTACCACGACCTTGCACAGTACCTTGTTGACAGGCTTGGTCCGCCGGCCGAAGTGGCCGCGCGGTTCTGGCGCTGCAGTCGGGAACCGCGAGACCGCTACGGTCGCAGGTTCGAATCCTGCCTCGGGCATGGATGTGTGTGATGTCCTTAGGTTGGTTAGATTTAAGTAGTTCTAAGTTCTAGGGGACTAATGACCTCAGCAGTTGAGTCTCATAGTGCTCAGAGCCATTTGAACCATTTGAACAGGCTTGGTCCATGGCTTCGGGGGTCTGCGTCACACAAGAACCCTACCATCGGCTCTTACCTACTGAAATCGGGACTCATCCGACCAGGCCATGGTTTCCCTGTCGTCTAGGCTCCAACCGACAAGATAACAACACTAGCAGAGGCGCTGTTGGCGATGTCGTTCTGTTAACAAAGTCACTGGCGTCGGTGGTTTGCTGCCATAGCCCATTAAAGCCAGACTTCGCCGCACTGTCCTAACGGATAAGTTTGTCGAACGTCCCATATTGCTGCGGTCATTTCACGCATTGTTGCGTGTCTGTTAGCATTGACAACTCTAGGGAAAAGCCACTGCCCTCGGTCGTTAAGTGAAGGCCGCCGGCCACTGCGTTGTCCGTGGTGAGAGGTACTGCGTGGAATGTGTTATTCTCGGCTCATTCTTGACACCGTGGATCCTGGAATACTGAATTCCCTATCGATTTCGTAAATGGAATGTCCCACGCGTCTACCTCCAACTACCAAACCGGTTTCAACTTCTGTTAATTCCCTAATACCGCCACAATCCTGTCGGAAAACTTTTTAAATGAATCACATGAGCATAAACGACACATCCGCCAATGCACTGCCACCTGCCTCCATCTGTATCGGTACATATCGCTACCCCATGAATTCTGTCACCTCAGTGTCCGCGCCACAAGTACACTGCTTGACAGTTGCTAAGGAACAGGAATAATTACAAGCAATGATGGGTGACATGAAACACAGAACACACCTAATAGAGGTGGAGTGGTATATTTGTAACGAAAAATAGTACAGATTTCACCACACTAGGAAACGTGATAACTGACTTAAATCTCATTCATGTTTGACACAGGTCTGACTTCCTAAATAAAGGTCTATATCGGACTCACATTAAGGTATATGCCTTGCTCGGTCAGTAATGCACATTTTGTACCTGTTATTCATGTTGGCTTGCAAACTGTTTAGGAGTCCTTGGGGGATATTGTTCCACTCCTCTCTCAAGGTTTCCAGGTCTTGCATAATTCGGGAAGGGGCTTTTCGTTGAGAAACACGACTGCCAAGAGCACCCCAGACATCCTCTATAGGGCTGAGGTCCGAGGAATACGTAGGGCACCCACATGTTCAACATCTTCTCTTTTCAGTGTGTCCGATACTTTAGCGGGCCTGTTTAGGCGGACATTGTCATCCATAAACATAAAGTTGGGACCACCCCTAAACATGCGGACATGGCCAAGAATAATCTCTCTGCAGTACCGCTGTGCTGTAACAGTACATCGTGCAAAGATATGCAGCGGTGTTGGGTCACTGTGCATAATTCCTACTCACGCCTTAATGCGTAGGTGATATCGACGACTTTCATGAACATTCGGTGGTGTGTAGCGTGTTCCCGTTTCTCTCCACACTACTTGTGGCCAGAATCACTTGCCAAAGTGAAACTGGATTCGTTGGAGAACATCACTGTGGATCACTGTTCACGGCCTCAACTACCACACTCTCTACGCTAACGAACCTTTTCTCGATGACGGCGTGGATGAAGTCTGATGCATTTAACAGGTTCCGAATATAAAAACCAGCCCGATTTAATCGCCGTGAAATGGTTCCGGCAGAGACACGTATACCGGTAGTAGTTGCAGGGTCTGCAGCGATCTGCATAGAAGTGAGATGTCCATTCCTCTTGGCCACGAGGTCTACGTGTCGATCCTGTTGCGTTGTGATGGTCTGTCTGCGACCAGCAGCATACTTTCGCCTAGCATTTCCACTTTCAGCAGCCTTTTTAGTCGCTAGATAACACCTCAGATCACACTTGTTACTGTGGCCACAGTAGTGACACTTTGATCGGTTTCGAACCGTCCGACTGCTCGTCCACAATCCTGAGCACTCAAATTATGTCTTGCAGACATGTTAACGCATCACACAGAATGTCGAACTACGGGTTCCACAACAGCCTTCGTCAAACGCCGTACTGCATGTACTGTGCAAAGCATACAGAGAGTTCGTGTACAGGCTTCGCTGCGGTAAACACGTCCCGCCCTCTACATTTCCTTTTTACTATCACTGGTAAGGTGTTCCGCAGCATATGTCGGTTGTTCGTCAGCAAGTGTTACTTGTTCTGTAGCAACTTCCAAGCAGTATAGTAATCTAGTCACACAGTTTCACTGCAACGGCTTCCGTCAGCGATGAAGGGTCGCGTGAGCGGCTGGTAGTGCCATTTCTGCACCGTGTACAGCGCTCCAATGCGCCCAGTATCCTCTTTTTTGAGGAGTTACCAATTTTTTTGGCTGGTGAGCATATTTCAGTGTTGGCAGCTCAGAACAAAGTTACACGAATGCAGTTCCACCCGTTGATTGTTTACGAACCCACATATTCATTTTTTTATTTTATTCATTTTATTTATTTTTTTATTGTAAATTCAGTATTCATCGACTATGGTTGAAAGCCAACAACGGTGCCACTGAAAGCTGTTGTTACCGACAGTTGAGAAAAGTGTGACAGAATTTGATATTTCTGTGAATAAATGGTTCTATTACCGCTCACACTGATCAGGAGTTGTGCGTAGTTTGTTGTCTACAGCAATACGTGATATTTAGAGAATGGTGTATAAACGTGCACGATAAATAGCAGAGTACAGACGCGGCATTCAGACGGATGAAATCACGCAACAAGTGGACCAAAAACAACGATCTAGTCGACAACTGAATTGCTTATGGGGTTGTAGAAAAATATCCGCTACCAGTCACAATAAAAGGTTGTTTATTCGTCACACGACCGGTTTTGGGCTTGCGCCCATTTTCAGGTGTTTATAAATTCATTTACATGTTTGTACTGTTGGAGATCATTGTATAAATACAAACAAGTGGAACTTGCAAACAAATCCTATCTTCACATATTTCATGAAATATTCAAAAACAGAAAATAATTATCCTCTGATATAATAACAAAGTAGTATTCTATGGAAATTTGATGTAGCAGTCATACAACAGTACAAGGGTCATTATCATAATTTGTAATAGTCATATTGTAAACACAAGCTGTAACTGGCATTCTATAATGCGTAATAGGTTTCAAAAATTTCAAATATGTAACATTATTGTACCTCCTAGATATAAGTTCTCTGACAACAGTGTGGTTCAAAACAGTTCTAGCTGTCATTTTTTTAAATTTGTAATAGCTTCATATATATAGGAAGTACAATATATAACAACATTGTACTTCCTAGATCTAAGTTTTCTGTCAAAAATGTGAACCAAAAAATTTCATAATGTGTGTCAAGAAACGTTGCAGTCTATAATAGCTTTTTAAATTCCTGTATATGCAACACATTTGCACTTCCTGTTGACCAGAACCTACGAGTTTCTGTGTGAGCAACACCTTTACATCTGCTACATCTAAGTTCTTTGACCACAGCCCACATTTTTGTATATAAGCATAGTGTATTTCACGAGTGCACACCATAATAGTGTAATATGGAGCTATATCTGATATATGGATGTGAAAATGACCATAAGTGTGTAACTAAGTGGCAAAACTATCATCACAGCATAACTGTAATAATGGTGCTTCATCTTTTTGTAAGCACAGATATATTTGCGTCAAATGCTACCTTACCACTTACAATTGTCCCACTTGTATTTGTGTAGTCACCAGCAAATAATTTTTTTGTATTTATACAGTGATCTCCAGCAGAACAAACATGTAAATGAATTTATAAACACCTGAAGATGGGCGCAAGCCCGAAACCGGTCGTGTGACGAATAAACAACCTTCAAATGTGACTGGTAGCGGATATTTTTCTACAACCCCATAAAGGAACAGTCACGGAGTTCGACAGCATCCACTATGGATAAAATTCATGAATTGCTTATTTCTAAAAGGGGACAACTCACGAATGGTAAATCGTTCGGGAAGAAGAAGAAACATTCCGTAGGCTTGTTTAATAATAGAATAATCACGCTGCAGCGACTGGGGAGTACTTCTGCATGGTGGCAGCAGTCAGCACGGGCCACGTCTGTGCTGTCACTGCTACAGTACTGGTCGTTCCCCGTGTTTACTGTCCCTGTTAATAAAGATCGGCTAAACGGACATCGAACTAGATTTAAAACTCCACTTTAAAAATTATTTTGTTTGTAACTGGAAACAAACCGACACTTTCCATCGACGCAGGGCGTCGCACGAAAGACATCATGAGCAGCATTTGTTTGGGCTGACTCCAGGCGCTTATTTAAATTCCGTGCAAGTAAGAACTTATAATTGTTGAATGACAGAATTTCGAGTGCAATAAATGTAATATAAAGCAAATACCGGGTGATCAAAAAGTTAGTATAAATTTGAAAACTAAATAAACCCCGGAATAATGTAGATAGAGAGGTAAAAATTGACACACATGCTTGGAATGACATGGGGTTTTATTAGAACCAAAAAAAATTGCTAGACGCGTGAAAGATCTCTTGCGCGCGTCGTTTGGTGATGATCGTGTGCTCAGCTGCCACTTTCGTCATGCTTGGCCTCCCAGGTTCCCAGATCTCAGTCCGTGCGATTATTGGCTTTGGGGTTACCTGAAGTCGCAAGTGTATCGTGATCGACCGACATCTCTAGGGATGCTGAAAGACAACATCCGACGCCAATGCCTCACCATAACTCCGGACATGCTTTACAGTGCTGTTCACAACATTATTCCTCGACTACAGCTATTGTTGAGGAATGATGGTAGACATATTGAGCATTTCCTGTAAAGAACATCATCTTTGCTTTGTCTTACTTTGTTATGCTAATTATCGCTTTTCTGATCAGATGAAGCGCCATCTGTCGGACATTTTGTGAACTCTTGTATTTTTTTGGTTCTAATAAAACCCCATGTCATTCCAAGCATGTGTGTCAATTTGTACCTCTCTATCTACATTATTCCCTGATTTATTCAGTTTTCAAATTTATACTGACTTTTTGATCACCCGGTATATCTGTCTTGACTGTATTATTACACAGGAAAATGCTTCATTGCCGTACATAAGGAGGTTGTGAAACGTCTTTAAATGCTGATCAAATAAGTTACTGTTTCTCAATGCCTATGAACCTAAACCACTGAGTAAGATTTTATAAGTGTTCACAAAACAGCTTTAAGTGCGTAAAAAATTAATACAAAAAATGATTGTCTCTAATTACTTTTCAGACATCTGTAGTGATATTACCTGAGGGACTACTTTTCAGTTCCGAGATATGGATTGCACGTAGGATTCTGAGAAAACTTTACACTGCACGTCTTGACAGATACCACGCAGGGACAACAGTGATAAAATTAGTGAGATATGGTACACATACAAGCGGTTATCTGTAAGGAAGTGTGTTCCAATCAAACTGTAGTAACATCCAGCGGTAAACTGGAGAAATATGCGTCAGGCAGAAAAGACTAATATTTCTTAACGTAGAGTACTCTAAAGTACTACATTCGCGAAACGCAGAAATATGTTTTTGTCTACACGACTGACGAACACAATTAAATGTCATATCAAGCAAATACGAGGTGTATTCGGAACGTAAGGACCGCTCAGCAACAAAAAATATATATTCACTAGAATGAGCTTTTATTGGTGGTTCTAGATTACTGCTAGGCTACTTTACTTTTCTATGTAATTACCGTTCACAATTTTCGTGTTACTGAACTATAATTCGCAACTCCTCTCTGTAGAAGTTCTCCTCCAGCGAAACGAAGCGGTTAACAAAAGCGATCTCGAGTTCATCATCTTCAGATCTTTGACCAGAAAGAAATTGTTTCAAGTGTAAGACGTAATAGTCAGTGAGTGCGTGGTCAAGACTGTAGAACAGATGGCGGAAAAGTTTCCAACGGAAATGCTGGATCTTATCTCTGGTAAGGGCAGTAGGCTGCTTGTGTGTGTGAACTGGGAACTCTTAAGAGAGACTTCAAGTACCACGCGAAAGCTTACTTACAGGGTCCCCAGAACCGTTATTGATGAATCTAGGACTAAGGTGCAGATTCCTATGTATCGCTCCCGTAAAGACGGGAAAAATAAGATTATCCTGTTACAGCGCGCATAAAGGCAATTCAGCAGTCATTCTTCCCACGTTCCATACGTGAATGGAACGGGCAAAAATCCTAGTATGGGGCAGTAAGGAAAATTGCATCTTCACAGTGTTTTGCGGAGTATGGTCGCAAGTGTTTGAGCGGCATTCGGCAAGTAATGCAAATGCAACACTTTTTTTTCTGGAAGCAGGTTGGTTTTATTCAGAATTGCGATATGCTACAAAACCCTATTTTTCAACATAATCTCCATTCAGTGCGACGGCATTACCCCACTTTACTTGGAGCGCCTCAATGCCCGCATGGTATAACTCCACTGGTCGATGTCGGACCCAACGTTTGCTGCATCAATAACCACCCCATCACCACGTACTGCGTCCGCCCCCGGTAGCTGAGTGGTCAGCGCGACAGAATGTCAATCCTAAGGGCCCGGGTTCGATTCCCGGCTGCGTCGGAGATTTTCTCCGCTTAGGGACTGGGTGTTGTGTTGTCCTAATCATCATCATTTCATCCCCATCGACGCGAAAATCGCCGAGGTGGTGTCAAATCGAAAGACTTGCACTCCGCGAACGGTCTACCCGACGGCAGGCCTTAGTCCCACGACCACGTACTGCTTTCCGCCGAGTGCATCCTTCACTGGGCCAAACAGATGGACGAGATCCGGGCTGTATGGTGGATGCGGAAGAACAGTCTAGTGAAGTTTTATGTGCTCTTCTCGGGTGCACAGGCTTGTGTGAGGCCTTGCGATTTCATACAAAGGGAGAAGTTCATTTGCTTTCTTCTACTTCCTGAGGGTGGCACAATACACTTCAGACTTGATCATAGCACCATGAGGTTGGACATCAATCACAACAGGTGAGGCTTCGAACTTTGTCTTCGGAGAAGAGGTGGTGTGGCACCACCCTATGGATTGTGGTTTTGTATCGGGTTAGAACTGATGAACCCATGTTTCATCGCCTGTGACGAAGCAGCTGTTGACAGATGTGAAAATTACCCAACTATCAGTTTAGTAAGTCACAGTTGCAAAATACTCATGCGAATTCCTTACAGACGAATGGAAAAACTGGTAGAAGCCGACCTCGGGGAAGATCAGTTTGGATTCCGTAGAAATGTTGAACACGGGAGGCAATACAGACCCTACAACTTATCTTAGAAAATAGATTAAGGAAACGCAAACCTACGTTTCTAGCATCTGTAGACTTGGAGAAAGCTTTTGACAATGTTGACTGGAATACTCTCTTTCAAATTCTAAAGGTGGCAGGCGTAAAATACAGGGAGCGAAAGGCTATTTACAATTTGTACAGAAACCAGATGGCAGTTATAAGAGTCGAGGGGCATGAAAGGGAAGCAGCGGTTGGAAAGGGAGTGAGATAGGGTTGTAGCCTCTCCCCGATGTTATTCAATCTGTATATTGAGCAAGCAGTAAAGGAAACAAAAGAAAAATTCGGAGTAGGTTTTAAAATCCATGGAGAAGAAATAAAAACTTTGAGGTTCCCCGATGACATTGTAATTCTGTCAGAGACAGCAAAGGACTTGGAAGAGATTGTCCTAAATTGCTCTTTATGTTCTTCTACTAGGCGGCGAGGAACCCTGCGGGCACACTTTTGTGTACCTCAACTGGTGGACGAGTGTGCCAGCACTGCCAGTAGAGACGTCCAGTTGTCCAGCGATGTGTTTGATTGTGTTCCGTCGATCACCTCGAGTGAGAGTGTCCGCACGTCCCAACATTGCAACAGTCACAGCTGTGTTCGGTATGTCGGACAGGTTTGAGCGACCTTGTTATGATGATGACAGAACACCTCGCCCAACGACTCGCCGTGCTTCTGTTCACTGTCAGGTCCTCGTAGACATTCTGCAAGCGCCTATGAATATCTACGAAGATGTGGTTTTCCTCCAAAAGAAACTCAGCTGTCTGTTTGGAACGAACCACCACTACAGACGCCATCTTGAAGCTACCTATAGCGTAGCCAACTATCGGGACTTCATGAAACTATAGGGGATCAAGCGGAATATTCCTCTACGTCCCACAACTAATCCTGGATTGGCCGAGAAAAAAGTGTGTTGCATTATTTGTTGAACGCCTCTGGTATAGGCAGACTCAAGCGGTCTTGGCGGAGGACTGCCCGGACCATCGTTTCCCGCTTCGTCGATTTTGGACGTTACGTTTGTTCTTGGCGAGTGATTCGCAGTACTCATCAGCTATAAGCGCTGAACCACTTCCCAGGGACTGAAGCAAACGATCGCTCTTTTCTTCCCTTATAGGTGTAACCAATGTAAGGATATAGCTTGATTTGTTTTTCCACCACTGCCCAAACAATTGTTTTGATCAAGCGTTAGTGTAAGATATCCACGTTTCGTTATCCACACCAGTACTGTCGACAGTGGTCAAAACTCGCTCGTCCGCTTGACATTCTTTGCTCTTCGTGTTGCCAAAATTGTAATCATGCGGTCATGGGAGTGTTAGTGCTTTTAACAGACAGTGACGCATTTGGGGGAAAATATACCCCTGTCTTCCCACTAGAGGGCACTATTATCTACCATCTGGCAGACACTTAGGCTCCGTGTAAAGAAATTTAAGGATGTGCGTCCTAGTGCGCAGTACAGACCAATATACACTCCTGGAAATTGAAATAAGAACACCGTGAATTCATTGTCCCAGGAAGGGGAAACTTTATTGACACATTCCTGGGGTCAGATACATCACATGATCACACTGACAGAACCACAGGCACATAGACACAGGCAACAGAGCATGCACAATGTCGGCACTAGTACAGTGTATATCCACCTTTCGCAGCAATGCAGGCTGCTATTCTCCCATGGAGACGATCGTAGAGATGCTGGATGTAGTCCTGTGGAACGGCTTGCCATGCCATTTCCACCTGGCGCCTCAGTTGGACCAGCGTTCGTGCTGGACGTGCAGACCGCGTGAGACGACGCTTCATCCAGTCCCAAACATGCTCAATGGGGGACAGATCCGGAGATCTTGCTGGCCAGGGTAGTTGACTTACACCTTCTAGAGCACGTTGGGTGGCACGGGATACATGCGGACGTGCATTGTCCTGTTGGAACAGCAAGTTCCCTTGCCGGTCTAGGAATGGTAGAACGATGGGTTCGATGACGGTTTGGATGTACCGTGCACTATTCAGTGTCCCCTCGACGATCACCAGTGGTGTACGGCCAGTGTAGGAGATCGCTCCCCACACCATGATGCCGGGTGTTGGCCCTGTGTGCCTCGGTCGTATGCAGTCCTGATTGTGGCGCTCACCTGCACGGCGCCAAACACGCATACGACCATCATTGGCACCAAGGCAGAAGCGACTCTCATCGCTGAAGACGACACGTCTCCATTCGTCCCTCCATTCACGCCTGTCGCGACATCATTGGAGGCGGGCTGCACGATGTTGGGGCGTGAGTGGAAGACGGCCTAACGGTGTGCGGGACCGTAGCCCAGCTTCATGGAGACGGTTGCGAATGGTCCTCGCCGATACCCCAGGAGCAAGTGTCCCTAATTTGCTGGGAAGTGGCGGTGCGGTCCCCTACGGCACTGCGTAGGATCCTACGGTCTTGGCGTGCATCCGTGCGTCGCTGCGGTCCGGTCCCAGGTCGACGGGCACGTGCACCTTCCGCCGACCACTGGCGACAACATCGATGTACTGTGGAGACCTCACGCCCCACGTGTTGAGCAATTCGGCGGTACGTCCACCCGGCCTCCCGCATGCCCACTATACGCCCTCGCTCAAAGTCCGTCAACTGCACATACGGTTCACGTCCACGCTGTCGCGGCATGCTACCAGTGTTAAAGACTGCGATGGAGCTCCGTATGCCACGGCAAACTGGCTGACACTGACGGCGGCGGTGCACAAATGCTGTGCAGCTAGCGCCATTCGACGGCCAACACCGCGGTTCCTGGTGTGTCCGCTGTGCCGTGCGTGTGATCATTGCTTGTACAGCCCTCTCGCAGTGTCCGAAGCAAGTATGGTGGGTCTGACACACCGGTGTCAATGTGTTCTTTTTTCCATTTCCAGGAGTGTACGTTTGTTATAACGGAATCCAGCCGCCTTGATCGCTTTAAGGTTTATGCAGCAAAAACAAGCGAAATATTTAACTGTAAAACGTGATGGATCCATTTATAGAAAAAGACTGCATATAAGGCGAAACAATGGGAAGAGAAAAAAGTATCATTAGCTCCCCAGAGGTTTCTGTAATACGAATACAGTTCAGAAAAGAAAGAGCAAGCAGTTGCTAAGCCCTATATCGGAGGACTCGAAGCCTGTACCTTTATATTACTGGAAGCCACGATATGATTTTCCAAAAAGAACCTTGGGCTTCCTCAAACAGGAGCGTATTATGGGAAATTTATCATAAAGAAGAATAAGAAAAATGATATTGAGAAATTACGGAAATATATTACAGATCCACAGTATCAAGTGTTTTATAATCAGCTAAAGACGAATGTTACCATCCACTGAAATTGTAAAAAAATACATCGAAGCGCTGCTAGACCGGGATTCAAGTCTGTTACCTTTCCAGCTGAAACTGATCTTTATCTTCCACGTTATAGCTATCGCAAATGGTTCAAATGGCTCGGAGCACTATGGGACTTAACTGCTGAGGTCATCAGTCCTAGAACTTAGAACTACTTAAACCTAACTAACCTATGGACATCACACACATCCATGTCCAAGGCAGGATTCGAACCTACGACGTAGCGGTCGCGCGGATCCAAACTGTAGCGCCTAGAACCGCTCGGCCACTCCGGCCGGCCATAGCTATCACAACATTTACACGTATTCTCTGCAGTCTTACCACATCGGGCATCAGCAGCCTATTCTTTTTGAATATCCTGAAACTATCTTCTTCCTCGCTCAGCATCTAGTTTATGGGGAAAAAATGTCAAGCAAGAATCCCACCGAACGTTCCATGTGAATGATTAACGACCGAACTCATGTAAAAATAAATATATATATCGCAGCAGTAACATAGACACCAGAAAGTGTGTTCTACAAGAAACAGTCAAATGAAAACGAGACAGATGGGAAAAGTAAATAAACTGTTTAATTGTTTCAAAAGTAATCGCCATAACTGTTAATACATTTGTCCCACTGTGAGACAAGAAGGTCAATGCCTTCGTGAGAAAATGTTTTTGGTTGGCTTCGAAACTATAATTGAATCCAGGCTTTCGTTTCTGCGTTCGAAGCAAATCGACGGCGGTGAGAGGTCGGGACTGTATGGGCTGCAAACATGTTTCGACTGCGCTGCAGAAGTTTCGCTTGGAAGCCGTTACATATCTTCCACACAGTCCCGATCTCTCCGCATGCGATACACTTTTTTGTCCATCTCTGAAGAAAGACATTCGAGGCCGTTGATTTGCTTATGAAGAAGCGGTATCCGCATGGGTAAAACCATGGCTCTGCAGGCAACCGCTAACATTTTCACAGAAAGGCATTGACCGTCTTGTCTCAAAGCAGGATAAATGTATTAACGGTTATGGTGATTACTATTGAGATAATAAACAGTTTACTTATTTTTGTCACCTGTCTCGTCTTCATTTCACTGCCCCTTATATAACATATTACGGGACACCGATTGAAATCGCAGCAAACCAGGTCGAAAAACAAAACGCCCTTATAATCGGACGTTCGAAACATAGTCACAGTATCAACACTGCGCAATCATTATATGACGACATAATTTCAGAAACGATTCAGTGCTATACAATTTGTTCTCGCGACAGTAGTCCCAAAAATAAATGTCTCACTGTCAAAAAAATATATGCGACACATCGCCCTGGGATCCTACCTGTACTTGTTAACTGTCTGAGGTCAGACTATCTTGGTTTGGGGAAAAGAGGAAGACATCTATTTCTCTAGATGCCTACTTCATAGTAATTTCATATCATTTTTAACTGTTTTAGAGCAAAATTGTTCCCTGAATTAATTAAATCGTAAAACAGAAATTTATCTTTAGTTTGCGTTAATAAGTGATTTATAGGGAGTGGTTCTGCGTCAGAGGTATCAAGGAAGTATTTGAGTGTTTGTAGTTCGTTTTAGAAAGGAATACGAACGAAATGATTACAGAAAAGGCACGACAAGGAGGCAATCTCGCCGAAGAAAATATTAGTCAGCCCTTAAAAAGCACTCCGATTGCTTTACAGCGCTGTCACGTGATCGTCCACCGGAGCCGTAAGTCATGCCAGTAAACTGGTATGTATGTACCAGTTGGTAATACGGAATCACCGCAGTAAGATGGGTCGGCGTGGATACGCGACAGAGAGCAGCTATCGTGTTTGGTCGTCCCCGTGACCACAATTTGAATGGCGTTTCTAGATTCGTTGGTGTATCAATGCGAGTCGTCTAACGTGTCTACAAGGTACAGCGTACCACTGTCACCCACCCAACAGGATGGTTGGTTGGTTGGTTTGGGGGAGGGGACCAAACAGCGAGGTCATCGGTCCCATCTAATTACAGAAGGATGTGGAAAGAAATCGGCCATGCCCTTTCAAAGAGTATTTGCCTGAAGCAATGTAGGGAAATCTCAGAAAACGTAAATCAGGATGGCCGGACGCGGGTTTGAACCGTCGTCCTCTCGAATGCGAGTCCAGTGTGCCACGTGAAGGACGTAAGAACTGTGCACGTTAAAAGACCATAACAGTCACAGACTAGATACAGGTGTCATAGTTTTTCAGTGACAATCTGACAAGAACTTCCGCTGTCAGTGAATGAAGATCCGTCACAACCTGTTTCCAAGCTATCATTGCGAAGAAAACTGCATGCAACGGACGTCTGAGGTAAAGTACCTAACAGAAGTCTGTATC
This sequence comes from Schistocerca piceifrons, assembly GCF_021461385.2. Taxonomy (NCBI): domain Eukaryota; kingdom Metazoa; phylum Arthropoda; class Insecta; order Orthoptera; family Acrididae; genus Schistocerca; species Schistocerca piceifrons. The sequence goes on from NC_060138.1 coordinate 1,044,287,593, forward strand.
CATAGCTGAGTGGTCAGCGCAGGTGGCTGCCAAGTGTAAGTTTCGGGTTGGATTCCTGGTACTGCAAACAATTTTTCCTTGATGGGAGGACTGATAACGGAGTGCATTCAGCCTCGTGATGCCAATTGAGGAGCTACTTGACAGAATACTAGCGGCTGCACGGTCTGGAAAACCTGGATAACGGCCGGGAAAGCGGTGTCCTTAGTCGCTCCCCACAGCACAAAATGGTTCAAATGGCTCTGAGCACTATGGGACTTAACTTCTGAGGTCATCAGTCCCCTAGAACTTAGAACTACTTAAACCTAACTAACCTAAGGACATCACACACATCCATGCCCGAGGCAGGATTCGAACCTGCGACCGTAGCGGTAGCGCGGTTCCAGATTGTAGCTCCTAGAACCGCTTGGCCACTCCGGCCGGCTATCACACAACATCCGCATGATGCTGCAAGGCAGAGAACGACACGGCGGCCGGTAAACGTCCCTCGAGCCTTCATGGGCCGCCTAAAAAGACCAGTTCAATATTCACAGAGGCACATGAAGCTGCGCATCTTCCACATCTACACCTACACAATCTGATCAAAAGTATCCGGACACCTATTAGTGTACATTAATAAGGGACGCGTCCAATACTGGCCTTTATAATGGCTTGAACTCTGCTGGGGACATTTTCAATGACGACTCTGATATCTGTGGAGGAGTGGCAGGCCATTCAGCAGCCGGAACCGGAGGACGTATTGGTGTTGGACGGTGGGGTCTGGAGTGAAGTCGGAGTTCTATGTCACGCCAAAGGTTTCCATAGGGCTTAGGTAGGGACTCTGGCAAGACCAACGCATTCCAGGAATGTTACTGTTCACAAATCGTTGCCTCATAGGTGCTGCTTTATATCAGGATGTACTGTCATACCAATGCAATCGTCGTCTCCGAATTGTTCCTCTACTGTAAAGATGTAAAATGAGTTCATATCGTTTCCCCGTTAGCGTTTTCTTAAGCACGGTAAGGGAAACACACCCTAACGACGAAAAACACCCCACCACCTCCTCCGTGATTCACTGTCGGCTCTACACATGGCCGGCAGTTGTGGACCAGCGGTTCTAGGCGCTTCAGTCTGGAACCGCGCGACCGCTACGGTCGCAGGTTCGAATCCTGCCTTGAGCATGGATGTGTGTGATGTCCTTAGGTTAGTTAGGTATAAGTAGTTCTAAGTTCTAGGGGACTGATGACCTCAGATGTTAAGTGCTATAGTGCTTAGAGCCATTTGAACCATTTTTGAAGCTCTACACATGACAGCAGATAACGTCCTCCATTCATTCACGAAACCGAAACCCTTCCATCGGATTGCCACAGTATATAGCGTGATTTCACTCCATATCACTCGTTTCCAGTCATCCACTGATCAATGGCGTAGCTTTATACCACCTCAAGCTTCACTTAGCACTGAGTATAGCATTTTAGAGATTGAAAAAATGGTGAAACATTGCCCAAGATGAAGTGAGCTAGAAGCGACTCTTTTGAGAAATAAAGTGTTTTTTGGGAACTAATATTACTTTATTTAAAAAGTTACGCTCTTATAAATGCGCCCTCGTAAACTGACCTTGACAGGAAGTGAGATATTGGTGTAATGGGTCATAAGAGTACCTGGAACTGCAATTAGACGGTAGGATAGTGGGTGCTAGGCCTGTGTTTTTCGGTTTACGTATGGGTTCGAATGTAGTCCAGGAAGGGAAAAAATGTGGAAAGTGAATAAGACGGTATATGCTGTGTATTTGGAAAGGCAGGAGGATGAGATGGAGCGCACGCCTATTTAGTATTTCAATGGATTTGTAAAATTTGGGAGGGACAGCAATTAATGTAGGTTAGGATAGGACAAATAAAGGATTTATAAGTAAGGATGAAGTGAGAAACATGTGAACCCTAGGCATGGCATGTTAGTGAATTTACTAGTTTCAAGGATTTTCTGAATTTGTATCGGATGAATCCTTATTAGTATCCTAGTGAGCGTTAGTCGTAAGTACATGAATGTATTAGTGGGATGGGTTGGCTGTAGATGAAAGATTGAAATACAAAGCCACAATCGTGCAGAAGTGTGGCCAAAGAAAATGACATAGCTTTTCTCTACATTAATTTATTAATTACATCTATTACACAACTCGAATAGTAGAGTTACGTGGCGTTAGGGAGAGAAATGGGAGAGTTGGAAGGTGTGCGGTACTATCTAGGCTTGTCATCAGTACATTAGAAGAAAAAGGTGAGGTTTAGAGGTTTGGGGTTGTCTACTGTGTACAAGAAATACAAGAGAGCAAACTTAACAGAGCCTGAGACAAGTCAAGGTGAAAGATGTAGGAGCAGATGTGAGTAGCTGTGAGATATGTACAACAGTGATAAATAACTGTATAAGTTACTATGATCGCACGAGTTTGTACTCTCAAGAGGACTGAATATGTGACAGAAATAGGAAACAGTTGGTCTCCTTCCGCCGCCGAGCAGTGTCAGCAGTGCGCAAGTAGCAGCATTACTGCATTTACTAGGCAATCTTGTATTTTAATAACCGTTTAAATTTTGTCGATTTGTTTGCGCTCTCTGTAGATTAGTTCAGACGTTCTTAGCAAAACAGTTTTTAGCATGGATAGGGACTGCAACTGCTGTGTTCGGATGCAGGCTGAGTTGGCATCCCTTCGCTCCCAGCTTCAGGCAGTGTTGGCTTCGGTCACACAGCTTGAGGCTGTTGCCAATGGGCATCACTGTGGGGGTCGGGATGGGGGCTTGTCGGGGACGGCCAGCTCGTCCCACGCATCCCCTGATCGGACTACGACTGTGGTTGCCCGGGATACTGCCCGCATTGAGGCTGATCCCTCACCTGTGGTAGAGTGGGAGGTCGTTTCAAGGTGTGGCAGGGGGCGAAAGACATTCCGGAGGGCTGAACGGAAAGCCTCTCCAGTTTGTCTGACGAACCGGTTTCAGGCTCTGTCTCAGGCTGATACTGATCTTCGGCCTGACATGGCTGCTTGTCCTGTTCCAGAGCTTGCCCCTCAGTCTGCAAGATCCGGGCAGTCGCAGAGGGTGGGCTTACTGGTAGTTGGGAGCTCCAACGTCAGGCGCGTAATGGGGCCCCTTAGGGAAATGGCAGCAAGAGAGGGGAAGAAAACCAATGTGCACTCCGTGTGCATACCGGGGGGAGTCATTCCAGATGTGGAAAGGGTCCTTCCGGATGCCATGAAGGGTACAGGGTGCACCCATCTGCAGGTGGTCGCTCATGTCGGCACCAATGATGTGTGTCGCTATGGATCGGAGGAAATCCTCTCTGGCTTCCGGCGGCTATCTGATTTGGTGAAGACTGCCAGTCTCGCTAGCGGGATGAAAGCAGAGCTCACCATCTGCAGCATCGTCGACAGGACTGACTGCGGACCTTTGGTACAGAGCCGAGTGGAGGGTCTGAATCAGAGGCTGAGACGGTTCTGCGACCGTGTGGGCTGCAGATTCCTCGACTTGCGCCATAGGGTGGTGGGGTTTCGGGTTCCGCTGGATAGGTCAGGAGTCCACTACACGCAACAAGCGGCTACACGGGTAGCAGGGGTTGTGTGGCGTGGGCTGGGCGGTTTTTTAGGTTAGATGGCCTTGGGCAAGTACAGAAAGGGCAACAGCCTCAACGGGTGCGGGGCAAAGTCAGGACATGCGGGGACCAAGCAGCAATCGGTATTGTAATTGTCAACTGTCGAAGCTGCGTTGGTAAAGTACCGGAACTTCAAGCGCTGATAGAAAGCACCGAAGCTGAAATCGTTATAGGTACAGAAAGCTGGCTTAAGCCAGAGATAAATTCTGCCGAAATTTTTACAAAGGTACACACGGTGTTTAGAAAGGATAGATTGCATGCAACCGGTGGTGGAGTGTTCATCGCTGTTAGTAGTAGTTTATCCTGTAGTGAAGTAGAAGTGGATAGTTCCTGTGAATTATTATGGGTGGAGGTTACACTAAACAACCGAACTAGGTTAATAATTGGCTCCTTTTACCGACCTCCCGACTCAGCAGCATTAGTGGCAGAACAACTGAGAGAAAATTTGGAATACATTTCACATAAATTTTCTCAGCATGTTATAGTCTTAGGTGGAGATTTCAATTTACCAGATATAGACTGGCACACTCAGATGTTTAGGACGGGTGGTAGGGACAGAGCATCGAGTGACATTATACTGAGTGCACTATCCGAAAATTACCTCGAGCAATTAAACAGAGAACCGACTCGTGGAGATAACATCTTGGACCTACTGATAACAAACAGACCCGAACTTTTCGAATCTGTATGTACAGAACAGGGAATCAGTGATCATAAGGCCGTTGCAGCATCCCTGAATATGGAAGTTAATAGGAATATAAAAAAAGGGAGGAAGGTTTATCTGTTTAGCAAGAGTAATAGAAGGCAGATTTCAGACTACCTAACAGATCAAAACGAAAATTTCTGTTCCGACACTGACAATGTTGAGTGTTTATGGAAAAAGTTCAAGGCAATCGTAAAATGCGTTTTAGACAGGTACGTGCCGAGTAAAACTGTGAGGGACGGGAAAAACCCACCGTGGTACAACAACAAAGTTAGGAAACTACTGCGAAAGCAAAGAGAGCTCCACTCCAAGTTTAAACGCAGCCAAAACCTCTCAGACAAACTGAAGCTAAACGATGTCAAAGTTAGCGTAAGGAGGGCTATGCGTGAAGCGTTCATTGAATTCGAAAGTAAAATTCTATGTACCGACTTGACAGAAAATCCTAGGAAGTTCTGGTCTTACGTTAAATCAGTAAGTGGCTCGAAACAGCATATCCAGACACTACGGGATGATGATGGCATTGAAACAGAGGATGACACGCGTAAAGCTGAAATACTAAACACCTTTTTCCAAAGCTGTTTCACAGAGGAAGACTGCACTGCAGTTCCTTCTCTAAATCCTCGCACAAACGAAAAAATGGCTGACATCGAAATAAGTGTCCAAGGAATAGAAAAGCAACTGGAATCACTCAATAGAGGAAAGTCCACTGGACCTGACGGGATACCAATTCGATTCTACACAGAGTACGCGAAAGAACTTGCCCCCCTTCTAACAGCCGTGTACCGCAAGTCTCTAGAGGAACGGAGGGTTCCAAATGATTGGAAAAGAGCACAGATAGTCCCAGTCTGCAAGAAGGGTCGTCGAGCAGATGCGCAAAACTATAGACCTATATCTCTTACGTCGATCTCTTGTAGAATTTTAGAACATGTTTTTTGCTCGCGTATCATGTCATTTCTGGAAACCCAGAATCTACTATGTAGGAATCAATATGGATTCCGGAAACAGCGATCGTGTGAGACCCAACTCGCCTTATTTGTTCATGAGACCCAGAAAATATTAGATACAGGCTCCCAGGTAGATGCTATTTTTCTTGACTTCCGGAAGGCGTTCGATACAGTTCCGCACTGTCGCCTGATAAACAAAGTAAGAGCCTACGGAACATCAGACCAGCTGTGTGGCTGGATTGAAGAGTTTTTAGCAAACAGAACACAGCATGTTGTTATCAATGGAGAGACGTCTACAGACGTTAAAGTAACCTCTGGCGTGCCACAGGGGAGTGTTATGGGACCGTTGCTTTTCACAATATATATAAATGACTTAGTAGATAGTGTCGGAAGTTCCATGCGGCTTTTCGCGGATGATGCTGTAGTATACAGAGAAGTTGCTGCATTAGAAAATTGTAGCGAAATACAGGAAGATCTGCAGCGGATAGGCACTTGGTGCAGGGAGTGGCAACTGACCCTTAACATAGACAAATGTAATGTATTGCGAATACATAGAAAGAAGGATCCTTTATTGTATGATTATATGATAGCGGAACAAACACTGGTAGCAGTTACTTCTGTAAAATATCTGGGAGTATGCGTACGGAACGATTTGAAGTGGAATGATCATATAAAACTAATTGTTGGTAAGGCGGGTACCAGGTTGAGATTCATTGGGAGAGTGCTTAGAAAATGTAGTCCATCAACAAAGGAGGTGGCTTACAAAACACTCGTTCGACCTATACTTGAGTATTGCTCATCAGTGTGGGATCCGTACCAGGTCGGGTTGACGGAGGAGATAGAGAAGATCCAAAGAAGAGCGGCGCGTTTCGTCACTGGGTTATTTGGTAACCGTGATAGCGTTACGGAGATGTTTAATAAACTCAAGTGGCAGACTCTGCAAGAGAGGCGCTCTGCATCGCGGTGTAGCTTGTTCGCCAGGTTTCGAGAGGGTGCGTTTCTGGATGAGGTATCGAATATATTGCTTCCCCCTACTTATACTTCCCGAGGAGATCACGAATGTAAAATTAGAGAGATTAGAGCGCGCACGGAGGCTTTCAGACAGTCGTTCTTCCCGCGAACCATACGCGACTGGAACAGGAAAGGGAGGTAATGACAGGGGCACGTAAAGTGCCCTCCGCCACACACCGTTGGGTGGCTTGCGGAGTATCAATGTAGATGTAGATGTAGATGTTTAATTTACTTGGCGGAAGATAAAGTGGATAAAGTTGAAGGAAATAGTCATCTGTGGAATTGTTAGGATGATAGCCACATCGGCCACTGTTCACTCCGTGGCGTTCTTATGGAGGCCACGTCAGGAAATCGCATATGTGTGACCCGTTTCCAATCAGACGGATGATGGTCAAGGAACTTGATGTCGGTAGCATGTAGAGAGCCCCTGGGCTGTGGTCTGCGCCGAGTCACAAGTGGTGTTGCTTCCAAGCGTCACTGTGGCTGGGAGCCAAAACAAATTTATTTGCTATGACACAAGAATGTCGTTGGGAATATCTTGCTTGTTGAAATGTGTTGGTAGAAATGTCAGGGTTCAGAGCTGTAGTAAGCTGGAATCTCAAATCCCTATTGACAAGGTTATCTGTCTTGCGAGACTGTATCGTCTTCTGTGTAGTGCAGATCCAGAACGATGAAAGTAGATATATAATGCTGGTTCCCTCATCTTTCCTGCGTGGAATCAGCACAGTAAGATGGGTTGACGCGAGAGAATGGCAAAAGGAGCTGTTGTGTTTAGAGACGCTACAGCGTAATTACAAATTGTTCGCCTCTTCTTCCACCCCAACAGCGAAATCAAGTAACTCACCTTTTCATTGGCGATAAAGAAAGCGGTTAGTAACGACAGATGACACCATACTGTCCCCATTTTTACTGGAGTAACACAACATGTAAGTTGCGTCTTTCCACAGCAGAATGAGACACTAAAGTTCTAGTAGCCGGCCGCGGTGGTCTGGCGGTTCTAGGCGCGCAGTCCGGAACCGCGCGACTGCTACGGTCGCAGGTTCGAATCCTGCCTCGGGCATGGATGTGTGTGATGTCCCTAGGTTAGTTAGGTTTAAGTAGTTCTAAGTTCTAGGGGACTGATGACCACAGATGTTAAGTCCCATAGTGCTCAGAACCATTTGAACTAAAGTTCTAGTATTTCCACCTACGTGGCTTCTTTGTACGATGTCGTTGCCTCAATACAGAAGCAGAGCGTAGGATTTGAATCGTTTGCTTTCGACTGATGCTTTTATGGAATTACGGTGAAACATGCTAAGGCTTGCGAAATATTCTCGCTTTTCCACCCGGATAGAAAACTGAGAAGATTTCGACGCCAGTTTGCATTCACATATAGACTACATTCAAATATATGCTATGACTTTTTTTCGCCTAATTAATGAATTCGGTAGTTTATAGGAATGCCAGCTTTTTAAAATTATAAACATTATAAATATTCCTTCAGATAAAACAACAAATTGTGCTACTATCAAGATCACTCGCAAAAGTGTCAATCATTCTCACACTAAAAAAAAAAAATTATTAACATATGACAAGACCGCTTACACGTTCTGCAGCTGATAATATAATCTGTTTTGCTCGCAAATGACCCAGCTTAACCGCGCACTTCCGAACGCCATGCCATCTCACTTATTAGCATTGACCAGTTCAGCGCGAACCATTGTGCTGGGCGGTCATTCGTAATATTGTCGATGACGCACGAAGTGATTCGTTCCTCCTTAGTAAGTCAGTTGTTTATTTAAGACTGGCTATAAAATTACGTTCTAATTATGTCATAATAGTGCATTATTCAGAGGATCTCCTTGCCGTTTTGGATTATATCTGACGATTAGTTTGATCATTATAAAAAATTAAACTAATCAGTTTGGTGCGCAGGTAAGGAGTATAACTGCCTCTAGCTTTCACCAGAGCAGCCAATCAGATAGCACGTATATTCTGTTGGCGCAATTTTCCACTAGGGCTGCACCAAGGTAACAGCATTGCACTGTTTGCCTCTTTCCAATTTGTTATGTCATACATTTCTCATAGCATGGCCCACCTCGAATATAACCTGTAGCATGGCCAAACTCGAATATAGCCAGTGGGAACGACGCAATGATTCTAAGAGCCAGAAATGTTGCTGTGCCCATGGCAGCACCGTGAATGAAGTGCCCGGATTGTGTGAGTGAGGACTGCCCAGCGTGTCTACAAGGAATGATGAACCACTCACAGCCATGTAAAATGGCGTAAGAACTACAGTCGTAAAAAGACCCTAGGCGGTAGGAGCCGGAGGTGCCGGCACGGTAGCTCAGCGTGTTCGCTCAGAGGGCTGCTCACCCTCTGTAATAAAAAAAAAACTGAGTAAAGGAATCGACGATCAACTTGAACGGATGTCGTGTGACGTCCGCCCAGACAAAAAACGCAACGAACAATACTGAACAAAATGGGAAAAAAAGAGGTAGTGTCTTGTGAATGGCGATCGGTTTCAAAAACCAGCAGGTATTGCTTGCTTTCAGTGAATGCAGGCCCATCACAACCAACTTCCGAGCGAATATTGCTAAGGGAACTGCATGAAATGGCCGTGAATAGTCAGGTACCTCCCGAAAGACCAATGCTCAAAGCGTTTCATAAAGCTGCACGTCTACAATGAGCGATGCAACTGTACATTAGGTTACTGCTGACTTGTAATGTGGTCATATTAGTTGACTGCTGACGTATAGTGTGGTCATATTAGGTGACTGGTGACGTGTAGTGTGGTCAGCAGAGCCACTCTGTTGCCCCTGTTTATAATAATGAAACGGGTTTTAGTGCAGTGACGAGGTGTACGTCTGCCCACCGGTGGTTTTGTGACGTTTTGCGGGTGTCTTTTGCACAATGAGTTGGACCCACCCATTTAGTTTACCATGAACATGATCCAAGATATTTACACTCAGGTGACAAAAGCCACGGAAAACCTCCAAATATCGTGTCGGACCTCCTTTATTCCGCTGTAGTGGAGCACCCCGACGTGGCTTCGACTCAACAAGTCGTTGGAAGTCACCCGCAAAAATATTGCACCACGCTGCCTCTACAGTCGTCCACAATTGCGAAAGTGTTGCCGGTGCAGGAATTTGTGCACGAACTGACCTCTTGTTTATGTCCCATAAATGTTCCATGGGATTCATGTCGGTCGATCTGGGTGGCCAAATCATTCGCTCGAACTGTCCAGATTGTTCTCCAAACCAGTTGCGAAGAATTGTGGTCCAGTGACATGACGCATTGTCATGTTTAAAAATTCCATTGTTGTTTGGGAACAATGGTTGCACGTGATCTCCAAGTAGCCAAACATAACCACTTCCAGTCAATGATCCCTTCATTTGGACCAGAGGACTCAGTTCACTCCATGTAAACACAGCTCACAGCATCATGAGCCACCACTAGCTTGCACCACACCTTGTAGACAATTTGGGTCCACGGCTTCATGGGGTCTGCGCCATACTCGAACCCTACCGTCTGCTCTTACTAACTGAAATCGAGACTCATCTAACCAGGCCCACAATTTTCCCGTCGTCTAGGGTCCAACCGATGTCGTCACGAGCCCAGGAGAGGCACTGCAGACGATGTCGTGCTAGTAGCAAAGGCACTCACTTCGGTCGTCTGCTGCCATAGTTTATTAACGTTCCTTGTACGTCCCACGGTGATTTTTGCGTTTATTTCACCATGTATTGCTTGTCTGTTAGCATGTACAACTCTATGCAAATCCTGTTGCTCTCGGTCGTTAAGTGAAGGCCATCGGCCACTGCGTTGTCCATGGTGAGAGGTAATGCCTGAAATCTGGTATTCTCGGCACACTCTTCACACTGTACATCCCGGAATATTGAATTCCCTAACGATTTCCGAAATGGAATGTCCGATGCATCTAGATCCAACTACCATTCCGCGGTCAAAGGCTATTAAATCCCGCCGTGCGGCCATAAGCACGTTGGAAACCTTTTCACATGAATCACCTGAGGATAAATGACAGCTCCTGTGCATATCGCTATCCCATGATTTCTGTCGCCCCAGTGTCTCCCAGTTTTCTAGGTGGTCAAATGTTGGCCACTCTCCCACACATTCATGAGAGTAGTGACACTACCGTCTTTCGATACACAAACAGACGTGTTCATATGGCTGCATCCATATGTTCCTGGTTTGACGAAAATTCAGGTAGCCTGTGCACAACGACTAGCCCACTACATCTCCTGCTCTTAATCCCTTGAAAATATCTGTGATTATTTCGAATAGAGGTGAAATGTAGCTATCGACATCCCGACTGTTTGGTAGTTCTGCAGTATCTAATTATCACTGAGGACGTCGGCTTGATATGCCATTCCTAAAGAAAGTGGTAGACTCACTCCCTTGCCGAACGAAGGCCTGTATCAAGAATGGATGCTGTGTTTCACTGTATTAGCTTGATATTTCTTGAGACATAACATAGTAGTTTTTTCTCCACTGCACTTATTTCCATCAGTTGCTATGTACAAAGATGCGCAAAACGTAATGAGGAAAGTAACTTTCGCGTATGTGTCACACCGAAATGATACTATGTGATCAAAAGTATCCGGACACCTGGCTGAAAATGACCTACAAGTTCGTCGTGCCCTCCATCGATAATGCTAGAATTCAATATGGTGTTGGCCCACCCTTAGCCTCGATGACACCTTCCACTCTCGCAGGTATACGTTCAATCAGGTACCGGAAGGTTTTTGGGAAATGGCAGCGCATTCTTCACGGAGTGCTGCACTGAGGAGAGGTATCGATGTCGTTCGGTGAGGCCTGGCACTAAGTCGGCGTTCCAAAACATCCCAAAGGTGTTCTATAGGATTCAGGTCAGGAAACTGTGCAGGCCAGTCCTTTACAGGGATGTTATTGTCGAGTAACCACTCCATCACAGGCCGTGCGTTAGAAACAGGTGCTCGATCGTTATGAAAGATTCAATCGCCATCCCCGAATTGCCCTTCAACAGTGGGAAGCAAGAAGGTGCTTAACATATCAATGTAGGCATGTGCTGTGATAGTGCCACGCAAAACAATAAAGGGTGCAAGCCCCCTCCACGAAAAACACGACCACACCATAACAGCACCGCCTCCGAATTTTACTGTTAGCACTACACATTCTGGCAGATGACGTTCATCGCAATACCCACACCCTGCCATCGGATCACCACATTGTGTACCGCGATCCGTCACTCCACAACGTTTTTCCACTGTTCAGTCGTCCAATGTTTACGCTCCTTACACCAAGCGACGCGTCGTTTGGCATTTACCGGCGTGATATGTGGGTCATGAGCAGCCGCTCGACCATGAAATCCAAGTTTTCTCACCTCCTGCCTATCATAGTACTTGCAGTGGATCGTGATGTAGTTTGAAATTCCTTTGTGATGGTATGGATAAATGTCTGCCTATTACGCATTACGACCCTCTTCAACTGCCGGCGGCCTCTGTCAGTCAACAGACGAGGTCGGCCTGTGTGCTTTTGTGGCGTACTTCACTATCACATCGGAACAGTGGAGCTAGGGATATGTAGGAGTGTGACGTATGACGCAAGTGACACTCAATCACCTGACCACGTTCGAAGTCCGTGAGTTCTGCGGAGCACCCCATTCTCTCTCACGATGTCTAATGATTACTGATGTCGCTGATATGGAGTACCTGGCAGCAGGTGGCAGCACAATGCACCTAATATGAAAACGTGTGATTTTGGGGGTGTCCGGATACTTTTGATCACATAGTGTAGCTCGACGAAACATATACTTTACATAGAAGAACTGCCAGAGTGTAGTGCAGAAAGTACCTGAAAGAAATATGCAATGAGTCGAATAGAAATGACATTTTTATTCAAAGACAACAGTTACACTGCACTCACCGTGGCTCATGATGGTTCATGGACATTACAAAAGGAGGGACATGGTTCTTAATAGCGTGTGATCGCCATAGACAGCAATGGACGCTCTGCAACGTGCCTCCATGCTGGCCACAAGATTGGTAGGGAATACTTTTGGTAGGGCGTTCCGTATCTCCATCAGCACGGTAGACAACTGCTGCGTGGTCTTCCGTGCATGTAGACGTGCAGCAATGCGTCTCCCTACCGCATCCCATACCTGATCGATCGGATTTAAGTTGAGGTAACGGGCAGGCCAGTCCATTCGCCGAGTGTCGTCTCGTTCCAAGAGTTTCTCACCTGCGCTGTTCTATGCTGTCGCGCATTGTGCTACATAAAAAATGAAATCAGGGCCGAATGCTTCCCTGAAAAGACACACATGCGGCTGAAGTACAGTGTCACAATAACATTGGGCGATCCACACATAATGAATCTGCTCTCATCCGAGTATAGCATGCGGCCGCAGTCCTCATCAGTTTAGTCCCAAAGAGATCAGCCCCATTCAGTCAGTGTGGGACTGTGGAGCGTGAGACCGCATGCCGTGCAACCCGTTAATTGCCGTTGCAGTTGCACCCGCTGTTGAATTTGGATCGCTTTTTGGCTGTTGAACAATGTAGCTGTCATCTGCTGCTTTAGCTGGCCGTTTTCGACCATTCCTCTCCTTCGGGCAGCATTGCCTGTGGTTCGGAACGCTCCCCATGTCAAGTCATTCATATGTTGTCTAGGGACCACCTTACAATGAAGAACACCTGTACAGTGCGCCGTAACTGCTCACTGATCGACACACACTGTCTGTTTCCGTTCCTCCAACTGCTGCGTCACGTTGCGCGACGTCTCCATTTCGCGTTATAACCACGATGACCTCACACCATGTGACGTCCATCTTTCTGTTCACGATTAGGGGCCAGCATGTTCCCGCACTTCTGTTCATCTTCACCGAGAGGTTAGTATACTACACTCACGCTCATAAATTCAGGATAATGCTGATACATGATGAAACAATGGTCTGGTGGGCGGTTTGTGGGTTTAAATCACCTCTAGGTATGACCATGCGCTGCATTTGACCTGCGGTCGTCGCACGGTGGCGCTGGCAGCAGTCCATATACGCAGAGATGTGTTGGTGCTTGTCAGAGTACCGTGCAGCGAGTAAGTCTGCAGACGTTTTCAGACGTGCTAATGGTGACTGTGTGTTGAAAATGGCTCAAAGAACACATATTGATGACGTTATGAGGGATAGGATACTAGGGCGACTGCAGGCTGGTCAAACACGGCAGGTCGCAGGATGGGCCCTCCGTGTGCCACAAAGTGTGATCTCACGATTATGGCAACGATTCCAGCAGACAGGAAACGTGTCCTGGCGCTACAGTACGGGCCGTCCACAGTGTACCAACACCACAAGAGACAGATATCTCACCATCAGTGCCCGCAGACGGCCACGGAGTACTGTAGATCGCCTTCTTGGGACCTTACCGCAACCACTGGAACAGTTGTGTCCAGACACACAGTCTACAGACGACTGAACAGACATGGTTTATTCGCCCGGAGACCTGCAAGGTGCATTCCACTGACCCCCGGTCACAGGAGAGCCCGTAAAGCCTGGTGTCAAGAACACAGTACGTGGTTGTCGGAACAGTGGCCCCAGGTTATGTTCACGGACAAGTTCAGGTACAGTCTGAAAAGTGATTCTCGCCGGGTTTTCATCTGGCGTGAACCAGGAATCAGATACCAACTCCTTAATGTCCTTGAAAGGGACCTGTATGGAGGTCGTGGTTTGATGGTGTGAGGTGGGATTAGGATTGAGGTACGTACACTCCTGCATGTCTTTGACAGAGGAACTGTAACAGGTCAGGTGTGTTGGGACGTCATTTTGCACCAGTATGTCCGCGTTTTCAGGGTGCAGTGGGTCCCACCTTCCTCTTGGTGGATGGTAACGCACAGTCCCACCGAGCTACGATCGTGTAGGAGTACCTTGAAGCAGAAGATATCAGGCGAATGGAGTGGCCTGCCTGTTCTCCAGACCTAAACCCCATCGAGCACGTCTGAGATGCTCTCAGTCGACGTATCCCTGTGCGTTTTCAAAAAATGGTTCAAATGGCTCTGAGCACTATGGGACTTAACTGCTGAGGTCATCAGTCCCCTAGAACTCAGAACTACTTAAACCTAACCAACCTAAGGACATCACACACATCCATGCCCGAGGCAGGATTCGAACCTGCGACCGTAGCAGTCTCGCGGTTCCAGACTGTAGTGCCTATAACCGCTCGGCCACTGCGGCCGGCTGTGCGTTTTCAAACCCCTACGACACTTCATGAGCTCCTACAGGCACTGGTGCAAGAATGGGAGGCTATACTCCAGCAGCTGCTCGACCACCTGATCCAGAGTACGCCAACGCGTTGTGCGTAGTGATCATATCCCATATTGATGTCGCGGTACAGGAAACAGTGGCGTTTTGTAGCATATGTGTTTCGGGGCGGTTTTCTCAACTTATCCCCAATACCGTGGTCTTACATATCTGTGTCTTGTGTGTTCCCTGTGTACCTATGCTATTAGCGCCAGTTTTGTGTAGTGCCACGTAGTGTGGCACCACATTCTGCAATTATCCTTAATTTATGAGCATGAGTGTACATTACTTTGTCTGTCTCGTCCTTAATTTCTGCAGAGCAGTGTATGTACCAGCGGTGAGGCCCACTTGACGTCGGTCGTGCCGCTTGGTGTTGCAGGCAGCTACCAGGTGCCGGCGGGCACGACGGCGCTGGTGGTGACGTACATGCTGCACCGAGACCCGCGATGCTTCCCGCAGCCCGAGCGTTTCCTGCCAGAGCGCTTCCTGCCGGAGAACTCGACGGGCAGGCACCCCTATGCCTACATACCCTTCAGCGCCGGACCGCGCAACTGCATCGGTGAGTGTCGACCTGCCAGCGTCTTCATTGGCCTCATCAGTGGCTTCCATTACTTTTACAGAGAATACTTTCCCTCGTTCAGTGGGATGATATTAGCAGATAGGCCGCTGTAGTCAGCGGCTTTTGTCTGCTATACATTGTAATAACACTTACAGCAGCAGTTCATTGGCGTTAAAACATCGATTCCATAAATTCGAAGAGATCATCGAACGCATACACTGTCCGATCAACAGAATCGGCACACTTTATAGTTGACGTTAACATGGGGTGTGACCACCCTTCGCATTTATGACGGCTTTAACTCGGATGGTGACACTTTCAGGGTAAGATGGAAGGACCCGGCTTCTTCCGCGCCACAACACGGCAGGATGGGTGACAGAAGTGGTGAGGGAGAGGGGAGATTTACGCCGGGATGTATAGTCAAACAGTGGTAATATTGATAGGCGTTTATTCAAGCAGCGCTATACAGCACAACCGGACTGTGCGCTTGCAAATGGAGCCAATCGCGGAATGCTCTGATCCCCCGATCCACCTGTGACCTCCATTGTCCTGGTCCGCGGATGGCAGCTACCACGATGGCGAGCTGCACACCAGCAGGCAATACCGTGCATGCTGCCAGCGCCGAAGAACGAGTGTGACCAGCCCACGTCCTCCAGAACCTTGCGGACTATGCACCTCTGTGCTTGCTCGTGATCCCCATGGCGTGCGTTTGGGTGCAGTACCCGACACTTGAAGCCCATTGCCAAGCAGCAGTCTCCCAGTCGTCCCTCCCAGGGATCGACCAGGATGGTGGCCGATGACATCTAGGTGGCTGGAAGGCTCTGAGGGCATACCTCAACAAACAGGATCGTAGCTTGCAGTCCATCGGCCGAAGTCCCTCAGAGAGCGGATACTTGTTGTACGCTAGCTCCCCTCATCGGTGAAGTTTCCCAAGTCCCGCGACCGCTGCGTCACAGGTAGACATGCCTCACTGGCACTCGATGACTCAGTCAGTGGGCGGCTCATCATCCGATTGTCGTCACCAATGACGGGTAGTGGTTTCTCTGAAGCTCAAAAGCCCATATTTCTCTCCAGATCAAGACACAAACACAGTGGCTGCAAGACTGAATCCTTTGAGCCCCCAAGCTCTGTTATTTACGCCCTCATAGCTACGCTTCTGACTATACCTACTAGAGGGGGGAGGACGAGTAAGTTTGTTTCCTACTCCTTGTCCAGTCAGCTTTTCCTAGCTCGCTCTGCCATGATCACAGATTGTTAGGCCTGGTTGAATTTGCAGCGTGTTAGTTTCTCGGTAGCACGTTAGCGTCCAAGTCACAAAATATTACTTCATGCTTGGGTACACCGTGTTAGCTGTTCCACGCACTCGACTGTTGACTGGCGTCGCAAACTCCTGTCTGCCCAGAGTGTTTGTCGTAATGTCAACAGTACCGCCCAGTGGCTTACTTGATTAGATTATCGGCCGGGCTGGCCTCTACTCTCTGGCCCCAGTAGGAATAAAAATTTAAAACTTTACAATTTGCCTGTTGAACATGCAGCAAAGATGTCTGAACGTCTGAGGAAGAATGAGAGCCCATTCTTCCTCAAGAACAAAAACCAGAGAAGGTAGTGACTTTGGACGCTGGTGTCCGAAGTGAAGTCGATCTTCTAACTCATCCCAAAGTCGAGACTCTGGCAAGGCCATTCAATTTCAGGAATTCAGCACCAGTCCAAAGTTGCAAATTTCACTTTCTTTTATTCACTGTTGACTAGTTTCGGGCCGGGGCCCATTTTCAAATCATCGTAACATAGTCAAACATGATATTTCCAAATATGGAAACATTTTTGACATGTTTCTGCATATTTGGAAACACCACTTTTGTCTATATTACGATGATTTGAAAATGGCTCCCAGCCAGAAAGTCAGCGACTGAATAAACAAACTGAAATTTTGCAACTCTGGCCTGGTTTTTCGTTGTAGTGATAAAAGGAAGTTGCTGACCCACAGCTAGTCCAGCACGCTGGAAGTTCGTAAATTTCAGTAATGTTATTGTCCACAAACCATTGCCTCAGAGACACTGCTTTATGATAGGGGACACTGTGATGCTGATAGATATAATCATCGTTCCGAACTGTTCCTCTACTGCGCACAGAACACAAAGCTATGTTCGTATCCTTCGGCATTTAGCATTGTCTTAAGTGCAGTAATGGGACCACGTCGTTTCCACGAAATACATCCCCATACTATAGCATCACTTCCTCCTTATTTCACTGTTGACACTGTACTTGCTCGCAGGTAACATTCTCCAGGCATTCATCATTTGGATTTGCAGCTCCTTGTGTTGACCGTGTTTTCAGCTAAAATTGTAGGATGTGAGGTGTCCGCCAGTTATGCAAAACACCGTTTTTTCTCAGTACCCAAACATGTTTCAGCACGACTGTGCCATCATCAGTGGGTTTCCGTTTTATTTATTCTGCAATGTGAACATTTTGTTAAACTATTACAAAATTATGTGGATGATTAGTTGAAACAATGGTTCGTTTCTTTTTTTTAATACCTTTACACTTGGTGAGCATGAATTTTTCGGATCATTTTTGTATTATTTACCACAGGTAGCTACTGTTTTTTAAACTAAACATCCACATAATTTTGTAATCATTTAACAAAAATGTTCACATTACAGAATAAATAAAACGGAAGCCCACTGATGATGGCACAGTGGTGCTGAAACATATTTGGGTATTAAGAAAAAACGGTGTTTTGCATAACTGGCGGACCTCACATCCAACAATTCTCTAGGCATTCTCTCAACTTCAACAAATCTTCCAGGCATGTCAGCTGGCACGGACGCTACAGCCAGAATTACCAACATTGGCCCATTTGCCACATTAACAGGCGGCTGATATTTGCCTCTAGGACTTCGCTAGTCATGATGTGCCTGCAGACAAAGCACTTTCTTCTTACTGCGACTCTCATCCTCCGACCGTGGATATCTCATGGCACGACCACAGTACATTCATATAATGTATAACACTCTAATGTACGACAGCAGAGAACAGCCGTTACATTTAAAGTGCGCTTTGCATGGCTGCTTCAAGAATTTACCACAGTCAATCAAGTATCGCAATTTAGTGTACAGTTTTAAGGCAACGCCTCAGTGTTTTTTTAACGTATGTCTGTAGACGAGTTTCGTTTTCAGTCCCATAGCTTCTGTACCACCACCAGCTTCTTGCGCTTCGCAATTGAAAGATAGCAGCACTGCTGCCAGCTGTCGGATTTCATATTTTGCTGTATGAAGTATACATACACCTGGCTGAAATGACCTACAAGTTCGTGGCGCCCTCCATCGGTAGTGCTGGAATTCGATATGGTGTTGGCTCACCCTTAACCTTCATGAAGCTTCCACTCACGCAGGCATACATTCAAACAGGTGCTGGAAGGTTTCATGGGGAACGGCAGCCCATCCTTCACGGAGTGCTGTACTGAGGCGAGCCGCGCGGTATTAGCCGAGCGGTCTTGGGCGCTGCAGTCATGGACTGTGCGGCTGGTCCCGGCGGAGGTTCGAGTCCTCCCTCGGGCATGGGTGCATGTGCGTGTGTTTGTCCTTAGGATAATTTAGGTTAAGTAGTGTGTAAGCTTAGGGACTGATGACCTTAGCAGTTAAGTCCCATAAGATTTCACACACATTTTTGAAGTGAGGCGAGGTATCGATGTCGGTCGGTGAGGCCTGGCATGAAGTCGGCGTTCCAAAACATCCAAAAGGTGTTCTATAGAAATCAGGTCAGCACTCTGTGCAGGCAAGTCCTCTACAGGGATGTTATTGTCGAGTAACCACTCCGCCACAGGCCGTGGATTACAAACATGTTCAAAAATGGATCAAATGGTTCTGAGCACTATGGGACTTAACATCTGAGGTCATCAGCCCCCTTGACTTAGAGCTACTTAAACCTGACTAACCTAAGGACATCACACACATCCATGCCCGAGGCAGGATTCGAACCTGCGACAGTAGCAGCAGCGCAGTTCCGGACTGAAGCGCCTAGAACCGGTCGGCCACAACGGCCGGCTACGAACAGGTACTCGATCGTGCTGAAAGATGCAACTGCCATGGCCGAATTGCTCTTCTACAGTGGGAAGCAAGAAGGTGCTTAAAACGTCAATGTAAGCCTGTTCTGTGATAGTGCCCTTCCATGAAAAACACGACCACACCCTAACACCACCGCCTCTGAATTTTAATGTTGGCACTACACACGCTGGCACATGACGTTCACCGGGCATTCCCCATACGCCGCTCGACCATAAAACCCAACTTTTCTCACTTCCCGCCTAACTGTCATAGTACTTGTAGTGGATTCTGATGCAGTTTGGAATTCCATTGTGCTTGCCTGGATAGATGTCTGCCTATTACACATTACGACCCTCTTCATCTATCGGCGGTCTCTGTCAGTCAACAGACGAGGTCGACCTGTACGCTTTTGTGCTGTACGTGCCCCTTCACGTTTCCACTTCAGTATCACATCGAAAACAGTGGACCTAGGGATGTTTAGGAGTGTGGAAATCTCGCGTGCAGACGCATGACACAAGTGTCACCCAATCTCCTGATCACGTTCGAAGTCCGTGAGTTCCGCGGAGCGCTCCATACTGTTCTCTTACGATGTCTAATGACTACTGAGGTCGCTGATATGGAGTACCTGGCAGTAGATCGCAGCACAATGTGCCTAATTTGCAAAACGTATGTTTTTGGGGGTGTGTGGATACTTTTGATCACATAGTGTAACAGAGAAAATGAAGTTGTTTAGAAGTAGTATGACTACATTAGTCACCTAAACAAAGACTCATGATGTATTGTCGCGGCTGTCAAGGTTTATTAATGTAGTAGGTCAAGCTTTTCTTGTAAGAAGTGTCATGGCTGTCAAATTTTGTTAATGTAAGAAGTTTCTTCGACGGTATGAAAAGAAAGGAGACATGTTTAAGTAATAATGTTAAACACCACACACGGGTATGATGCTGGGAAGACACGTTGAGATGGCCAAGAAGTGGGGCAGACAGATGTTATCATATGTAGAAGAGAAAGCAGGACGGGCCGTCCATGGCCACGGCCCTAGAATAACAGAGCTACAGTGATGTGTCAAAACATTATGACCCCTTGCTTCATAGCTTGTTTGCCGTTTTTTAAACGAAATACATCACTCATTCTGCGTATCAGGGATCCGACAGTGTGTCTGTGGGTTTCTAAGGTTATAAGGCGTTATATGTGTCTACGTATTGATCACGCAATTTGCGCAAATAACGGCCCGCTGATTTGCGTACGTGGGGATGGCGCCCTATAGCAACCCAAATGGGTTCCATAGAATTTTCATCAGGCTAATTTGGTAGCCGATACATCAACCTATAATGCTCCTCAGATCATTGTAGCACGGTCCTGGCTCCGAGACACAGACAATTATAGTGCTGAAAGATGACATCGCCTTCGGGGAAAACGTCTACCATAAAGGGATGCAGGTGGTTCGCAGCTGTCCGCGTGTCTTCGAGTACCACTACAGGCCTCATGCAAGCGCAGGAGACTGTCTACCATAGTGTAATACTGCGTCCTTGGCGCGCTGCATGTTTCGAGCAGCCTTCATCTCGATGAAGGCATTTGTGGAGACGATCATCGACCTAATGCACCAAAAATCTGATTCACCCGAAGAGCCGACACGTTTCCATTGATCAACGGTCGAATTCCGATGGTCCCGTGCCCACTGAAATAGTAATTGACGATGTCGTTGAGTCAACATGTGAACACGTCGGACTACTCTGCTGCGGAGCTCCGTGTGCAACAATGTACGATGAACGGTGTACTCCGAAACACTTGTGCGTGCACCAGCATTGCGCTCTTTTGGCAGAGATGCCACTGATCGCCATCTGTCCTACTTTACAGAGCAGACAAGCCTCCTAATACTGTGTTCCCCGAAGAGTCTTGGGCGTCCAACCGTTTAGCACTTAGTGGTAGTTTCATTGTCCTTCTATCTCTTTCCGTAGATGCTCCCGGCAGTAGCACGTGAGCATTCGACCAGCTTCGTCATTTTCGATATACTCGTTCGTAGGCGCTGTGAAATAATAATGTGCCAATTTGCAACCCATGTCTTTGGTAGTTATTTATCTTGAGGTTGTGCCTTTTAGTAAAGAATATGCTCTGTAGAGTTTGTCTCTATAATTAGCAACGAGTAATATATTTCTGTGCATCAGGATGTACAGAGGAACAAGTGCCGTCTTACACTTGTCTCCTAGCAACTAGTTGCGGCAGTCGCAACGAGGGATAACTAGCACTTTTCTGTGTGTCAGAACAGAGGAAGGAACTAGCGCTGCCTCCCAGTCGCCTCTTGTTTCGTCTTAATATTTGACAGAGTATCTCCAGAAAGACACACAAGCAGAGCATTCGTCTCTGGTAGTAGAAGGTAGAATTTCGAAACTGAGAGTTGGTGGAAATAAGTAACATATAGAGTGGCAGAGTATAATCGTTGATGTTTAAAAACCCACTGTAAGACACCTCTCCTGGTGTGGTTTCATTATAGAGAAATAAAGTGCTCTTAAATTATACCTTGAAGTGTTTGCGCCCTCATTCACTTCCTATGAAGCCAATAAACTTTGTAGTAGTAGTAGTAGTAGTAGTAGTAGTAGCTTTATTCATCCGTAGATCTCTTTTTACAAGGATATAGGACATGTCAAAGTATTTACAAATTTAGATCAATTTAAAATAAGCTAATTCGTATAGACATATATTTACAGTCTTTTACTTAGAGACAATCATTAGATTTACTCCTGGTATACAATACCTTTTTTTACAAATAAAATTATTAAGTAATGTAATGCCACACTGTTCACTCATTTCTCACTATCAGTAACTGCACACACTATACACACATTGTTTCATAACACTTATTGCTGATCTCTGGGCCATTTTCTGTACCGCAACTTCCCATTTG
Organism: Schistocerca piceifrons; assembly: GCF_021461385.2. Classification (NCBI taxonomy): domain Eukaryota; kingdom Metazoa; phylum Arthropoda; class Insecta; order Orthoptera; family Acrididae; genus Schistocerca; species Schistocerca piceifrons. The sequence goes on from NC_060138.1 coordinate 1,044,309,618, forward strand.
CTATCCTAAAAAAACTGATTCCGCATCCCTCCATAATGAGTGAGATGTTGAGCACACACACACACACACACACACACACACACACACACACACTGCTGATCTCTAGGCCATTTTCTGTACCGCAACTTCCCATTTGCTATCCTAAAAAAACTGAGTCAGCATTCCTCCATAATGAGTGAGATGTTGAGCTTAGAAAGAGAAAGAGGTGTTAGTATTGTGCTATGCATAGCTTGGGGGTAAGTATTTCTAGAAAGGAAAGAAACATAAAGTGAAGGTGTTATGTGGAATGTTGGATAGTTTGTAATCATTATTATTATTTATTTGTTTAACATTTTTATCAAATCCCTACTCTGTTTTAGCTAAGTAATCCTTCAATGTATACAATGTATTGCATAACAGGTATTTTTAGCTGGCTTTTTAAATAAGTGTATTTTTGCAATGTCTTTAATCTCTTTTGGTAATTTATTGTACAGTTTTATTCCTTGGTAGAAAATGCTATTTTGAGTTTTAAGTTTATTTTTTCTTGGTAAATGTAAGTTGAGTCTATCTCTTGTTGCATGGTCATGGACAGAGCTGTTTGTGCAGTAATTACCAATGTTATTTTTGGTGTGTGCACTGACTGGTAAATGTATTCACATGGAGCAATTAAAATCTCCAGTGTTTTGAACAGATCTTTACAATGAGCTCGACTAGTACTTGTGATTATCATTCTTATGGCTCTTTTCTGCAGTTTAAAAATTGTGTTCATATTTTGTGGAATTGTTCCCCAAAAAAGAATGCCATAGCTAAGAACTCAGTGTACATATGAATAATATGTAACTAAAAGACACCGCATGTTACACACTGAAGATAGGGTTCTAAGGGCATAACATGCTGACATCATTCTGTTTGCATGTACCTTTGTGTGTTCACAGCATTTCAACTGAGAATCAATATTCATTCCTAGAAATTTTGCATTTGTTACACAGTCTATAGAGGTGCCGTCTACATTTAACTTAACATTGTCATTTTTCCTCTTCAAACTGAAATTCATGGCATTAGTTTACTTTGTGTTCATTGTCACTTTATTGCTTATTGACCAATCATAAACTACCTTGAGAGTTTCATTTGCTTTCCTGGCAAGAAGTTCTCTTGTTTTCTCAGTGACTATAATATTGCTGTCATCAGCGAAGAGAATTTTTTCGCCATGAGTAACACTACTGGGAAAGTCATTCATTGATGTGGATGAGGAACAGTATTGGCCCTAATATGCTACCTTGCGGAACTCCTATATTAATGTATTTTGGTTCTGATACATGTTTTACTAAATGTTTAGATTTATTTGAAGTATGTGTTATCTCTACTCTTTGTACCCTGTCTGTTAGGTATGATCGAAACCAGTCATCAGCTACCCCTCTTATTCCTAATGCTTCTAATTTATTTAATAGAATCTTGTGGTCGACTGTATCAAAGGCCTTAGAAAGATCCAAACATATGCCTGTGACACACTCATCTTTATCAAGAGCATCAAGTACAACTTTTGTGAATTCTGCTATGGCTGACTCCGTATTTTTGCCACTTCGGAAACCAAACTGTGATTCGCTTAAAAGTTTGTATTTATTCAGGTAATTCATTAATCTGTCATAATTGCTACTCGCCTCTGTTCCACATCGCCTCTGCTGAGTATCCTAGGAGACTTCCCCCTCTCTTGAATGGTCTTCTCATTGCTGTGTAGTGGGGATTTGATCCTAGCTCTCCAATTACACTACGGAACCAGCATTCCTTGGGGACTGGATGTAGTTGAGGAAACAGCATAATCCTAACACGAAGAAAGCCAGTGAAATGAAATTTTACACTTTTGATTAATGTTCTCGCAGCACAGAACTTTCATAACAGGTTACAACTTGACACCACACCAAGACTCGAAACTGGACGCCCCAGATGGGGAGGACATTTCCTGAGGAACGTAGCTGCCCATATTCGAATCCCAGTTCGGCAGCTAGCTTTGGCCCGTCATAAACGTATTTTCATTAATGCAGCCGCTTTTTATCAACGATTATAAACAATTTTTGTGATATTGACTAATAAAAGATTATTAATAAGAATCCAGTAACTTTTATTATATGACCTATTACTTGGTGTTTCTCGTTTCCGATTCCAGATTTTCAGGTCATATCGTCCATTACTGATAATGAATGGCATTAGAATGATTGGCATATCATCCACTGCGAAGAAAAACTTTTAAATTTGTTTGAAGGAAAATAATTTGAATTTCATAACAATAAAGATTCTAGTCGCATTCTATTTTTAAAAAAAGTTACAAAGTGTTTTTGCACCTGTATCTCTGTGTCCCATTACAAGCTACCAATTAGTTGCACTAAACGATCCCTCTGGTAGGAAATGAGATCGAAGTTGAGAATGTGTTTATTTGTAGTACACATCGGTACCCAAAGAAAACATTTTTTTTTTTAAATCTTATACTGAGTAAATTTCATTTTGCCGTTTCAAAAATAGCGTAATCCCTGAGGCTACCATTTGAAATCTGTTGATGCCATTTTCTTTTGGGATGATATATGCGGATTTGGATTAATCCTGACAAATATATGGACATCCGAAGAGAGGTAAAGTAATACAAATATTTTAAATAAACTTAGTGGAAATGTACACAGTGGACAAAATAAAGCTAAAAGCCCCACCAGGTCGAGCCACGAAGAAGTCTACAAAAATACAATTTTTTTTATTTTATTTGATCGTTACACATTCACCAATAATATTACAGGCGCATCAAGCTCAGACTGGGAAGGAAACCTATAACGCCCATTCAAAGCAAATTTCCTGGCATTGCCTCAAATGATTTGGAAAAATCAGGGAAACCAGTCGACATGCCTAACAGTATGATCTAAAACATGGATTTAAGTCATGGTGATACTATTACCTAGTATAAATATCTGATGCTTTAAAATACGATGGCGACAAGACATGTGCATTTAGTATCAACGCATCAAAATGCATATTAGTACCACGGGAGTCTTCCTGCAACTGCACGCGTGGCTACTTGTCACCCCATCCCACTTTAAACGTGCTCAATTGGAGATAAATGCAGGTCAAGGAAAACTATTACCGTGTCAAAGAGCCTCTTAGGTATGTAAGTCGCCGAAGCACAAGGCGTTCTGGGATACCTCTCCTTAAAGTCGCAGTCGCCGCCACGTGGCAAGACGACGTCACCTTTCATCATGTTCACCTTTAGTGCAGATACTGCGCTTTGTTCAGCAGTAACAGTAGCGAAAGTAGTGACATCACAACATTTACTTGCTCAAGCCCACCGGTTCTCTCTTCCATTTATTCGGAACAAAGCTGTGCGTCCAATATTTTTGGATTGTAGTGTTCACAGAATCTACCTGAAACGAAACGATGCTTGTTAATTGCGAATCGGCCTTACTTGTTAGTGGAGGCCATCTCCACGGTCTCGGAATTACGTTGACATTTTTACTACCTCACAAAATGCAACTAAAATATTGCTATCAAAAATGTTCAAATGTGTGTGAAATCTTATGGGACTTAACTGCTAAGGTCATCAGTCCCTAAGCTAATACACAACCTAAATTATCCTAGGGACAAACACACACACACACATGCCCGAGGGAGGACTCGAACCTCCGCCGGGACCAGCCGCATAGTCCATAGTCCAGCGCCCAAGACCGCTCGGCTAAACCCGCGCGGCAGCATTGCTATCCTACAGATGTGATACTAACAGAATACATTTATATTGTAACTGCGGTCGCACTGACGAGATGTCATATACACTCCTGGAAATGGAAAAAAGAACACATTGACACCGGTGTGTCAGACCCACCATACTTGCTCCGGACACTGCGAGAGGGCTGTACAAGCAATGATCACACGCACGGCACAGCGGACACACCAGGAACCGCGGTGTTGGCCGTCGAATGGCGCTAGCTGCGCAACATTTGTGCACCGCCGCCGTCAGTGTCAGCCAATTTGCCGTGGCATACGGAGCTCCATCGCAGTCTTTAACACTGGTAGCATGCCGCGACAGCGTGGACGTGAACCGTATGTGCAGTTGACGGACTTTGAGCGAGGGCGTATAGTGGGCATGCGGGATGCCGGGTGGACGTACCGCCGAATTGCTCAACACGTGGGGCGTGAGGTCTCCACAGTACATCGATGTTGTCGCCAGTGGTCGGCGGAAGGTGCACGTGCCCGTCGACCTGGGACCGGACCGCAGCGACGCACGGATGCACGCCAAGACCGTAGGATCCTACGCAGTGCCGTAGGGGACCGCACCGCCACTTCCCAGCAAATCAGGGACACTGTTGCTCCTGGGGTATCGGCGAGGACCATTCGCAACCGTCTCCATGAAGCTGGGCTACGGTCCCGCACACCGTTAGGCTGTCTTCAGCTCACGCCCCAACATCGTGCAGCCCGCCTCCAGTGGTGTCGCGACAGGCGTGAATGGAGGGACGAATGGAGACGTGTCGTCTTCAGCGATGAGAGTCGCTTCTGCCTTGGTGCCAATGATGGTCGTATGCGTGTTTGGCGCCGTGCAGGTGAGCGCCACAATCAGGACTGCATACGACCGAGGCACACAGGGCCAACACCCGGCATCATGGTGTGGGGAGCGATCTCCTACACTGGCCGTACACCACTGGTGATCGTCGAGGGGACACTGAATAGTGCACGGTACATCCAAACCGTCATCGAACCCATCGTTCTACCATTCCTAGACCGGCAAGGGAACTTGCTGTTCCAACAGGACAATGCACGTCCGCATGTATCCCGTGCCACCCAACGTGCTCTAGAAGGTGTAAGTCAACTACCCTGGCCAGCAAGATCTCCGGATCTGTCCCCCATTGAGCATGTTTGGGACTGGATGAAGCGTCGTCTCACGCGGTCTGCACGTCCAGCACGAACGCTGGTCCAACTGAGGCGCCAGGTGGAAATGGCATGGTAAGCCGTTCCACAGGACTACATCCAGCATCTCTACGATCGCCTCCATGGGAGAATAGCAGCCTGCATTGCTGCGAAAGGTGGATATACACTGTACTAGTGCCGACATTGTGCATGCTCTGTTGCCTGTGTCTATGTGCCTGTGGTTCTGTCAGTGTGATCATGTGATGTATCTGACCCCAGGAATGTGTCAATAAAGTTTCCCCTTCCTGGGACAATGAATTCACGGTGTTCTTATTTCAATTTCCAGGAGTGTATATAGACCATTATTTGAACCCGAAGTAGAGGGCTATGTCAAAGTGTTTCTCATGACCGACTGTACATAAACACAATAAAATCATTTGCTTTCACCTTCGTTCTAGAGGTCACACAGGACATCCATAAAAATATTTAGCGCATCTTTCAGTGAGAACTCCACGTGAGTCTCTTGTGTTAAACAACAGAGGATTCACGACCCGACTAATTCCAAAACGAAACCGTTCGCACATTTAAATCTGACAATTTTCGAAGTCTCTCATCGAAACATTTTGTGCCATTTCTACATTTAACAGCAATGAAACTAATTTAACAACAAATTCTGTAGGGAAACCCATTTCCAGCACACTTCAGGACTGAGTTTTTCTTGCAGATGTGAGTCACCTCCGCATTCAACATATCTATGATTAGGTTCGCCCTAAAACCCAAGTTCTATGATCACCTCAGATAGTGCACATACTTTTCCACACGTACTAGAACGGTGTTGCATGAAGTCGGATTATCGTCGAATCAGAACCCCACCGACAAGATGTCACAGTTTGTTCAAGGATATGTTCTGAGTTCTGGTTCAAGAGACCAGTGATTTCCGATGGCTCGCTACACGGTAATAATGTATGAGGGGCGTTCGATAAGTAATGCAACACACTTTCTCCTAGGCCAAATTCGCTTGAAAAATATGGAATTGCTTGTGGGACGTCGTGGAATATTCCCGCTTTTGCCCCTACTGTTTAATGAAGTTCGATAGGTGACGGGTCTATAGTAGCATTCAAAATGGCGTCTGTAGCGTAGGTTCGTTCCAAGCAGACAGCTGTAATTAACTTTCTTGTGGTGGAAAACCAGCGCATCGCAGATATTCATAAGGTCTTGCGGTATGTCTACGGAGACCTGGCAGTGAACAAAAACACGGTCAATCGTTGGGTGAGGCGTCTATCATCATCGCAACACGGTCTTGCAAACCCGTCCGATCTCCCGTTTGCCGGCCAGTCGCACGTTGCTGTGCCTCCTGCATTGTTGGAACGTGCGGACACTCTCATTCGAGGTGATCGACCGATCGCTATCAAACACTGTGTTGCACAACTGGACGTCTCTGTTGGTTGTGCTGACACACTCGTCCAGAAATTGGGGGTACTCTAAGCCGTGTACCCGAAGGGTTGCCTGGGGCCCAGCAGAAGACAACAAAGAGCAACGAAGGACCACAGAAGGAGGTAACTGATCCAGCAAGATGTCGACGTCGACCAGTAGAGTGGTACCACAGGCCCTCCCAGTAAGGTGGCGGACGGCTGTCGCATTGAACGGAGATTATGTTGAAAAATAGGGTTTAGTAGCCAAAAGAGTGGGGAATAATATGGTGTAATGCAATCCTGAATAAAACCAATCTGCAGTTGCATTACTTATTGAAAGACCCTCGTAATTATGACACATTCGGTTTGTACCACTGGCACAGTTGTTTCTGTGAAAATACCTTAACGACAATGAAAAATGCAATAATCAAAACGTACAACACGAAACACATAACAAAGCAACAACCTTAGTGGACGTTGTTGCCGTCGCTGCAGGAACAGACTGCCGCCGCTGTCGCACTCTTCCATTGCATGCTGTGAATACATACACGACGTCCATCAGTAAAGCTATTCAAATTGAAAACCCGAGACAGAACCAAGCAGTAGTGTGAGTCAATGAAACAAGTTTGTTTCCAAGTAAGAAACACAGCGAATACCGTCGACATTCGCACTGATTTGCAAATACCAGACGATTATCATACAACTGCAGCTGCTCGTAGAGGTCTGATGTGGGCTATAATTATCGTATGGCAGCAAAACTTGGTAGATATTTCAATGCGTTAATGCGGAAGCGATTTACTATGGAAAAAAGATTAGTTCCAATTTTGGACACCAGGTCCAAATCTTGCTCTGTACAGCACTTCGTCGACCTCTCCTATGCTCATATTGAATAAACTGTATAAGCGAGGTTAATAATATCAACATAATGCCTTTCTCGCTTGTTTGACATTTTCTGTCCACGTCCCGTTCCTAATCCATTACATGTGGGAACATGTCTACGCGTCTTTCTTGCATTAAAAGCGCCAGATTTGCACGTGGTGGCCGAAATTGGAACTACTTGTTTTCCAGCGTAAATCGGTTCCGCATTAGAATATTTTCCAAGTTTCGCTGATATACGACGATTACAGACCATACTGGACCTCTATGAATCGTTGGACTTTAATTATAACCATCCGATATTTTCAGTACAATACAAATGGTTCAAATGGCTCCAAGCACTATAGGACATAACATCTGAGGTCATCAGTCCCCTAGACTTAGAACTTCTTAAACCTAACTAACCTAAGAACATCACACACATCCATGTCTGAGGCGGGATTCGAACCTGCGACCGTAGCAGCAGCGTGGTTCAGACTGTACTGCCTAGAACAGATCGGCTGCAACGGCCGGCAGTACAATACAGATACAAAGATCAATCGGAATGTAGTTACTGTGTAACAAGCCACCAGAATGCGCAGAAAATGTATCTGAACAACTTCCGAAATTTTGTCGGTGGAGCTCAAGTTCATTTTATGTACTGCGTTTCAGTACTGGTTTTGTTTTTAGTTGTTAACGAAATATCCCCACATTCGAGTATCTTTTACATACGGGTACCTCAGGGAGCAGTGTCTTCTTGTGTTTTAATTTCATCCCTCATACATTATGGCGTTTAGGTTTCGCTGTGTGTGCCGATAAACAGTCTTTTTCTTCGTATTATTGTTTTTCTATTAGATTGGTGTGTAAGTTCGTGTTGTTTTTGTTTTGCATGCTGGTATTCCGGTTGCTATAGGTTTGTTCATTGATTGTCATTTTTTTTATTTGTAGTTCACTATTGCCATTTGAGTTTACATATTGTCATTTTGTCATTTGCGCGTAGTGAGTGTAGCTGTGTAGTCTAGAAAATGGATGTCAAGTGGACATTTCCGATGTATTGATCTGTTTCAATTCAATAGAGGAATATGAGCAGCGGAGGCAGCCAGAAATATTTGCACCGTGTATGGAGATAACGCCATTGGACACAGCAAGGTAAGAAAACGGTGTTTTCGTTGTAAGGAGGATCGTTTTGACATCAGTGACCCTCCACGTTCAGGAAGACCTTCGGTGTCTGATAAAGATCGTTTAAACTTATTAATCCACAATTATCCATGTCCGTTTACTCGAGGACTGGCAAATGTGATGAGCTGTGATAATTCCATCATGGTGCTACATTTGCATGCAGTGGGAGGTTTCAAAAATAGTGTTGTGAAGTATCGTATGCTCTAAGCTCTAAGCCAAAATCACAGATCACAAAATCACAGCCGGCCGTTGTGACAGAGCGGTTCTAGACGCTTCAGTCCGGAACCGCGCCGCTGCTACGGTCGCAGGTTCGAATCCCGCCTCGGGTATGGATGTGTGTGATGTCCTTAGGTTAGTTAGGTTTAAGTAGTTCTGAGTCTAGGGGACTGATGACCTCAGATGTTATGTCCCATAGTGCTTAGAGACATTTGAACCATTTGCACAAAATCACAAATATGTGCATCCCTGATTGCTCATCACCAGTTGGGTCGTGAACAACACTGACGAAAGTTATCCTGTATTGTTACTGACGGCGACAAATCATGTCTTTATGCTTATATTATGAACTGCAGATTGAAACTGAAGAAACTGCAAAAAGGTGGGAATCTAAGGAGATGGGACCTGGATAAACTGACTAAACCAGAGGTTGTAGAGAGTTTCAGGGAGAGCATAAGGGAACAATTGACAGGAATGGGGGAAAGAAATACAGTAGAAGAAGAATGGGTAGCTCTGAGAGATGAAGTAGTGAAGGCAGCAGACGATCAAGTAGGTAAAAAGGCGAGGGCTAATAGAAATCCTTGGGTAACAGAAGAAATATTGAATTTAATTGATGAAAGGAGAAAATATGAAAATGCAATAAATGAAGCAGGCAAAAAGGAATACAAACGTGTCAAAAATGAGATCGACAGGAAGTGCAAAATGGCTAAGCAGGGATGGCTAGAGGACAAATGTAAGGATGTAGAGGCTTGTCTCACTAGGGGTAAGATAGATACTGCCAACAGAAAAATTAAAGAGACCTTTGGAGAGAAGAGAACCACTTGTATGAATATCAAGAGCTCAGATGGCAACCCAGTTCAAAGCAAAGAAGGGAAGGCAGAAAGGTGGAAGGAGTATATAGAGGGTTTATACAAGGGCGATGTACTTGAGGACAATATTATGGAAATGGAAGAGGATGTAGATGAAGACGAAATGGGAGATAAGATACTGCGTGAAGAGTTTGACAGAGCACTGAAAGACCTGAGTCGAAACAAGGCCCCGGGAGTAGACAACATTCCATTAGAACTACTGATGGCCTTGGGAGAGCCAGTCATGACAAAACTCTACCATCTGGTGAGCAAGATGTATGAGACAGGCGAAATACCCTCAGACTTCAAGAAGAATATAATAATTCCAATCCCAAAGAAAGCAGGTGTTGACAGATGTGAAAATTACCGAACTATCAGTTTAATAAGTCACAGCTGCAAAATACTAACGCGAATTCTTGACAGACGAATGGAAAAACTGGTAGAAGCGGACCTCGGGGAAGATCAGTTTGGATTCCGTAGAAATGATGGAACACTTGAGGCAATACTAACCTTACGACTTATCTTAGAAGAAAGATTAAGAAAAGGCAAACCTACATTTCTAGCATTTGTAGACTTAGAAAAAGCTTTTGACAATGTTAACTGGAATACTCTCTTTCAAATTCTGAAGGTGGCAGGTATAAAATACAGGGAGCGAAAGGCTATTTACAATTTGTACAGAAACCAGATGGCAGTTATAAGAGTCGAGGGACATGAAAGGGAAGCAGTGGTTGGGAAGGGAGTGAGACAGGGTTGTAGCCTCTCCTCGATGTTGTTCAATCTGTATATTGAGCAAGCAGTAAAGGAAACAAAAGAAAAATTCGGAGTAGGTATTAAAATTCATGGAGAAGAAGTAAAAACTTTGAGGTTCGCCGATGACATTGTAATTCTGTCAGAGACAGCAAAGGACTTGGAAGAGCATTTGAACGGAATGGACAGTGTCTTGAAAGGAGGATATAAGATGAACATCAACAAAAGCAAAACGAGGGTAATGGAATGTAGTCAAATTAAATCGGGTGATGCTGAGGGAATTAGATTAGGAAATGAGACACTTAAAGTAGTAAAGGAGTTTTGCTATTTAGGGAGTAAAATAACTGATGATGGTCGAAGTAGAGAGGATATAAAATGTAGACTGGCAATGGCAAGGAAATCGTTTCTGAAGAAGAGAAATTTGTTAACATCGAGTATAGATTTAAGTGTCAGGAAGTCGTTTCTGAAAGTATTTGTATGGAGTGTAGCCATGTATGGAAGTGAAACATGGACGATAACTAGTTTCGACAAGAAGAGAATAGAAGCTTTCGAAATGTGGTGCTACAGAAGAATGCTGAAGATAAGGTGGGTAGATCACGTAACTAATGAGGAGGTGTTGAATAGGATTGGGGAGAAGAGAAGTTTGTGGCACAACTTGACTAGAAAAAGGGATCAGTTGGTAGGACATGTTTTGAGGCATCAAGGGATCACAAATTTAGCATTGGAGGGCAGCGTGGAGGGTAAAAATCGTAGAGGGAGACCAAGAGATGAATACACTAAGCAGATTCAGAAGGATGTAGGTTGCAGTAGGTACTGGGAGATGAAGAAGCTTGCACAGGATATAGTAGCATGGAGAGCTGCATCAAACCAGTCTCAGGACTGAAGACCACAACAACAACATGCTTATGTAAGGAAAAGAAAGGAATGGTTGAACCCAAACAAAGCATCAACGCCCTGTACAAAGACCTGTGTATATCCACAAAACATAATGTTATGCATCTGGCTGAATAGTGACGGTGTGCTGTACTACGAATTTCTTCCAAAGAGGTGTGACTACCACTGTTGACATTCATTGTCAACAACTGAGGCGTCTTGCAGACGCAATCCAACAACATCGAACAGGAAGACTGAGTGAAGTAATGCTACTCCACGATAGCGCCCGCCCGCATTCTGCTAGACTGACAAAGAACACTATTCACGAGTTGGTTTGGGTAGTCATTCCGCTCTCACGTTGCTCACCAGACCTTGCTGTCTCAGATTTTCACCTTTTCCGCTCCCTATCGAACAGCCTTCAAGGAACTTCATGTCCAGATGAAAATATGCTTCGAATATGGATCGACGAGTTCTTCGCCTCAATAGCACATGATTTCTACAGTTCCGGGATCGAAAAATTGCTGCAGACTATTGTAAGTAGTGAAGGCGAATGTATTATTGTTAACTACAGTCTCTTATGTGTATATGATGTGCTTATTAAACTTTAGGAAAAACCGCTACGAATTTATGCACATATGAGGTACTCTACACTTATTAATACGTGGACATCTTCAAGGATGACGTCATTGAGAATCCTGTTTGATGGTCAGAATTTGACTTGTTTTTCTTTTGTGGATCAATAGATAAAAATTGCCTTGCCATTCACGTCATGGTTTCTGATTTCCATAACTCATTTCCAATCTCACAGATAGCATCACCACGTAATTCTACAGATGATCAAAATATCCTTATCTATCTTTTCCATAGTCTGTTTAGTTGCATGCTGTCCAGCTATGATATTTTTCCCTTTTACGTGTACGAGTTCTGAATCTGTCTCTACTTCAGAGATGATTACGTAATCGAAAGTAACAGGGCACCACCTGAGGAAGGGGTAGCTTTCACAGAGACACTGACTATCACGTTGAAGCTGAGACGTCCCCTTAGAAAAATTTATGAATGATTGTGCTGATAAATCCCTTACGTTATTTGATTTTCAAACAGCTGAGCAGAACTGAACGTACTCAGACATTTCGCTCTTTACTTATTCTGATCAACACTAAACTGACACACAATATTTTTAGCGCAACGCAATCTGACTTTCAAAAATTCCTACAAAAGAATGGCCCTGACTAACAATAACCTATACCTTTCATGAATCACTTACCTCACAAAATCTTCGTTACTCGAACTACTGCAATACAGCGAGCGCCAATACTGTCAGCTAAATAAAAGATTCTAACTACTGAAGGCATAGTTAGCAAATGAAAGATTTTGATAGAGAACAAACAATGTATTTACCTTAATAGTGTTCAAAAGTCATAATATATATATAAGTTCATGACGTCCAGTCTTACAAATTTACTCTCTCTGATGGACACACGTCCAGATCATCCGCTCTCAAAACTCCGCCATCTCACTCCCCACATCCACCATTGCTGGCGGCTCACCTCGAACTGCGCACCGCTACGCGCTGTTAACAGCCAACTGCCCAACACTACAATAGCAAATTCCAACAATGCAAACCAGCCACAGACTGCACACAGCACAGTCAGTGATTTTCATATAGAGCGCTACATGGCGTTACTAACATAAAACCCTAAACAGCCTACTTACAAAGCTACAAACTGCGCAGCACAAGAGACCAGAATAGACCGCTGTATAGAGTTAACGGACTTCCAGGTGATGACTGAGCACGATTCCTATAACTGAGCAGTGCAACAGGTACCAGCTTTACTAAATACTCCCAGTCTACTGTTTCCAGATATGTGGAGGACTAATTTCTAAACGCGCATAACCCAACCGCATCATTTAACATTCCCCGTAACAAGAACTGTTGCGCTACTACCGGTTCCAGCGACGTTGCTTCTGGAATGTGGTAAAACACCACGAGCTACGAGCTGGACAATGTTTTGCGACCAGCGACTCTTCGACTGGTCTGTTCAGCTGACAGTCTCCCGTGCCAGAAGTCGTGGCAAGCTGCCAGCAGACCTATACGTGTCACTGCTTTCGAACATTTCAGACGCCGCAGCTCGCCCATAGACATGTGCCAATGCACTCTGCGTCTTTTGAGTTCTGTAAATACGTTGCAGGTGGTTCTTTCATCTAGGTACCTCATACGGTACTTCTACTCAACGGCAACATTTGTGTGCTGCAAGCTAGCCTGTGGTGTATGACCGAGTGCGCCCACAAATCATTTCATTTGCCATTCATGTGTTTTTTTTTTTTTCCACGGTCTGTCTAGCGTTTACCGATCGCACCCATGATGGCCATTTGCTCACTCTCGATTTGACACTTCTATTTCTATGAGTGAATTTTCTCTCTGTGACATTTCAACTTTGTGTCTACAAGGTAAAGTCGTATCCGAATCCTGTTCGTGTACTGCATACTCTCTGCTTTCGTATTTCTCTTCAGTTGTACATCTACTTTACCCTACAAGGTTGCGACGTTCACAGCCTCTCTTACATCCAAACCGGCAATCTTTAACATTGCAAGAGTCGTAGCTGTGTGCGGCCAGACGACATGCGGGAGATGTTTACGCGGCCTTGTTGCGGTGATGACAGACGCCTCGGCCAACGACTCGCCGTGCTTTTGTTCTCTGTCAGATCTCCGTAGACCTTCTGCAAGCGCCTATGAGTATTTGCGATGCTTTGGTTTTCCATCAAAAAGAAATCAATGACAGCTGTCTGCTTGGAACGCACCTTCCTTACAGGCGCCATTTTGAAGATTACGTATAGCGCCATCACCTGTCGAACTTCATGATGCTATATGGGCTGAATATTCCACGATGTCCTACAACAAATTCTGCATTTTTTCAACTAAATTGGTAGAGAAAACAATGTGTTGCTTTACTAATTGAACGCCCCTCGTACAAGCACATAAGCATCCAAGTCTAGTTAAAGTGACTTGAATTTCTTTCTGTTTTGTATTACCGCCGAGGCACATCCAGCAACAGTGATTCAGCGGTACTGAACAAGTTTACGCCTTACCTATGGTTGAGAAATTTTCCTACACTTATAAGAGCGAGTAGGTGAGGGAAAGTTTTCGTGAATATTGTGACATTTCTTTCCTGCTAATCTACTCGTTCGTCAAGGCTTGCCTGAATATTGAGCGATTGTATCATAAATGAGGCACAAACTTGTCATTGGACTAAAGGCTTGTCACGTAAAATCCACAGTTAGACTTTTCGGGGCATCAATGGCTGTTAATCTGTTTCTCGGATCCTTCCAGGTTTGATTCATCTCCCAATGTCGCAAGCTGGTAGTGTGCTGCAGCGTTGCAGTACCAGATACACAAACACAACCTCGGTTTCTCTCCATAGTATTGTGCGACTCGTCCGTGAAGTGATGTATTGGTAGTGAATTACGTACTTCTCAGAATATCATAACACCACTTAAGTGACATGGCGTAGATAACCGCCGTTAAAAGGCTGTTGCTGTTGGGAACGAGTTTATAGCATTTCGACATATTTTACCGTGCATTAGTTTGAGTATCGTGTAAACCCTTAAAGATATGAGAAACTGTCGAAGATAGTTTTTCTCCAATTACATCAGATAACTATATATAGTTAATAATGAATTTTTAAAAAAGTGTCTTGAAAGTCATTGAAGTTCAGGTATCACTCTCCTGTATTTAGCATTTTCTTCTCATAACAAGATTACAAAAAAGTTACTACTTCCTTTAGCTCCTCTCCAAAAATGTGAACATAATTTTTATAAACGTCGTATGACTAGGGGGTAGACCATTCTCCGGGTGCAAGTCTTTCGATTTGACGCCGCTTTGGCGACTTGCGCGTCGATGGGGATGAGATGATGATTAGAACAACTCAACGCACAGTCAGTGAGCGGAGAAAATCTTCGACCCAACCGGGAATGGAACCCGTGCCCTTAAAGTTGACGTTCTGTCGCACTGAACAATCAGCTACTGGGGCCAGACATTATTTTTTTTTATGATACTTGGTGAAACAGCATTTATTGCAAGGTTGCTTAGCTTTTCTTTTCTACTGTACAGTGCAGTGTTCCAAATTTCCTACTTTAAACAGTGTTAGGGAATAATAGAATGTTATTGTGATTCAGGTAACTAATATCTACACCTTTCACCTCACTCATTAATCTCCCCCACCTCTCCTCTCTGTTTCCATTTCCTCCTCCCCCTCACGCTGTCCATCCTATCCTATATCCATTTCAACCTCTCCCTAGCGTGATCATCAGCACATGTAGCCACTGCAACACAGTTCAATAATTCAGGCTGATACTGCTCCTACAACATACCTGTCATGCAGGGCACCCTACATGTTGGGACCCAGAGAACCGTTTATTGTCCCTGACATGTAGACTGCCCCAAAGCAGGTTGATTTGGCAGGCTGACACTGTTCCCAGACAACATACCTGTCATGTGGGTAGCCTATGCACCAGGTAAAACACGTTTTTGCCCAAATCTCTGCTCCTATTGGATCTAGGAGGTTATGAGCTGCACAGTGTTGATACTCATGAAGCCTGCTGTTTGTGTGTCAAATTTGCTTGAAATCTATCCAGGAGTTTGGGAGGAGATCCCAGACATACAGGAGTACATACACTCTGTTTCAGCTCCATAGCAGATGTAGGTTATATATCAATTTTTGCGACTATAACAAAAAACTTATTTAAAGCATACTCCTTTCGATTTATTTCAAAGCATTTTCAGTAGTCAATGTAGTAACATTGCGATTTTTCTTACACTTCCTTTTAACAAGATAGTAAACAAATCTTATGTTCTAAATTAGTACTATTAAACAGTATGAAATAACGATTACTGCTCATGATACTTTTATTTCTCTTTGTATTTCTGATGTTCTTCTACGCATAGGTGTTCCATTTTAGTACAATGACATGGAAAATATTTTCGTTTTGGGATGGGGAGTTCCGCCTTATGCAGTGTCTTGCATAAGGCGGAACTCCTCATCCCATTTTCTTAGCAAGCACGGAGACAACAAGAAGAATTGCACCACAAGATGATTATTTTCGTTTTCTTGTTGCGTAGATTCATTTGCACCTCATGTACTTTGCTTTGATGTTACGGGCTATGATCGTCTTTTGTTTTTATGGTTGTGTTTTGTTTTTATGGTTGTGGAAGTGTCTGCTATTCTTCTGTCTCTTTGTGTGTGTGTGTGTGTGTGTGTGTGTGTGTGTGTGTGTGTGTGTAAAAGTGGAGATGATATGTATAAACTTCTGTGTGCGCGAATTATTATTTCGTTAGATCTACTTTACTGTGGTACTGTTGTGGATGATGAAGAGTGGGTAAGTTGCCTGGTTTATGTGGTACTATTTTTGTAGCAGCTAAATGGGGTGCCATTTGTCTACTACTAGCGACCCGCCCTGGCTCTGCGTAGTTACCACTAAAGGGTACACAAACATTCAGCATTAATTGCGCAATAAAATTGCAAGACCAAGAACGGCACAATATTATTAAGCAATATTTACGCCCGGGACGCGTCAGTTCAAACTCTGCCTTCGTAACGAACATGTCGGTGACCGACGACTTGGAACTCACCTGTATCGGGAGTGAGTGGCTTACTTTGCAAAACATAAGCAGACATTATGCAGAACGGACGAAATAAGTCCGAATGGCTTCCAGTACACATTTCAATGGACCAGCTGCTCATTTATTGAGACATAGATTAGTAAACCACAACAGCAATAACTGATTACAAATTCAGCAAGTGAATAATGTAATTTATCGTGTAGACGCGCCGTTTTCTATGTGTTTCTATGCGGCAACAGCTGCTCATTTGAATCTTGCTTACGCGATACTACCGCCGTCTCTATATATATGCATATGACTTTTGTAACCTGAGTGTATTGCGCAGTACTCAGCATTGCGCAATAAATATTGAGGGTGTGAGGACACCTGGAAGACTCTTCTGGCTTGGTGGTAATACAGGATGTCCCAAAAAAGAATGACCCGATTTTAACTTGTAGTAACATTGAGACAAATGTCACTAGGTGACTGAAACAGCGCTAGATGTAATCGGCATGGTCTAGAGTTTCAGAAAAAATCCGCTAGGTGTCACTACGAGCGCTGACCTGGAGCGTGCAGCCAGTCTCGCGCAATATGGCGTCCGCGCAATAGAAGGTGTATTGTGTTATTGAATTTAGTCGTACTCAATCAGTGATAGCAGTTCAGCGGGCGTTTCATATTCGATTTCGTGCTGAACGTTCCTCCCTTACCTCGTGACATTGATGAACTAAAAACCAGAACATCCGCTGCTGTAGCTTAATGACAGAGAATACCTTACGCCGCGCGGGGTTAGCCTAGCGGTCTAGGACGCTGCAGTCATGGACTGTGCGGCTAGTCCCAGCCGGCACGGTAGCTCAGCGTGTTCGGTCAGAGGGCCGCTCGCCCTCTGTAATAAAAAATTGAGTAAAGGAATCAACGATCAACTTGAACGGATGTCTTGTGACGTCCGCCCTGACCAAACGCAACGAACAATAACGAAATAAATGAAAAAAAAGATGGTTAGAGCATCTGCCATGTAAGCAGGAGATCCCGGGTTCGAGTCCCGATAGGGGCACACATTTAAAGCCGGCACGGTAGCTCAGCGTGTTCGGTCGGATAGTTAGCTGCCCTCTGTAATAAGAAAACGAACTTCAACGGATGTCTTACGACGTCCGCCCCTAGCAAATCCAACGAACAAAAGCGAACAGAATGAGATTAAAAAAAAAAAAAAAAGCTGTCTAAGGCGCTGCAGTCATGGACTGTGCGGCTGGTCCCGGCGGAGGTTCGAGTCCTCCCTCGGGCATGGGTGTGTGTGTGTGTGTGTCCTTAGGATAATTTAGATTAAGTAGTGTGTAAGCTTAGGGACTGATGACCTTAGCAGTTAAGTCCCATAAGATTTCACACACATTTTTTATTTTTGACACCTTACGCTCAGTTTGGGATGAATTCAGCTGTCGGCTAGATATCGTCCGTGCAGCCAATGGAGGACATATTGATCATTTATGATGGATTTTTATAAACTTCTGTCTTTTCTGAGTAATTCAGTATGCAGTTTGTTGGTGTTAAGCCCTTCTTCCTAATAAATAATTCTATTTAGAATCGAGTCATTCTTTTGGGGACACCCTATAAATTATGTACGCAAATCATTCTTGTGAATCAATCTGTCTATTAAAGGAAACTATATCAAAACCCTTGGAGCAGCTCCTGAGATTAGCCCTGAGATAGGTTTCACACAGAAAAACGCGGCGGGGGAATTTCATTCGTAATATGTCTGAAATGTTTCATTAGTATAGTGATGTTTGGTTGCCAATGTTTATTTGACCATTTACTGTGGATTTATTTTCTGTGACTACCTTTTGACTTTGAAAGTTTTCTTGTAACATTAGGAGATACATCGTAAAATTAGAGAGGTGCAATTCTGACGCTACCGGTCATGTACTAGCGACCCCAAAATAGCATTTAGGGACAAAAGAGTGAGCGTGCGCACTCGTGTTGCAGGTCAGAAGTTCGCCATACTGGAGGAAAAGGCGGTGATCTCTACGGTGCTGCGGCACTATCGCGTGGAAGCGGTGGACCGCCGCGAAGACCTGACTCTGCTGGGCGAACTCATCCTGCGGCCCAAGGACGGTCTGCGCCTGCGCATCGAACGCCGCCTCTGACGCGTGGCCGACGCCCGGCTCACCTGTATCGATTGGCCGGGTCGACGGTCACACGCAGCGACTGACACTCCATCGCCCACGTCAGACACACCGCCGCTGCACGGCCCCCCTAGCTAGGTAGCCTCGTTCTAGGCCACTCGCAAATGTACGCGAATCCCGGCTTGTCTGAAACAATTTAAATCGACTGATTTCTTCGTGTACGGTTACAATGCAAACATAATCAACGAAATCTCTCAGAAGAAGCTGAAAGCCAAACAGTTGATAAACAACATCGAAATAACGCTAGATAGACAAGTAAAAGAAGAATAGCAAAATTACGCTGTCATACCGTACATCGGAACGATCTCAGATAAAGTAGCGCGTATGTTTTTCAAGAAAATCGTTCATATTAGTTTTCGTACTGAAAACACGTCGAGTGACGATATACGTCATAAAACGCAGAAAGCGCCTCCTTTCAATCAATCCAGAATTTACCATATAAATTGGTGAGATTGTGATAAATTTTACTGGCCAAACGCGGAGGAATTTTAGGTTTAAAGAACACGTCTAGTATGCATTTGAGAGAAAGTAGACACTCCGCATTAGATATAAACGAAGCATTAAACATTTTACACAGAACAGATAAGCGAAAAACACGGATACCTTGGAAGAGATCGAAATATATGATCACCATATAAAACAACCGATACAATCGTTAAATGAGCAGATAGACTTGCGTAGTATAAGTTTTTAGGCAATTTTCATCGTATTTTACGATTTATTGAATTAGGTAACAGGAGTGATCTAATAGCCATGTAATCTGGTTGGTGGATGCACAGCAGTAACGTATCTGTGCGTAGAAGTGGATTTGTAATTTTACTGATGACGGAAATTATTAATTTTAACACATTTTTTTAGAAATACGAACACGTGAGACCACTTTAGTGGAAACTATTGCCAGAACGACGCTTATTTTCGTACAGCAATAACGTATGTGAATAATTTTATAAGTTCACAGATAGATGTGACTAGGACTATAATAAATGTAAGGACTGTTTTACTACAGTAGCACAGGAGAGTGCTGTTGCGCCGCTTTGTGATTTGTGAAATGACAATAAGACATAGGTTATTTTCAGCAATGGGCATTTTTAAAATGATGTAATAAGACCACTTAGCATCATTTCAGCAATAACGGAAGTTTAATTATGCCTATAGTGATTAAAACTATTATCGAAGTCCATCATGTAAGAAGTTTATTAAGAATTAACGACATGTACGTAAGACTGTGATCACAAGACCGCAGTCCCTCTGGCGATAACTGCAAAATGACAGTTCTTAGCATGCTCTTCAGTTCATACATGTTTCACACGATTTGTAACGCTTATGTGTATGCATGAAGGCAGAAAAGTACTCGATATGCTGGTAAACGAATCTTTAAGGGCTAGGAAACTACGTGTTAGTAAGGTTTCTGCGTACGTGACATATTTGTAACATTCGACATGTGTCTACGCCAAAATAACACGAAACAAACATTTTTGGACATGATACATGCATTACCAATATCATGTAAGTAAACAACAATTGTAATGCACAAGTGTAATGTTATCCACTGACATGTCTTACCTATTTACTGTACTTCTCGTATTATTTGCCGACATTTGATAATGGGCTAAGGCCGTAACATGCCAGTAATGTAATTTACATGCATGATGCAGTAAAGGAAAAAGCTGATCAGCCTACGATGGTCAAAGTGGTTGCATTATTCAGATTAATTTACATCGATTCTGCTAAGTGGTTTATGACAAAATGTTAAAGTACAAGACTGTACGATGAAATCTTAAAAGACAGGATGGAAATCGGTCAGTTTCGTTCATATCTTCCATGTTTTCGGCTGTCGGAATCTGTGAGCACACCAATTTTCACTATAAAGTTTATTTCAGTCAACGTTCCGGGATTTATTTAGTGGCTACATCATTTTCGACTGTACAATAATTCTCGGTAGAATTATCTAGCCGCTAAATACATTTGCGATCATTGACTGAAACACACCCCATAGTGGTCGTTCCATATAACGATTTACTGAACCAAGAGTTTTGAGACGGTGGCAGACAACAGTTAACATTTTGTGCAAGCACGATCTTCAGAGAATCGTTTACGAAGAGAACGCGATATTTCTCTTCCGATTTCTTTAGATTTTAATGTCGTCCGCGAGACAAGTGGCCATCATTTTGTTGTGTAGGAGATGATATATCGCACACCAGACATTGTGTAAGCACTGCATTAGCGTAACGTTATAAAGTTCAGTTTTAAGCCAGGAACTATAACCAGTGAAATAAATCTTTACACCGAAGAAAATGTGACTGGTTACTGCAATTAAAGCTTTTCCGTGGTTTGGGTCAAATTATGGAAGATACCGCGACTTCAGTTTAATGAAGTGATGAACAGTATTATTTATTACATATTACGCCAGAATTAGGTTATTTGGCTCCTGAAAAACTAGAAGACATTTTCTAGTATTTTATGCGTTCAAATGCTTTGTTCTTTTATTTTATCATTACACTTGGATCGCAGTTCCTTGGCATTTCGAGTGTAATAATAGCTTATATTTCCATCATCCCGGACTGCAACTAACAATTCCAACAATGAATTAAGGTAGTGAATTAAATGAGACTACTGACATTGCTGTTGCAGAAGCGTGAGTCCCTCTGGATACAACAAATGGAAATAATGTGACAAGAAAGTTTATAATACACGGGTTACGGTCCGTTTGATTCCCGGTTTGGAATATCCATCAGAAAAACTCAGAAGTCCAGATGCTTCCATTGAAGAAAAAATTCAGCAAATTTATCCACGTAGTTTACCAGACTAGCAGTGAGCAGTGTCTGGAAATAGTAAGAGAAAAAAATATATATTGAACCCCGCTTTGGTTTCAGAAAATTTTAAAATTATCAATAAAAGCATCAAATGACAAATTCTCATGTCCAATAGACTTTATTAGTCAGTCAAAGCACCCACTACCTCCTTTGCCGCATACCTGCAGTTCAGAGTACGAAATCTAGGCTTCAACTGGCTTGGACGAAGTGTACAGATGTTCATTTAAAATAGTCCTTATCATGCAACTATTAAGAAATTAAATTAAATATTGGAATCATGAAAGCATGTGAATTATTTCCCGAGGTAAATAATGATAAATAGATAATTCAGTACTACTTAGAGGCTGAATAAAATATTTACTTTACACTTTGTGGAAGTCACGGAATGATTCTGGCAAAGGTTATTGCTACATCCGTACATTTCAGTCAGGTATTTCTAATGTCCTAGCTCAAATTGTGCTCCAATTAATAGGAACAATTCTTACTCGGCCAGTGACAACTTCAGGCAAACTGCTTTTCGGAAATGCTGCGAGCAACACGTACCTCAACCTTCTTTAACTGCAGGAGTTGGGCATTCTTAATAATCATGTTGGCAGCGGCAGAGGGACAGGACAATGGCGAATAAACTTTATCACGTTATATGCGTATTTTTTACGCATCTTCTCCACCCGCTTTGTTGTATTGTATGTGAATCTAATGCGAATTCTGGAAAATGTTGTACAGACATTAAGACACGCACATACGAATCTTATTTAAATATTATTGTACTGATATAAAGAGTGAGTTTCATGTTATGCTCATTGTTAAAAAATTATTTATATTGTATATTGTAATGGAACGAATTAAATGGATTTACTTTATAAAATATCTGTAATATGTATTGTTCGTCTCTGAATAAAATTATCATCATTTGAAACATTCATTAAGTGGAAGTCCTAATAATTCAGCAACACCTTCATGTCTTAACGACAGTGATATATACTGGGGTAACAAAAGTCATGAGATAGCGATATGCACGTATACAGATGGCGCTTGTATCGTATACACGGGGAATAAAAGGCCAGTGCATTGGTGGAGCTGTCCACCTTCACCTTTTCCTTGAACACACCCACACACTATATATTGTCCGCCACCTTGATCCCCCTCACCCCCTGGTGTCTCCCTTCCTCTCCACCGCCAACCAGTTGCCGCGCCTTTATCGTTGTGTCCCACCCTCTCTCCATCTCCACACCCTCCATCTCCTTTCCCAACGCAACTTCCACTGTCTACCCCTCCCGGATGATGAGCTTCGCCCTGACATCTACCCTTCCTACCAACTCTAACCCCCTCTTCCTGCCTCCTCCTCAGGGCTCCCTCTCCTCCCCCTCCCTCCTCCTGAGCGGCTTCCCCCTCCTACTCCCCTTCCATCTCTTGTGCCTCCTTTCAGTGTCTCTGCACTCCCTCTGGCCCTGTCTTCCCTCTTCCTCTCCCGCCCCATGTGTCTCCTGCCTCTTCATGAACCCACTGACGACCCTCCTCTCTTCATCCCGCCACTTCCCCAGCTGCCCCATGCTCTCCCCTCCTTTTCCATCCTCTCTGCCCTTTCCATCGGCAGGTCCCGCGTGGCAGTTTTATTCTTCGTCGTATGTGCTCCAAGTGGGTTTTAAGTGTGTTGTTCCGGAGTGTTTTTACTACTGTGGCCGACTTTTAACGTGTGCATGTCCATTCAGTGTCTTCTCTGAGTTTTGAAGACTCGCCAACTGTGTTTTTTTTTAACTTTCTGGTGACTTTTAACTGTCCTCCATGAACGTCTCCATGTTAGTCTATTTTTTACCTCCATTTTCTCCCATTATTCTGTTTTAAGTTCCCCTTTCTCGCCTTATGTATGTAACATTTTATTGTTATATAAAGTTGTTATGTCACTCGGCTGAAGAGCGGCGGATTGTGCTGCTGACAGCCCTCCCCTGCCCCAAATGGGCAGGGGAATGAAATCACATTAAAGAAAAAAAAAGTGGGTCTGTGATTTGTTCTCAGGGGATTCACTTGAAAAGGTTTACAACACGATTATGGCCACACGATGGGATTTAACAATCTTTGAATGTGGAATGGCAGTTGGAACTAGACGCATAGGACATTCCATTCCAGAAATCGTAAGGAAATTCAATATCCCGAGATGCGCAGTATCAAGAGTGTGCTGAGAATAGCAGATTCCAAACGTTTTGTAACAGACAACGCATTGCCGGATGGCCTTCACTTAACGACCGAAAGCAGCGGCGTTTGCGTACAGCTGTCAGTATTAACAGACAAGCAACCCTGCATGAAATAATCACAGAAATCAATGTCGGATGTACGACGAACGCTTGCATTAGAAAAGTGAGGTGAAATTTGGCTTTAATGGGTTACAACACCAGACGACCGATGCGAATGCCTTTGTTAATAACACGATATAGCCTTCAACGCCTCTCCTGGGCTCGTGATCATATTGGTTGGGCCCTAGGCGACTGGAAAACTGTGCCTCTATCTACATCTACATACACACTCCGCAATCCACCATACGGTGGTGGTGGAGGGTACCTCATACCACAACTAGAATCTTCTCTCCCTGTTCCACTCCCAAACAGAACGAGGGAAAAATGACTGCCTATATGCCTCTGTATGAGCCCTAATCTCTCTTATCTTATCTTTGTGGTCTTTCCATGAAATGTAAGATGGCGGCAGTAAAACTGTACTGCAGTCAGCCTCAAATGCTGGTTCTCTAAATTTCCTCTGTAGCGATTCATGAAAAGAACGCCTCCTTTCCTCTAGAGACTCCCACCCGAGTTCCTGAAGCATTTCCGCAACACTCACGTGATGATCAAACCTACCACTAACAAGTCTAGCAGTCCGCCTCTGAATTGCTTCTATGTCCTCCCTCAATCCGACCTGATAGGAATCCCAAACGCTCGAGCAGTACTCAAGAATAGGTCATATTAGTGTTTTATAAGCAGTCTCCTTTATAGATGAACCACACTACTAATCGAGTATTCAAACATTATTGGGTTCTTTTTCCTATTCATCTGTATTAATTTACATTTATCTATATTTAGAGTTAGCTACCATTCTTTACACCAATCACAAATCCTGTCCAAGTCTGCCTGGTCAGATGAGTCCCGATTTCAGTTGGTAAGAGCAGATAGTACGATTCGAGTGTGGCGCAGACCAAAAAAAAAAAAAAAAAAAAGAGGTTCTTAATGGCTCTGAGCACTATGGAACTTACACCCGACGTCATCAGTCCCCTAGAACTTAGAACTACTTAAACCTAACTAACCTAAGGACAGCACACTACACCCAGTCATCACAAGGCAGAGAAAATCCCTGACCCCGCCGGGAATCGAACCCAGGAACCCGGGCGTGGGAAGCGAGAACGCTACCGCACAACCACGAGCTGCGAACAAGTGGTGCAGACCACGAAGTCACGGGCGCAGGTTGTCAATAAGGCACTGTGCGAGCTGCTGGTGGCTTCATAAGGGTGCCGGTTGTGTTTACATGGAATAGGACGTTCGACGCGATATTATGAGGTATCCCATGACTTTTTTCACCTCGTTGCAATTTCCAGAATTTAGTTGACTGTCAGTGTTGCTTGACAAGAATTTTAATTCCTCATGTGAACAATAAATATTCCACTGATGCTAACTAACCCTGATTTTAATATTGATGACAACTAACATATGATGAGTTAAGTATACGTAATTTATTTCTTTTCCATAATTTTAGGAAATGATTAGTGAAGTGGGTGTGAAAAGAGCTACTTCGTGACTAATTATGCATCTTCAGTCTATTGTACTTTGCTCACTGAATTCTAACCCCCACCCCTCCCTCCCGCCCTCCCTCCCACTTCCCCTCTACCCCTCTATTCACACACAAACATAATTTGCGACAACAGATGATAATGCATCACTCATCAACAACGTGTGAATTGAAGCGAGCAACGGAGTTGTACCTCATCTTCGTAGGTATCGCAACTACTGTTTGAATAATCAGGTCCACAGGCAGATTTCACATGCGTTGTAAGCCGAGAAATCGCTGCATCTTCCTTGGCTCTTCTATTGCCTCTTCTAGAACACAGCCTATATGTAGAGTCTGATTAGTAATCAAAACGTCATGTGTCCTAGCTTCGAACTCAGATACCGCTTCAATTTTAAATAAAAATCATCGTTAGTGGCGGCCGAAGATTTCAGATACAACAAGTCCCTCTCACTCTGCCAACGATCTTGTCAAAGATGGCAGAGAAATGGGCAGAGGTTTAACGCACTCTCTTTCTCTTGAGATGGGAAACTGTCCTTAAAAGGTGGAAGAATCAGCAACGATCAAGGGGACGATGATGCAGAAGGCAAAGGAAACCACTCCATTAAACATATATACAGTGCGTATCCGCAGAACATATGACCTGTAATAGAAGAAGTATCATGATAATTCCTCCGGATTAGCCCCCTATTTGGATCTCGGGAGGGGACGGCCAAGGGTGAGATGACCAAGAGAAAAAGCTGGAATATCCAACGAAGGGATAACATTCTACAAATCGGAGTACGGTATATTAGAGGTTTGAACGTAGCAGGAAAGCTATAAAATCTGAAAAGAGAAGTGTAGGGGCTCATTCTGCTCATAAATATAGTGGGCATCAGTAAAGTGAAGTGGAGAGAAGATAACGACTTCTGGTCAGACAAATATGGGTTAATATCAACAGCAGTAGAAAATGGTATAATGGGAATAGGTATTCATTATAGTTAAGGAAAGTAGGGTAGAGAGTGAGCAATTCAGTGATAGGGCTGTTCTCATCAGATTTGACAGCAAACTAACACCAACAACAATAGTTCCGGTATACATGCCTACATCCCAAGCAGAAGGTAAAGGGGTAGCAAAAGAATGTGGCGATACTGAATGTGGGCTAGGCAGTAGGTGTGAGAAAGGAGAAAGACTTATGGGCTCTGCACTAAATTTCAGATGGTAATAGTGAATATACACGTCAAGAATCACAAGAGGAGAATGTATACTTGTACTTGAGATAGACTCCTCAAGGGGCTCGCATCTCTTTTGTGAGCGTAGGCTTGGCCATAAAGCGCCCCAGCCCTTGTAACAGTACTTCCCTTTCCATGCCGTAAGTCTATCCTTCTACTATTCTTTTTTCCCCTCTGCCTCTCCATTGAATTGTCTTTTTGGAGCCTATTATACTTGGATCTGGTTTGTGATTTTGGACACTCCTTTTCTCCCTTATAGCATTTTCTTTCTTAATTACATGATCCCCTCGTTGCGTTTGATTTGCTACCACTTTTCCAAATTTTACAGAAGTGCGGATCATGCAGAGAAGATGGCGTAAATTCCATCTTTTGTGTCTTTCTCCATTTGCACCGTTTCCTTTTTGCAAAGGTACTACGTCCAAAATCCAGCACGGTAGTCATTCTGTTGCCGGGGAGTCGTCAAGTATCTGCATGGTGGCAGCCCCCTTACCACATAGGGATCACACTGTTGGTGCCTCAGCTGGAAACTGCCCACCCAAGGCAAGGAGTATGCATCCATCTTGGCTGGGGCACGGGGACTCTAGGCAAAGGTTTACTGACCAGGTGCTGGCCATGATGGTCGAGCGGTTCTAGGTGCTTCAGTCCGGAACCGCGCGACTGCTACAGTCACAGGTTCGTATCCTGCCTTGGGCATGGATGTGTGTAATGTCCTTAGATAAGTTAGGTTTAAGTAGTTCTAAGTCTAGGGGACTGATGACCTTAGATGTTAAGTCCCATAGTGCTTAAAGCCCTTTGAACCATTTGAATTGGTCAGGTAACCATTGCTGTGACTGTGTGGCGCCTGTGAGGGTAGCCCTGTTTAGAGTTGGTGGTACCAAAGAGGAAGATTCGTACATGACGTGAATTAAACTTTCTTCCACTGGTGGCTGCAAGGCCTCAACAGTCTCTTCCAGATGAGAAAGGTTATTATAACGCAAAGAGATACAATCTCACGACGTTTCCTTCCATGGCCACTCCGTGGGAAAAGGAACAAGCCAGATGTCTGGGTGCAAAATACTTCACTCAGTGCTTGGTATGTACTCGGACTGATAGGGATACCTTTTCTGCAAGGAAACTATTATTTATTGTCAAAAACATTGAAGACAAACTTTGGAAAGTTGACAGTCTGGGTAAAATGTGAAATGTTTCGTTATTAATTAAACATTCCTCTGCGGCCAAACCTACAGCTCTTCAGGGATGTGATCGTCCAGGTAAATTACCTGTAACCATAACTCTACACAAAACTTTGAATATGGCTCAAGGAATCGTCTTCCACAGAGATGCTCCAAACTGATGAATAGCTCCAGACTAATCTTCGGCAGCTAGGTGGACATTTTACCAGACGTGTACGAAAGGGGCCCAAGGATAATTGTACAGATACAGGTGCCTTTATCTTAGGCTTTGAAGGTAGTGTCCTCCTAAAGAAAGTTAAGATCATGGTGTGTAGGTGTAATGTCAAACAATGTGTCCCACCATCTATGAGGCACTTTAGATTCTTACACTTTGGGCATATGTCATGCCACTGTACAGCAAACCCAAAATGCGGCAGCCGTGAACGATCACTCCATGAAGGTAGTCCTTGTGAACGTCCACCTTTGTGGGTGAAATATGCGGCACATCACTCTCCACATTCGCCATGTTGCCGAGTTTTCAAGAAAGAACAGAAGAGCCAGGAATATAAATCTGTTGACTACTTCTCATATACTGAGGCATCGAAGAAATTTGAACGCCTTCAGCCTGAGGATATGACGATCAGTTACGCTAACATAATGACCACAGCCACCCCCCTGACTCTACCTTCCCCAAACCACATTTCCCACCACGTCAAGGTTCCCGCATTATCTTATTCTGGCACCACTTCCTGCACCTGGTAAGAGAAGTGTTCTCCTTCGGCGTCTATCAATGACAGGGCTCCCTCTCGGAATCCTTCTCAGTACTCCCTGGACTGGAGGCCAAAGCTAAACAGTGGCTGAAGGAGACCCAGCCTGCGGGGATCCAGCACTGTCTGGTCTTCATCTGTCCCTGTGCTGAATGTGGATAGCCTCATGAACGAACCTTTCCCACCAAATGTTACAAAGGAAAAGAAGAATAAGAAAAAAGTCAGGACAAGGCTTCTCCAGCGCCCCCAGATGCCCCAGATCCCCCCAAACAGTTGCATTCTGTGGCGATGTTTGTGGATGTGGTTCCATCCCCATTGGTGACAGGCAGTGGCACTGTAGCGTGACTATCCTCCTGGTCCCTTCACCTTTAACCTGGCCACATGCCAAGTGGTCATTCAGTGGAAATTCATTGGGTACTGTTGTCACCTGCCAGAACTACCACACCTTTTCCCCTCTTCTTCTGCTGTTTGCTTTGCTCTCCAGGAAACACACTTTATACTGACTACCATTCGGCAATGTTCCATGATTATTGTGTGTTCTGTGTGATGCGTGCTAGTCCCGAGACGACACCTGAAGAGATCTGTACTTTGATTCGTATAGATTGTGAGCGTGTGGGTGCTATTCTATCATTCTGCACAACGGATTAATCTGAGATGTACCCTTTACCCCGTGGCTCCGTAAAGATGCAATTTCCACCCCCACACTACTACTACAGCTGTCAGACAGACGCTCCTAACGTTCTAAAGAGAAATGCCTGAAAAACTTTCAACAATAAATATCTTCTGGAGTCGTCCACTGTAAGGAGACGACACAAAAATTCACACCATTTCTTATGTAACTAGTGGGATACTTGGGTACTGGTGTAGTACTAGTTAGTGTAAGAAAAATATGAAACTAACGAAAATTATTATTTATTTTGCAAAAATTCTGAGAAATCACAATGGCACTTTCAGTTATGAACTGAACAAGTTATTTCTGGGTTCTTTTCGGAATGTGAAGTTACCTCTTGAGGACAGGATTCGCTAATGAAATTTCTATACAAAGTTTAAGAATGGCTGAGAGCCGCGCCTACTCAACTTGAATAATTATCCGTTAGAATGTTGCTAGGTATGGTCGAGGCTGTTGCATGTGAAATACAGTGAAGTGTACTGTTGTGGAGGAAATATGGGGCTCGCAAGAGCTGTAGCGCACAATAGCGTAAGCTGCGATGACTGTTGTCTGCGCGGCTCGCTGCTGACAAATAAGATAACTCTCGTTCTATCTGGATTGACCTTCGCCAATCAAACTCTCCCTACACCTTGATGAAGTCAAGGACTCCTATTCGCCCCTAGTCTAACTATTGGCGTGGTACACTGGTCAGATAACCAGTCCACTGTGATGCCACTCAAAAATTCGCTTGCAGGCGTTTAACTATAACTATATCTGTTCACACTGCACAATAAGTGTGGCAGCCAACACAGTGACCGAGCGAGGTGGCGCAGTGGTTAGCACACTGGACTCGCATTCGGGAGGACGACGGTTCAATCCCGTCTCCGGCCATCCTGATTTAGGTTTTCCGTGATTTCCCTAAATCACTTCAGGCAAATGCCGGGATGGTTCCTTTGAAAGGGCACGGCCGATTTCCTTCCCCATCCTTCCCTCACCCAAGCTTGCACTCCGTCTCTAATGACCTTTTTGTTGACGGGACGTTAAACACTAATTCCCTCCTCCTCCAACACAGTGAACAATGCTTAATCGCAAGGACTCAATATAGAGTCGCTCTCAGATCGCTCTCGACAGAGGTGCTCTCCCAGTGAAGTACTGAGGAGAGGCTTGTTCCTCACTCTTTGAGTACACGTACGAGCATACATGCTCTTGTTACGTGTTCTCGCTCCAAGAGCGACAACGGAATGGCCCCTCTCCATGCCAGACGTGAAGGGGTATATCTTTTGGTCTTTTCCATTACTCCTTCAGCTCAAGGCGTCAGGAATGTCGTCTGCCAATCAGCATTGCTCTTCTAAAACGGGAGAATGACATTTCGTTTAAGGCAACCAATCCGAAAATCTGTAGCATCGGTGTTTGGCGTTTGCTGTCTCCCTGTGAAAACCTCTGAAACTGCATGCTATGTTTGTAAAGAATGCGTAGGCTGGACGCTCCCACACAATGTAGCGGAATTTGCTTTTAAGCTGAACACGGGGTTGTTCTGCCTTTCACTCGGGCAAACGCTGTCTGCTCTACAGGTGGTCGCCGGCCAACGTAGATAGGTTGACTCGTCCTCTGAAGGGACCGACCCCCCAGTGTGTGGTTTGCCTCTCCCAAACTAAAAGCCCCTGCGACCATCGTGTCTTGAATGTGTGTGCGTACGCCAGATTCAAGTATTTCAGTCTCGGTGCGCACTTGCGATTTACTAGTAATTTGCATATCATTTACACGAATTCATACAACGTTGACTTTATCTTATCGAGTTTGGGTTCGAATGAAGGGTTTTGATGTGCAGAATATGATTGTGAGGGCGGAATATGTAAGCAATGGAGGTCAGGAAACCACGACGTCTTACAAGATGTCGTCAGTGAATAATCCCCCTTTGTACCTCGTTTTGAGGAGATAACAGAATGGGTGCAAGTGACCTCCGTGATTACCATTTGCAAAGTTTATCTACCTCCAGGCAGGCCACTTACTTATGTTGCATTGACTACATTAATCCAACAACTTTACCCCCATTTTCTCCTGTTTGGGAACTTCAATGCACACCACCACCTTTGAGGTAATACCACCTCATCTGGCAGGGACCTTCTAACTAACCAATTTCTCACAGACCATGATCTGTGCCTCATCATCGATGCTTCTCATACGCACTTCGGTGCCGCCCATGGCACCTTTTCAGTTGTCGATCTCTTCTCCTAATCTTGTGGCTCCGCTATATTGGACACTGCACAGCGATTTTTATGGCAATGACCACTTTCGATTGTTCCTGCCGTTTTCTTGCCACCGTCAGACAGACCAACTACAATGTTGGGCACTTCACAGAGCCAACTGGCCTTATATGCCTCTGCTGCTACATTTCCCCACCTCTCTGTTGGATTTTGTTGGTGAGGTTGTGCAAGGCATCTGAGGAGACGCAATGATTCACAGTGGAACTGCTATACTCCTTTCCATAGGTCGACCCTCACCACCATGGCCAAACACATAACTATTCAGGACCGCCAACGAGCCCTGCAACATTTCAAATGACAACCTTCCTTATCACTTTCAAGCAACTTTGTGCTAAGGCACGCTATCTAATCAAATGAAGTAAGAATGTAAGAAGGAGCAGTGGGAGCGCTATGTCTCCTCCCTGGAGATGTCTGCCTCTTCCTCTCAGGTGTAGGTCAAGCACTGTGGTCTTATGGGCCGTCAATGATCAACAGCTGTTTCGGGTATTGTCCTACAGGGTGGTGTTTGTACCAGTTCGTTGGTTATTGTGGAAGAGCTGGTGAACCACTTTGTGGCAGTGTTGGCATCCTCCTCCTACCCAGCTACCTTTCTGGCTCGTTCCATGACGTAGCCACATGCCTTGATTCAGTTCACAATCACCTGCTCAATACCTGAATGTTCCCCAAAGGCAACATCTCCTCCGGGTCTTCAAACGTAAACATAGTTTTCGGCTCCGAGGTGCTTTCCCCTCACAATGGCGAGATAGCGTAGTTGTCCCAGTCTTAGCCAGGCAAGAACCCAGCATCTCTCGATAGTTACCGACCGATCAGCCTGTACTCTGTAAGCTTCATACTCTAAAATCTGCTTGAAAGAATGTCTACCTACAGATCACGCTGGGTGCTCGAATCTCGGGGCATTTTGTCCCTCTATCATCGCGGTTTCCGAGAGGGACGATCCACAACTGACCATCTGCTTTCGTTGGAAGCTGCAATCCGACAGGTTCTTTTCTAAACGCCAACGCTTTATCGCAGTCTTTTGTTAACTGCATAGGGCATCGACTGGCGTCATCACATTGTAACTCGAGCTCGATCCCATGAGCAGTTCTTGAGTAGAAGGCTGGGGAATTATCTCAGTTACAATACCATAACAACCACTTATTTCAACATCTAAATAAAAGGACAGAACCGACAACCCACTTGTGCCACTAGGGCAAACACTAATTGCCGATATGCAAGGCTGAAATATATGCTTATTTCACAGGATTCTGAAACTATTACCATCCACGCCTTCTGTACCAAACGGATCTCAATCTGCAGATAACGGACTATTTCGTAATCGCTGAAGTAAAATGTCCTCAGAGTCCAATGCCTGCTACCACGGTCTTCACAAAAATGGTAAATATCGGAAACAGTTCACTTCACTTCGCAACTGGCGTGAGGACCGTCAGCTTGCAGGCTCGCTAATCAACTCAAAAGCTGCTAGCCTCAGTTGTGAAGCAACTGAATTCCCATTAATATGCAACAAGCAAAATCTGAAGCAATGTCAACCATACTAACGGCTGCCTCGCTAATATCTGCGGCGCTTAAAACCCACGAAAGTTCAATCGACAACTACAACAACTCAAATGAACTCAACGACTCCCCAGCTGATTTGTGCAGCACCTAAAACCATCGGTAAATATCAGTAACAAACTGCTACAAAGCTAACGAACACAATGGTTGTCCAGTCGATCTATGCAGGACTTAAAACCACATGAAAATTTAATCACCATTGCAACAATCTAAACGAATTCAATAACTTCCAACTGATCCTTGTAACACTTAAAACGGTCTTAACATTTGAACACAAGTCCAAAACTGTCAAAGAATTCCCTTCAAGAAATGGAAAAGCCAGCACAAGCACGTCAAGGTAGCCCACCGCACAACCTACCGAAGCACAGTCACCAACAGCCTTCCACCTCCGTCCCGCCATCAGAGATCCACACATCTGCTCCCGTACGCTATAGGGCGTTGTCTGCTTTGCCTGCACTTGACAATTCGAAACCAGCGGAGCTTTCAAACTAAACCTCTAGCCAACCCGAGAGATAAGCTTGCGACAAGTGCCACACAGCACAACATTTTACTTACCTTCCATGACTGGGGCCTTCAAGAGTATAAGAGTAAGGACAGATCTCGCACTGTGTGCTTCACCGATGAAATCACCGATGACGTCATCGATGACTCATAGGATTTCCACCACCCCTCCCCCATCTGGCCAATTGCCCTATGTATAAATCGACGGTAAATTGAAATTTCCACAGGAAATTGGAAATGGCGGGAAATTCAAAAAATAGCCCACTTGTGCTAGTGAGTTTGCTATGGAAGGTGGGTTGTTGTCCTAAGTATAAACTAATGGGAAGTTGAAAAATGCAATATAACGACAAGGACATTCTGCGACAAGCTCTATGACGTCAGAATCCGAGACCTGGCGTACTGGAACTCCCTCTATGACATTACGATTCAGCTCAAAGCTGTTGGGCTCCAGAACTGGAATACAAAGACAGTCTAACTATGACATCATAGTCCAGCTCAGACCTGTTGGGCTATTTATAACAGTGTAGAATTCCAGTCTGACTTGAGATACTGGAACAGGTTCTGTGATGTCAGAATCCAAGTTCTGGAACACTGGCACTATCACATCATAGACTAGGAATGTTTGTGCAGGTGCAGGTCTATCTGCTGATCTACTTGACGAGCTTTTCCCTTCAAGCTTCTATTGACTCAGAGATGTATAGTCACTGCTTCTCCTAACTGTAAGTTTGGATCTCTCCACTTGCATCTGTTTCAAACAAACACCACGAGGGAAAGGGCCTTCCAGACATGTCCCTCCGCCACCACCCAGACTTATTCCCCAAAGTCAAAGTCCAACCTGTATGTTGTGTAATGGGAACACTTGTGTCTTTGTTTAAGCATATACATTGCCAGCAAGAGCTCCTTTTCTGCTGTCAAGTCACCGCGCACCACTGTCACTCTCAAAAGGTTGGGTAAGGCTCTCAACCACCGGACTCGCCATTTCGCATAAGATGTAGAGAGACTGGCAGCCGCTACACAGCCCAGCTTCATGCAGAGAGACACCACACACAGACTACCAGTTTGCTAGCCTAATAAGAAATAGAATACAGCTTCACTGCAAACACAGTCTGCTCAACCTGAGTTAAAATGATGGCAAACATGAAAAATGCAGAAACCACGAAAATAACCAATAAACAAAAATGAAAAAAAATCAAGAAATGCACATTCATCCTCCTGATAGTGCCTCTGAACCCAAAAGAAGAAGTAGAAGAAAAAGAAGAAAAACTGAGGTACTCGTGTGCTTGTAAAATTCTTCACAATATTTGTGTTTGGAATGAACAGGATACATACTTATCTAGTAAAACAGTTCTTGATATGAAAGGAGATGGGGGTCTCAACTTTACAGTCCAGTTACTGCTATATCGAAGAGACTCTGCGCATTTTGTATTATTGTCGGCACACTCTTGACACTGTGAATCCCAGAATATCGAATTCGATAACGATTTCCGAAATTAAACATCCCATGCATGTAGCCCCAACTACCATTCCACGTTCAAAGATTGTTAATTCCCGTCATGCAGCAATAATCATACCAGGAACCTTTTCACATGAATCACCTGAGTATAAATGAGAGCTTCATCAATGCACTGGCCTTTTATAACTTGTGTGAGTGATACTACTGCCATCTGTATATGTGTATAACATTATGCCATGACTTTTGTCATCTTAATGTACAAAACTGAGAATACCACGCAGTGCATTCACTTTCACGAATCTACGTTCAGAAACTTGATGCATGTTTGTTTAGCCATCCAGATTGCAGCGTATGAGTGTGGCAAATTGGGTCCACATGTATGCGCCAGAGGAAGCTTTTGCAATGAATTATGATGCATGTTGTGCTTCAGTACACAGAATGTATGATGCATCTGCATCATCACTACCTGACGTTGCTAGAGAATTAGATGCATATTTATATTTATTTATCTATCCTACAATGTTAAGCAATATTTTAAAAAAGTGAAAATAAATGAATATTTATCTCTCTAAACTGTGTTTCATTTCATCAAAAATGACAGCAAAATTCTTTATGTGTGTTCAGTAATTTAGATAAGAGGCAGTCGAGATATATCTCGCAAGGAGGAAGTGGAAACATTTACCAGTGGCCAGAAGCATGAAGAAGAATTGCAGCTGAATTTTACGTGAGTAGTTCTTCAAGCACAGGATGCATACATATCTAGTAAAATAGATCTTGACAAGAAGGAGGGCGGGGTTCTCAAGTTTACTGTTCAGTTATTGTTATATTAAAGAGACTCAGCGCATTTTGCATGAGGTGAAACTTAATAGCTCAACTGCTGCAGAGTCAGAGAAAGGCTTAATAGCTCATACATTTCCAGTTGTTGACCCAGGGTTAGACATAAACTTAGAAGTTCGTTATTACACAAGGCAAAATGTGTGTGGAATGCAGCTAACAAAAATGAAAGTACATACAGGGAAACTATGAAAGATGTCTGTGGGAGGAAAGGACAGAGACTACTTCCCTTCTGAGCGCCACATTGTTCTGCACCACGTTATTAAGAGTGGGTTCCATGTTGTACTTTTTATAATTCGCTCACTTGTTGCCACATCGGTCTGCGCCAGGCCTGTTCCCACGTTTGAGTATTCCGTCTGGTTTTTCGTGCCATACACTGTATAATCCCTGTATTCTGTCTGGAGAACAGCACAGGACACTGCATAATTCTTGTACCACTGCATCTTACTATCTCCTGCACTGCGATTGTCTACAATGCTGTGTCATACAGGGTACCCTGTCTGTGAGGGTGATTTGATATGTAAGGAGCATTGAGGCACAACAAAGGATGCCGCCGCTATGACGTCATCAATAAGTCATGGGTTTCGCTCACGACCACCCCATCTGACAAAGGCCAGTTATCCTGTGTGTAAAATGGCGGGAATTCAGATTTTGGTGCGCAATCAAGAATATTGGCGCTAAATTTAAAAAAATAGCCCAAATACGCTAGTGTGTTTCATGTGAGAGTGGGGACGTTGTCCTAAGTATAAATTGACAGAAAATCAAAGACAATGCATTTTCATGCTGGCTGACTTGGAATACGGGTAGCAGTAGACATATGATGGCAGAATGCAAGATGGCTGACCTTGAACACAAGGTGGCGACCGGGGGATACTGGCACAGAGCTGGAATACTGACACTGGTTCTATAGTGTCATAGTCCTGCTCAGACCTGTTGTGGTATTTCTAGCAATGTAGAACTCAAGCACACTGGCACAGACCTGAGATAGTGGGAGAGGTTCTACGAAATCAGACTCCAAGTTCCAGAATATTGGTACTACGACATCTGAGACAGAGGATGTTTATGCAAGTCTGTCCCTGTGACATGTTTTCCCTGGTTACTAGTCACTCAGAGGTGTATGGTCAATGCTTCACCCAACTATAAGTTCGCTTCTCTCCACATGCTTCTTTATTTCAACAAACACCAGTGAGAGCTCTCTGACCCCAGAGCACATCGCACCACCGCCCTTCACTAACACTCGCATAGTAGCCTCCCAGCGAGACGCCATGGCAAGTGATTCACATTCTACCATGACCACACCTGTTGTCCACTAAGTGGACTAGTGGAGCAGACTTTTCAGGCTATTTATAACATTGTGGAATTCTGGCATATTGGGACATCAGAATTTGAGATGAGTGATCTGGAATACAAGATAGCGATCGAACATGGCGACCGGGACATATTGGGACAGGTTATGTGCCGTCAGAATCCGAGTTCTGTAATACTGGTACTGGCTCTATGACGATAGAGTCACAGGATGTTTGTGCAGACCCAGGCCTGTTTGCTGGACTTGACGCAATTTCCCAAGCCACTATTCACTCAGAGGTCACTGTGTACTGTTTCTCCTAACCTAAGGTTGAATCTATCTACTAGAACCTTTATTTAAACAAACACCAGGGAGAGAAAGGACCCTGTGCCACCATCCCAACTAACCCCCCTCCATCCCCCCGCCCCCTCTCCCCATTCAAGTTGAAATTTACTTAAATAGTTCCATGTCAGAGAGAGCTCCCTATTCATGATCAAAAAGTCCGCCATCATCCTGCTTGTGGTACCTCCGTTATGAGCCAAGTTAGGATAGGAACAATTGCTTCTTTATTTAAACAGACACCACACCAGAGAAAGCCTCTTCCAGTAAGCTCACACCTGCAGGCCATCGGCAGTTAGACACAGGCTAGCAATGATACACTTGTGTGGTGCTTGCATGACCACAATAAAAATGGTTTCACTGTGTACTAGCCAGAAGGCTAAACCACCATAATACAGGCCAACAAACACAATTTGTTAAATCTTTGAAATTTATACCCAAAATTTTGCACCCTTTAAAATACCAAAACGCTTTGAGATAGTTTAGTTTGTCTACACAGTAGAGCCCACCACCGTATGCAGATGTTTTCGCTTCAAAATGTAGAGTTTGAAGTCAAATCAATTCTTTAAATTTAAGTTTTCCATTTGATCTGAGAGTCAGTGGCAATTATTGCAGATATATTGCTGACAACTAACTCAATTTTATCATATACAGAAAACAATAAATGTATACTCATAAAGGCCAGTGGCTTATGATTGCATTTATTTGCGATTTCTCCTAACTAATTGATTATTAAATATTATTTTCTACCTTTTCTTATTTGAGCTAAACAAAATGCTTATCAAAGAAATAAATAGAGCAGTTTTGTACTTATGGAGAATGAAAAATGATTCACTAACTAGGACATTTTACAGCACACCATGTATGCAATAATACACATGCACCAGGTCTATATTTATAATTATATGCGAAATGACCAGAAAGACATCAGGTCTGAGTGTTCTGCACTTCAATTAGTTCGAAAACACACTGGCTTCTTTCTAGAGCCACATTTTCACATGGGTGCGCTGACTACATACTATCCTGAGCCAGTGGTGGTTAAAATTATGACAGACTCCTTTGGTTGTGAAGTGACAACAAAGCTGTACCATCCAATAAGAAGAGTTTTAAATGCTATTGCAACTGATACTTGTGTTAGCATTTACATATCCTAATTTCAGAAGGAAATGGTGAAACCATCTTGGGTATTTTCTCTTTGATAAACCTGTGGGCAACTGATTTTTTTTCTTATTCTTAGAATGGATAGTGAAAATATTTCCTATATTAGTATTCCGTTACTTCCTCGCTCTCTGTATTCACGTATGGATTACATACGATTTTCAGTGTTATTAATTTCAAAGATAAAAGTTTTAGAAAAATGTTTAAATTAACCTTCGTAACTTGGCTATATTGTTTGCTACAAATACGCAATAAAATTAATTTAAAAATAACCGGCTAACTACGCCTTTTATGATTACTTTGTTATTTTCCTAGTAGATTAATGATCATAGCCCTCAGTTACTCTCCCCAAGTTTACTTCCGTTTTAATAGAATGATCGACGTACAGCGCGTTATGAAAATTATAAGACCTTTAAGGTTGGGAGAAACACTCCTGGATATATGTACATTAACCATACATTGGGATTTCAACTTTTTCCTTACAGTTTATTTTCCACAATGCCTAAATCAGAC
This sequence comes from Schistocerca piceifrons, assembly GCF_021461385.2. Classification (NCBI taxonomy): domain Eukaryota; kingdom Metazoa; phylum Arthropoda; class Insecta; order Orthoptera; family Acrididae; genus Schistocerca; species Schistocerca piceifrons. The sequence goes on from NC_060138.1 coordinate 1,044,348,619, forward strand.
ACTATTTGGTAGAATTGCGGTCTCGCACACGCAAATTGACGCCATACCGCATAGAAAACTGTGCTTGTTTGTATCTTGCTGTTTACGAAACGGATTCATAACTTACTGTAGGTGATAATAGCGCATACTCGTGAGATTGCATTGCAACGTTGTCGTCTTTCAATGTTCGCGGCACTACAAGTGTTGCATCGATAGTCGTCGCTGTGCGCTGCAATTTGTTTCTCAACGTTGGTAGTACTGTTCACGGTGACAGCCAGAAAATCACGAGACGCAGTTGTATTCGTCTATAAGAGGAGGAGAAGTGTTTGAGTAGTGTTGGTTGAGGATTTCAAGATGAGGGTGGTGGTTTTGTGTTTACTAATTTGTGGTGAGTCGTTGTTATAGTGCTATTTTACAGCTATACTTTCCCGTCGTATCCTTTTCGAGACAGTTTTATTACGTCGTTGCTATTACTTTGTTTCCGAAGCATTACTTGTTTCCCGAAAAGGCTTTCGCTTTTAATTTGAAGAGGAATTGGTAAGTAGTTCTTATTCTTATTCTTTTGGTTTGCAGTGTCCATGATATCGGCACATCCGCCGATATCAATATATCTGAACGATGAGGCAAGGTTGTGCAGCACGGGGCCTGTATACTGGTGCGAGAATATTAGGTTAGTAAATTAGGCTTAGCGCTATAGTTTTTGTTTGTTCCTCGTAATTGTTGATATTGACTTGCCACACTTTAATTATGAGCAGGAAAATGCCTGTGAATGATCCGTCATTTCCTTAAGGTAAATGCGTACTTCTACGTTTTATGTGCTTTATATAGAACTTCGAGTGTAACATTTCATATTTTATGAAGCCCATCCTTCAAATTTGTGTGAAAATGAATTTCGTGGTTGTTAAATGATACTGTGGTACTTGTATTATTGCGGTTCTTGAACACTATAGTGTGTCGTTTGTAATTCCGACGTTGAAGAAATTCAGTTTTATTTATTTATTTATCTCTTGTTCCGGTGATCCTGTCGTGACACTGTCACAGGATATGGAACGTGTCAATTTTACAAGCTTTTGGCCAGAATTTATGGTAATGCGTAAAACTAAACAAAAACAGTAACTTAGGTCCCACTACAAAAAATTACGTTTTAGATATAAAGATTACTAAATAATAAGTGTTACAGAGAAATAAATATTGCAAAATATATGTTCACAATAAAAATATTCGGTATTACAAATACAAATTTGGGCATACATTTGCAATTTACAATACAAGAAATGTTAAACATTGTAGTTCAGGAACTCTTCTAATGTATGAATAGATCCTTGCAATAGGAACTGCCTTAAGATTTTTTTTTTAACAAGAGATCATCATCTACCAAACACTTATTGGTGCATGTTGTATAAGAATAGAAATGATGAAAATGAAAGACTAGTATCCTTTAGTAAGAAATTGTTTTTGTGTATAACAGTGCATAATACGGGGCATTCTTTCAAATAATTCCGTGAAAGATAAGGAAGTTGTGTGTGGTTAGTAAATTTTAACTTGAATGTAATGTTTTATTTGCTAGACGTATTCTCTCTCCGTGCAGAACTATGTGTCTTTCTTTTAGGGCCAAAATAATGCAGGTTAGAAATGATGTTAAACAGAACTTCAAAAGAAATACCAACACTTTTTCTAAACTCTCCTGCTACAAGACCTAGCCCAACTGCTCAATTATCGTCTCCCATCCTCTAACAATCTGATTACTAATGTGACGTTAAATACCCAGAAGAATTAGTCAAAGTAGCATTAAGCTACCTGTAAAGGCAGTAGAGGAAACTGCCCATGTCTTCTTCAAAGAAACCATCCTGGTATTCACCATAAACAAATAAGAAAACAATGGTAAAACTCAGTGGGGGGGGGGGGGGGGGTCTCCATTTCATACTGAAATGGAAGTACATTGTGTTGATTAAACAATACGTGCCTTGTCTATTTCCTATGAGGGCCTCAGGAGTACTCTGTGGTATTCAGTACACAGTAATTAAGTGGGTGGAGATGTGCAAGTATTCTTCCTGGAGTGGTATAGACACCTAATGACACAGCTGCAGCAGTTGTGAATGTTTGACGGATAGGGTAATTAGGTTTTCAGAGGAATGGTTTGGCAGCATCAGAGTTCTGGTAAACAGTGTCTTCATGGAATCTGTATCTTGAAGTGATATCACAGAAGATCTCATCAGTGTTTATAATTTGTGCGTCCAGTGTTACATTTAAAGTCTGTTGCCTTCTTTTTCTTCGTATCCTATTGTGGGATTTGGCTGGCAGTAAGTCCTTGGGCATATGTGTATCTTCTAATAATTTGCTTTGGTGTGCACTCATGCTGTTTAACTGCTATATCTCAAGATGCCTAGCCATTAATATGTATTATATTCTTGGGTAACTGAAGTAAGTTGTATTGGTTTTGCTTTGAGGTCTATAGCTGAAGTAGAATAAGTTGGTCCCCGACAGTTTCAGTGGGCTGGGTGCAGCAGATTAGTGCACACTTCTTATGTACAAAGAGATTTTGTAAATGTCTCAGTGGCAATGCCTCGGTGTTGTCACAGCTACATTGATGGCTACTGTTCTTGTCTGCGGCAGTTTCCACGTAAATTCCAAGCTGGCAACAATGCCACATAGATAATATTGTGGGGAAGGCGAGCCAAAGGTTGCGTTTCATTGGCAGGACACTTAGAAGGTGCAACAAGTCCACTAAAGAGACAGCTCACTACACTTGTTCGTCCTCTGTTAAAATATTGCTGCACGGTGTGGGATCCTTACCAGGTGGGATTGACGGAGGACATCAAAAGGGTGCAAAAAAAAAAGGGCAGCTCATTTTGTATTATCACGTAATAGGGGAGAGAGTGTGGCAGATATGATACGCGAGTTGGGATGGAAGTCATTAAAGCAAAGACGTTTTTCGTCGCGGCGAGATCTATTTATGAAATTTCAGTCGCCAACTGTCTCTTCCGAATGCGAAAATATTTTGTTGAGCCCAACCTACATAGGTAGGAATGATCATCAAAATAAAATAGCCTAAGAGAAATCTGAGCTCGAACAGAAAGGTTTAGGTGTATGTTTTTCCTGCGCGCTGTTCGGGAGTGGAATGGTAGAGAGATAGTATGATCGTGGTTCGATGAACCCTCTGCCAAGCACTTAAATGTGAATTGCAGAGTAGGTAATCATGTAGATGTAGAATGCCATTAGATGTTGCAGGTAATCTGATACTCAATCTGCTATAGTAGCTTTTTCTATGCATCTCTCACTGTCCCACTAAATAAGTTGCAAGTGTTACATTAGAAGTGGTGACAGTTCATTACATGTAAGCATTTATGTTCTTTTGCTGCATTTTGTGATAATTTCGTCATTTGGTTACGTGTACGCCTGTATAGCTAGAGTTGGTGTTTTGTTAATTTTTTACTTTTCCTACCTCTGATTTCTCCCTCTCCAATTTTCTCATTGTCTCGAGTGATTTCTCAAATTATTTTTTAATTTCTGTCTTCATGATGTTTGTTACTTTCTTTACTTGGTAAAGTGTAACAAAAATGAATTGTTGGTATCTGTATTTCTGATTAGCAACAAAATATACCAAATACTGTGTTCTTGTGTATGTCTGCTCCTCTCATATATCTGCAGCTGATGTGTGTGTATCGTGCTGTGCCTTCAGGTATTCCATAACAAAATTGATCCAGATTTTTATTATTATTTTTTTATTAATAGCTGTTTGTAACTTAAGTGATAGTAATAGCACAGTTCTGGCCTAAACTGTTATTACCTGTGTTAATTAAGTTGTCATAGTTATAAAGGCGTACTTCTCTTCAATGTGTATACTTACTAAGGATGTCAGGTGTGTCAACAAAGTCAACTGATTCATAAATGAAACAAGATTTTTCAGTAGTTGTTCCTGCCATCTATTATAAGTATTTGTTGAAAGTCTTATTGCTTCCATGTATTATTTTGTTACAATCAGCTTCAACCATTAAAAATTATCAGTGTCAGATCGTACATGTATTTGTGTATGTAGGGATGTGTTCTCAATTGTTGTGTGCTATGCATAAAATCATGATTTCGAATGCAATACAAACTGTGATTGACTAATACAGTACACCTGTATCAGCAGTTCTTCTCCATGGGAACAGGAGGGACAAAAATACATAAAAATATTATTACATAGGAAAAAAATATATTGTGGACTTGACCACTGAGAGCTTCATCATATTATCTTCCTTTGTGTGAATGTGTTCAGCTGAAGCCAGATACATTTCAGCACTCTCTCTTAGATACATACAAGACATGGAGGCTTATTAACATGAACGGGATAAAGAGCTTTAAGTGCAGCCTAGAAGAGGTAGAATGGGATGAAGTATACACAGAAAATAATGCTGATGCCAAATTCAATTCATTCCCCCATAAATTTGTCTCAATATTTGAGAGTTGCTTTCCTGAAACATTATTCAGAAAAAGCCGTTACAAAGTCAAGTAATCCATGGTTTACTAAGGGAGTTAAGATATCGTGCAAGAGGAAGAGGGAAATATATGGACAGGCCAGAATAAGTCAGGATTCAACGTTACTTACTTACTACAAAAGATACTGTAATATTGTAAGGAAAGTCATTAAGAAGTCGAGAAGCTTGTGTGTTCTGACAGAAATTAGTAATGCGGATAATAAGATTAAAACTATATGGAATATTGTCAAATGGGAGAGGGGCAGCCTGACAGTGCACAGCATACCGTAGCAATAAAGCTAAATGATGATGATGTGAATGATTATTCACAAATTGTAAGTATTTTATAAATAGGGTTAAAGGGTTCAATTGAAGAAGCAAAAAAAAATGTTAAAAAGTCATTCCTCAGGACTTTAGGCCTTTTGAAATAGCACCAACATCCTCCACTGAAATTAAGGGAATTATAAATATATTGAAAAACAAGAGCTCAAGTGATGTTGATGGAGTCTCTAACAGAATTTTTAAGTGTTGTTCTAATTTAATAAGTGGAGTCCTCAGCGATACATATAATGCTTCGCTGGCACAGGGAATTTTTCCAGACAGATTGAAATACGCAATTGTCAAACTTCCTCATAAGAAAGGGACAAGAGTGACTTAAATAATCATACACCAATCTCATTGCTGACTTCATTTTCTAAAATATTCGAAAAAGTTATGTATTCAAGAGTAGTCTCACATTTAAGTGAAAATAATTTACTCAGCATGTCACAGTTCGGATTCTGGAAGGGTTACTCCATTGAGAATGCTATCTACACATTTACCCATCAAATAGTAAGAGTCGTAAATAACAAATTATCGCTAGTTGGTATTTTTTGTGATCTCTCGAAGGCATTTGACTGTGTGGGTCATGTCACACTCTTAGAAAAACTCAGGTTTTGTGGAACTGAAGGCTGTACACACAGCTGGTTTGAATCATACTTAATGAACAGAAAGCAAAAAGTTGTGCTGAATAGCACAAATCATGTTGGGAGGTTGGTAAATTCTGGTGAATGGGGAGCCATCACAAAGGGAGTCCCACAGGGTTCAATTTTAGGTCCTGCTGTTCCTTATTCACGTGAATGACCTCCCACTTAACGTTCAGCAAGTAGAACTAGTACTTTTTGCAGATGACACAAGTGTTATAATAAATCCCATTCCAGAAAAAGCAGCCGAAGATACTGTTAAGGGTGTCTTTCTAAGAATTATTAAGTGTTTCTCAGAAAATGAACTCTCCCTTAATTTTGAAAAAACTCACTGTATCCAGTTCTGTACACCGAATTGAGTCATACCAACAATTGATGTAGCATATGAACAGGGCTCAGTTAACAGGGTAGATTTCTCCAAATTTTTGGGTGTTCACATTGATAACTTGAACTGGAAGAAGCATATTACTGATCTTCTCAAACAACAAAGTTCAGCTTCTTTCGCTCTTTGTATAATCGCTAGTCTTGGCAATAAACAGATGAGACTCCTGACATACTTCGCATATTTCCACTCAATAATGTCTTAAGGAATAGTTTTCTGGGGTAACTCACCACTTTAGACATAAAGTATTGAGTGCACAAAAGAGAGCAGTGAGAATAATTAGTGGTGTTCACCCAAGGATGTCATGTAGGTACCTTTTCAAGGCGTTAGGTATTTTCACTGCGCCATCAGAGTACATATATTCGCTAATAAAATTTGTTGCAAATAATCCGTCTCAGTTTGCGAAGAACAGTGATGATCATGCGTACAACACTAGAGGGAAAAATTACCTTTCCTGTCCATTATTGAAGCTGTCACTTACTCAAAAAGGAGTGCATTATTCAGCAACAAAAATCTTTGCTCATTTGCCCAACAACATAAAGTGTCTGGCAGGTAGCAGATCAAGTTCTAAGTCTAGTGTAAAATCACATCCTTTGAACAATTCCTTTTACTCCATGGACGAGTTTCTGTTTCCGAAATGGTAAAAAAAAAAATTGTACCTCTAAATGTAGTTGCATGTGTAGAACTAAAAATTTCAGTAATATTAATATTAACACTAGTCGTGTGTATATCTTGTAATCTGACTTCTTCCTCATCATATCGATAAAATAATTGGGAAAATGATCTACAGAACATGACATAACTATACTTCATATTCATATTGGTAGTAATCACCACCACACAGTGTGTTCCAGAACAGTCTTCGGACCAAAAAATGTTAATTTCAAATAATTATTTCTTGGATTATTTGGTGTAAAACATTGTGCTGTATGGTGGTTGCTCTCTTGGTGCTTCTTTAGGATCATAAAATTTAGCTTTGGAGAATGGATTGTTCTTGAGATGGTTGGAGGCTGTTAATTCCTCAATTTTTCCCTAATATCTACGCAATCTTCAGATCTGAAAATGCCCACCTCTAATGCAGTTTGACAGTCATTAGAAACAGCAGGTTTTAATGTGCAAGATATCTTACTTTTGTTTTGGTATTTTTTCACATACATTCGTATTTATCCAAGATATGTTAATGCAAAATTTTCAGTAAGCAGATGTTCTTTCTTTTCAGCATTTTGATGTTTCAGAACTGTAAATTATATTTGATGGCAAGAGACCTCAAATTATAATATGCCAAGCAAAAGTTGCAATTTTTAAATGCAAAGAAAAGTCGTGTCAGTAGACATTTGTCTTACAAATTGATTAGCTCATTGTGAGTGAACATATGAATTCAGCAAAGTCCATTGTAAGCAAAAGTTTATACTACAGTGCTATAGGAAATGCCATCTCCATTATGAAATGGCCACATCTGATACCCAGGCAACCTCAACAATGGGCTTTGCGTTCTCCAAAGCCTGTTAGTGCGTTGCTTTAGAGGTTCCTTAGCCTCATTGTGCACTGCTTAGCCAACATTCCCAAATCTGGCTTAGGCTAGCACACTGGACTCGCATTTGGGAGGACAGCGGTTCTCTCTCCGTGTCTGGCCATCCTGATTTAAGTTTTCCGTCATTTCCGTAAATCTCTCCAGGCAAATGCTAGGATGGTTCCTTCGAAAGTCACAGCCAACTTCCTTCCCTGTCCTTTCTTAATCCAATGAGACCGATGACCTTGCTGTCTGGTCTTTTCCCCCAAAACAACCCAACCCCAAATCTGGGTTACCTAATGAATTCCATCTTCAGTTTCTGTTAACACAATTATCCATTTACCAATTTGTAACAATATAAATTTTGAATCAGTTTTTTAAATGAGAACATAAAGGATGGAGTTGACACCAAAAAGAACATGTTTCAGGAACTCTCAGCCTTTCAGTAATATACTGATCAGCATATTATTGAAAGGCTGCTGATCAGGGACTTCGCATGTATCCATCCTGAGTTGTAATTAACGTAAAATTTCAAAACTCTTATCAACCCACTTAATTTTGTCATAGATGCAGATAACATACTGCAAAGTTAAAACTTCAAATTGTTGCTGATTCTCTAAACCCACTGAAATTTTGGCAATAAATGGCTGAAAGCCTCCAGAAGCTCATTTCACTTGAATCTTTCACAACTGATAGAGAAGCTGGAGATTTCATTCTTAGGCAATCCTAGATTATTCTCATTGCCATAAAAAGTAATTTTATGTTAAGTTTTTTTTTTGGGGGGGGGGTGCAGAGTTTGTTAATTTGGTTTTATTTTGGCTGCTGCAAGCCCTTGCAGCGAGCTGTTAGGTAGTTCCTCCAACTCGGTCACAGGCAGATGATACATAGCTGGTATCAAAGAAGTTCTGTTCAGCCTTTATACCAAATTCTTGGCAACAGTTCGATTATTACACTAAAAAAGTTTCTGTAATTCAACCACCATGTGTTTCAGAAAGTTCACCAGTGCTGTCATAAAAACAGGAACAGCCACTCTTGTCATGCCATAGGTTGTCATGACGCGTGAGCTTTCGCACTGTTTGTTAATTTTCAGCTTAATAAATCAATATAGGCTGCACTACAGCTAGACTGTTTCCCCAATGAAAACTGGGCACAGAATCTTGGATAAGAAATGAATAACACTCTTCGAAATGTAACAGAGCTATTACTCCATCAGATCTTGGGTTTCCTTCACATTTACATGATATGATATATTAAACTCTCAGGTGGTGCATGATCTGTTAGCACCCAGTGTTTGCCCACATCTCCACCACCACTGTCTTGTACGGATTGGAAAGATATAACTCAGAAACACGTTTTTTCTTTGACAGCTGCTGCACTGATAAGCATATGGCCCTTTGATTCTGTGTGCTGCATACTGCCGGGGTTGATTAAAGATCTGTAGTTTGTCACAACAAGCTGACTGCAAGCCATACAGTTGCAGGTCATTTAGGCATTGGGCCTCAGGTTTTAGTGAAGCCAATCTCAGGGCAAAAGTTACTCCTAAAGCAATATTTCTCTCTTTCAAAATTGAGTAGCAGTTTAGCAGCAGTCACTTTTGCTTTTCACTATTCACCCAATCAATATGAACATGGACAAAGTCTGCTGAATTGATCATCCTCAGAAAAACTTTTCTTCCGTTGTGACTTGCTTGAAGCTCAGGCAAGAATAAGTTTAGTTCTCGCACTATCAATTAACTGACCATAAGTCTCGGTGAATGATAAACTTCACACTTGATGAAGCCCATTGTTAAATTTGCTGACTTTCATTTTTAGGAGGAAAGCACCAAGAGAGCTCAAACTATGCTAAGTGTTTTACACATCCCCACATCTGCATCTTCAGCTGAAGAAAGTGATTGTTGCCACCTTATTAGTCAGTTTAATATGACATTCTGTGGCCATTTTTGACCATGCAAATTATATTTCCCAGCATTGCTCACTTTATTTACCAGTCCAGTCTCAGGTGCAGATTTTAGCAGATATTATAATCCTTATTAGAAAAATCATTATTGAATGAGGTATGTAAAAGATATATTTTGAGAGCAGTAAGAGTTAATGATGATGGCAAATTGTCATTTCATCAGTGAATTCCAGGCCAGAGAATCATCATGAAAGTGTCTTTTGTTTGACAGAAAATTCTCATAAAGCTTTCAGCTCTGTACTTCGCTTAAATCATTAGGTGGCAGTTTGAATTTCCAAAGTTTCCAAAAGTAGCTCTTCAGCTACTGGTTCCCTTCATATTGAAAATGCAGAACAAATTCAAGCCTGGAACAAACAAAATTTTTTTCTGAAATTTGCATCCTATGATTTCATAAGTTAACTTCAGTTGATTGACAATCACCTTTGAACTGAGAAGACATATTTTTAAAAATCTGTATTTGATGTAGAGCACGCTTCTAAATTTCCTATAAATATTTTCCTGTTGTCTACACATACTTCTACATTCTGATTATCTCTTTGAACGTTTCCCTGTCTTTCTCTCTGATAATAGTAGCTTGGAAACTAAACAACATACCAGAGAGTTGTTTCTCAGGACCAGATCAGTTACTGGCATGTAAGTGTAGATATATATATTCAATATTGTCATGGACATTTTCTTAATAAAGAAAAAATTTTTATTTCAGAAATGCTAAAGCTTGTCATGCTATAAAGCACTGCATACAAACTGTTTGGCGATACAAGGTTCTTCCGGAAGATAATGACGATGTCTGCAAAATTTGCAAAGACATGGTGGCAGAAGCTAGAGCCCAGCTGCAGAGTAATGAGACTCAGGTAAGAGTAATCTAGAAAATTTGAAATAAATTCAAGAAAATTAGTAAAAATTGTACCAAATGTGGCTGGCAAATGCGCACAAATGTACAATATTTTCTAATTTGTGTTCACAACAAAAAGCAGCAGATACTAACAGATTTCAGATGAAGAAGGAAAATAAAAAACACTTGCCACTGTGAGAACTGAACCTCTATAGCTTGCTTATCAATCGTTTAAAACTGGACTGCCGTTTTCTTCCAAGTCAGTTTCATTGGCATATGTTTTGTCATTCATACACAATTGTTCGCATTCCTTTTTAATGTATTCCTACTTATCAGAGCATTCTTATCAATCCTTTGAGCATCCACACATTTTGAAAGTTTTGTGATAACTTGTAAACTAGGTTTACTTTTTGTCATTACATAATTATAATGTGTCATTGGAACAGCACATTTTCGTAATTCGCTTATTCATTCATTTATCTTCTTGTATAGATTATGTTGTATAGGAGAACGTTTGGTGACAAGGAGTGAGTTACAATAGACTTCATGAAAGTGAGGTAGTTGTTGGAAACTAAATTAATAGTCTTTTCTCATTACTAAACTGTTACAAGCTATTGTACTTGTCATCTCAAATGTAACAGAGTAAAATTATTAGAGAAGCCACTATTTTAAGAAAAGAAATCCTCCAATTCCTAACTCGCATTAAAAACTGCTGCAGCTTATCTGCTGTTCCTAGCTTTGTAAAGCATAGTAAATGTTCCATGCCAGCAGTGTGGTGAAGGCAGATAGTCACTAGATGGAGTAATTTAGTTTTCGCATCTCTCAATGGAAGAAATGTAACAAAGCGTTCAGACGTACAAGAAATAAGCATGTACCATGAGGGGTTTTTTTTTTGGGGGGGGGGGGAGACTTCTGTTTTTCCTAACACGCCTTGTGTCGATGAGAGCTCAATGTGTGGTTGGCTATCCCAAATCTCAATCCTCTAGAAGGCAAATGTCAGTCACTATACTGTACCGTGCTCAAGAATGCTTTCTCTGAATCCTTCGTTTGTTTTTTGTGCTTTTCAATGCACTTCGAAAGCTTTTTCCTTGATTTTTTTTCACACAAAACACAATGTGACAGTAGATCCTTTTCTGTGGTAAGTCTGACCTACCTGGAAACACACACACACACACACACACACACACACACACACACACACACACACACACACACACTTACATCTGTAGTTCACTTCCTGTTCATTGATTCTCAAATAATAATAACGACAACATAACCTAAAACTGCTTCTGTCAACTGGCATTGGTACTACACACTAATAAAGTTCATAGCTGAAAACCACCATGGTGGGAAAAACAAAACTGTAAGAATTGCTGGTTACAGCTGACTTATGGCCACCCTGTATTTAGTTGTCTGTTTCCCTAATCAGGAGGGGAGTTACTATTGGAAATTAATTCTCAATTAAGAGTGATAACTGAGACCACTGGATCAACAGCAAAAGAAATAAACAAAAGTGTAAAATTGTGCTTAGTGTTCTTCGTAAACTAAGTTTCCAATAAACTATTTAAAGTGAACTAAACTGATTGTTTACAAATAATCCACATGACCAATTTTCACACGACAGTGAGTAGTCTTTATTACAAAAACCATTCAAAAATTGAAGATGGCTTGACAATCAGCGGAAAGATAAATGTTCCCAATTACTGGGAAGAGACAAGAAAGCAAATAAATAGATTTGGGCACAGACAAAAGTGGAAGATCTAACTACAATAGAGATGGGGGGGGGGGGGGGGTTGAGATCAGATGGGCTGGACAGTAGCCAAGGAGGTGGTAGTAGACGGCCAAAGGAAGTTCTTTCTTGGATTCTGGTAAATAACAGGAGACAGAATGCAAACTCATGGAAGGCAGTTGGATGACATTAGGAAATATGCAGTAGTAACAGGGATTTGTATTACTGAAGACAGTGACGGAAATACGAGAGTGAGTCAAATGAAAATCTTAAATTTGCAACAAATCGAAATTTCACGCCATTATTCTGTAAGTTGGTAAGCGTGCTACAAACAGCGTGCAGAATGGCTTGTAGGTAGTAGCATGGTGCAAATGCACACATACCATCGCAGTATCAGTATAAAGATGCCCACCCCACTTGCACCAGGGAAGAACAGTCTTCCGTTATTCAGTTTTTGCATAGTGAAGGTGTGAAACCTATTGAAATTCATCGACGAATGAAGGATCAGTACGGTGACTCATATTTGTCACAGCAGCTAGTCTACGAATGGAGTAGGAAGTTTGCAAATGGTGTGACTTCAGTGGAAGATGCTCCTCGTCCAGGTCATGCACAAAGAGTTGTGACTCCACAGAACATGTTAGCAGTAGAAGCCATAGTGAAGGAGACCGTGAGTGACACTGAATGACATTGCAGCATGTTTCCAGATTAGTCATGGGTCAGCACACCACATTGTGCATGATGTGCTCCAGTTTCACAAAGTGTCTGCAAGATGGGTGCCGCGGCAGCTGACTCCTGAAATGAGAGAACGATGTGTTGATGCTGGTGAAGAACTTCTTCGGCGCTTTGAACGAGAAGGTGATGGCCTCCTTGCAAGAATCGTTACTGGCGACAAAACCTGGGTTAACTTCCACCAACCGGAAACGAGGAGAGCGAACAAGGAAGGGCGCCATTCCTCATCACCAAAACCAAAGAAGTTTCGAACAGAACCGTCAGCAGGGAAGGTTATACTGACTCTTTTTGGGACAAAAAGGCGTCATTTTGGAGCATTACATGCCTAGAGGGACCACTGTTGCCAGTGCGTCATGCACAGATCTCCTAAAAAATTATCTGCGGCCTGCAGTCAAATCAAAACGTGGATTGCTGTCAGCAGGTGTTCTTTTGCAACATGACCTAATTTTGAGTGTCTTACTCTGGTGAGACCTTGCCCCAAGTGATTTCCATATGTTGGGACCACTGAAAGACGCATTGGGAGGAAAGAAGTTCCGTTCTGATGAAGAGGTACGCCACACAGTGCACGAGTGGTTGTACGGACACCCCAATATTTTTTTCTAAAGGAATTTATGCACTTTGTAAGCGCTAGAGGACTTGCATTGAGTGTGGGGGAGATTATGTTGAAAAGTGATACAGCTTTGTACCACTTCTGCACAATGAATAATATTTTAAAAAATACTTAAGGTTTTAATTTGACTCACCTCTTGTATTTAAGAGGAGGCTTTTATGTAGGAGTGGATGTTAAATGGTTGGTGATGATTTATGACAAATTAGACTCGACTGTAATTGTGGTAGTAGTAATGCCTTTCAAAAACATAATTTGTAGCGGTCTCTATATCATCATTGAATCTATTTTGTTTTTACCCCCCAGAGGGTAATTACCCGCAGATTGGGGAGCACTGCTGTAAGAAAGTACCAGTAGCCATCAGGCAGGAAACTGAAAATCTCCAGATATTTCAAAATGAAGTTAGAGCATATTATTAAATTTAACACTTTCTGAAGTTCTGCTGTACAAGTTTTCTGTAAACTTGTTTATCAATGTTACTTAACGTAAAAATTTATAAGTGTTTTAATTAACAGATTTACTCTCTCCTTGGCTATAGATCCCAGCTACACACTATTTCTAAATATCCATTATAGATGCAACAAATCCTCTTACTCACCACCCTCCCCCGCTCCCATGCAAAACAAATGTATGGGCTAAGTATTGCCTCTATAGTTTATTATCCTGTTAGAACCCTGCTTTATGCCTGCATCCAGTTTCACATGTGCAGTGTTTACCACATCTATGGAAACTACAAAAATAACTTCCTAACCTTTGTTGTGCTGTAAAAGTGAATTCATGAAGAAAATTTCACTAAAACATCCTTGGCTCTTAAAGTGTGATGATTGAGATGAAAAGAGTTTAACACTGACTATCCATTGTGTTGATTATGCTACTACCACACTTCCTCCTCCTGATTTACTATTAATTTTTTGTATTAAACAGGTACTATTGTGGTGCAACTCCCATTCTATCATCCTCCAAAAATTTCCACAAAAACTTCCTAACAAAACTGAAGATAAAATCTTGTAGATTGTTACAGTACATCATATTGCTTGAGCACAATCGCCATTTCAACCCCCTCACTCAGCTGTGTTCAGTTATCTGGACACCACATGATCCTGAAGAAGATCCTAGGAGAGGAGTTAAAACATTGATCTTGAAGAATAAATATGATGCAGTCTAACATCCCAGAATGTTTCACCTTCACTGACAACAGCCACGAAAGCCTGCAGACATACATAAACCTGAGAAAAGTTTTCAGTTTTTTGTATCCTCCATCTATAGAATGAATCTCTTTAAGTTCATACCTGTTGAGCAGTTAACAGAACTGCATACAGTTTCCTAAATTCTGGGCTTCAGAAGTTTAGTTATGTAGAATACACACCAGTTGTGTTACCAATCAATTGCTAATGTTTTTTGTGAACTGCATCTTCCCTGTGGCCCCAATTTGTTACCACCTGAGAGCCAGTGTCACTCAGATATCCTATTAATAAATTTTCTCTGGTAGAGAAAACCAACATACTTGCATAACAATTTCAAATTATTTTTTGAATGAAAGTTTTGTGCAACTTCAATGTTGTGGCTGCATCAAGTGCAGCAGAATAAATATTACGTACAGCTTTGAGTTAGAGTTGTGAGAAAGAGTGATAACTTCTGGGCAATAAAGCATACTATTTGCCATGGCAAACCCTCATCTGAGCATTTATACATATCAAAGGTAACTTAATGATCTTATTTCATGTGTTGTAAGACTACTGAATGTGTTAAAACATGTCAAATTTTGATGCGAAGTCTTTTTCCTTCGCAGTAGGAATAACTAGTCCTCTGTATGCTTGTGAGGATCTATGCTAGTTTTATTTTCACACAACTGTAATAAATATGTTCCACACACAGCGTGTGCAAACAACTTGAAATGAGATAATCTGAGCACATATTTCAATACAGCAGGCAGAGATACACGTGCAAAATGCCTTGAGCCACAAACTTCTTCTCTTTACTGCATTGTCCAAACATTTGTGTTTTGGTGTAATCTCTGTGTGTTTGAGTTGCATACTGAAAGTATCCGATGTAAATGTGTTAAATAAAATGAAGACTCGAATGCTTAGTTTCCTAATAACTTTTTTTTTCCCCACAGGAAGAGCTGAAAGAAGTTTTTGATGGGACATGTGCTTTAATTCCATTGAAACCGGTTGCTAAAGAATGCATGAAACTTGCAGATGAGTTTGTTCCGGAGTTGGTGGAAACCCTGGCTTCAGAGATGAATCCTCAAGTTGTGTGTGCCGTAGCTGGCCTTTGCAACAATGCTCATATTGATGAGCTCTTGGCTAAGCAACATGGAGTAAGTTCTAGAAAAAAGCCTCAATTTTTAATGTGTAGCAACACTGTGTGCATTCTTGTTTAGTGACTCATCAAACAATTGGGAAGCCTTTGCTGTGGTTTGTAATTTGTAATGCTTTCATGTTCACTGGTTTTTATGTAATATATAAAATACTGTGTGGAGGGAGATTATTACTTTCCCTGGACGTTTTAAGTTACTCTGGGGTGACTGCACCTATTATTAATGTAAAGAAATGTGTACCATTTGTTTGTGATCATGGAAGGAATGCAATTCTAACAAGAATCTGGGCTCTTGTTGATATGATGGTAAAACCTTATCTTAGTTTCTTCTTTCTGTGTAGGGACTGTAATATAGGAGATGGAAGCATTGTTAATAGCTGGCAGTCTTCAGCTCGTACATTGTACTAAGTCCTGTTGATCAAATGTAATTCCAAATGCCAAAGTTTCATAATACCTCAAAAAACCAACAGGACTGAGGAAGTCCAAGAGCCAGCAATTGTTTTAAACCATCTGATATATGTTCTTGTATCTACTGTGTTGAATAAGATTTTATGTTGTATAGACTGTGTGTCTCTTCATTTCCCAATATACGAGATTTGACAATAAAGTAATGAGACTGATGTGAAAAAAAGTTACTTACAGTTTTAGTAAAGTTTAGTGTTCTCCCCGTCAAAGTAGTTCCCTTCTGATTGCATACACTTTTCCAGCGCTTCTGCCATTGATAGTAACATTTCTCGAACTCGTCGTCTGTAATATCCTCCACGACTCTCGTCACAGCTTTTTGGACATCTTGTGTAGTTTGAAAATGGTGTCCCTTGATTGCCGTTTTGACTCTTGGTAATATAAAAAAGATGCACGGAGCAATATCTGTTGAATAAGATGGCTGTGGGAGTACTGAAATTTGATAGAGAGTTTAAAAGTTGTTGTACTGACACAGCAGTATGGGATGATCCATTATCGTGATGGAGACCAATTTTGCCCAAATCTTTCTCATACAAAGATCTTTAGTTATTACTAGACGAACCGTTTCTCGATTGACGTTCAGTTCTTCTGCAATCATTTTCCCGGATAATCTTAGATCAGATCGTAAGAGTTAACACACCCTCGCCAAGTTGACATCCATCCGTGAGGTTGATGGTCGTCCACTGAGGTCTTCATCTTCAACATTTGTTCTGCTTTCACTAAACCTTTTTTGCCAACGAAAAACTTAATCTCTTAACATAACCTCCTCTCCAAAAACCTTCTGAAGCTTACCATAAGTTATCAAATTTTCACCCAATTTAACGCAAAAAGAAATGGCATACCATTGCACAATATTATGCGGTTCCATTTCCGTGACGATAGACACAAACACATGTTAACTTATTACAGCACAACTTGCGACTGAGCAATTCCGTTGATATGCCGCTTGAACTAGAAGCAGCTCATAGACAAAGGTCGAAAATACAGTGCCTACGCAAGTCTGCAGGATTACCTTATCTTGCAAAAAAAAATTGAGTCTCATTACGTTATTGTCGCACCTTGTATTTTGTTGCTTCTGTGATACATTCATCATGTGCAAAATTTTTACTGAAATTATGTAGAACCAACTAGTTCATAGGCAGTTAATACATGTTTTTATATGTGTTGCTACATAGCTCTCATTTACAGGTTATTGTGTAAGATAGTAGCCTAGTTCTGGTCATTGTCCATTATAGTTTGCACAGTACATTGGCAGAACCATTAAAGACGTGAGTTTAAGAATTTGAAGGGGAGATCTTTGTTATTCGGAAGGTAGAGAAGAAGGGGGAGGTCATTAAGACAGGGCTGCACCCCATGTGAAGAATAGGGGAAATACTCTCTCTCCTGTTGACATCGCATAGGTGGGTCCCTCTCATCCTGGAGTCTCAGTGACTAGCTCCTACTCTCCAACCTTCAGAAACATGTCCCTCTTCGTTTCTTGATGATTGAATTAAAAGGTCCAAAAGATGAGAATAGATTTCAGTGTACTTCTTAATTTGTATCAACAGTACTGGAATTCTGCCAGCCATACTGTCTCCTTATAACTAGAAAAATATATATATAATCTCTCTCTCTCTCTGTGTGTGTGTGTGTGTGTGTGTGTGTGTGTGTGTGTGTGTGTGTGTGTGTGTGTGTGACATTTCCTGTATTTACAATTCTGTGTTTCATTGTGTTGGAGAATTTCCACCCTGTAATGTAATGTGATGTGTGTTTTCAGAGCAAGCCACAAAGTGAGGTAAAAACTTGTGAAAACTGTTACACAGTAACAGAACTGTTGAGGAAAAAATTTCATGAAACTCCAAGAGATGATATGATGAATAACCTTCTGGAAGTAAGTGCGATTTCTCTATGGCCATAGCATTATCAATGTAAAAGTATGTGTGTTTGCATCTCTTAATTTCATATTTTCAGGAGAAGGGGAGGGGAAGTAGTGTAACTTCCGCTTTTTGTGCTGGCACAGAAATTTTTGGAACAGGGATGTCTAGATTATAAATTACTTCCTCAGAGGGCCCAAAAGAATTTTTATTCTGGCCTTATCACAGTTAACTCATCCATTACCATCAGTACTACTTCCCTGTCCAGTTACCACAAATTAGTAGGCACCATTTGTATTTGTAACTTACTTCAGTCTGATCCAATTCTTTTTTTTATATGTAAGAGGTTGAGTCAAATGATTACCTTAAATTTGTAGCAACAAATCGAAATTTCACACCGTTATCCTTTAAGTTGGTAAGCATGCTACAAACAGCGTGCGGAATGGCCTGTGAGTGGCAGCAGAGTGCAGATGCACACACATCGTCGCAGTATCAGTATAAAGAGGGCCGCCCCACTTGCAACTTGCACCAGGGAAGAACAGCGTTCTGTTATTCGGGTTTTGCGTACTGAAGGTGTGAAACCTATTGAAATTCATTGACGAATGAAGGTTCAGTATGGTGATGCATGTTTGTCACAGCAGCAAGTCTACGAATGGAGTAGGAAGTTCGCAAATGGTGTGACGTCAGTGGAAGATGTTCTTCGTCCAGGTCATGCACAAAGAGTTGTGACTCCACAGAACATTGCAGCAGTTGAAGCCATAGTGAAGGAAACCGCAAGTGGCACTGAATGACATTGCAGCACGTTTCCAGATTAGTCATGGGTCAGCACACCACCTTGTGCATGATGTGCTCCACTTTCACAAAGTGTCTGCAAGGTGGGTGCCAAGGCAGCTGACTCCTGAAATGAGAGAACAATGTGTTGATGCTTGTGAAGAACTACTTCGGTGCTTTCAATGAGAAGGTGATGACTTCCTTGCAAGAATCGTTATTGCGGATGAAACCAGGGTTCACTTCCTCATCCACCATATTCACCAGACCTTGCCCCAAGTGATTTCCATATGTTGGGACCACTCAGAGACGCAATGGGAGGAAAGAAGTTCTGTTCTGATGAAGAGGTACGCCACACGATGCATGAGTTGTTGTGCGGACTACCAAAAGAATTTTTTTCTAAAGGAATTTATGCACTTTGTAAGTGCTGGAGGACTTGCATTGAGTGTGGGGGAGATTATGTTGAAAAGTGATACAGCTTTGTACCACTCTTGCACAATGAATAAAATTTTTAAAAATATTTAAGGTTTTCATTTGACTCACCCTCGTACATGGAGGTGGCTATCTTGTTTAAATCCAACTCCCATGTATAAAATAATTTAAAACATCTGGTTACTTTAAGTGTTTGACATTTAGGTGAGAAAAAGTTTAGAACAAGTTTGAAATTATGTTTAAAGTTTTCTCATTCTCAAATACTGGATGGATATATTCAGAGTATTTGATGTGCCACGAGTTACATTGCCACAAGACTTTCACATACTTTTATAGCTGTCAGACTGTGTTAAAACTTTAATATAAGATTCTCATAATGAATGATTATGATAGCATGCTAAATTTTTAAATTCGGTCATCAATTATATGAAATATTGAAAATCACATTTTTGTATATCTTGGTATTTGTTAGGTTGGCAGACTGCAGTTGGGACTTCGTACCATAAGCTATGAACGGGGTTAGCCATTTAGTAATATAGACAGAGGTTAGGATTTTGTAATTGACATCTAGTAAAAACTGAAAGAAATTGTAGTTGAACAGCTGTTGTGAAAGCTGAAACAATGGCATTACTGTACTTTTTATCCTCTGCAGAAGGCTAATGTGTGTTGACTGAATGTTATAATTCCTGCAGGGAACATTATTGTATGATGGCTGCAAGATATGAATGCTGTGTTCTCTCTTCGTATGTAGCTTTATACACAGTATTAATGCCAATCATGTTTTCATTGTAGTTGTGACTCCCTCCCTCCCTCCCTCCCTCCTCCTCCCCCCCTTTTCACAAGCCATCAGCAGTATGAACATTGATAAAAATGGCAGCAAAGAAATGTTATGCACGTGCAAAAGCTAGTCATTGTCTCCAGAACTGAAGTAAATTTTACACTGTTTTACTACCCAACAATAAGATTCTAGAAACTAAGCGCTTAAACATAGATTCAGACAGGCAACAATTTTCAATATTCATGTACTTATAGTTACTATGATAGGGAAATGTACAGCGTAGCAGGCTAGCTTCCGACATGTGCAAGTGAAACAGACTTGGATTGGATCTGCACAGTGAACTAACAAATGTGGGCTAGTACGCCAACTGGTCAGAGTGTGGTTTTTATGTGGTTTCCCCCACTTTCTCAGGAAAATTCTGTACTAGTCAACAAATTCCACCTCTCCCCCTGCGGGTTCGGGGTAAGAATAGGCCCGAGGTATTCCTGCCTGTCGTAAGAGGCGACTAAAAGGAGTTTCAACCGTTTCGGCCTTCCATGTAATGGTCCCCCTTGGGGTTTGACCTCCATTTTTCAAAATTCTACAGAAGTACGAGCCTTTTAGGGAAGGACACCTTACGTGGTGTATCACTGGTCCTCCGAGCACTAAGACCTTGGCACTCAGCATTGTAACGGCGTTGTAACCATACCCACTATTCATCAAATTGGGCCTAAACGCCTGACGTGTTGTAAAAGTTACGCCCATAGTGCGTCCCCATCTGCACCTACGATCATGATGGACTTTCCTTGGCACCCGAAATCCAGCACGGTAGCCAGCCCGTTGTGGTGGGGTCATCATGTACCCTCTAGGTTGTAGCCCCCTGACAACACAGGAATCGTACTGCCGATACCTGAGCTGCACCCTCCCCACGTTGGCCAAGGAGTAGATGCCCGTCTCCTTGGGGCATCAGGACTCCCGGCAACGGTCATCCTGCCAGGTGGCCCTTGCTGAGGCTGGGTGGCGCCCGTGGGGAGAGCACCTGGTCGGAGTGGGTGGTATCAGGGCGGACGTTTTGCAGATGAAACGTCAACATTTATTAGGTCGCTCTGCGACCGAGTCTTTCAAAAAGAAAAGTACTGTCTCTGGTTCTGGTTCTCCTGCCCTTTCCCCCTTGGCCACTCCCTGGGAGGAAGGACAGGCCCGTCGGCTTGGGGCGAAGTACTTCCCCCACTATTTGGTCTGTTCTCGGACCGATTGGGGGACGTTCGCCACCTCCAAGCCCATGTTCTTTGTTCAGCACATCGAGGACATCTTCAGGGAAATCGAGGCTCACAGCAAAATGCGTTCGGGGTCCGTTCTTATAAAGACCACCTCCGCCACACAGTTGGCGGCGCTCCAGGCGTGCGACTGACTAGGGGACATCCCAGTGTCCATTGTCCCGCATCTGGCACTGAATAGGACGCAGGGGGTTATTTTTCATCGGGACCTCCTGCTGCAATCTGATGAGGAGCTCAGGGCCAACCTGGAGCGCCGAGGCATGCATTTCGTCCGGCGAGTCCAGTGCGGCCCCAAAGACCATCGCATCGACACCGGGGCCTTTATACTCGCCTTCGAGGGGGACGTTCTCCCGGAGAAGGTAAAGGCGATGTGCTACCGGTGCGACGTGCGACCTTACGTCCCGCCTCCTATGCGCTGTTTTCGGTGTTTGCGCTTTGGGCACATGTCGTCACGGTGTGAGGCTGAGCCCCTTTGTGGCGATTGTGGACGTCCTCTTCGTGAGGAACATACATGCACCCCACCACCTCGGTGCGTTAATTGTCCTGGCATCCACTCGCCTAGATCCTTAGACTGCCCCGCGTATCAGAAGGAGAAGATGATTAAAGAACTCAAAACTTTGGATCGTCTCTCTTATTCTGAGGCCAGGAAGAAGTATGACCGCCTCCATCCCGTGATGTTGACCACTTCGTTTGCCTCAGTCGTGTCCACTCCTTCCACGGTATCCTCACCCCCTCCACCTCCTCCCCCCATCCGGGGTCTATGCCTCCGCCTCCCAAATCCCTCCCTTCCAAATCCTCCTCCACGCCCCCTCTGCCCCAGGGGCCACCCTTCCTCCGCCCCCGCCGCCTGAGAAGCGATCCTCTCCTCAGGCGTCCTTCGGGGAAACGTTCCAGACCCCAGCTTCCGAGGTCCGGCGTTCCAAAACGGACCCCGCGCGTGAGGACCTTCTTCGGCTCCAGCCCACCATCCCTGTGCCTCCTCGGACTTCCAAAAAGGCCTCTAAGAAGTAGTCTCTATCCCCCTCTCCACCCCGGCGCGTTTCGTGTGACGCTCCATCCTTGAGTCGCTGCTCCCGGTCGTCCTCAGTTTCGCCGGGACGCTCTACTGCCAGGCACTCAGCTGGCCTCTCGTCGGCAAATGATGCTGCACCTCCTACACAACCCGGGACAGCGGCCGCAGCTGGCGACGACTCGATGGAACAGGATCCGCCTCCCGCCGGTTGTAGCGTTGTTCCCTCGAAACCTGGCCCTCCGTGGCCGTTGAGGTGACCAGCTCTTCCCCCGTCTCATTCCCCTCTTTTTTGACTAGCGATGGCCTTGTTACATTGGAACATAAGAGGTATTCGATCTAATCGGGAGGAATTACAACTGCTCCTCCACCTGCACTGTCCGCTCGTCCTTGGTCTCCAGGAAACCAAGTTGCGCCCGACTGACCGTATTGCCTTTACCCACTATACCTCGGAGTGGTATGACCTCACCCCTGTGGACGGTATCCCAGCTCATGGTGGGGTCATGTTGCTCGTTCGGGACGATGTCTATTACTGTCCCATCCCATTGACCACCCCACTCCAAGCAATAGCTGTCCGTATTACTCTTTCTGCTTTTACTTTTTCAGTTTGTACCATCTACACTCCATCGTCATCCGCAGTTAGTCAGGCTGACATGATGCACCTGATTGTTCAGCTTCCTCCGCCGTTTTTATTGTTTGGCGACTTCAATGCCCATCATCCCCTTTGGGGCTCTCCTGCATCCTGTCAAAGAGGCTCACTCTTGGCGGATGTCTTCAACCATCTCAATCTTGTCTGCCTCAATACTGGCGTCCCGACTTTCCTCTCGGACTCTACTCATACCTACTCCCACTTGGACCTCTCGATCTGTTCTACCACTCTTGCCCTTCGGTTCGAGTGGTATGTCCTTTCTGACACGTATTCGAGCGACCACTTCCCCTGTGTCATTCGTCTCCTGCACCACACCCCATCCCCACGTCCTTCGAGCTGGAACATACCGAAAGCTGACTGGGGACTTTACTCCTCTCTGGCGACCTATCCAGACCACGATTTTCTCAGTTGTGACAGTCAGATCGAATACCTCACGGCTGTTATCGTCAATGCTGCCGAACGTTCCATTCCTCATACTACCTCTTCACGTCGCGTTTCCGTCCCCTGGTGGAATGAGGCTTGTAGAGACGCTATCCGTGCTCGATGACGTGCTTTACGCACCTTTCGCCGCCATCCTACGTTGGCGAATTGTATTGGATACAAACGACTCGGAGCGCAATGCCGTAGAGTCATGAAAGACAGCAAAAAGCTTGTTGGGCCTCTTTCACCAGCTCCTTTAACAGTTTTACTCCCTCTTCTATCGTTTGGAGTGGCCTGCGCCGGCTGTCGGGCATTAAGGCCCACTCCTCAGTACCTGGCCTGACCTCAGGTAATGAGGTCCTTGTTGATCCTGTGGCTGTCTCCAACGCCTTTGGCCGGTTTTTCGCGGAGGTTTCAAGCTCCGCCCATTACCACCCTGCCTTCCTTCCCAGGAAAGAGGCAGAAGAGGCTCGGCGACCTTCCTTCCACTCGCTGAATCTGGAAACTTATAATGCCCCCTTTACGATGCGGGAACTCGAACGTGCACTTGTACTGTCCTGGTCCTCTGCTCCAGGGCCAGATGCCATTCACGTTCAGATGCTGGCACCTTTCTCCGGCAGGCAAAAGCTTTCTTCTTCGTACCTACAATCGCGTCTGGACCGAAGGTCAAGTCCCCATGCGTTGGCGTGACGCTGTCGTTGTTCCTATACCCAAACCCGGGAAGGATAGACACCTTCCTTCTAGTTACCGCCCCATTTCTCGTACAAGCTGTGTCTGTAAGGTGATGGAGTGCATGGTTAATACTCGGTTAGTCTGGATTCTTGAATCTCGACGGCTACTTACCAATGTCCAATGCGGCTTTCGTCGCCGCCGCTCCGCTATTGACCACCTTGTGACCTTGTCGACATTCATCATGAACAACTTTTTGCGAAGGCGCCAAACGGTAGCCGTGTTCTTGATACCTGTTGGAGAGGAGGTATCCTCCGCACTATGCACAGGTGGGGCCTATGCGGTCGCCTGCCCCTTTTTATTGATTCCTTTTTAACGGATCGAAAGTTTAGGGTACGTGTGGGTTCTGTATTGTCCGACGTCTTCCTCCAGGAGAATGGAGTGCCTCAGGGCTCCGTCTTGAGCGTAGCCCTTTTTGCCATCGCGATCAATCCAATTACGGATTGCATTCCACCTAATGTCTCAGGCTCTCTCTTTGTCGATCACTTCGCGATCTACTGCAGTGCCCAGAGAACATACCTCCTGGAGCACTGCCTTCAGTGTTGTCTAGACAGCCTATACTCGTGAAGCATGGCAAACGGCTTCTGGTTCTCTGAAGAGAAAGCGGTTTGTATCAACTTTCGGCGATATAAAGCGTTCCTGCCGCCATCCTTACAGCTCGGTCCCGTTGTTCTGCCATTCGTGGAAACAACTAAGTTTCTAGGGCTCACGTTGGACAGGAAACTTTGTTGGTCTCCGCATGTCTCTTATTTGGCGGCCCGTTGTACATGTTCCCTTAATGTCCTCAGAGCTCTTAGTGGTTCATCTTGGGGATCGGATCGCACTGTCCTGCTTCGCTTGTATCGGTCCATAGTCCGATCGAAGCTGGATTATGGGAGCTTCGTCTACTCGTCTATCCCTCTTACGCCGTCTCAACTCCATCCACCATCGGGGGTTACGTCTTGCGACCGGAGCCTTCTACACTAGTCCTGTCGAGAGTCTTTATGCTGAAGCTGCCGAATTACCATTGACCTACTGGCGCGACGTACTACTGTGTCGGTATGCCTGCTGGCTGTTGTCAATGCCCGACCGCCCCTCTTATCAGTCCTTCTTTGCCAATTCTCTCGACCGTCAGTACGGGTTGTATGTCTCTGCCCTGCTGCCCCCTGGAGTCCGCTTCCATCGCCTGCTTCGACAATTGGATTTTGCCCTCCCTACCACCTTCAGAGAGGGTGAGAGCCTGACACCACCTTGGCTCCATGCTCCGTTTCATATTTATCTCGACCTCAGCTCACTCCCGAAGGAGGGTACTCCGGCTGCAGTGTATTGCTCACGGTTTGGCGAACTTCGTGCTCGACTTGCCGGTCACACCTTTATTTACACCGATGGCTCCAAAACTGACGATGGTGTCGGCTGTGCCTTTGTCGTCGGGGCCGCCACCTTTAAATACCGGCTCCTCGGCCAATGTTCTAGCTTTACGGCCGAGCTTTTTGCTCTCCATCAGGCTGTTCAGTATGCCCGCCGCCACCACCATTCATTGTATGTACTCTGCTCCGGTTCCCTCAGTGCTCTTCAGAGCCTTGGTGCTCCCTATCCGGTCCATCCCTTGGTGCAACGGATCCAGCAGTCCCTCCATTCTTTCGCTGATAATGGTTCTCCTGTCAGCTTTCTGTGGGTTACCGGACATGTAGGAGTGCCTGGGAATGAGGCTGCAGATGCTGCAGCCAAGGCTGCAGTCCTCCTGCCTCGGCCAGCTTCCCATTGTGTCCCGTCATCTGACGTTCGTGGGGTTGTTTGTAAGAGGCTTGTCGTTGTGGTGGGATGCTCGGTCATCCCTCAAAGGAAACAAGCTCCGGGCAGTAAAACCGCTCCCAACTGCTTGGACAACCTTCTCCCGACCATCTCGGCGAGAAGAGGTCCTTCTGACCAGGTTGCGGATTGGGCATTGCCGGTTTAGCCACCGCTACCTGCTCTCCGGTGACCCAGCCCTGCAGGGCCCTTGTGGTCAAGCGTTAACAGTGCACCATGTTTTATTGTCGTTTCCCCGCTTTAGTCAATCTCATGTTGTCCTGTCCCTGCCATCTACTTTACCGGATATTTTAGCTGATGACGCTCGAGCAGCTGCTCGTGTTCTGCATTTTATAACTTTGACTGGCTTGTCCAGAGACATCTAACATTTTTACTTATTTTATCTGCATCTTTGTCAGGACTTTCTGGTGTGTGTCCCCCCCCCCCCCCCCCCCCCCCCTCCACTTGAGTTTTACTAGATTCCATATGCTCTAACAACAGTGACTGGGCGCTAATGACCTCAGTAGTTGAGCGCCCTTAAACCCCACCACCAAAAAAAAAAAAATCCACCTCAGAAAACAAGATACACAAATGGTTAAAATATTGTACCACAGAGCAGTGTTTACACAATTCATAGACAGGTGGCACACATAGCTTCCCTTCTGTGATTACTTTAATGACTGTGGCATCACGAAGTTAAACAATTTTCAATTCCTAAAAAAATGAACCCTCTAATAAAGGATGATGATGATGATGACGATTTAGCTAACTATAATATATTAATACTAATCTGAGATAAATTTAAAAATTCTCGTCCATCTGCTGTTTAAGTATCTGTAGAGCAGTTAGCTGGCATAAAACACCAAACCATTAATAATAGAAAATATCGTTTGGAAATGCTGGATAGTGATTTCTTTCTTCATTTTGTAGGCTTGTGGAAAGTTTGGAAGCTTTTCAGACAGCTGTTCAGCCATTGTCGTGACATATTTTGATACCTGGTATAATCACCTGCATGAAAATCTGGTTGGAGATGAACTGTGTCATATTGCTGGAATGTGCTCCTACAAGTTCCATGATCACAGACAGGTATGTACAGTCGCATTTATTGTTTTATGTACCATTAAGATGATCCTGTTTATCGTGATTGAGTCCTGAAGGAAAAGGTAGTGGGCAACCTCTTTTGGATGAAACTCATTTTCCCTTTTCCTGTTGGTTTAACTCAGTTTTATATATAAAACAGGTTTCAAAAAACAATTTTCTAATGAGCTGGCTGCATAAGATTTGTGGCAGCAGTATCACAGATTTGAGTATTTATCCATCACTATAAATTTTCAAAATACAAGAGTATAAGACAACCTGAATATAAGATGAGCCCCATTTTTAGTGTGTCTCTTTGGGGGGGGGGGGGGGGGGGGATCTAACTTATTCAGACACCAAAATTACAAATTTTCCGGGGGGGGGGGGGGGGGGGGGAATTTAACTTATTCAGGCACCAAAATTACAAATTTTCCTTGAAATGAAGTATGAGCTTAAAGTTAACGTTACACCTGTTCTAAACTTACACCATTTGGTGGTGGTGGTGGTGGTGGTGGTGGTGGTGGTGGTGGTGGTGGCGGCGGCTATAAAGCAGCTCACAAAGATCCGGCTACTTGAAACACTAGTGTTTTCTGTCTTCTTTTGTGGTTGCGAAACATGGACTCTCAAGGCCAGAGACAAGCAGCGCATTGATGCGTTTGACCTTTGCTGGTGGTGTAGGATGCTACTCATAAAATGGACCAAAAGAACAACGAATGTGTCCATTATTGAACAACTTGATGTCTCCAAACGCCTTTCTTTACAAGTCACCGAAAAAATTCTTCAGTTCTTTGGCAATATTGTGAGAAGTGGAGAAAATCTTGAGAAAATAATCTTGCAAGGAAGATCGAGGGCACAAGACCAAGAGGAAGAGCATCGAGCAGAGGTATGGATCAAATCAAGATCATCTCTGGTGTACCTCTTCAGCAGGCACTAAGAGAAGCTGGCAACCGTCCGGGATGGAGACGCTTAGTTCATGGGGTCACGATGCTCAGCAATGAGCACGATGACTTATGCTTAATAATAATAATAATAAGAATAATAATAATAATAATAATAATAATAATAATAATAATAATAATAATAATAATAATAATAATAATAATAATAATAATATAAAAAAAAATCTAACCACTGGGAGGCAAAAGAACAGTGTGTTTCTATATACAAACAGCAATTAAATTTATAGTCTTGGCTGTTCCATTTGTCACTATTTTAGAGATGGTAGTTCGCTTAGGACTTCATAGCACAGTTGACTTCTTTTTCCCCTCCTTTCTTTTTTTTTCTTTTTTTCTTTCTTTTTTTTTTTTCCTCCCCCCCCCCCCCCCCACCCCCCCCTCCACCCCTGTGTAATATATTTAGGTAAAATTGATGGTTACATTTTTGCCAGACATAGACTGTAACTTTGGATCTGTACCTTTCGGGGAAGTGCTCGTACAACTAATCTTGCATTTAGTTTTAATCTCCTAGGAAGTTTCATATTAGCGCACACTCTACTGCAGAGTGAAAAACTTCGTTCTGGGAACAACATTTAGTTGTTATAAAATCAGTCAAATTAGACATAACATGTGATAACTGCACCAGCAGTTAATATCAACTATTTTGACACTACATGGCCTTTCCAAACCCTTCAAAATAAATTTTCACGCAACCTCAGTTCCCAAAGATTCATCTGTAAATCTATGTAAATAATCTAAAGGGGTCAGTTGGAAAGTAATGCTTCCTATTTTCTTTCCTCCTCCTCCTCCTCCTCCTCCTCCTCCTCCTCCTCCCCCCCCCCCCCCCTTAATTAAAGTGAAAAATTTGAATTTCGCACTATTCCACAAAGTAACTTCCTGCATCAACAGATGCCAATATTGCAGACCCTTGCAAAATAGCGGACATCAAAGTTCGTATTAGACAGCATTCTGTGACAGAATTCTTGAATGCAGAACATGAAACACCTATCAGCATTGTTAGACAATGGGTTCATCGCTGTAACAAAGCTGAAGGGTAAACATTGCCTCACAAAAAATGGAGCAGCAGGCCGATGACTGCACACAATAATTAGCGATCTTAATGACATCGTTCTTTGTGACCACCGGGTGACTGCAGATGATTTGTGTCACAGTAACTTCCTCAGTAAGGGCAGTGTTCTAGTTTATTTAACAACAGGCATAATGTTTCTTGAACCAGAATCGAAGAGGCAATCAGTGAAATGACATCACGGAAATTTGCTTAAGAAGAAAAAGTTCAAAAGTGTGCATCGACAGAGAAAGATATGGCCAGAGTATTGTGAGATGCTGAGAGAATGATTGTGGCTGTTTTTGTTTTAGCAGGGCTGTACAATAAATTTGGTTAAGTACATCAAAACCCTCAAACAGCTTATGGCACATCTTCAGCAAGTTCGCCCAAAAGAAGCTGTGGCAGAGGCTCTTCTGTTGCATGACAATGCAAGGCCACATACCCACCATCACACCACTGAAGAGATTATGAAAATTGGATGGGAAATATTCCCTTGTCACCCATATAGCCCTGACCTCGCGCAATCGGACTTCCATCTGTTCGGGTTGTGAAAGCAGCTCATCACAGGATTCATATTGAAGATGAGGAGGCTGTCAGAAGGTCTATGCATTAGTGGCTGCTGTAGCAGGATGTGTGTTTTACCACACTTTAATGGATGTCCTTGTTTAAAGATGGACCAAAGCTGTGGAAATGAGTGGAGATTATATTGAAAAGTCTAATCGTCAGTGTTGTGGTACCCAACTTAAGTTGTTGTATGAAATTCTTGAAAGATGGAAAAAAATTTTAAAAAAAAGAGGAATTACCACTTTTGACTGGCCCTCTTATTGCACAGTGTAAAAATGCCAACCTTAGCGCTAGTAGTTTAATCTGTGCACGTAAGACAACCTTGTATTTTCCGGATGATGAATTTTGGAAAAACCTCATCCTGTAATTTGATAAATTTGGTATGTACTTCAGAAGAATGTGAAAAATTTTTCAGCTAAGAGTAACAACTCACCAAATAATCATAAATGCACATAAGCAAGGCTGAAATCTTCACATCACTTTCTGATACATTAGAAATTTGTCTCTCGGAAAAGTTAATTACAGCCTAAAATTTAGCACTCTCCCTTGGACTTGTGATGAAGGAATTCATGTAGTCACAAATTTTTGTACGGTTGTAGGAGGAAGTGCCACGAACAACATTCTAAAGATCCTGACCGATGTGATAAGAGCGTTGGGGTTGGGGGTAATTTAAAGATCACTTTTTATATTTTTCTTGAATAACTGAAAAACCGTGGTGTCAAGCAAAAGTATTTTCCAGTGCAAAATTAATTTAAATTTTCCACGAAAAGGTCCTATTAAAAGCAAACATTAAACTTGTACACCATGTCTATATCAAGAAATAAATTGTGTTCCTCTGGTGTAACAGGGTGGATGGTAAGGGTAACGTGTGGGATAGTCGCAGTGGAAAGGAAGTCACCAGGTTGTGTTCATGAACTTCACTCCTTAATAGTTCTGCAAACTGAAGAGTGAGCAGGCGATTCATCCCTCTCTCTTCCCCCACTAAATGTTGAGAAGCAATTTCTGTACAGGGTGATTCACATAGCTGTACCGACCCACCATACTTCTAGAGGGGGGGATCTTTCACAGTA
Organism: Schistocerca piceifrons; assembly: GCF_021461385.2. Lineage (NCBI taxonomy): Eukaryota > Metazoa > Arthropoda > Insecta > Orthoptera > Acrididae > Schistocerca > Schistocerca piceifrons. Next base: position 1,044,378,916 of record NC_060138.1, read on the forward strand.
GCTGTAGTGTCCTTAGGGGAAAGGCAGCCTCCCCCATCATGAGTGCTGCTCACTTTCCTGTTGACATAGTCTCCCTGTAAAAGGTACAGCCTATCTCTCCCCATCATATCCTTGCCAGTTTTCTAATGTGAGTACTTCAAGCACATGCAAAAAATTTTAAAAATGCAAATTTCATTAATAGGAATTCAATGTTACTCGCAACATATAATTTAGAGGTATTGATCTATAAGTAAGGTCTTGAGCTTGGAAATACAGAAAAGACATTAATTGGGGAAGTGATATCTACTTCTAAGACTGAGGTTTTTGAGTTAACTTAAACAAAAAAAAATGTTAAAAAATGGACTTAGTGGAATTCATTAAAAACAATTTTTCAAAATTTTAAAATATGAAGTAACTGACTAGATTACAATATTTATTTTCAAAGGTTGGTCATAAAGAACACCCCCCCCCCCCCCCCCCCCTCTGGTATTGCGCTGCTGCACTTAGAAATGGATCACACATTTAATAATTGGTTTTTAACTCAGTTCATTTGAAGATAAACTTAAGTTTTATGCTGTTAAAGTAATATTTTTAAGTAGTTGCTGAATGACACAACAGTCCAAAAATACTTTTAATGTTTTATTTTGTTGCCATAACTGTTTATTGGTAGAACACTATGCTGGTCTTCAGCTGGCTTATATTTTACTCTTATAACAGATTTTTTTCATGATACAAACTTTTTCATCAACAGCCTGTCATCTGTTCCACTTTGCACAAGAATGTTTGGGTATATAGTTCTACTTTATATAAGTTGTTTTGTTAATAAAAATATGCAAAAATTCTTGCATTTTTTTATATGTGATGGAAAAATACTTGTGTTCACTTTCAAATGTTCCAGCAGACGGCTATTTATTTTGTTGTGGTCTGTGTGATTTTCTAACTCAATGTACCCTGATGAGCCAAAACATTATGAGCACCTACTTACTACTGTTGGTACACTTCTGAAAAGCAATTCAGAAGTGATCCTGTATGCCATGATTTGACAAGTACTTGATAGGTTTGCAGAGGTTTGTGGCACCAGATGCCTATGCACACTTCCCATAATTTATGCATGGTTCGTTTGGAGGCTTGGAGCTTGTGCCAGGTAAGCTGACATAAACATGAGTTCACTCTCGTGCTTCTCAAACCATTGCAGCAGATAGTTGCCCTGTTGAGATGCCATCACTGTTGAGGAAGACGTCAAGCGTAAAAAGTTATAGGTGGTCCCAAATAATGTTCATGCAGTGCACAGCTGTCATGGTGCCTTCGATGACTAAGACAGGTCCCATGGAAGTCCAGGTGAATGTCCCCCATAATATAATACTGCTACCACCAGCCAGCATCTGTGGTGCGCCTCGTGTTTCGGGCAGCTGTTTGCCAGACGATGGCATATCTGGACCCAACCATTGACCTGATTAAACAATAAATGGGATTAATCTGACCAGGCAACTTGATTCCATTGATTCGTGGTCCAATCTTGATGATCCCGTGCCCACTGTAATCCGAATTGACGATGTTGTTAGATCAAAATGGGAGCACATAGGGATCCTCTGCTGTGGAACACCGTGTTCAGCACTGTATGCTGAGTGGTGTGCTCCAAAACACTTGTGCTTGTGCCAACATTATTTTGTCATCGGATCTCTCAGTTCGCCGCATTTCTTGCTTTAGAGAGTGGGGACGTCTCTGAGCCCTATGTTGTATGATAAGGTATGGATGTTCCACTTGTCGTCGCCTACTTGTGGTTTCAGCATTCTTCAACCTCTTTCCGCAGATGCTCGTGACAATAGCATGTGAACAGCTGAATGTATTATTCTAAATGAGCAGCTGGAACCAGCCAGTAAACATTTTCTAAATAACTTCCTTGGGCTGCTAAAAGAAGTTACACACAAATGCACCCCTAAGTCACACCACTGCACTTTAAGATAACCAGTATACAATTGAATAAAGAGGAACTATCATGCTGAAGAAATATCTTGCTCTCATCCCACCCTCCAACTTTTTAATCTTGTATTTCCTGCAATTAACTTGTGAACTTTAATAATAATTAAATATCTGTATATGTAAATGTATGTACACATGTCTACTTCACAATATGCAATTGGTTGACTTTGAAGTATTTTGTCAATAAATTCCATTGATAGTAGTAAAAAAATCTTACTAAAACAATTTGTCCTAGTGTCTTTTAATAATAAAGTTCACTCTTAAGAGTGCAGACATTTTTCTAGTATCAACATGCTACATTTTGCATATCCTATACATCACCTTTGCTCTTTTTACCTCCTGAGGTGATATTTAATGAACAGTGTCTTTGCATCTTTGCTTAATGATAATCTTTGCATTGTAAACAAAAACATCAAGTTTATAGCACAGTGCTCAACACTCATTTTAAGAATATTACGAAGTGTGCCACAGTAATTTATTTACATTATGTGTGTTTTGTGGATTTCAAGAACATACACATCAAGCTAGAAAACCACATGGACCACAACAGAATAAATCGCCGTCTACTGGAAGGTATATAAGGGACTGCTACCACTTTGCATAATATATAAAAGAATGCAAGCACTTTAGCATGTTTTTATTAATGAAACAACTTATAAAATGTCATTAAATACTCAAATATTCTTGTGCAGTGTGGAGCAGATGAAATTCTGTTGATCAAAACATCTGTGTAATGAAAAATATTTGCATCTGAAGATGGGTTGGTAGCCAGAAACTGGTTGTAGCAATAAAATAAAAAACTTGAAAAGTATTTGCGGCTGGTTGCATCATTCACTATTGTTAATAGCTTCGGAGTTCACAAGATCCAATGTGGATAAAACCATACTTTAAATAATCGGCGACTTTTTTCCATCCTTAAAACATAGGAAACTATTAGTCTACAGAAGAAAGGAACAGAATCCTTTTTGTAGAAAATTTGTGTAGTGTAATTGTGTACTGGGAACATTTTTGCTGGAAGACACGGTTTTAGAGTTCATTAACTCTAAATGCCCACCCCAACCCCTCACCACAGTATGGACACTGCGTCAGTCAGATTTTTTTAGTATGTTGTTCATGGCATTTCCTCCTATCACTGTACTAAAATGGCTACACAATTTTTTCTTCTCCTAAGTTTCCTTCGTTGTCTCAACTAATGCATTGCTCTTATCTTAATATCCTCCGCATTGTTTGTGTAGTGCTCCTTAAAAGATCCATAGTGTTACACGACCAATGGTTCTCCCATTTGCGGATTAGTACATAATTTTAGATGATGGTGCAATCTACATGTCAGATACATAGATAAGGTCAAATTCTGAATATCTCCACAGTCTTTCGTACTTTTTCATGAATTGGTACATCAATGGTAAAGACAAAAAGCTGTATTTTATGTAACATTAGCATAAAATTGGTTTAGTATTTTGTTGTCAGTATTACATACTGTTTTAATTTTGATCAATTTATTTAATCAGGATAATGTTGAACTGACAATTGAGTCCTCAGTTGGAGTCGTGACGGCAAATAAAGATGACCTGCCATGTGATTTTTGTGAACAACTTATTATTCACCTGAGAGATGTGTTAATTGCTAACACAACTGAAGCTGAATTTAAAATGGTTCTTCGTGGACTCTGCAAACAGACGGGACCTTTTGCTGAGGAAGTAAGTAAATAATATTCTTCTGCAGTTTTATAAAAATATAAATTTAAGTACTGACCTTCTCTGTTTTAGAATGCAGACATCTTGCATTAAACTGCATTAGATAAAAACTATTGAAAATGAAGTGCAGTGTCTGATTTTTGTATGCCATAATGCAGTGTACTGAGTTGATTCTCAACAAAAAGCAGTACCTAATGTTGTTAAGACAAGCAAAATCAGTTATATGTGCATATCATAATATACATATAAAAAACAAAGATGTTGTGACTTGAGACACGAGAAAGCGCTGGTACATAGACACAATAAAGACACACAAATGAATTTCAAGCTTTTGCAACTCAAGGTTGCTTCATCAGGAAAGAGGGAAGGAGAGGGAAAGACGAAAGGATGTGGGTTTTAAGGGAGAGGGTAAGGAGTCATTCCAATCCCGGGAACGGAAAAACTTAACTTAAGGGGGAAAAAAAGGATAGGTACACCCACACGCGTGCACACGCACATATATACAGACACAGGCAGACGTGTAAATGCAAAGAGGTTGGGCAGAGATGTCACTCGAGGCAGAAGTACAGAGGCAAAGATGTTGTTGAATGACAAGTGATGTACGAGGGGCGGCAACTTGAAAACACATTTTTTGCGAATTTGATCATAAATAGTAAGACTGAGGTAATAGCAGGAACAAAAATAAAATTTATATTAGGAAAGTAAGAGGTCTTATACCCCTTTCTGGTTGCAGAAATAGGGGATTATTGTAACTCTGGTATAAGCATGTAAGTTTTTGTCCACTCAAATTCGTAGCAAAATTTCAGTAGTCAAGAAGATACTAAAAAGCTGTGGTTACAATTTGCCGTGAACACCTTGTGATCAGTGGCTTAGTGACAAATGTGTGTCTGTAAAATATTTTAAAGCATTGATGAACAAGAGAAAGATAGCTAGAAAAATCACATGGCTATTACATGTGTACTCGTGTTGCTGGATGTTCCTGGTCTTATGTCTGTTACTGTTCGTATTCCTTTTTACTTCCGATCTGTTCCATCACTGTCTTCCTCTACATCTACATCGATACTCCGCAAGCCACCCAACGGTGTGTGGCGGAGGGCACTTTACGTGCCACTGTCATTACCTCCCTTTCCTGTTCCAGTCGCGTATGGTTCGCGGGAAGAACGACTGTCTGAAAGCCTCCGTGCGCGCTCTAATCTCTCTAATTTTACATTCGTGATCTCCTCGGGAGGTATAAGTAGGGGGAAGCAATATATTCGATACCTCATCCAGAAGCGCACCCTCTCGAAACCTGGCGAGCGAGCTACACCGCGATGCAGAGCGCCTCTCTTGCAGAGTCTGCCACTTGAGTTTATTAAACATCTCCGTAACGCTATCACGGTTACCAAATAACCCTGTGACGAAACGCGCCGCTCTTCTTTGGATCTTCTCTATCTCCTCCGTCAGACTGATCTGGTACGGATCCCACACTGATGAGCAATACTCAAGTATAGGTCGAACGAGTGTTTTGTAAGCCACCTCCTTTGTTGATGGACTACATTTTCTAAGCACTCTCCCAATGAATCTCAACCTGGTACCCGTCTTCCCAACAATTAATTTTATATGATCATTCCACTTCAAATCGTTCCGCACGCATACTCCCAGATATTTTACAGAAGTAACTGCTACCAGTGTTTGTTCCGCTATCATATAATCATACAATAAAGGATCCTTCTTTCTATGTATTCACAATACATTACATTTGTCTATGTTAAGGGTCAGTTGCCACTCCCTGCACCAAGTGCCTATCCGCTGCAGATCTTCCTGTATTTCGCTACAATTTTCTAATGCTGCAACTTCTCTGTATACTACAGCATCATCCGCGAAAAGCCGCATGGAACTTCCGACACTATCTACTAAGTCATTTATATATATTGTGAAAAGCAATGGTCCCATAACACTCCCCTGTGGCACGCCAGAGGTTACTTTAACGTCTGTAGACGTCTCTCCATTGATAACAACATACTGTGTTCTGTTTGCTAAAAACTCTTCAATCCAGCCACACAGCTGGTCTGATATTCCGTAGGCTCTTACTTTGTTTATCAGGCAACAGTGCGGAACTGTATCGAACGCCTTCCGGAAGTCAAGAAAAATAGCATCAACCTGGGAGCCTGTATCTAATATTTTCTGGGTCTCATGAACAAATAAGGCGAGTTGGGTCTCACACGATCGCTGTTTCCGGAATCCATGTTGATTCCTACATAGTAGATTCTGGGTTTCCAGAAATGACATGATAAGCGAGCAAAAAACATGTTCTAAAATTCTACAAGAAATCGACGTAAGAGATATAGGTCTATAGTTTTGCGCATCTGCTCGACGACCCTTCTTGAAGACTGGGACTATCTGTGCTCTTTTCCAATCATTTGGAACCCTCCGTTCGTCTAGAGACTTGCGGTACACGGCTGTTAGAAGGGGGGCAAGTTCTTTCGCGTACTCTGTGTAGAATCGAATTGGTATCCCGTCAGGTCCAGTGGACTTTCCTCTATTGAGTGATTCCAGTTGCTTTTCTATTCCTTGGACACTTATTTCGATGTCAGCCATTTTTTCGTTTGTGCGAGGATTTAGAGAAGGAACTGCAGTGCGGTCTTCCTCTGTGAAACAGCTTTGGAAAAAGGTGTTTAGTATTTCAGCTTTACGCGTGTCATCCTCTGTTTCAATGCCATCATCATCCCGTAGTGTCTGGATATGCTGTTTCGAGCCACTTACTGATTTAACGTAAGACCAGAACTTCCTAGGATTTTCTGTCAAGTCGGTACATAGAATTTTACTTTCGAATTCAATGAACGCTTCACGCATAGCCCTCCTTACGCTAACTTTGACATCGTTTAGCTTCTGTTTGTCTGAGAGGTTTTGGCTGCGTTTGAACTTGGAGTGGAGCTCTCTTTGCTTTCGCAGTAGTTTCCTAACTTTGTTGTTGTACCACGGTGGGTTTTTCCCGTCCCTCACAGTTTTACTCGGCACGTACCTGTCTAAAACGCATTTTACGATTGCCTTGAACTTTTTCCATAAACATTCAACATTGTCAGTGTCGGAACAGAAATTTTCGTTTTGATCTGTTAGGTAGTCTGAAATCTGCCTTCTCTTGCTAAACAGATAAACCTTCCTCCCTTTTTTTATATTCCTATTAACTTCCATATTCAGGGATGCTGCAACGGCCTTATGATCACTGATTCCCTGTTCTGTACATACAGAGTCGAAAAGTTCGGGTCTGTTTGTTATCAGTAGGTCCAAGATGTTATCTCCACGAGTCGGTTCTCTGTTTAATTGCTCGAGGTAATTTTCGGATAGTGCACTCAGTATAATGTCACTCGATGCTCTGTCCCTACCACCCGTCCTAAACATCTGAGTGTCCCAGTCTATATCTGGTAAATTGAAATCTCCACCTAAGACTATAACATGCTGAGAAAATTTATGTGAAATGTATTCCAAATTTTCTCTCAGTTGTTCTGCCACTAATGCTGCTGAGTCGGGAGGTCGGTAAAAGGAGCCAATTATTAACCTAGTTCGGTTGTTGAGTGTAACCTCCACCCATAATAATTCACAGGAACTATCCACTTCTACTTCACTACAGGATAAACTACTACTAACAGCGATGAACACTCCACCACCGGTTGCATGCAATCTATCCTTTCTAAACACCGTCTGTACCTTTGTAAAAATTTCAGCAGAATTTCTCTCTGGCTTAAGCCAGCTTTCTGTACCTATAACGATTTCAGCTTCGGTGCTTTCTATCAGTGCTTGAAGTTCCGGTACTTTACCAACGCAGCTTCGACAGTTGACAATTACAATACCGATTGCTGCTTGGTCCCCGCATGTCCTGACTTTGGCCCGCACCCGTTGAGGCTGTTGCCCTTTCTGTACTTGCCCAAGGCCATCTAACCTAAAAAACCGCCCAGCCCACGCCACACAACCCCTGCTACCCGTGTAGCCGCTTGTTGCGTGTAGTGGACTCCTGACCTATCCAGCGGAACCCGAAACCCCACCACCCTATGGCGCAAGTCGAGGAATCTGCAGCCCACACGGTCGCAGAACCGTCTCAGCCTCTGATTCAGACCCTCAACTCGGCTCTGTACCAAAGGTCCGCAGTCAGTCCTGTCAACGATGCTGCAGATGGTGAGCTCTGCTTTCATCCCGCTAGCAAGACTGGCAGTCTTCACCAAATCAGATAGCCGCCGGAAGCCAGAGAGGATTTCCTCCGATCCATAGCGACACACATCATTGGTGCCGACATGAGCGACCACCTGCAGATGGGTGCACCCTGTACCCTTCATGGCATCCGGAAGGACCCTTTCCACATCTGGAATGACTCCCCCCGGTATGCACACGGAGTGCACATTGGTTTTCTTCCCCTCTCTTGCTGCCATTTCCCATGAATGATCTAGAGAACGCAGGTACCAGAAAGTAGTTTGATGTAAGATTTGTGGCACTGAAATAAAGGGAAGTTTGGTTGACTGTAAAGAGATCAAAGTTATTGTTGGGGACAGGTTTACTCACATATTACAGGTATCTTAATCCAGTTTCACCCGGTGTAGAATTATTAATGATTCAATACAGGATTAACACACACAACACCTGTGTAAACCAACAATAATGGAAGCTGCCTTGAACAAAATCCTGTTCTCGGAGTTCTTGAAGTCTGTACATTTATCTAATATTTTATCACTTGTGAACCATTCATATTATACAGTTATATCAATGTTTATAAATTGATTCTTTGGTTTGAATTTTTCAGTGTCTCACAATTGTTGACGAATATTACGGAGCAATTTACAACTTTCTTGTAGAAAGTTTGGTTCCAAAAGATGTGTGCAGTGTTATGGGATTATGCCCTAAGCCTGAAAATGCAGGAAAGGTAAGATATATTTACTATAGTTTCACATATGCAAAGTTAGAGAAAAATTGCAATACCGACATTTTTTGGTCAATGTAAGCCATATTGGCTCCAATGGCACTTAACTCTGATGAAAATTTTCCCCATCCTCCTTCCTTGCACTGTCTGCTTCTCCAAATTACTAGAAAGGTTTTCTCAAGTACCAATTTCTCTTTCTTCCAAGGATTCAAATTTAATTTCCCGGAGCATTTGTTGCACTTCCGTACTGTCTGTACCAACCTCTTCAGGTCCTAGCAGCACTTCTCGGAATTCATTCCATGTCTGTTGTCGGACATACTTGACAAGAACTCGAAACACTGGAACAGTATTCTATTTCATACGACTACATATTGTTATCCGTAAATGTTTATACAGTATGACATGCTCAAGATGTTCACAATTAATCTTTTAATCAAATACCATGCAGTTCTTTGTCTTTGTTGTAGGCATTGTCTAACACTGATCCACATTTAAGGAGAGCTGCCATTCTTTGTATCAAGTGGAAAATTTTGTCTGTCTTTCTGAATTTCCTTACAATCATCAAATGATGATACTTTCCTGTACACAATGGCATTGTCAACGAGTTGTGCTGCTTGATCTTATCTGACAAAGTATTTATGTTTATTGAAGCATTTAAAGGTCATATCACACATCCTTTGGGCTCGGCCAATGTATTTTCATTTCTGTGGAACATTGACCATGCAGTACAACAAACTTGGTTATCTTAATGAAATATTCACAGAGCCAGTCACACATTTCTGAAGATACTCCGCATGATTGTGTCTTCGTCAATATTAGATGCTGTGCGACAGTGTCAAACGTCCTACGTAAATCGAGGAATATGGTATTAGTGTTCAGTTGACTGTGATGTTTGAAAAATGTATGAATAAAGCATGCTGTGTTTCGCACAAGTGGTTTTTTCTGAATCTGTACTAATTCTTGGAGACACGTGTTGCCTCCTCCTCCTCCCCCCCCCCCCCCCCCAAAACACACACACACACACACACACACACACACACACACACACACACACACACACACACACACACACACACACACACACACACGGGAACATCATAATGTTTGAACTTAGAATACACTTCGTATTATGTAAGACATCAGTGGTACTGGTATGTAATTTTGTGCATCTGATTTATTACCCCCCCTTTTTTTTTTAATTGGAGCAATCTGTGCTCTTTACCAGTGACACAGGACTGTTTGCTGTGCAAGTGATTCTCAAAAGATATGAGCTAGGAAAGAAGCCAGTTCTACTGCATATTCAGTGTTTGGGGCCTAGTGCCTTCCTCACTTTAAGTAGTGTTCGTTGTTTCTCAATGCCAGGAGTGCTAATATTTGTAATTGCTCATTGATAGGTATGTGCAGCGATCTGCTATTGATTTGGTAACATAATCTTATGCAAATAAATCTGTAAGTGAGAAATTTAAGATTTCTGCCATCTGTAGTTTAGACATTAGGTGGCTTCACAGGAGATGGAATGGAAGGTTTTGATCGACTCAATGACTTTACATATAACAGAAACTTAACGGTATTTTCTGGTAAGTCTTTTTCCAGCGTCTGACTAAGAGTTATTGTAGAACTCGCTCATGTCCTTTACTAAAAGTGCCCAAGTTGCTATTAACTTTGCTGTATCACTAACCTTGCGATCTGTATTATAACGAATATGTAGTTCTCTTTTCACAATTCTGTACAAATGGTGCCATCAAACCAGGGTGGGTCTTTGCTGATTTCAATTACTTTACGTGGAACCTAGTTGAATAATTGCTGTCAAAAGTCTTGTAACCCTCAAAATGCATAATTTTGAGGAGAGAAGAAAACGAGTGAAATGTTTGTGAATGCTTATCTGCCTTTGGTAATCAGCTAAAATGAGGCCACTACTTATTAATTAACAATACGTTGGACAGTGTGCGGCTTTTAAATAAAGACAAGAGAGGTGATCGTTGGACATCAATGTGAATGATGGGTAATGGGTCCCCATTGTGTTGATAGGCTAATCAAGCTAATTATCACAGATAAAACTGTTGTGTTGCTTTTTACCCCTACAAAGTTTTTCAAAGTTAATAATTTTCAATTAGTTCTGACTTTTGTGGCACAGAAGTACTGTTTGAGAATCTGAGGGTATCTTTGTACAAATGTAATCCATTATCTTGTATTTTGGATTTTCACGGATTTGGTTTTCAGTTGTGCTAGATCAGTGAAATATTCTCACTGCATGTAACATGCCAGAACCAAGTTGTTTGGTCATGCAATTGCTATTGCCTGATCCCATTCAGATGGTTCATACGCAAGGTCAGTCTTCTTGTTTTTATCAATTACCGCAGAACCTGAAATCGCAAGGCAAAAAGCCGTGCCCTGTTAGAAATTTTTGCTCCACAGACGTAAAGTCCTGGAAGTTCAACAGATATTGATACAAAATAATAGTTTCCCTGTTGTTGTTTTGTCCTGTACAATGATCTGACCACAGCTCTAAAATTCTTTAATCTCTTGATTCTAATGCTGAAAATTCAGAGGTTGAAAACTTAAGGAGGCAAGAGGTAATTTCTGGTGATTCCCGTCTGCCTACATTTTCAGGCCATACGTACATTCATATCTTGTCACCAATGTTACAAATTGCTTGACTGCAAGTTGACAGCTGATACAGATTGAATACTGCAGAAAAGTAAGAGTAGGACAGAACAGTACATGCTATAGAACTGTCCATACGGCAACATAAGTTTCAGTCTTTGATTATTGTGGGTCTCATTCTGCATCATCAAATACACTGCTTCTGCCCAAGAATGGTGCAGTTTGCTCACTTCTTCAATATTCTTTCTTTCTGTTTCATTTACAGTGTTGACTGAAGGAACAGTCTTTCACAATACCCACATGAATCTGACGTGGCATGTGGTACCCCAAAGCTAAATCATATTCCCCCACTAAAATCTCTCTGTATGCTCTTTCACTGCATTGTTTTGTAGGATTCTCTGCATTGTAATTGTAGGATACTCTTCTTTAAAGAGTTGATTAAGTTTATTAACTTCAAATCAGAACTCAGGCAGAGCATTTCGTTCTTATGTGCCAAATAGTGTCTTCCTTGTGCTGGTAGCATCTCATGTGGTTAGTTATCAAATCCTACAGGTCATTATGTAGTTTGCTCAGATGATTCTTGTGCATACTGTTTCTGCCTTCAATTGATATATAACATTTTTGCACCCACCTTTTCAGCAGGGATTTTACCAGACACTGTTTTTTAAAAAAAATCATGAACCAAATGTGGTTGTCCTGGATTCTGCTTGTATTTCTTCTCATTCCTGTACCAGTCATTATAATTTTATAATTCCAGGAATTTTTCAGTGTTTCAGTTAAATTTTTGTAGTTTTGAATGGTAAAAAGAGATATTCAAAGAATTTAACCCTCTAACGGTAAGGTGACGTTTCCTGACATTAACGGTAAGGTGGGGTTGGATCAGACCCCACCCTCCAAATATCGATTTTTCGGGGTAAAATAAAAAATGAATAATGTGAAAAAGTTTTATCATCAATTAAACACATATATTTGTTATAACAAGTTTTTTATTTTTATAGCCAATAAGTAAGAATATAAAATACTTTGGAAAAAAACAGGAATTTCGTTACAAAAAAATAACCTTAATAGAAATAGTCTCTCTAAAATTGTTGAAAACATAGTAAAAATCAATAGATTCAGTCATCAACTAGAAACTTGAGTGCTTTAGAAATTCTACAGATAGGAACTAAATGAGAAACATCTCTTACTACTTGTAGAAAATAATTATAGTGTCAGCAGTTTCGAAATATAAAGTTCTCAATAATAAATGTCCTTGTACACATAATGTAATAGGTCGTTTCTGAACAGTTTTCTGCATCGATATTGTCGACATCCTCTGACTCAGCCTCCTGTCAGAGAAACTCGTTGTATATCTCCTCAGGAGTTCTAAGGAGTTGATTCGCCATTTTAGTAAGATACTAGAAGAGAAAACAAAACTTAGATGTAATATAAACATCAATATGGGGTTGAATCCTCCCCACAAAAGAAACTAATAAGTGTGACGTAAACAGTAAGGTGGAGTCGGTTCCAACCTGAGCGCAGGTAATGTAGGTTTTGGATAGAGAGGGTAGTTGCAGGTCTCTCACCAGACTGACGTGTCCTCCTCGGCGTTCTCGGAACGACTGGCTGCTAGGGTAGCTGGAACCACAGCGCTCTCAGAAAAGGGAGTGGGGAGTTATAAACAAAACAGACTCGCTGGGGTCGGATCCAACCCCAACCTTACCGTTACAGGGTTGACGTTAATCCACGAATGCAGCAATGAAACATAAACTGAAGAATAAAACTTCACTTGCAAAGAAAACTCGCCATTTCCACCAACAAAACACAGAGCACACACAGGCACCTGCCAACAGCAAAATGTGTCAAAGCCTTTAGGGCAAAGACCATACAATACTTCATAACAATAAACTGTATTCGATGAGCATGATGCCACAGCTGTTTACACTTCTAAAGGACCCCACACAGCCATCCATCGCATGGGCAATCAATCAGTTGGGAGATCACACTTGTATTGGCAACTCGCAGCGATTGGTAACTGATTGCAAGTTGCATGGAAATGCCAGGCAATCTGAAGGATTGCACTCGATCCATGCACACAGTATGGTTGCCTGGATGGTTGGCAGTGATGTGTGGCAATATGGCTGCGACGTTTCTCTATTTATCGCACCTGTTTGCGCCGTTCTGTTTCACTTCACGTGCCTTGAGTAAGAAATCTACATTAGAATTTAAAGTTACCAAGGGTCAATGAAGTACTTTGTGAATTGAAAGTCAGAGATGCCATTTTTATTAAGAAGTAATACAAAATACACCCTTGGATTTCAAAGTGGTTAGCATTTTGAAACATGTACTATAGACATAGAATTGATGGCAACATCATAGTAAATCGTGGTACTATGGGCTCCCACTTACCATTTTGAGTTATTTATGAAATAAATACATGCATTATTGAAGTTCTTAACTTTTGAATGGAATGACATACATACCTATTCTAATGTTAAAGAGGACAATTTAATTTAAATGTTCATTATAAATCTTCTCAAATCTCTTATATCATATAACCACAGTTCATAACAAGAGTTACGTAATCAGTAGTGCTGCTACTAACGTCATCTCTATAGGCACATCAAGTAAATTGTGTAAATATGTTCAGTTAATTATGAGACTATTAGTCCTCAATTTGTTTTTATTCATTAAGTGTAAAACAAATTGTGTTGGCTCACTGGAAATATGTACACAACCCATTTGGCACCAGTGAAAAATGTAATAGATTCTGTAAAATAATGTACATTTTCCAAAAAGAGTTTAAAAACAAGTTTAATAAAGTATAATTCTTATTTATTTTAAATTTGTTTTGCAAGTACTCCTGGGATACGGAAATCAGCTACCACTGCTGTTAAACAAAGCAGTTCATTTTCAGTAGGAGAATTTGTCAACACAGTGACGTTCGTAATACTGATTGAAATTGCTTGGCAAATTCCTTGTTTGTGGGATGTCGGTGCGAGTGACCAATTACAGGCGATACCGAATTCAACGGATCACTGCAAACAGTCACTCGCGTGTGGGACCCTTAACACCTAATGGAAAAATATTGTGAATGGTGGTTTTGAGAAGTGGTATTATCAAAGTAAATTTCCTTTTATGTAAGATGAATTATGTTACGTGTGAAAATGAGGGATGAACTCCTTAAATCACAGGTCATTTGACTCTCATTCAAAACTTAACATTTTGAGGACCAGCCACATAAAAAAATTTGACCCAGAAAATAAGCAGTTTGTCATAATTTAAAATTTTACTGGCACATTAGTGTTTTATGTATCTTAGTGTAACACAGGCTAAAAAAAGATAAATATTATAGTGAAAGATTAGCTTTTCTTGTAGCTGTGTCGTAAGTATATTAATTTAAACTATTAATTTTTTCTGATTGTATCTTCATGCAACTTAACAGTGATGATACTATTGGCTGACTGCATCACATGTCTTATGCTCTGAATATCTGGTGTCATTGGCTGCCTAGATCACATGACATGGACTATGATTGGCTGATAAAAACATGTTGCAATTTGTTTCAGTGCTTCAGAAGCTCCTGTGCTATTTTGGTGGAATTTGTGTTTATACTTCCGAAATGCAATTGCCCCTCCCACCCCCACTGGGTTTCATTTGCTAAAGTACCGGGAAGTTCTACGCTGGTGCATAAAACCTTTACCATTCAAAAGATTGATAAGTTTTGCAGCTCTGAGGGAAAGTACATTGTCACTTAATATGGGAAAAAATGTATTTTCACATGGGAAAAGTGTATTTTCACATGAAAAAGTGTATTTTTAACCAGGAAATCCAAGAAAAATTTGTGAATTCTTCTTTCTTGAGAGGTGTATATTTAGTATACATTCCTGGGACTTGGAGTTCATGTTTGTTTCTTTATACAAGGGATATGCAACCATGTAACAGAGTATAGAGAACATGGTATCACTGAAACCATGTTTTGTAAGTAAATAGCAGTTGGAACATTAGACATTCTCATTATTCAGATATATTGTAGACATTCTCTTTAGTAGATTTGTTGCCTCTTCGAAGTGTTGCCCCAATTAAATGCTGTCTGTGGTTCACCTTTCCCACAGCATTTTCTATGTGATGGTTCCAATTGTAATTGCAGTCCCTAGCTGTTTAGTTCAACCTTCAGTTTGTACGAGTCACTATGTAACTGAAATTTAACAGATTACTTTTTAATATGTACCTGGATGCTCTCTTACTACTTATTGTTAAAGTTCAATTTTCACTTTTCGTACCATATGGATATCATGTCTAAATTATTTTGCAATTGGTTTTGATCTCCTGACTACTTCACTACACAGTAAAAGAAAACATCACCTGCAAACAATCCAAAGAAGCTGCTCAAATTGTCTCCTAAATTGCTTGTATAGAAGAGGAGGAGGAGAAGGAGAGGGCATATAACACTCAGTGAGATTTCAAAGTTACTATGAACTGTGACTTTTCTGACTGGAAATCACGAATCCAGTCGCACAACTGCAACGATTCTCCACAGGCATGCAATTTACTTCAAAACCAGTTGTGAGGAATGGTGTCTAAAGCCTTCTGCAAATATGGAAGCATGGAGTAAAGTTGAGATTGTGTCAGTATCACACATTACTTAACGTGATTAAAGAGCCAGTTTTATTTCACAAGAATGATATTTCCTCTGAGTCTGTGCTGACTGTGTGTCAATAGATAGTTCCCTTTCAGGTGTTGACAGCACTATGTTATTACGTTAATGTTGGCATATGTATTTATAATTTGGAGTATTTTCTTTCTTTCACTAGATTCGGCTTTTGAAACTTATATTTCTAATGACTTTTCCCTGTTGGAATACAGATACATGCAATGTTGTTGTTAATTCATACAATGTAAGCTTTCACGGCCGGTATTGTCTTCACTTAAAACGTCCGGGCTGATAGGCCGTGGTCATAGTATAAAACTGTCTCCTGACGTTTCGTCTCTGACTGCAGGAGACATCCTCGGAGGTAAAGCGGTCTCCCGCAGTCGGAGACGAAACATCAGGAGACAGTTTTATACTTCAACTACGGCCTATCAGCCTGGAAGTTTTAAGTGATTGTTGTTAATTGTTATTTTCGTATACTTGAAGATCTGTTCAAACTTCACAGGGACCACTCTGGCCACTTCTTCCATTTAAAACAGCTCAAAAATTACAATACGCTTCTGCGGATGATGAACCAGTTATAGTGCCACTTACTCCTTTACAATCAGCTCAGCCCATCATTGGACAAGATGAAGCAAACAGTTACAAACAACTCCATCGTGTTCCTTTGGAAAAGAATGGTAATGGCCCTTGCCATTCTGGGAATGGTATCACACACATAATATATAAATAAGGAATCTTAAGCCACTGTGTTTTGAAGTGGTTTTTTTTTTAAGAAGTTTGTTTCATGTGTTTCAGATGTGAAAGTATCTCATCTAGAAGTGAATCAGCTGCCTATTGATAGGATGGTGCTTCAAACAGCAAACACAGTTCAAAACCGTCAGCTCTGTGAATTCTGTGAATTATTTTTACATTATTTGCAACAGGTTCTGACAACACCTTCCACTGAGGTTTGTAACAGTTCTGATGCGGCTGATAGCTGATTCATGCTAAAAGTTGCAGAGAGCAAAGAAATAACAAATGTTTGTCTTATTTACAAATATTTTTTACAGGCCCAAATTGAGCGTGCTGTTAAGAAAGCATGTTCCGAGCTACCAAAAGAATTTGAAGATCAGTGCAGAGACTTTGTGCAGAATTATGGTGATGCTGCAATCGCTCTCCTTGCACAGGAGATTGACCCATCTCAGGTAAATGGATAACATTCATGACGCACAAGGGTTTTCTCTATATGCAAGATGTTACAAATTCATCCAACTCTGTGTAGCTGAATTTTTATTTGTGCTTGTTTTACTGAAATTGAAATTTGTTAAAACAGGTGTGCCCAAGATTAGGAATATGCCCTTCAGAGAAGGCATTAATTGATCTTTCAAATGTTGTATATGACAAGCCTTCCTGTCCATTGTGTCTTCTTGCTGTGCAGGATCTCCAGAACACACTGAAAAATAACAAGACTGAGGTAAGTAGCATCGCTAAACAGTATTTAAATACTGTTGCATAATGAGATGATGTAGGAAATTACTTAATCTTGTAGAGTTTAGTTAGTTATGTGACAGGCCATATTCGTGATAGACATAATGTTGTGTAATTTCTTAATTGAAAACATTTACTTACAGTCTTGTGCTTTTCTTCAGAATAAGTAATTACAAAGTAAAACATCAAATCTGTTTCTGAATATACTTCTACTAGCTACTAGAAATTCTATATCTGCTTGGATTCTCAAATCCTTTTGTAGCTGTGAATTTTGCTGCTCTCCGTGTTGGATTTTTCACTCTCAAAGTGAATAAATGTTTGCATTATCACCTTTTGTACAGTGAATACATAGTGGTTCATAATGAAAATATTCAAAATGTGCTACCTTCCTGATTTGTTTGGCAAAAGTAACTGCCATAAGCTTTTTCCAGTTAAAAACAGCTATTCCTGAAAATATTAAATGGATGCGTTGCGGATTTTCAAAACTTGGAGTTTGTACAAAAACTGTTGATCACTTTCAGAAGATCATTATTTACTAGCTAAATTCTCAGCTTGGTTGTTGCTTTCACATCATTACCTATTTTCTTTGTTGGTACTTCTCTCCCACCTTGACAACAATACTACAGTCTGTACATCAAAAGAAAAACCCTAATAGTTAAAGTGGTGCCGAGCACAGTTGCTCTTAGTGTCCACCACAACCTATCACATAATGTGACCTAGTATGTCTCTATGGCAGTGCATAAATGTTGCCACACATCTGTAGCAAACCATTGTTTTCAGTCACCTAGATTCGGTGTAACCACAGCCTTTTTTGTTTCACAGTGAAAAGTAAACTTTCACAACATGAAGCGTAGTACCACCTGCAAAATAGATGATGGATCATTGAAATAAAATAAGAGCAGTAATGGCCACATGAGGTTGAACTCTGTGGAACAACATCTTTGTCCATGGACATGTGATATCAATCTGTTTGTTACTTAAGCAGCTAGTGTAGCTTTCTGCAATGCAAACGAAACCAAAGAGTTGCTAAACCTTGTTATCATAAAAACATTTATCTAATTGCATTTTGACAGGCATAACCAGCTTAGTGAATGTATATATAGCTCACAGTAGAACAGCGTTTTTTAAATTAACTTTTTTAATATCCTTTATTATCCAGATAAGAGACAACCAATGGAAAAACTGTTGAAAAAATTTGTAAGCAGAGAGTATGGCCACTATACCTCAATCAAAAATGGGTAAGAAGAAGAGTATGGGCAGGGCTGTGGTATTGGTTCACATTTGTATGTGCACACAATAGGGTTGCGACAGCAACAGCTAGGTATTTATGTTTTAGGTTCATTCATGTGCTGCCTGTTAACTTAAAGTATTGTTTGCTTAACAGAATTGTTACAGACTTACCACTTTCTGTGCACTTTCACAACATAGTTTAGAAAATTATGTCACCTAAAGTACATGTTGCACACAATGAAAATGATATGCAAATGTTGGGTTATGGCCGCATACCTCATCAGCAACTAGTACCTGAACAACAGAGTGATGAACAGTGGTGAACAGAATGGGAGGCATCAACAATCCCATCTCTGGGTGTTACTGTGGTAGCTATCCAGTAAAAAACTGTCAACAACTTTGTTGTTCAGATCCTTGTATAGTGATTACTGTTTGTGCAGTTGCCCTCCTGTCAGTCACGGATGAGGGGTTGTCAGTTGGGGTGGATAAGGGAAGAAAGGAGATAGGAAGGATGGCCGATTGCTCAGAGGGTGGTGGTAGGCCTAAGAGATGAGAATACTGGAGAGGAAAGGCAGCAGGTGTTGGGGTAGGATTGCAGCACACAGCACCGTAACCAGATAGTGGGGGAGTGGTTTGGGAAGGACTGACGGAACGGAGGAAGTGGAGATTGATGAAGAGGATGTGGGTGCAGAGGGCTGTTAGAGATTAATGCCAGGAAGGAACGAAGAAAGTGTTGCAAGTATAAGGCCCACCTACATATTCAAAAAAGATGGTGCTGCAGGAAGTATCAAGATGGCACGTTATGAAGCAGCCATTGAAATAGAATATTTTGTGCTCAGCAGTGTGTTCTGTCGCAAAGTGGCCATATTCGTTTGGGGGGACAGTTGGTTGGTGGCCATGACCTTGTAAAATGTTGCATAAAAATTGCAGCAGTGTTGGTATATAATATGGCTGCTTTCACAGGTGACCCTGCCTCTGATGTGATAGGATAAGACTGTGAAGGGACTGGAGCAGGATATGCTTGGGTAATTTGGACAGGTCTTGCACATTGGTTTTCCACTGATATAAGACCCATATGGAAAGTGGTTGTATTATATAGGTAGGTTGGACAGCAGAATACTTCCTTAGGAGGGGTGGGAAGTATTGTGGGTGGGATGTCTCCCATCTCTGAGTATGAGTATGAGGATAGGTAGTTGAAGCCCTGGCAAAGGATGTGGCTCAGTTGTTCCGTAGGAGTGGTGGGGATTAAGAGTGTGAGGATATGGCACAGGAAATTTATTTGAAGACTTGGTCTGGGGAGGAGTGCTGGTATCTGAAGGTCTGAGTCAGACCTTGAGCATACTAAGCAAGGGAAGTATTGCCACTGCAGATGCAGTGTCCAGTGGTGGCCAGGCTATATCTAAGGGATTTTGTTGGTGTGACAGGAACGACAGCAGTCAAAATAAAGGTGTTGTTGAGTAGGTCTGACATTGACATGTCATGGCATGGATGAAGCCATCAAGAGAAGTGGGAAGTAGTAAACACCCAGGAAGGTGGCAGTTGGACATGTAAGGAATGGGCTGGTGGATTTGGAGTCTGAAGGATGCTGGAAGATCGTGATTGAACTTGGTGTTGATCTGAAGTTGAGGCCTTTAATAGGAGTGAAACTTCTGTAATATATACATTCTTAGTGGATAGGTTGAAACAGGGTGTTTGATATGTTTAGTTTCTGGATTTTGTGGGATATTTGGAGTGAGTTTTACAGATTTGGCAGATAGAAAAGCCGAGCAAAGTGTAGTCTGGGCTATGAGTGGTTGATTTGTGGGGGAGGGGGTGGTGCTTCACTGGGGTAGAAGTGTAGTGTTGCTCTGATGCAGTAATTGGGTGTCGGCAAATGTGATTATTTTTGAGGTGGTGTCTGAAGTAGTATCTCAGGTGTTGGAGAGCAAGTGTGTCCGTTTGGGAGATTATGGTTTAGGTCACCGGGTTTCACAGAAACAGTATTGCAGCTTAGGTGGTATAGAGATGCCATCATGAATATTTGTTTCTGTTGTATTGTGTTATTGAGGGATAAGAGATTGGAGGCATCTGTAAATTTGAAGGTCATTTTGAAGCAAACTTCTATAGTTAGGCAGTCGTGGGATTCCGTGACGTAGGCAGCATTTAAGGAACAGGATTTGAGACTGGGTCTTAGCTAAGGGTAGAAATATTTTTTTGAGCTGACACAGATTGTGCATGTGTCCATTTGGGATGGAATGTTGCTACATAGAAGGAAAGTAATGTAAAACTACTTTGGTTACTGTCGGGTAAGCTCTGGGGAGTGTTGGAAGTAAGTCGCTGGTGTTTGATGGACTACACTTGTGACCAATAGCAGTTAATTTTGGTAGAAACTGCGGTTGACCACTTTTAAATCTTATGTAGTATATGATTAGCCAGTTTTGTAACCACTGCAGTCTCATCAAATTGTGGGCATTCAGAGGAATTTTATTTTGTAGATCAAATGTAGCTCCTCCCTAGGGTTGTAGTGCTGATGAAAATACCAGGACCTAGATAGTCTACTAGAAGTATACAGGGGAGTAATAAAGACTGTTATTAACAGTTGAAGAACTGAGCGTAATTGTGCATAAACACAACTGAAATTATCGCCAAGATTCTGGACAGTACCCTTCCTTGGAAATAATAGAAATACACACATGGGTACACAGGCTGCATTAACTTGCTGGTGATGTAACTCTGTTGTTAAGTGTGGCAGAGACCGTCAGCCATGTAGTCACTATGATTCGTAACCACTGTGATGACACCTTTGTGTAAAGGATGGGTGATAAGGTCTCAATTAGTTTTCAGTTTACGGTCAGTTGTGTGTTCTGTAGAAGTGATGTTGGACTCGGGGCAGATTTAGGAGAGGAAGGTGAGGCCAGGTTAGATTTAAGAAAGTTCTGAAAGGGGGGGATGACTGGATGGAAGGGGAGGAGGATCGCATTGAAGGGAGGTTGAAACAGTTTTAAACAAGGTTTTATGTGTAATTTTGGTTATCTTTTGTCAGTGGGTTACGTGGAAAAGAAATGTTTCTACTGCAGAGAACAGGTAAAGGAAAGAAGATCCTTGTATAGGTTTGAGGCTAAAGGTGAGGCTTGCAGAAAGCACTCGGACTTCTGTAGAAGCCAGAGTGCTGCGTGAATAGTTGAAAACAATGTTACAGGATGGGTGTTCAGAAGTAGTGGGTTTCGTAGAGGGTGGAGAAAGGTTTTGGGGATAAGGAAGGCAGAGTAAGACAGCGAGGTGTGGCCAGGGAGCCGCGACGAGCTGATGTAGTTGGATGAGAGTGGTAGGCTCTTTTCTTGGTTACTCTTAATCCCATGTGGGCATAGGACAGGAGTATCTAGGACAGCTTCCTCAGGTGGTGCTGGAAATTCTGTTTCAACTGTTCAGGGACAAGAGTCTCTACTACTGCAATAGAATTATGGAAGTTGTAAGCAGAGTAAAGGGATTATGTGGAAGGAGTGGGGGCTGTAGAGTTTGCTTCAAGCTTGGATTGTAAGGTTATGAAGAACCAGATAAACGAGAGTGAGGGACTGACGGAATTGGAAAACATGAAGATTCTTGTGGTAGGATTGGTGACAGCCCGAGGTAATTTTAACTGTAAGCCCATTACTTGAGATTCCATGTGCCAGACAGGTTCTTAGACAGAAATGTATGCTTAGTTTTGCTAGGGCAAAAGAGTTTTTGGAACTGACAAAGAGCAGGGATTCTCTCTCTTAGTAACATACAGGGACACTTTCAGTTTTTGCAATATGTGTTGGTTCAGATATAATGTGTATCAAACAGGCACAAATAAAATAAGAGGGAAATAGTAATGAATAGACACAGTGTGGTCAATTACAAATACAGTAATACCTCAACTTACACTACTGTTTTATGCATATCTGGACTAATGCGCTCCATATGTTTGAGTGCCATGCACCTCTATTCCCCTGTGCTGCCAGCACAGTGTTCAGCTTATGACAGGTTCAAGTTTGTTTTGTGCAGTACTGTTTTAACCATGGAGCTGGCACTATTGATAGGTATTAACTATGTTATCCAAATGAAGCAGAACTGATTTATTTGCATAAAAATGAAGAGAGATAATTATCATCCTAGGAATCTAAACTTAATATTGTCAAAGACTTCAATGCAAAAATTAGAATTTGTGAAAAATGCAAAGAAGGTTGATGTACTGGAATAAACAGTCACATAAACTATCAAAGGCAAAGAAAAAATTGAAGAAGGTGAGAAAAATACTCAATCCTTGGATTCAAGTGTCATTCATAAAGTCTTGGTATTATTGCTCAGATGAGAACAATGTTAATATTATAGGCTGATAATCAAGTTAGAGTGGGAAAAAAACTTTCCTGTTGATCACAACAAAGTGTGCTTTAATGCTAAGCTGATTTTTGAGAGACTTAAAAAAGCAGCTGGGGAGGCAGCCAAAGATGAAAGTTTTAAAGCTAACAATGGTTGGTGTAACCAATTCAAAAATTGTCATAGCAGAAAGTGGAGATTATGCAAGTGGTAGTAAAGAGACTGGGTTACTCTATCCCAAGAAAATCAAGGTGATGGTACAAGAAGGTGGCCATGCCACCCAAACCATGTTCACCATAGATAAAACTGGTCTGTTCTGGAAGAAGATGCCTAAAAAAAAAAAAAAAAAAAAAAAAACTTTCATTCTACATAAAGAGAGAACCTTTCCAGGTTTCAAAGCCTCCAAAGATGGATTGACAGTGGTGGTTATTATAAATTAAAACCTCTCGTAGTTTAGTGCTCAGAAAATCAAAGGGCTGTAAAAAATAATCCAAAGCTGGGTCTACATCTATATCTAAATACATACTCTGCATGCCACCGTATGTTGCATGACAAAGGGTATCCTAGGTACCCTGTGCTAGCACTAGTAATTTTCTTTCCCATTCCTCTCACAAATAGAGTGGTGGAAAAACGACAGTCTGTATGCCTCCATATGAGTGCTAATCTCTCTGATCTTATCTTCGTGGTTCTTATGCAAAATGTACACGAGTGGAAATACAATTATTCTGCAGTCAGCATCAGATGCTGGTTCTCTAAATTTTATCAGTAGTGCTTCTCCAAAAAGAATGTCACCTTCTCTCAAGTGATTCTCATTTGAATTCCTGAAGCATCTATGTAGTACTTGTGTGTTTGAACCTACCAGTGTGATGTCCTTAGGTTGGTTAGGTTTAAGCAGTTCTAAGTCTAGGGGACTGATGTCCTCGGATGTTAAGTCCCATAGTGCTTAGAGCCATTTTTTGAAACTACCAGTGACAAATCTAGCAGCCCACTTCCGAATTGCCTCAATGTTTCCCTTTAATCAGACCTGATGCAGATACCAAACATTCAAACTGTACTCAACAATGGATCATGCTAGCATCCTATATGCAATCTCCTTTACAGATCAACCACACTTTCATAAAATTCTCCCAGTAAACCAAAGTCGACCATTCATCTGTGTTGATGTAACTATGTCAAGCAGGATCCTACTAATACTCTACTCGACCATTGTGAGTGTGTTTCTCCTACTCGTTTGCATTAACTACGTTTAGAGCTATCTGCCATTTATTATACCACCTAGTAATTTTGTCAAAGTCATCTAGTACCCTCCTACAGTCACTCAGTAACAACACTCCCCATGCACCACAGCACGAGCAGCATACAGCTGCAGACTGCTGCGTACCCTGTCTACCAAATCATTTACGTGTATAGAAAAGAACAGCAGTCCAGTCATGCTCCTCTGGGGTGCTCTTGATGGTACCCTCGGCTCTGAGGAACACGTTCCATTGAGGAAAACACACTGGGTTTTGTTACTTAAGAAGTCTTCAAGCCTCTCACATACCTGGTAATCTTATTATGTATGCTTGTATCTTCATTCTCATTACAACAATTTGAGAATCGAATGTTAAAGCTTGCGTGACAGTTTCCATTTTTGAGGACTGGTTTGTTCTTCACATCAGGTATGAAGTCGAACGTTATTGCTAGTTGAAACAAATAGCATTTAATGTGATGCTATTAATCGACGACAAATCGGGTCAACCTTCTGTTACTCTAATTTTGACCCATGTGTGAAAGTTGTATTTTTGCCAACGAATACAGCTGGCCTGTTTCAACCAATGGACCAGGGAGTCATTAAAAGTTTTAAACTGTAAAACAGAAGATGACTGCTTGCTTATGAAGCTGTGAGACAAAACAATGAGCTCTCTATTAAGGACTTTTCGAAGTAATTCAAAGTTTTAGATGCTGTGCAAATTATTGGACAGTCTTGGAATGAAATTTCTCAAACTTTAAATGGCATCTGGATTCCTCCCACCAATACTCAAATCCAGGGGGAATCACCACATGATTCTGATCAAATTGGTAATGTGATTGAAGAAGTGGTTGATCTTGCCAGACAACTAAATGTGGAGATGGATGGTATGACATTAAAGAACTGCTGGGTTCCCACAATCGGGAGCTAACAATTGATGAGCTTGTAGAAGTACATAAGCAAGAGCAAACCATTGAATAACCTGATTCTTTAGACCCATTTCAATCAGAAGATCACATGATGGTTGCAAAGTTGACATTCATTTGAAAAAGGGTTACATATTTTAGAAAAAAAGGGCTCCAACAAAATTCAAATTTTGGATACAAAACAGAGAATAAAATATTTGTTGGCGTGCTAAAAGCAAAATATTGCATGAGAAGAGAGAAAAATTCTCGTTGGGTGACCTTGGTTTACATTGTTGCAATACACAATACTTTATTGTAATAATTGTTGTATTATTTTGAACAGTTTATTAAACTTTTGTAAATTACATTGTTTTCTTTAGTCTCTGGTCCCATTTGAACATAATTTGCAGTTATACAGGTGCAAAATTGGACTCAAGAGTTATGCGAATTCGACTTAACAGTTATTGCTTGGTTCCACCTATTGTGCAAGTCCCTGGTATTACTGAAAAAGAAAACTATAAGTACAAAACAAATCTGAACATATAAGTAAAGAAAGTTTAAAAATGGTGTATTTTATTCTCCTGACTTTTATAAGCTTTATGTACAGTCATGTTATGGCTGGGCTACAGCTACCAAATTGTATAACTGTACTTTATCGGCAGGAGGTAAAGAAAAGATATCATTAGTCTGAAGAGCTGAATATTTAGAAGAATGGCCAAAATTGATTGGTGAGTAGCAGCAGGGAGGATTTTGCAGGTACATAGTAGCTATTGCATCAGAAAAGTGAGAACATTATAGTTTTCATGGATACAGAGAGTAATGACCAGTTATCATGACACATTGTAGATATCCTCGACAGATTTTTGTGCATACGTGAGAAGGAGGGGAGATACTTGTACTGAATAATAATTAGCATATGCACGACAAGAAGGGCACCATTAAAGGTCACTCATTATGGACAATGTATGCAGCAATATGGGCATTGATAGTGGACAGTATTGTCGTTGGGTTAGTTGGTATATCATAAAACCGCATACCATGTGGCTGACATTCTGTTACAGAGTTGCAACAAGCCAATAAAACCAAAGACAGGTGTGTCTTAACAGATGCCATAAAAGAAAGGGCATGTGTGGCAACAGCATGACTAATGTTCCAAAGCATTGTGGACATACAGTGCCAATAGTGGTGTATGCTAGCAACAGTGGTTTATCACTATTGAAGACTTCTACCAAACCCTTCTGATAGCCAAGTCGCAAGCATGTTAAAGATAAAAACAGAGTACCAAACTCTTCATAATAGAAAGGTATCACCTTTATTAATAATAAAGTATTGTTACTGAGGTTGGAGACACATAAAGAGAATTAATCCTTTCAGGTTGATGTTCAACTGCGAATTTAATCTTGGAGTGCATTTTATTCATTTAATCTGCTCATTATTCACCCTTCTGTCTTAAGAACTGGTCACCTGCCTTTGTATGTCATGTAATTTTATCTTTATACCCAACAATGGAAAGTCCAGGATGGACTGTAACAGTATCGTACTACTCACCATATAGCAGAAATGCTGAGTAGCAGATGGGCATCTATATATTGGGATGCATATGGAAAATGTTTCTAAAAATGTCAGCAAGCAGACCATTCACAGCTGCTACTTATCCTGAGACCATTATTTTGCATATAGATCTCAAAATTTAATAAGAGTTCTGTGAAAGAGGTAACTCCAGTAACATTACAAGTTTATAAATCAGCATGCCAGAACTTTTTGTGGCCTTCAATTTTGCGATCAAATTGTAAGTTATCAATGAAAGAAGTATTGAAATCGATAAACCTCACAGTCCTATTTCTGCATGGTACTTACAGTAAAGTTATTCAATAAGACTAATTTAGCATAATGGTTAGAGGTTCAATTTACTGTAGCATAAGTTACTTAAAGTCCATTTTATGTATGAAATATCTGTCTTGAAGTATTCTAGTATGTAAATTTGACTTTTAGTTGAAAATAAGCAGATCATAGCATCTCTCTTACTGTTCATGGTGTATTACTTTCAGAAATATTTCATAAAAATTTCCCTGTATCCAGTGTGAATTTGCTGTACTGTAACAGCAGAAAGAATTAAATTTTCTGATAGGGAGTTAAAAACTATGTTTTTTGTGTATTTCTATCACTGTGGAATTATTTATTTGTATACTTTTGAGTTTATACTCATTGCAGTATAAATGACACATCTCTTTCTTTAATCCTATTAGATCTACATGGAATATATAATTAATTTTTAGCCTGCTCAGGATCAAACTGCATCTGTGATCCAGATAAGATTAAAAATAGTTTTCATGGAACATTAAAAATTTTCGCAGAATCATGCTTTGGCTGTTGGTTACATATGTGACCAGTATGAGAAGTAGTTAGTGGCAGTTCTAAAGTTGATGAATAACTCATAATGCTCTTTCTGTTCCTGGGTTCAAATCTCTCTTCAGTCTTCCTTAAACCAGCTGTGATGGTTGTAAGCATAAGATTGTAAAGCAAATTGGAATGGATATAGATCAATATAAACTCTAATATATTTTCTAAATCTCAGAATTTATGCACATAAAACGTATTATATTACTGTCACACTAATTTTCCAATGAAAACACAATGTTCGTAGAGCCATTGGTCACTTCAAATTTTCTGCTCGTATGATCAGACTAGTGCTTCTCCTGTTGTCTTCTCCCTGTAAAGTTTATGTAGAGATTTTTATTGCCAGTATGTCATTACAGACTTGAGGATTAACATTTTTTCTTTCCAGGCAAGCATTAAGCGTGCTTTGGATGGTTTGTGCACTAAACTTGCCAAGTCATTGGCTGCAGAGTGTGAAAAATTTGTTGAAGAGTATTCTGATCAATTGGTGGATATGTTAGTGGCTGATTTTACACCACAGGAAGTTTGTGCTTATTTGAAGCTGTGTGATCCTTCACCAAAGCCAATGATTGATACTTGTAAGTTATTATTGTCCAGTAGTGAATTATTAATATTTCTTTGTTGTGTTACACATGTTGCTACATCTAAAACTTCATGCTATGTGTACTAAGATATTTAAATATAATAATTGCAAAAATTGACATTAATTTCAGTGTCAAATGAGATTCCATCAGCCAGTCAACATCATTTAATGCCACAGGACATAATCCATAGTGAAATTCAAAAGTATCGTGGTGAAGCTTGTGTGATCTGTGAATTTGTCCTAACGAAGATACAAGAGCAATTGAAGGATAAGCCAACGGAGGTTGTATTTATTTGAATCATTATTTCTTTCATGTATGGTATCAATCTTTTAAGAATTGATTGCTTGTGTTGTTTTTTACTAATTATCCAGAAAATATAAAAGATGACAGATTCACATTTCAAAATCTAATCAGTTGCCTCTTGTCTCATTTTTTCAGGATGAGATAAAGGCAATAGTTCACGATATCTGTAACTATATGCCAAGAACAGTAGCAAAAGAATGCAATGATTTTGTTAATCAGTATGCTGATCTAGTAATTACATTGTTGTCAGAAACTATGGATCCTCAAGCAGTTTGCACTGCAATTAAACTCTGCAGCTCAAAAAGTTTACTAAAAGGTAATAAAATTCAGTAGCTTGTAACAATGTTTTGGTCTTGTGGCTAGTAGAAAAATGCCTGCTGATCTGTTGCCATGAATGTTCTACATTCTGGCACTAGTGTCTTACATGTAAAAGTGATCTCTGCATGCAGTTACTTTTATTGATCATGGTGTCAGTGTGTACAGTTTTCGTGTAACCACCTGATGAATTGTTGTACTTGTTTTTTTATACGCCTTTTCATTCTCACAAATAATGTTTTAGATTTGATTTGTATTTTGTGATTTTCTCATTTGACATCAAAGAGGCTGCTAAGGTTTGAATTTGTTGTCATGCCTCCAAGATCTGGTTTCAAAATGCGTGGAAAAATTTTGAAATATTTTCTGCCAGAAAAAAGGAGTTCTCTAATAACTCTAAATCATAAAATGACAGATAACATGCAGATTAGAAACATGCCTCCCATGATATTATCTAAAACAAAACTGGTTTTTGTGATGATTAAAGAGTGGTACAGTAAGTAGTGGAGCATGATATGGGAAATCTTTGAAATATCTGCTCATCAAGGAACCCATCAAGGGCTCAGCTTTAAATTGTGAGTATGGGCTTGGCGACCCTGCAGTGCCTGAGCTGGGGACTGGTAAGTGCCACCAGTCTTCGGTCTCCATAAGCTGTGATCATACTTCAGTGACCACCATGTGGCGCAATGGTGAAATGTTGTGTGTTTCGGAGAAAAGGTGCAGTACATGCTGATGAGGTGAATGGCTGTTGAGGTAAATCCGTCTCTAGCGGCCAACCTCTGGGACACCTGCCACCCCCAGTTGTAGAAGGCTTGCTCTGGCATGCAGGGCTCTGCCTGGGTTGACAGTTGCTTCCGTAGTGTCTCGTGCGATCCCTATGGAACAGTTTCATCAAACTATACTGTCAGGCAGTACTTACATCCACTCCTCTAATAGAGCTAGTTTGGTCAGTCCTCCCGAAAAGAAGTCTCAGAGTCATAGTAACAGGGCATTAGTGTGCCATAACACTTTCATTGTAATCAGGCGAACAGGGGGAACTTTTGAGAGTATATCCGCTTTCTATATTCACAAGGCATTGGAAGGTATTGCTGGTGTCAAATGACTTCGTAATGGAACACTTTTAGTTGAATCTCCTAATTCCAACCAAGTATATAAGCTTCTAGGATGTAAGGCCTTAGGTGACTACCCAGTCAAGGCTGAGTTGCATAATACCCCCAACTTTAGTAAGGGCGTGGTTACCTGCTCCAATATAATGGAGGTGGACACCGCAGAGCTACGTGAAGAACGGGAAAAATATGGGCGTCATGGAAGTGCAGAATTATGAGGTGACTCAAGGGCAAATTGGAAAAAATCAGCAACATTCAGTCTAACATTTAGTACTTCAGTATTACCCGAACATATCCTTGCAGGCTATATCCGCTGTAAGGCTCGCCCATACTACTATGGGGTGTAATGGGAAGGCTGCGTGTGGCAATTGTGGAGGCTCAGCTCAAGAGTCGGCCAATTCTTGTATCCTTCCTCAGAGGTGTGTAAACTGCTCCGAGGATCACCCAGTGTGGTGCAGAAAGTGCGAGATGTACAACACAGGAAGGAAAATTCAGGAGTAGAGAATAGACACACATACCCTACAGTGAAGCTAAAAAAGCTTTCAAAGCCATGTAACCACCAGTTTTTGCTACTTCTTTTGCATCAGCCCTTCAGACACAAATTGCTAAGTGTGATGCCTCCACACAAACTCAGACCACAGATTAAAGTATGAGCACATGCAGTTGCTGATGTACCTGTGGGGGTGGGGGGGAGAAATGTTCCACTTGCAACTGATGTCATTTGGAAGCTGTCGGCAATAGGCTTACCACCTGGGCCACATACCACTACCCAACATCAGAAGCCAGCTAAGCCATCCCCGCAACCGAGGCAACAAGTCAGTAAAGTTCAGTAAGTTCTAAGTCCAAGAAAGTGGTAGTTAAACCTTTGGATAGGCGAGCTCTCCCTTTCTGATGGGGTACTATGCTCTTGAGGATATAGACTTCCAGTTAGAGGAACCAGAGAGCAAGGAACCGGCTGACATTCCTCTTGACCTCCCCAGTAAATCACTGCCTCCAAGAGTGAAAGAAAACAACCACCATCGCTAACCTATAGCTTCCACAGGGACTTCAGTGTTGCATTGGGATTTGAATGGATATTGCTGACATTTGGAAGAATTGCAGCTACTGGTCCAGGAGAAACCTTCCTGCATCTGCTTACAAGAAAACCATCTTAGTCACCAACATACTTTTATTAAGGGGCT
Source organism: Schistocerca piceifrons (assembly GCF_021461385.2). Lineage (NCBI taxonomy): Eukaryota > Metazoa > Arthropoda > Insecta > Orthoptera > Acrididae > Schistocerca > Schistocerca piceifrons. The sequence goes on from NC_060138.1 coordinate 1,044,409,721, forward strand.
ACCATGCATACAGGAAGGATAATACCACTGGAGACAGGGCTTCAGGTGGAGTAGCTATTTTTCTTGACGACAGATGCCACTCCTCTCCTGTCCCTCTTACCGCGACCATACAAGCAATTGCTGCGAAAGTTCTTGCACCCTATAATTTTCAGTGTGTTGATTGTACATGCCGCCTGGTGATGCTTTGGATGTAGACGCACTGGCAAAACTCATATGGGCACTCCCACACCCATTCCTCCGTGTGGGGGATTTCAATGCCCACAATGTGCTGTGGGGCTCGGCTACCACTTGCTCCACAGTCTGATGATGATTGAGCAACTCTTCCATTCTGACAAGGGAACCTCCTCATCGCACCCCCCTCAGATTTAGTTATAAGTTGGCACAGTGGATAGGCCTTGAAAAACTGAACACATATCAATCGAGAAAACAGGAAGAAGTTGTGTGGAACTATGAAAAAAATAAGCAAAATATGCAAACTGGGAAGTTCATGTGCAACATAGGCAACATTAAGGATAGTGTGAGCACAGGAGCGCCGTGGTTAGCGTGAGCTGCTGCTGAACGAGGGGTCCTTGGTTCAAGTCTTCCCTTGCGTGAAAAGTTTAATTTTTTATTTTCAGACAATTATTATCTGATCGTCCGTCCGATGCGAGGTAACTGCACCGTAGTATGGGGACGCTACACCTAAACAAACATCGAAACAAAACATACGTTTTGACAGAGCACAGGGAAAACTGTGAAACTGTTGCATTCATTTGTTGCAGTTTGTGTGACAAACTCTTATGTTTTCATCACTGTTTTGGGAGTGATTATCACATCCACAAGTAAACTTAAATCGGGCAAGGTAGAAGAATCTTTTTACCCACTCACAAAGTGTACAAGTTAGGTGGGTCCACAACATATTCCTGTCATGTGACGCACATGCCGTCACCAGTGTCGTATAGAACATATCAGAGGTGTTTTCCTGTAGAGGAATCGGTTGACCTATGACCTTGCGATCAAATGTTTTCGGTTCCCATTGGAGAGACACGTCCTTTCGTCTACTAATCGCGCGGTTTTGCGGTGTGGTCGCAAAACACACACACTAAACTTATTACAGTGAACAGAGATGTCAATGAACGAACGGGGAGATCATAACTTTGCGAAAAGAAACTTTTCGCTCGAGGGAAGACTTGAACCAAGGACCTCTCGTTTCGCAGCTGCTCACGCTAACCACGGGACAACGGCGCTCCTGAGCTCACAATGTCCTTGATGTTGCCTGTCTTGCGCATGGACTACTCAGTTTGTATATTTTGCTTATTTTCTTCATAGTTCCACACAACTTCTTCGTGTTTTCTCGATTGATCTTTGTTCAGTTTTTCAAGGCCTATCCACTGTGCCATCTTATAACTAAATCTGAGGGGGGTGTGATGGGGAGGTTCCCTCCTGAGAATATCTGCCTTCTGAATGCAGGTCAGATAACTCACTTTTCCACAGCTACAGGGTCTTTTTCAGCCATTGGCCTTTGTTTTCGTTCCCCAGCTATTGCAGACTCAGTTCAGTGGAAAGTGGCTACTGACTTCCCTTCTACTGACCACTTCCCATTGTGGATCCGTCTGCCGACTAGGACAGTGGCCTACAGAAGACAAGCCAGACGCATGATACAAAGGGCAAATTGGTTACAGTACAGTTGATAGGCTATTTTTGAGTGAAAGGATTGTGCACAGGAGGCAGTGGCCCATATCACTGAGGTCCAAAGGGCTGCCACAGAGACCATCCTCAGGTCTAGTAACCATCCCAGACAATGGCCTGTACCTTGATGGAATGATGAGTGTCGATTGGCAAGCAGGGGCAGACGAACAGCTCTGCTTAACTTCAAACACAGTCCAACTACAGACAATCTTCAGGTCTGTGAAAGCACATGCGGAGTGAGTAATCAGAGGACAGAAGAGGGCTTCCTGGAGGGAATTCATGACTTCCATTAATTGGTCCAGTTCCACTGCGCAAGTTTGGGAATCAATAAAATGGATTTCAGGCAAGGGTAGTACACATCCCATTATGATCTTGTCAAATAATGGGGTCTTGGTGGACGTGCCAGAATACATGGCTCACGTTTTAGCTGAAAATTTCTTTACTATTACTACATGTTACAGACGAGCTCGCTGTGCAGGTATTCCGAAGGATTGCAGAGATGAAGAAGCTCATTTCTTCTCGCATAATGAGGAAGTCTAAAACCTTCCATTCTCCATGTGGGAAGTGGAATAGGCTTTTTTTGCAGCCAGAGACACTGCTCCAAGACCTGATGAGATCCATTATGCCGTGCTTCGTCATTTGTGCCCTGAAGTGAAAGGACTGCTTCTCTTGTTTGTCAGATATGGTTTGATGGACAGTACCCCTAGACTTAGGAGGAGGTAATATTAATTTCATTCTGGAAACCAGGCAAGGACTGTAGCCCCCCCCCCCCAACCAACAGTTATCGGAGTGTCGTCCGTACCGGTTGTATAGATAAGACTCTTGAATATATGGTCAACCGCCACCTTGTCTGGCTGCTAGAGTCCAGAGGTCACCTGAGCTGCTCCAGGTGTGGTTTCAGGCGCAACCTTTCCACCCTTGGCAACTTAATTCTACTGGAGTCCTTATGCCGAAACCATTTCGTTGGTGTGTTTTTTGACCTCGAAAAAGCATGTGACACTAATTGGAGGAACAACATTCTTCACCAACTTCATCAATGGGGACTAAGTGGACTCCTGCCACTTCTGATGGAGTCCATTCTCGAGGACCGGCATTTTCATTATCGCGTTGATGATGCCATATCTGATTGCTGTGTTCAGGAGAATGGGATGCCCCAGGGCAGTGTCCTCAGTGTCACATTGTTTGCCATTGCTATAAATGGCATTTCCTCTACAGTCAGGAGCCTTGTCAAATGCTCTTTGTGTGTTGATGGCTTTGCAGTCTTCTACTCTTACTTTGATCTTATGATGACGACGACGACGATGTTTTTGAATCTCACCAGAGAAAACTATAGGTGTCAATTTCAACTGTGCTTGTCAGAGTTTTGACCAACCAGTGCTCACAATGGGGGACAATATTTTACAGTTTTCAAGATACTGTGTACTTTTTGGGTTTATTATTTGACTCTAAATTAACTTGTCTTCCACACCTGAAAGATCTAGGAACAAAGGGCTTCCAGTCACTGATTATTTAGAAATGCCTTGGCAGACAGGTCCAGCCTCCTGCAGTTTTATAGGGAATTTGTTTGATTACAGCAGCATGGTCTACAGATCGGGCCCGCCCTTCCTATCTCTGGATGTTAGATGCTATCCGCTATGAGGGCATTCTGATATCGACTGGAGCCTTTCAGACCAGCCCAGTTCAGAGCCTGAGTGCAGAGGCTGGTGAACCACCACTCTGGATTTGGCAACATAGCCTTTTGGCTCAACAGGCACTGAAAATCCCAGCATCACCTCAGTCATTGACATTTAGTTCAGTGGTCCAACCCACCTTTGAACAACTGTTCCGGAATCGGCCCCAAGTGACGAAGCCATTTGGTATATATGCTACAGGCTGTCTCAAGGATCTGGGTATCTCGGGCATCAAAATACACACCCAGGAATGGAACACACTGCTGCCTTGGCATCTTCTTAGGCCCAAAGTGATTTTAAGCTTGACATAGTACAAGATGATTTGTACTCCAGATTTTGTTTTTACTACTTTGTTTTTGTCTGTTTTTAAGTACGTACCACAGTTTTATCATTATTTATACAGATGGATCCCAGCAGGACAATGCTCACAATAGTCTTGCCGTTTTCCCTGATAGGGTTTTTAAAGTGTGTCTTCCAGAACAATTTACAAATTTTGATTCAGAGTTAAAAGTCATTCTGATGGCACTGGAGAGGGTTCACAGACATCACCATACAAGATTTCTTGTCTGTTCTCTGTTAGTGCACTGCAAGCACTTCACCAAATGCATCCAGTAGACCCACCGATTCAGCTCATCCATGACTCCTTACGGTGGCAAGGAGGTGATCTTTTTCTGGGTACCTGGCCACATTGGGATGCAGGGAAACGACATGGCCGACAAAGCTGCCAAGGGAGCATGTTGTGATAGTGCTGTCCATCCGGTTGCATGCCATCATCTCATTTTCTGACAGATGCATCATGCCTCAGTGGGAGACTGAATAGTTGCAGGCAATTGACAGACAAGTTGCGGTCACTCAAATCGACCACAAAGGCTTGGTAGACTTCATGTCAGCCTCACTGCTGGAAGGAGGTTTTGCTTACCAGACTGCACATCAGGCATAGCCCTTTCATTCATGGCTTCCTGCTCCAGCAGGAGGACCCACCACTCGGGGAAGTTTGTGGTGTACGCTTTCAGTTCAGCATATTTTGGCTACATGTCTCCTGTATACTGATATTAGGGGCAGCCCTCAGTCTCACTGGAGATTTGCTCAGCATCCTCACAGATACTGACATCAGTGTTACAAGAGTGGTGAAATTTTGTGAACTGTCAGGCTTCATCCCTAGATTGTGGGGAAGGGCAGCAGACTTAATACATTATAAACTGCTCCACATGTGGGGACAGCCTTCGTCTCCACCCATGAGATTTGCGTGCTGACTTTTCATCAGGGTGCTGATGACCAGGATGTAGAGTGCCCCCTCAACCCAAACCGTCATTCATCATCATCAATGAAGTTGAAGCGTGAATATTCTTAGGAAAAATAATAAAACTTAACACACAGTGCAGGTCTCACCAGATGAAGTTACACAGTTCTTAAGATGATGATCTCTCATTCAGTGGAATTAGGGGTCGAAATACCCGTCAGCCATCCAGGTTTTATCTGTTGGTTCATTATGGACAGTGGACATCGGCTGGTCAAGTAATTGTCAAAGTCAGTGAAATTCACCAGTAGCCATGTAACTTAACGTGTTATTTTATTTTGAAGGTTACCAGTTCCAGCATTTCATTATGCCATCATCAGGCCCCATATGCACCTCTCCAAATGAACAAAAATGTGATACACAGCCATTTATTGCTGAATGTCATGAATTCAATCACTTCACTAGTGCTTCAGTTGCCTTGAAGTATTCGAATGAAGCACTAGTGAAATAATTGAATTCATGACATTCAGTGATTTATGGCCATATATCACATTTTCATTCTTTGGAGGGGTGCATATGAGGCCTGATGATGGCGTAATGAAATACTGAAACTGGTAGCCTTCAAAGTAAAATAAAATAATGTCTTAAGTTAAAAGACTGTTGGTTAATATAATTGACATTGACAGTCCAGATTTAAGTTTCCATGGTTTCACTAAATTAGCTTAGGTGAGTGCTGCAATAGTTGTTTTGAAATATGATGTGCAGATTTCCTTTTCCATCCTTGTTGAGTCTCACATGGTGGTGACCTAGTCATATTCAGGTTGAGCCTGTATTTTTCCTTAGTGAACATGTCAGGTGCGTTGTGATCATTTGACTTTAGTGCTATCGAACATATTTGCAAATAGCCCCCCAGGGGATCCACAACTCTTTTGTGGATACGTGTGTAGCGAGCACGGGACCCCGAGCTAATGTGGCCTTCCTTCTTTTCCGGGCTGCATACCCCCCCCCTTTCCGTATCCTTCCCCATCCCCCATCTTCGCCCCCCCCCCCCCCCTCACCTCTGGCTCTTTCCTTCCCTTTCTCCCCCTCTGGGAGTATGGTTTGTGCCTACGTCCGGAGACGGATGCTTGTAAATGTACCGCACTCTTTGCCTTCCTTGCTTGTATGTCTTCATCTTTCTTCGTCCTTCTCTTTTCCTTACCTCTTCTCTTTACCTCTTCTCTTTACCCTTTTCTCCGCTGCGGCGTTTGAGACCCCTCTTCTTTCCTTTCCCTGTCTCTTTCTTCCTCCCTGTGCGTGTCTGAAGGCCGACCCACGCACTTCCATGCGTAGCCGGTGACGGGGTAACGCGTAATTCCCCGCCCTGGGTAGACAGGTAGGACACGTACGTACCCCCTGGTAACGGCCAGGCCCAGGGAGGGGTGATTACCCGAGCTGATACCTTCCGAAAGTGCCGATTGGTCCCTCCGTCCGTTTGTCGGGAGGTATGACCTGAGGTGTGAACAATCACCTAAGGCGGGTGTGCCCTCGGTGAGGGCCCCCACAAGGGAGGAGCGCGCCATCGGAGACGCCGGTAATCATGGGGGATTCTTCCGCAATGGTTTCCTCACCTTCCACTATGTCTGCTCACAAACGTAAGTTCACTGAGTCTCAGCCACAGACGGTTCTTCCATCGTTGCCACAGTTCCTTGTTGTTTCTCGGTCTGACGAAGGTCACGACTTTTCCGCGGTCAACCCTTTCATTATTCAGAAAGGTGTCGACGCAATTGCGGGTCCTGTAAAGTCTTGTTCCAGATTACGGAATGGCACCCTGTTGTTGGAAACACACAGTGCCCTCCAGGCTCAAAAATTGCTGCGTACTTCTCTGCTCCACACCTTCCCTGTCCGGGTGGAACCGCACCGTACTTTAAATTCCTCGCGTGGAGTCGTTTATACACGCTCCCTCGATGGATTGTCTGACGAAGAAATTCGGCACTACCTGTCTGACCAGGGCGTCACAGCTGTTCATCGGGTTATGAAAAGGGTTGACTCGAACATCATTCCAACCCGCACTGTCTTCTTGACATTTGACAAAGTTCAACTCCCATCAAAAATCATAGCAGGCTATGAGATAATTTCCGTTCGCCCTTATGTCCCAAACCCTACGCGTTGCTATCGATGTCAGCGGTTCAATCACACCAGCCAGTCCTGTTCCAATCCGACCAAATGTGTTACGTGTGGCAAGGATGCCCATGAGGGTGCTTGTCCACCTCCATCCCCTCGCTGCATCAACTGTATGGGTGACCACGCTGCTTCCTCTCGAGATTGCCCCGTTTTTAAGGACGAAAAACTCATCCAGGAAATAAGAGTGAAGGAAAAGGTGTCGACCTTTGCTTCTCGAAAGTTACTCGCCAGTCGACAGCCCACTGTGCCTCAGAAAGGAAAATACAGCACTGTGCTTGCTTCTCCTCGGCCAACAAAGGAGGCGGCCATGCAGACTTGCGACCTCACCTTTAGTACCACGGTCGTCAGATCGGCCAGCGCAAAGATCGCCCGTTCAACCTCACCTCTATCGCCTGCCCACTCAATGGCTCACCCTTCGTCGGGCTCTGCTAAATCTCGAGCCCAAAAGTCAGACGCCAAGTCTTCGAAAAAAGAGCATTCTCGTGAAGAGTTTTTACGTACCGCAACTTCACAACCATCGGTTCCTCCTTCATCTAAACATCATACTTCCAAGAAGGCTACGAAGAAACACAGTTCCTCTCCTTCTCCGCCAAGGCGTGTCCCATCTACAGCACCACCTGGCGGAAATCGCCCTCGGCCGTCTTCTGTGTCGCCGAGGCGCACTGCTGGTGGCCGGTCAACTGGCCGATCGTTGGTGGCAGGAGCTGCTCCTGACCAACCTATGGATCAGGATCTTCTGCCTTCGACTGAATGCCATTCCATGCTGTCGGTCGCAAGCTCTGAGCAGTCGTTGAGTTGACAGCACCCTTGGTCACGTTCCTCCATTTTCTGTCCACCCTATGTCCATTATCCACTGGAATATCCGCGGCATTCGAGCCAATCGGGATGAATTGTCGATCCTCTTACGATCCTACTCGCCGGTCATCTTCTGTCTTCAGGAAACAAAGCTGCGTCCCCATGACCGCTTTGTTCTCCCTCATTTTCAGTCCGTCTGATATGACCTCCCCTCTGTTGAAGGCACTCCAGCCCATGGAGGACTCATGATTCTGCTCCACGATACTCTCCATTATCACCCAATCCCCTTAAACAGTTCCTTCCAAGCTGTCGCCGTCCGTCTTTCCCTTTCTGGATACACGTTCTCTCTTTGTACGGTATACATTCCATCGTCCACACCAATGGCACGAGCTGATCTCCTTCATCTTCTTGGTCAGCTTCCACCCCCCTATTTGCTGGTTGGGGACTTCAATGCCCACCACCCGCTTTGGGGATCTCCACATCCTTGTCCACGTGGCTCACTATTGCTAGACGTCTTCCACCAAGCGGATCTAGTCTGCCTCAACACTGGGGTCCCCACATTTTTGTCTGCCTCCACGACAAATTTATCTCATTTGGACCTTGCGGTCGGTACTGTTCCGCTAGCTCGGCGCTTCGAATGGTTCACCCTTGATGATACACACTCGAGTGACCACTTTCCATGTGTTCTTAGACTGCAGCCTCAACTGCCATATATGCGTTCGCGACGCTGGAAGTTTGCCCAAGCCGATTGGACACTTTTTTCGTCTCTAGCGGCATTCGATGACCGTCGCTTTCCCAGCGTCGACGATGAGGTCACACATATTACCGACGTTATTCTCACAGCCGCGGAACGTTCAATACCACGCACCTCCGAATTGCCCCGGCGCCCACCAGTTCCTTGGTGGAACGAGGCATGCCGTGACGCAATACGTGAGCAGCGATGTGCTCTTCGCATTTTCCGTCACCATCCAACTTTGGCAAACTGTATCCGATATAAGCAGCTCCGTGCGCGATGCCGTCGCGTCATCCGCGATAGCAAGAAGGCAAGCTGGAAATTCTTTATTAGCTCATTTAACACCTTCACTCCCTCCTCAGAAGTTTGGAGTCGGCTTCGACAGTTCTCAGGCGCGCCTAGTTTCTCCCCAGTCTCTGGGCTCACTGTCGCGCATGATACCTTAGTGGACCCCGTCGCAATTTCCAACTCATTGGGTCAGCACGTTGCTGAGATTTCGAGCTCTTCAAATTACCCGCCAGCGTTTCTCCCGAAGAAACGTGCAGCGGAAGTGCGACATCTTGCTTTCTCCTCTCAAAATCGCGAAAGCTACAATACTGTTTTCTCCATGCGGGAACTCCAACATGCCCTCTCTTCTTCTCGCTCCTCCGCCCCAGGACCGGATGGTATCCATGTCCAAATGTTGCTGCATTTATCAACCCATAGCCTGCGTTACCTCCTTCGCCTTTACAATCGAATTTGGACCGACAGTACCTTTCCCAGGCGATGGCGGGAAGCTATTGTCGTTCCCGTTCCGAAACCTGGAAAGGACAAACATCTCCCCTCTAGCTATCGCCCCATTTCTCTCACGAGTAGTGTCTGTAAGGTTATGGAGCGTATGGTGAATTACCGTTTAGCTTGGTGGCTGGAATCCCGCAGTCTTTTAACACCAGCCCAATGCGGATTCCGAAAGCATCGTTCTGCCGTTGACCATCTTGTTGCTCTCTCCACTTATATCATGAACAATTTTCTCCGGAAACGCCAAACGGTAGCAATATTTTTTGATCTGGAGAGAGCATACGATACCTGTTGGAGGACAGGCATCCTCTGCACACTGTTCTCTTGGGGCTTTCGAGGCCGGCTGCCCCTTTTTCTTCGCGAATTTATGGCAGAGTGCACATTTAGGGTGCGGGTGAACACTACTCTCTCCCGTACTTTCTCCCAAGAAAACGGGGTACCCCAGGGCTCCGTGCTGAGTGTTGTACTGTTTGCCATCGCCATTAATCCAATTATGGATTGTCTCCTTCCTGATGTCTCGGGCTCCCTCTTTGTGGACGATTTTGCGATCTACTACAGCTCTCAACGGACCAGCCTGCTTGAAAGACGTCTTCAAGGATGTCTCGATCGCCTCCACTTGTGGAGCATCGAAACCAGCTTCCGTTTCTCACCCAGTAAGACCGTTTGTGTTAATTTTTGGCGACGTAAGGAGTTTCTTCCGCCCTCCTTACGTCTAGGTCCTGTCAACCTTCCGTTTTCCGACGTCGCTAAATTCTTGGGTCTTATGTTTGACAGAAAACTGTGCTGGTCCTCCCACGTTTCCTATCTTTCGGCTTGCTGTCTGCGTTCCCTTAACACCCTCCGTGTCCTGAATGGTACCTCCTGGGGAGCGGACCGAGTGGTCCTTCTCCGCCTCTATCGCACCTTAGTGCGCTCGAAATTGGATTATGGAAGCATAGTCTACTCCTCTGCTCGGCCGTCTATTCTTCGGCATCTCGACTCTATCCACCACCGTGGATTACGTTTAGTGTCTGGAGCTTTTTACACCAGCCCTGTGGAAAGCCTTTATGCTGAGACTGCTGAACCTCCGCTGTCCAATCGGCGGGCAGTCCTTCTGAGTTGTTATGCTAGCCATCTGTCTTCCATGCCTGCTAATCCAGCCCATGACCTTTTTTCGACACCTCCTTTGATGTCGGGTATGCAGGCCGCTCCTCCTCCCTACTACCCCCGGGAGTCCGCTTTCGTCAACTGCTCCATTCTCTCTCCTTCCGCTTTCCTAAAACCTTCTTGACAACTTGGGGTACAGCACCGCCTTGGCTCCGTCCCCGGATCGACTTGCTCAGAGACCTATGTCAATTTCCCAAGGATGGTACCCCTACACTTGTCTACCGTCGGGCATTTGCTGCTCTATGTGCACAAATGACGGAAGCCACATTTATTTACACCGACGGCTCGAAAACATCGTTAGGTGTAGGGAGTGCCTATATTGTTGGCGACACCCCAAATCACTTTCGGCTTCCCGACCAGTGTTCGGTTTATACTGCGGAGCTTTACGCTGTTCTCCAGGCTGTCCACTACATCCGCCGCCATCAGCGGATACAGTACGTAATCTGCTCAGATTCTCTCAGCTCTCTCCTAAGTCTCCAAGCTCTTTACCCTGTGCACCCTCTGGTCCACCGGATTCAGGACTGTCTGCGCTTGCTCCACCTGGGGGGCGTCTCAGTGGCGTTCCTCTGGCTCCCGGGACACGCTGGTATCTGTGGGAATGAGGCGGCCGATATAGCGGCCAAGGCTGCAGTCTCTCTCCCTCGGCCAGCATTTCAGTCTCTTCCGTTTACCGATCTACGGAGCGGTTTATGTCGCCAAGTTGCTCATTTATGGCATGCGCATTGGTCAACACTTCCCCATAATAAATTGCGGGAAGTGAAAGCCCTTCCTTGCGCTTGGACCTCTTCCTCCCGAACGCGTCGTCGGGAGGAGGTAATTTTAGCTAGACTCCGGATAGGGCACTGTCTTTTTAGCCATCGACATCTTTTAAGCGGTGATCCTGCCCCACTCTGTCCCCACTGCTCTCAGCTGTGGACGGTCAGACACCTTTTAATTGAATGCCCCTATTTTAATCCGTTACGCTCCCGTCTACAGCTATCGCCTGATCTATCGTTGATTTTAGCAGATGACACGCGCTCAGCTGACCGCGTTCTACAGTTTATTAGTGACAGTGAAATGACGTCAGTCATTTGATTTTTTTTTTTTTTTTTTTTTTTTTTTTTTGGGGGACAACCAACCCCTTTCTATAGTGGATTTTTAAGCATTCCTTCTGCCTTTAGTTTCTCAAATTTTATGACTTTGTTCCCCTTGCTGCTGATTTTAAATTTCGTTTTTTTCCTGTTTCCTACGTCACGGGCTGGGCGCTAATGACCATAGAAGTTTTGCGCCCTAAAACCACAAACAAAAAATATTTGCAAATAGGTTACCACCTCTTAGACTATTTATAAGTGGAAATAGCTCTTCTCTGAATGACCGAATCTCAATTCATTCTCTCTCTCTCTCTCTCTCTCTCTCTCTCTCTCTCTCTCTCTCTCTCTCTCTCTCTCTCTCACACACACACACACACACACACACACACACACACAGTCGTTTTGTAAAAGCACTTTTTATTTAGCCTTTCCTTCTATCTCACACTCTGCTGTATAAAGCACTTTTGCTATCAGTTTCTGAAGGAACCAGAAATTTAATCTTGTTAAAATTTTTGGCCTACTCTCTCACTTAGTCTCTCTTTGCATCTTGCATGTTACAGACACAGTGACTGACTGTGCTGTATGCGATGCAGCTCTAGGTGAACTTGAGAAACTTACTGCGGGACCATATGCTCAACGGAATGTTTCTGGATTTATAAAGAAAATTTGTGATTCAGTACCAGAAAACTACATGGAAAAGGTTTGCATTTTTTTTTTTCCAGTTACCTGTTTTTTGTTAGCACTAAACATTTAAGTTTTAACATTAAGCAATGGCAATGTTATTAAGGTTATTTGACTGTTTTCTAACAGTGAATAATATTTATCTATAAAGTAACGAACTTGAACATGCTTTGTTATTAATATTGACACCACCACCTCATATATCAAATTTGTTTACAGTGCAACCAGTTAGTAAGAATTTATGGTCAAAGTATTGTCAACCTGAGTGAACAGAACAAGGAGTTTCATGAAATTTGTGAAATGATTGGTAAATGTCCAAGGGACAGACAAGTTACTCACCTGCTGGGTGGAGAAAGATGCACATGGGGCCCAAGCTACTGGTGCCAGTCAGAAGAGCACGCAACAGCGTGTGGGGTGAGTTTTAAACTGTGTAGCACAAAGCACTTTGTACCATTGTACAGTAGTCACCAGCACGCACTTTAGTTTACCTTGTATCTTTTTTATAAAATTGTAAATGAATGTAATTGTAAATAAATGTCTCATATTTTAATCTCAATCTTCTGTTTGGAATGGGAAAAAGTGCTCTCTAAGTGATACATGAATTTGTACTGATACCGTGGATAAGAATGCAAATATGTAGTCCTGAAGGTTAATTTTTTATGTTCTGGTGTTTCGCCAGCGTAACACTCATCTAGAAGCTTTTAGGTGGTTACAGGAAATTTATAGCTCCATTGTTGCTTATGAGGCAGTGTTGCAAAATTTTAAGTGTAAATGTGCTAAGGACAGTATGAACTGAAGGATAGATATCATGATGTCTAATACTGTAATAGTGAAGAATAAAGGAGGCTGAGTCCTAATTTACCTCTATGTATGCGCATTCCATAAAAGATATGTGTGGTGTTCCATCTTTTAAAGTAGTCAAACTGATGGTCAAATTATAAACTGTCATGATACTACTTTAATCTACCCTCGGTCACTGGGAGGTAAAAGTGGTAGAGATCATTTTTCATGTTAACATCTCCCTCCTCCTGCTCCCCTCTCCCAAGAGTGCAGCAACTATTGAATTAAACCTAGTCTGTAATTATAATTGGATAGATAAAGAATCTACTCACACCTGACCTGGGGTTCTTGGTGACTTTTCCATACTCTATCCCTTTTCTTGGACCTCTCCAGTCTTTTTCATTCACCCCTCTTTCTTCCCCTTCAAGGAGCCACTGTCTCCAAAAGCTTGCATAAATAAAACCTTTCTTTCTATATGCATATTCTACTGCCACCACTTTCTGAGTAGATTATTTATCTATCCAATTAAAATATATTGTCAAATACTGATTATTTTCATTGTTACAATCTATAATTAGACCACACAGTAGCGTAAATTACAGATTTCAGAACTAAAGATTCAGAAAAGCTGCAAGTATTAGGGACTTTATATAGTGATAAAAATTTTGTTAGCAGGAAAATATTTGATATTGTTATATGAATTTTTCCATGGGTACAAGTCGACAAATTTTGAAACAAATTAAGATTATTTGAAAGAAATATAACCTTCTGTCTGCATAAAAACATCAAACTTCTATCAAAATATGTATTCCACAGGAGTAAGACTGTGAAAGAGGCTTCCCCATTTAGATTTAACTTTGTAGTTGAGAATCATTGATTCTATGCTTCTTATATCAGTCTTATAATCATTACCTTATATTAAAACAGTTGTTTTGAGTTTAGAATAAATTTGAATAAGGGATCTTATGGATTTCAGTACTCTGCCTTGGAATCCACTTTAAACATTTTTGGAGGTGATCAAGCATGTCATAACTGATTCAGTATGCAGTAAACATGATTTTTGCAACTCTTTCATCAACACTTCATATAATTACATAGAATGATGAGCAACAGGACATGTGTGTTTTGCCTGATATAAACTTTTCAATCTATGTATACAGCACCTAGTATATGTTTGTTAGTATCACACCTCTGGTTAAAAAAATCTTACCACTGAATGTTAGTGGTCTGGCTTGTCAAGAACATCCTCCCAGAAACAGTTTGAAAGAGGATTATTGGTCAACCGTTTGAATAAGGGAAAGAAAATGTTAATATGCAGTAAGTACTTTAAAGCATTAATTTCAAATTTAAACAGTTGTTCACCAGAGATGGCAGTTGCACACTATAACTTTAATGTTTTGTAATAGCAAAGAGATTCAAGAACTAATTCAATGCAATAGGTGAGAAAATATCTCTAAAATGATTAGACAATTAAAAGTAATGAGTGTGAGGGCCATTTTTAAATAAAGTATCATCTCCATAAAAAAACTTAAGAATAAAATAATGTAATTGACATGTTAATTTTTAATGTTCATGAATTTCATCTAAAGAAAATTGTTTCGAAAATTTAGAACATATTTCATGGTTTTATTTTCTGTTTTAATTTTTTAGTACCAAATGATTAATGATTATTTGTTCTGTTTCAGGCCAAGTTACATTGCCAAGAAAATGTGTGGAATAGTGACACCCCTGTTACAAACTAGAGATTCCTTTTATGTGATTAAAGGTTTAAAGTTTCCTAATTAAAAGTTTTTAGTGAATAACTATGTTCAATGAATGTAATAGAAGTAAAATGACAAATAAGACTTAATTTTCCAGCCTGTGTAGTAACCATGACATATTGTCATGTTGTCACATCTGTACCATTTCCAGTCATTTGTAAACTGTAAGATGTTTTAATATTGTTGATTTCTGTTGAAATGTAAAATTAACTCAATAAATTCAAACTTCCTATTCTATCGGTTGTGAGCACTGTTACTTTGTGGTACTACCCTTTCATCCTCAGTTTACAGTCACCTGATCTTTCAGAGCATAAGTATAAAGACTCATCTACTTTCTTATTTGTAACTGAGCAGGTATTTTGTCATCAGCAGTACTTTTTACTGCAAGTAAGGGATTGGAAAGGTATAAAAGCTAGACAGTGCCTCTTTTACTATGTATCACTGACAAATGCTGCCATTACTCCTACCACTGGGATAAATGCTAGTTTTTGGCTTTCCCACATATGCAACTGGAATGCTCATTTAATTCATCATAGTTCCATTGTAAATAAAGTGGACCAGTAAAACTGTCAGTAATGAAAATGAACTGCTAACTAACAGGAATATAACTTCACTTCACATGGAAATACAAGACTGGTGGAAAGCTTTCCACAACATGCGAGTAAAGAGAAATGAAGACTGTCATGCATGTTGTCTTCATGTTGTTAGCCTCTTACAATCAAGTTGGATTGTGATTAAGCACAGAGACATCGTGCAAATTTACAGTTTCTCTTCCAGAGGTGAAGTATGTTATATATGCTGTGTAGCATATTTTATAAATGTGTGGTTTAAGTATAGGAACCTTACCAGCAAAATATATGTACAATGCTTATTTTTCACAGGACCATTAGAAATCACAATTAGGTTTAAGGGTGAGGCAACGAAGATTGATGAGATTGATGGTTCAAACCCGCATCCGGCCATCCAAATTTAGGTTTTCTGTAATTTAGCCTAATCTCTTCAGGCAAATGCTGGGATGGTTCCTTTGAAAGGGCACGGCTGATTTCCTTTCCCATCCTTCCCTAATCAGAGCTTGCACTCCGTCTCTAATGACCTCACTGTCAATGGGATGGTAAACACTAATCACCACCACCTCCTCCTCAAAGGTTGACCATCTGACATACAGCCAGTTGCTGTTTTCACCATGTTGTAGTAGACAATGTGGTGAATTTTGTGAGGGAAGTGAGTAATTTGTAATGTCTTTTAGCTGCTGAACTAAAACACGTCTTTGCGTAACTTTAGACTGTCTTGTGACATTGGAAAGTGTTTCCTGAGAGGACTTACACGTATTGTATGAGATACATGATCAAATACTGCAAATCACTGTCCTGCCATCAATCAGACAGGTCCCACAAACATATGCCCTGTTGCACCAAATGCGTAACTCTGAGACAGTCTACTCCATTCATTGTGTTCTGTACATCCCATCAAGAAAGACAGGGATGTGGAACAAGACAAGATACATATTAACATAAATACAAGGAAATCGTTTACACTTCATCTGTGTAATGAAACAATGGAAAATCCAGGATGGAATGTGTGAATCTTTTTACTGACAACGACCTTAATGGCCGAAAGCTTTGATCATGTGAATCTTTTTTATTGTGCCTATCGTGGCTCGGCATCTCTGCTATATGATGAGTAGCAACTTTCCTCATCCATGTAATTTATTGACAATAAACTATCGCTATACTGTTTAATGCTATTCACTCTTACATCATCTGAATTTACTTGAGTAAAATAGTAAGAAAGCTGTTACTTTGAAAAAGGGTTCTACCTCCTCAGTTTTATTTACAGTGACTATCTGCCTTTAGTAACTTAATATTTACTTGATTGCAATGGTATTTTTCAAAGAAAATGTTGTCTTAGACCTGTAAGTTCTTAGTCATATTTACAGTACAATATTACTTGTCTTACAGCATTATGACAAACACTGCCACTTCCCATCTAGCTTACAGATTCAATCCCTGAATCTCAATATTCATAAAATTAATGCGAAGTTTCCAGTGAGATATTTTTAATTTTCTTTTGAATTGGTATGGATTCCCAATTTCTTGCTTTAAATTAGAGAGTAATCTGTTGATTACCTTAGCACCGGAGTAACCAACTACATTATGAACTCTAGACAAGACGGCAGTCCGTGTGAAAATTAATTTCTATATCTTGTATTGTGATTGTGTAAGATACAGTTCGGCTGAAATTGACTTTCATCATCAGCAACAAAGTCCATTGTGGAGTAAATATATTGGTAAGCGATTGAAAGTATTCCATGCTCCTTAAAGGGATTCTGCAAGTTGCTCACTTCTCCCAAATAAACACTTTATTTACTGTACTTCCACTGCTCCTGTTCAGTTCCATAAGACAAAAGCGAGTGAAAATATGTGAAAATACACCAAACTCTTGTATTCAGGTCCATACAATAAGAGATGCTTCCAAGGGCATGACATGCTGAACTGAGCCTCTTCATTAGTTTTATCTTTGTGTAGAGTCCATTTTAACTAATTACGCAGGTGGACCAAAACATATTTTACATAGAATGGCTTCAGTGTAAGACCCTTAATGTCTATTTCCAATGCTATCACTCTGCTTGTTTGAAATTGCACAAGATGAGTCTGTGTGAGGTTGAGACTTAAACTGTTAGTTGAGAGCCACTTATACGCATCAACAACAAAAGTCGTTGTACTGCCCTTTAAAGTCATTGAAAGATGATTTATGTGAGTTACAAACAAGAGTGGGTGTAGTGCTGCACTTTGTGACACACCATTCTGGGTTAAGTTTCATTCCCGAGACATAGTCTGTTAATGAGGTCCACTGCTTTCTGTTATGAAGGTAAGATTCCATCTGTTAAAGAGGAATGTCATTAGTGACATTACAATTTAGTGAGTCACCATTCTATCTTAGGGCGCTTCCTTAAACACTCAAAAAGACTGGGAGGAGCGAAATATGTCTGTAATTGGAGGTAGGTTACTTATGGTCAGTTTTGTTCATGAGTGTTAACTAAAGCATATTCGAGTCAGTCAGAAAATATTGATAACGTAAGGGTAATCCTGCCAACTGAGTATAATATTTGGACACGTCAGAAACACCATTGTTAATATCATCTTCGGACCAAAGACTAGTATTCTGTAGCTCCCCATGCTAGTCTTCTCATATCTGCATAACTATAACATTTGAACATGCTTACTGTATTCATATAGAAGTTTCCTTCTACAGTTTTACCTCTCTAACTTCTCTCCATTGCCAAACTGAAAATTCCACTGTGCCTCAGTGTGTTGTCAGAGATTCCGTTTATCCAGACCGTGCCAGAAATTTATATTTTCCTAAGTTTGGTTCACTACCCATCGTTGGTTACTGGATCTACCCATAGAATCTTAAGCATTCTTCAATAGCACCACATTTTAAAAGTTTCTATTCTCTTCTTATATAAACTGCGTACCATCCATATTTCACTTCTGTACAATGCTACATTCCAGACAAATACCTTAACAAAATACTTTCTATCTGTTTAATTTATTTTCAATGTTGACAGGTTCTCTTTTTCAGATGTGCTTTTCTTGCTATGCCAGTTTGCATTTTGTACTGTCTGCTTCATCCTTCATCAAGTTATTTTGCTTGTTACACAACAAAACTCGTGTGATACTTTTAGTATCTCATTTTCTAATCTAATTCCCCTTGACATCACCTGATTTAATTCGGCTACATTCCATTACCCTTGTTTTACTTTCGTTCACATTCATCTTATAACTTTTTCGCAAGACACTATCTATTTCTTTGAACCGCTTCTCCAAACTTGATTACCCATATCACTTAGTGCACTGATGTAGAACTGCACTACTTTGAAATGTCTCAGGCTGCGAGGCCATGAATAATTAGTGCATAAATTTAGAATGGATGAGAGGAATACACAAAAAAGGGCTGGCAACCTGTTTTGGAATGAAATGTCTGCAGCTATAAGCAGAGAAATAACAGGGGTGTATTATCAAGTGATAACGGGTACCTATCTTCTGGTTCTGTATACACACAGTCAATTCGCACGTCATCTGCCAATTATAACCTCTGTGCCCTTAGCTGATTTCCAGTCATTCTTATGCTGTGATCCAACTGGTCTGGTGTAGTTAAGCTTTGTGTCTTAAATTCGGAAATTATATGATACACTAATACCAATTGACAAGAAAAACTTTTAAATTTAACTAAACAGCGACTTCCGTCTGATCATAGTAATGCTGCTACCACGTGGGAGCGAGGTGGCGCAGTGGCTAACACACTGGATTCGCATTCGGGAGGACAACGGTTCAAGCCCGTGGCTGGCCATCCTGATTTAGGTTTTCTGTGATTTCCCTAAATTGCTCCAGGAAAATGCCGGGATGGTTTCTTTGAACGGGCACGGCCGACTTCCTTCCCCGTCCTTCCCTAATCTGATGAGACCGATGACCTCGCTGTCTGGTCTCCTCCACCCAACAATCCAACCCAACCACGTGGGACTTTGAAAACAAAACACGAGTATAGTTCTGAATCTGCTTGGCTCTGAAACCCACAATATTCTCAGAGATGTTAAAAAACAGACACCCACACCCATGACTAAAATGGTCATCAGCAACTATTTAAACACAACACTGAGAATGTCCAAAAACAAGATGATAAGCATTGTCCTACTTACCATTAGCAAGGTGAGAGATGATATAATGGCACAACATAAACTTTGTTCATCTAAGCTACCAATGGTAGATATTGTCACAGTGAAAAATGTAACTTCCAAACACCATTTAAAATCACTTCCTAAGCAACAGTTCATATTTTGACTTCGCCAACATAAGAGGAACAATCAGACAGCTTATTACGCCACAGGTGGGAGTGCCATCAGCTATCGATCAGTCCTCTGTCAACACTCTGTCAACACCTCCAGTATTGTGCCTCGTAGAAATACTTGTGAACCCTATTTATCGCTTTTTAACTGCCTGTGACATTAGACATGTCGCTCTCCCAAATATATATCCAATTTAAATACAATAAAGCTATACATTGGTGTCTACAGTACCAACTTTATAGTAACTTGGCTTAAAATAATTTTGTGATTATACTGTTTCCTCAAAAATGTGTCTTCTGAATGGACTACTTTGTCCCTTGTGCCCTTAAGGGCTTCAGACAAGTTCAGCTGCCTGTTGCTAGAGGGTGTCTGACCCCATAAAATGTTTCTTACTTTGTTTTTTTGCCAGTAATATCCCTGCACCAAGACACCAGAACCTTCCTAAAACTTCACTCCAGCCCCACGAAGGGTGACTTGCATTTTTACTGGGTATTTGGCAGCCTCAGTATTACAATGGTCAGGCATGGTTGTCATGCTCTACAGCAAAGTCTGATGCGCACTGTCAATTAAAATTCAAATGTCTGCCTATCTAAAGGTTGGATTAAGATGCGATTTGCATCAATCTGGCCGGCCGAAGTGGCCGTGCAGTTCTGGCGCTGCAGTCTGGAACCGCGAGACTGCTACGGTCGCATGTTCGAATCCTGCCTCGGGCATGGATGTGTGTGATGTCCCTTAGGTTAGTTAGGTTTAACTAGTTCTAAGTTCTAGGGGACTAATGACCTCAGCAGTTGAGTCCCATAGTGCTCAGAGCCATTTGCATCAATCTGTATTAAATTAAACAGATCACATATGGAGGATATGTTCCACTATAATTTCTTGGTTTACTATACTGACTCAATTTATTCAGTTTGGCACCTGGCACCAAGCATTGTCAGTGAGATAGCAGGTGCCGCCGCTTCTCACCCCACCTCAGTGAGTTTTGAAAATCAACACCTGAATCTCCCTTTTCTTTAAACTAAAATCGGTACATGAGGCACTACCTCATATTCTTAACTCATGTTCTTCAACATCTGTTGCCTCTATATTTTGTCATACTACTAGCTTGTCATTTATTCCAGGAAAAAAGGCAGTTCAGGACTTAGTAATATTACATGCTTCTTTACCCCTACTATTCTGTTTCCTTCTTTTCAACTGAAATCACACTTTTTACTACTTTTACTTACAATTACAACATTTTCACAACACTTCTACTCACAGTTGTGGTGATGGTCGTTACATTTAGAGACAGTTGTGGAGGGACTCTTGGCGCTCTATCTGTGTTGCTTCCTTTGGTAATGAGATCTATCAAAAGATATGGGACATGGAAGAGTTGTTCTGCTTGACACAGCTGTGTTACAGCGTAGTCTCCTTCCTCGTAGCAGAGCGTATCCATGACTTTTCATTAGCTTTCTCTTTCGGAACTATGAGCTATGCTCACAAACCTCAGAAACATGGTCGTGCAGTGGTGCCCTAATGCCACCAACTGTCGATCTGTGTGACAGTTGTTTGTTGCAGTCTATACCCACTCTATTTTCTTTAGCTGCTTTTACCATATCACTCTGGTTCTATTTGTCTAAATTTGAAAACCTGGATGCCTTTCTCAACACTCCTTATTGATATCAAATCTTTGGAAAGACACATTTTATGTTAATGAAGTTCACACTTCTAGGTTTTTATTTCCACCTTCAGTCCTTAAAGGTGTGCACATTAAAAAATTCATTATTCTACTCTGATGCTTGTGGCTTCTCTGCCCATTTCATTTCACATCTCACAACATACACCGTCAGGTGTGGATGAAGTCAGTAATGAAATGGTGAAGGCAGCAGGGGAGGTTGGGAAACAGACGTGGAGAGGGTGGTGTAGAATGAAAAGACGACTCCAGAAGATTGGAAGAGGGGACTAATTCTTCCTGTGTTCAAGAAAGGGAGTAGGAAGGGTTGTAGAAACTGCAAGGGTGTGGGACTGATACAACGTAGTGCAAAGGTATATGAAAAGGTCTTGGAGAGCAGTATTGGAATAAAGGTCGATAACAAATTGAGAGAGGAACAGTGTAGTTTCAGACTTGGTAGGTCAGATGCTGACCTTACATTTCCAATGAGGCAACTCCAGGAGCACCACTACAAGTTTGGGGAAGACCTTGGGATGGCCTTTCTCGATATAGAAAAGGTGACACTGTCTCTAGAACAGTGGTCTGGGAAGCACTTGAAAAGAGGAAATTGAAAGAGAGACAGAAAGCGTAGTGGAGGAGATCTACTGTGGATGTCTGAGTTTTGTGAAAGTGAGAAATGAAAGGATAGATTGGCTCCAGCAAACAAGTGGCATGAAACAGGGAGTTCATTGTCACCTCTCCTTTTTGTGGCCTTGGATGAGATAATAATGAAGGTGGCAGAAAAAACTGGGGAACATGGAGGGCGAGAGTCAGGAACAGCTGGATCCTTGGAAAGAAGCTGTGTGGAATGAATTTTAATGTAAACAAATGTGAGATCTTGGTTACAACTAGAAAGAAAGATAGACCATCAAGCAGAATGAGGATTGGACATGAACAGTCGAGGAAGGTGGAGAGTGCCAAGTAACTGGGAAGCGTGACAAAGGAAAACTGAAGAAATGAGAAAGAGATCATTGAAAATGGCAGACAGGCAACAGCATTCCAGTGACCTTTGCTCTAAAACATGGGTAATGAGGAAGAGGTATAAGCAGATTAAAGGTATAAGAAACAAAATTCCTCAGAAGTAGGGTAGAAGTAACAAGGATGGGTAGGTTGAAGGAATGAAAACATGAGGGAAATAATGAAAGAGGAATGCTCGCAGAGCAGGATAAAAACATCAAGGTTAAGATGGTATGGGCATTTAAAGAGAGTGGAAAGCAAGAGAATTACCAAGAAGAGACTCCAAATGGAGATGTGAGCACCAAGAAGAAGACCAAGGGATAAAGGTGTGGAAGAGTGTGTTCAAAAAAGGTGTGAGGTATGGACCAAGCGAATACAGTAAGATGGTGGGAAAACAGGACTAGATGGCGAGTCTTATCTTCCAAACAGAGCCAACCTGGGACTGGAAACTCTTCAAGATGGCCACTACAATGACTAACACACTAGTGCCAAAGGCTTCTTAGTCCATTCTCTTATATACGAGGGTTGACTGAAAAGTAATGTCTCCACCTTCATAACTCTTCAACAGTTGGCAGCATTGGTATGCGGCAGATACTGGCTTCTTCCGTAGTCTCTTCTCTACAGCTCCAGTTGTCAGGAAGCCTTGGCATTGAACGGTTGTGTTGTTACAGTGTAAAGTATGGAACCCTGCGTAGATCATCGGTCAATGCGATTTAAGCAATGTGCAGTCATTGGATACTTGACAGCAGAAGGTGTCACCCCAAAGGAGATTCATCAGAGAATGAAAGCAGTTTATGGTGATTGTGTTGATGTGAGTACTGTGGGTCATGGAGTGAGTAAGTTTTGAGATGTTGGGGAGGGAACATCTGACCTGCATGACAAACAAAGTGTTGGACGTCCAGTGACAGCAACCACCGAGTTTCACAAGCAAAATGTTGACAGATTGATTCAGGAAGATCACTGTATCACTCAGAGAGAAACTGCAAGCACAAACAGCGTTTTAAAAAAATGTATGGTTCACATTATTACTTTGCTTGGCTATCGAAAGATCTGTGCATGATGGATACCCTGGATGCTGACTCCTGAAATGAGAGTGCACAGACTTGAAATTTGCCAGGAACTCCTCTTGCTTTACCAGAATGAAGGTGACACATTTCACCATTCAGTTGTGACAGGAGAGGAAACGTGGGTACACCATTACGACCCGGAGACATTGAGAGAACTGTGAGACTGTGGTTGTGGAACAACGTGTCAACTTCTTCCGTGACAGCTTCCAAAAACTTTTTCAGCATTGGAAGAAATGTATTCAATTGGCTGGTGATTATGTGCAAAAGTGAATATTGGTAATTAGAGAGCACATTCTAAGGATTATTTCTGTGTTTGATTTATTAAAATATTCCCATCCAAAGCCAATTAACAAAGGCATTACTTTTCATTCAACCCTTGTACATAAGATTAAACACTATTACATATATCTAGTGTGTGTGAAAAAGTTGATTGAATGCTATCAGACAACAAACAAAACAAAAGATACAAAGAAATGTTCTTTATTGCCCTTCAAAATAGTTGCCACCCACTACAACACACTTTTGGCAACGTTTGTACAGCTTCTGGAAATGATAAGCAAAGCCTCCTGTGGAATCAGTCACAGAACAGCTGTCACACAATGTTTGATGGCGTTCACGTCCGAACAATGTTCACCGCTCATTGCTGCCTTCAAGTGGGGAAGCAGGAAAAAATCCACAGGAGCCAGATTGGGGAGTACATAGGGTGTTCAAGAACAATTACCATCTTCTGCGCCAGGAATTGGACCACATGGATTGCATAGTGTGCAGGGGTATTGTCATGGAGCACCATCCATTTTCCAGTCCTGTGCAACTCTACCCAAACCCGCCCAGATAAGCTGTAGCAATCGGTTCAAAATGGAATGATGAAGTGCAGCATTAATGGTTTGACCTGCAGGAACAAATTCCTTGTGGACGATGCCATTGTTGTTGAAGAAGACAATCAACAGTGTTTTCATCTTGGATTTTTGCAGACAGCTTTTTTTTGGTCATGGGGAACATGGTGAACACCATGATATCGATTGTCGTTTTGATTCCAGATCGAACTGGTAGCACCAGGTCTCTTATACCATGATGATGATGATGATGATGATCAGAAATAATGGACCCTGGTCACACATGGAAATGAAATCACCAGAAGTTTTCATCCACTTTGCTTTTTGCTCATCTGTGAGCTTGTTTGGAACAAATTGGGAGCAGCTCTTCCGCTTACCCCAATCATCATGGATGATGGTGTGCACCATGTCCTTGCTAATGCCCATTCTTCCACAAGCAATCCAAGAGTCTGTCACCGATCTCGTGCCAGAATTTATCGCAATTTCTCGATCATTTCTGTTTTTTTTTTTTTTTTTTTTTCCCCCCCTTCATGGAAGCGTTTAACGATTCATAAACATATTTTCTGCTCAAAGCTTCCATTCCATACACCTGCATGAACATTCCCTGTGTCTCCATTGGAATCTTCCCCAATTTGTAGCAGAACTGGGTGTTTGCACATTTCTCCATTGCGCTCTGACACTTCCATTCACACTGACTATGTTCAACTGCTAGCTTAGAATCTACCCCACCCACTCCTGCAACTACAGTGAGGCTCCAGAATGAATTTTTCATTCTACAGTGGAGTGTGTGCTGATATGAAACTTTCCTGGAGATGAAAACTGTCTGCCACACCAAGACTCGAACTCATCGCAATAACATTAGCATCATCCCTAGTTAGCAACAAATCCTCCTCTTGTAATAAATCTTCAGTCACCACTTGTCATTCAAGATCTGTCGTAACCAGTGAATTTTTCAGGTTTTTCTGTCACCAAAAGCAAACATTGGAACTGTTTTCAGCATCATGTCGTGAAGCAACAAATGTCAAAAGCACAATGCTTCCCGCCATTCTGCCTACAATATAGGTTTATTATCCAGCCTTAAGGGCAGATCATACTTGGAATTCCCACTGAATACAAATCTGTTGACAACATCACTCTTCTATAGGCGCTTATGCACTTTTCGATCATGCTGCTTCATAAAGTCCCATGTCCTGTACTTTTGAAATAGTTGTAACCTTACATTCTTTCAAGTTCCATTTTGAAGCCCAAAAGGCCCATACTTGCCAACTAAATTATGTTTTATTTCCTTCTTTTTCTACTGCATAGTCTTCTTGTTCATTAAATAACCTTGCATTTCCAGAAGTGTCATCAGCTCAGAGCTCGTCTGAAATGTCAGGGCATATTGGATGACTAAAATAACTCAGCACTCCACTCAAGCCCTTTGCCTCGTGCATTGCCGGCCTTAACTTATCCAGGTCAACTGTGTTGCTCCCAAGACCAAGGTCACTAGAACGTCCTGTCAGCTACACTACTTGGAGAGCCAGTGGACAGCTTGTGGTTGGGCACTCCTGCCTTACACCACCAAGGGCAAACATAATGTCGCCATTCTGAAATTCTTTCACTCTTATACCAGTGTTATCTAAAGCAGATTTACAATAAATGTTTATACATCAGACCTCATTGTTTCTGGCCAAACATGTGCCAAGACACTATTAAGTTTAACAGGTCATTGGCAGTACGCTGATTGCCCTGCCTCCCTATTCACACTGGATCCCATTGTGTAGCACACTGCTTGAGTTTTACCTGCTGCCACGACCATGCATAATACACAGTGGCCTATCACCACCTTGTCTTGGCTGAGCGTTCTTATTTCCACCATCATGTCCATGTAAATGTTCCACCCTTTCCAGGGACCTGACATAACACTAATAATTGTCTCTTGGTGCTGCAGGTAACATCTTACGAATGTAGAATACAACACCTGCTCAGTACCAGCAATAAGCAACTCAGTAGCTATTCCTTCATCAATAGACTTAATCCATTTCCATCAGTGTTCAAAAAACTTTTCATTGTTCCTACAATGTGGCTGGTGTCTACCCCACAATAGAAATCGACCAACAACTCTCTCAGAATTTCTGATGACTGACATTCCTCACAGACAAGCAAAAAGCAAAGCGCATGGAAACTTCTGGTGATTTCATTTCCATGTGTGACCAAGATCCATTGCTTCTGGACATCATCATCATGGTATATGAGACCTGGTGCTACCAGTTCGATCCAGAATCAAAACAACAATCGATTCCATCTTCCCCATGACAAAAAAAAGTCATCTGCAAAAATCCAAGGTGAAAATACTGTTGACTGTCTTCTTCAACAACAACGGCATCATCCACAAGGAATTTGTTCTTGCAATTCAAACCATTAATGCTGCATATTATCAGTCCATTCAGAACTGATTGCTACAGCATATCTGGTGGGTTT
Source organism: Schistocerca piceifrons (assembly GCF_021461385.2). Taxonomy (NCBI): domain Eukaryota; kingdom Metazoa; phylum Arthropoda; class Insecta; order Orthoptera; family Acrididae; genus Schistocerca; species Schistocerca piceifrons. Next base: position 1,044,436,048 of record NC_060138.1, read on the forward strand.
GGGTAGAGTTGTACAAGACTGGACAATAGATGCTGCTCCATGACAATACCCCTGCGCAGTGTGCAATCCATGTGGTCCAATTCCTGGCGCAGAAGATGGTAACTGTTCTTGAACACCCTCTGTAGTCCCCAATCTGGCTCCTGTGGATTTTTTCCTGTTTTCCCACTTGAAGGCAGCTATGAAAGGTGAACATTGATCAGACGTGAATGCCATCAAAGATTGTGTGACAGCCGTACTGCGACTGATTTCACAGGAGGCTTTTCTCATAGTTTCCAGAAGCTGTACAAACGTTTCCAAAAGTGTATTGTAGTGGGTGGCAACTATTTTGAAGGGCAATAAAGAACATTAGTTTTTATCTTTTGTTTTGTTTGTTGTCTGATAGCATTCAATCAACTTTTTCACACACACCAGATATGTGTAATAGTGTTTAATCTTATGTACGAGGGTTGAATGAAAAGTAATGCCTTTGTTAATTGGCTTTGGATGGGAATATTTTAATAAATCAAACACAGAAATAATCCTTAGAATGTGCTCTCTAATTACCAATATTCACTTTTGCACATAATCACCAGCTAATTGAATACATTTCTTCCAACGATGAACAAGTTTTTGGAAGCTGTCACGGAAGAAGTTGACACATTGTTTCCACAACCACAGTCTCACAGTTGTCTCAACGTCTCTGGGTCGTAATGGTGTACCCACGTTTCCTCTCCAGTCACAACTGAATGGAGAAAGGTGTCACCTTCATTCTCGTGATGCGAGAGGAGTTCTTGGCAAATTTCAAGTCTGTGCACTTTCATTTCAGGAGTCAGCATCCAGGGTATCCACCATGCACAGATCTTCTGATAGCCAAGCAAAGTAATAATGTGAACCATACATTTTTTTTAAATGCTGATTGTGCCTGCAGTTTCTCTCTGAGTGATACGATGATCTTCCTGAATCAATCTGTCAACATTTTGCTTGTGAAACTCGGTGGTTGCTGTCACTGGACATCCAACTCTTTGTTTGTCTCGCAGGTCAGATGTTCCCTCCCCAACATCTCGAAACTTACTCACTCCATGACCCACAGTACGCACTTCAACACAATCACCATAAACTGCTTTCATTCTCTGATGAATCTCCTTTGGGGTGACACCTTCTGCTGTCAAGAATACAATGACTGCATGTTGCTTAAATCACAGTGACCGACCATCTGCGCAGGGTTCTATACTTCACACTGTAAAATACAACCATTCAATGCTAAGGCTCCCGCCAACTGGAGCTGTAGAGAAGAGGCTACAGAACAAGCCAGTACCTGCCGCATACTAATGCTGCCAACTGTTGATGAGTTATGAAGGTGGTGGCATTACTTTTCAGTCAACCCTCGTATATAAGAGAATGGACTAAGGAGCCTTTGGTGCTAGTGTAGGAAATAATCAGCTTTTAGACATTGTCGGCATCATTGTCTTCGTCATCTTCTTGAACAGTTTTCAGTCCCAAGTTGACTCTGTTTGGAAGGTAAGACTCACCACCTAGTTCTGTTTTCCCACCATCTTTCTGTATTCACTTGGTCCAGTCCTCACATCTTTTATGAACACACTCTTCCACACCTTTCAGTCCTTTATCCCTTGGTCTTCTTCTTGCTCGTTTCTTTTGTGGGCATCTTTGTACCAAACCAGGCTCCTAGCACTTCACAGGAATGCTGCTGCCTGTCTGCCATTTTCAATGATCCCATTCTCATTTCTTCAGTTTTCCTTTGTCACACTTCCCAATTACTTGGCACACTCCACCTTCCTCAACTGTTCATGTCCAATCCTCATTCTTTCTTTCTAGTTGTAACCAAGATCTCACATTTGTTTACATTAAAATTCATTCCACACAGCTTCTTTCAAAGGATCCAGCTGTTCCTGACTCTCACCCTCCATGCTCCCCATATCATCAAGTTATTCATGAACCTCATTGCTTTCCACCTTGTCTTCTCCAGTTTTTTCTGCCGCCTTCATTATTATCTCATCCAAGGCCACAAAGAGGAGAGGTGACAATGCACTCCCTGTTTCACGTCACTTGTTTGCTGGAACCAATCCATCCTTTCATTTCTCACTTTCACACAACTCAGACTTCTACAGTACATCTCCTCCACTATGTTTCTGTCTCTTTTTCACACATTTAAGGACTAAATTAAGGTGGAAATAAAAACGTAGAAGTGTGAGCTTCATTAACATAAAATGTTTCGTACCAAAGATTTGATATCAATAATGCCTCCAGAAGCTATGAAAGTGTTGAGAATGGCATCCAGGTTTTCAAATTTAGACAAATAGAACCAGGCTGATACAGTAAAAGCAGCTAAAGAAAATGGACTGGGTATAGACTGCAACCTACAACTGTCACACAGATCGACAGATGGTGGCATTAGGGCACCACTGCACGACTATGTTCTGAGGTATGTGAGCATAGCCCATAGTTCAGAAAGAGAAAGCTAATGCAAAGTCATGGATACACTCTACTACGAGGAAGGAGACTATGCCGTAAAACAGCTGTGTCGAGCAGAATAACTCTTCCATGTCCCATATCTTTCGATAGATCTCATTACCAAAGGAAGCAACACAGATGGAGAGCAAAGAGTTCCTCCACAACTGTCTCTAAATGTAACGACCATCACCACAACTGTGAGTAGAAGTGTTGTGAAAATGTTGTAATTGTAAGTAAAAGTAGTAAAAAGTGTGATTCCAGTTGAAAAGAAGGAAACAGAATAGTAGGGGTAAAGAAGCGTGTAATATTAGTAAGTCCTGAACTGCCTTTTTTCCTGGAATAAATGACAAGGTAGTAGTATGACAAAATACAGAGGCATCAGGTGTTGAAGAACATGAATTAAGAATACAAGGTAGTGCCTGATGTATTGATTTTAGTTTAAACAAAAGGGAGATTCAGGTGTTGATTTTGTGTCGATTTTCAACACTCACTGAGTTTTAAAAACAAAGGAAGTGGGGTGAGAAGCGGCGGCACCTGCTATCTCACTGACAATGCTCGGTGCCAGGTGCCAAACTGAATAAATTGAGTATATTAAACCAAGAAATTATTGTGGAACATATCCTCAGTATGTTATCTGTCTAATTTAATATAGACTGATGCAAATCGCATCTTAATCCAACCTTTACATAGGTAGATATTTGAATTTTAATTGACAGCGCATATCAGTCTTTGCTGTAGAGCACAACAACTACGACTGACCATTGTAGTACTGAGGCTGCCAAATACCCAGTAAAAATGCAAGTCATCCTTCGTGGGGCTGGAGTGAAGTTTTAGGATGGTTCTGGTGTCTTGGTGCAGGGATACTACTGGCAAAAAAACTAAAAGTAAGAAACACTTTATGGGGTCAGACGCCCTTTAGCAACAGACATTGGGACTTGTCTGAAGCCCTTAAGGGCACAAGAGGCAAAGTAGTCCATTCAGAAGACACATTTTTGAGGAAACAGTATGATTGCAAAATTATTTTAAGCAAAGTTACTATAAAGTTGGTACTGTAGGTACCAATGTATAGCTTTATTGTATTTAAATTGGATATATATTAGGGAAAGTGACATATCTGATGTCACAGGCAGTTAAAAAGTGATAAATAGGGTTCACAAGTATTTCTTCGAGGCACAATACAGGAAGTGTTGACCAAGGACTGATCCGTAGCTGATGGCACTCCCACCTGTGGCGTAATAAGCTGTCTGATTGTTCCTCTTATGTTGGCGAAGTCAAAATATGAACTGTTGCTTAGGAAGTGATTTTAAATGGTGTTTGGAAGTTACATTTTTCACTGTGACAATATCTACCATTGGTAGCTTAGATGAACAAAGTTTATGTGGTGCCATTATATCATCTCCCAGAACCTCTGAGAATATTGTGGGTTTCAGAGCCAAGCAGATTCAGAACATACTTGCATTTTGTTGTCAAAGTCCCATGTGTTAGCAGTGTTACTATGACCTCAGACAGAAGTCACTATTGAGTTAAATTTAAGAGTGTTTCTTGTCAATTGGAATTAGTGTCAATTATATAAGCTTCCAGAACTAAGCCGTATGGCAATTTTTTTTCATTAGTCTTGTTGTTGTTGTTGTTGTGGTCTTCAGTCATGAGACTGGTTTGATGCAGCTCTCCATGCTACTCTATCCTGTGCAAGCTTTTTCATCTCCCAGTACCTACTGCAACCTACATCCTTCTGAATCTGCTTAGTGTATTCATCTCTTGGTCTCCCTCCACGATTTTTACCCTCCACGCTGCCCTCCAATACTAAATTGGTGATCCCTTGATGCCTCAGAACATGTCCTACCAACCGATCCCTTCTTCTGGTCAAGTTGTGCCACAAACTTCTCTTCTCCCCAATCCTATTCAATACTTCCTCATTAGTTATGTGATCTACCCATCTAATCTTCAGCATTCTTCTGTAGCACCACATTTCGAAAGCTTCTATTCTCTTCTTGTCCAAACTATTTATCGTCCATGTTTCACTTCCATACATGGCTACACTCCATACGAATACTTTCAGAAATGACTTCCTGACACTTAAATCAATACTGGATGTTAACAAATTTCTCTTCTTCAGAAACGCTTTCCTTGCCATTGCCAGCCTACATTTTATATCCTCTCTACTTCGACCATCATCAGTTATTTTGCTCCCCAAATAGCAAAACTCCTTTACTACTTTAAGTGCCTCATTTCCTAATCTAATTCCCTCAGCATCACCCGACTTAATTAGACTACATTCCATTATCCTTGTTTTGCTTTTGTTGATGTTCATCTTATATCCTCCTTTCAAGACACTGTCCATTCCATTCAACTGCTCTTCCAAGTCCTTTGCTGTCTCTGACAGAATTGCAATGTCATCGGCGAACCTCAAAGTTTTTATTTCTTCTCCCTGAATTTTAATACCTACTCCGAATATTTCTTTTGTTTCCTTTACTGCTTGCTCAATATACAGATTGAACAACATCGGGGAGAGGCTACAACCCTGTCTTACTCCCTTCCCAACCACTGCTTCCCTTTCATGTCCCTCGACTCTTATAACTGCCATCTGGTTTCTGTACAAATTGTAAATAGCTTTTCGCTCCCTGTATTTTACCCCTGCCACCTTTAGAATTTGAAAGAGAGTATTCCAGTCAACATTGTCAAAAGCTTTCTCTAAGTCTACAAATGCTAGAAACGTAGGTTTGCCTTTCCTTAATCTTTCTTCTAAGATAAGTCGTAAGGTCAGTATTGCCTCACGTGTTCCAGTGTTTCTACGGAATCCAAACTGATCTTCCCCGAGGTTGGCTTCTACTAGTTTTTCCATTCGTCTGTAAAGAATTCGTGTTAGTATTTTGCAGCTGTGACTTATTAAGCTGATAGTTCGGTAATTTTCACATCTGTCAACACCTGCTTTCTTTGGGATTGGAATTATTATATTCTTCTTGAAGTCTGAGGGTATTTCGCCTGTTTCATACATCTTGCTCACCAGATGGTAGAGTTTTGTCAGGACTGGCTCTCCCACGGCCGTCAGTAGTTCCAATGGAATATTGTCTACTCCGGGGGCCTTGTTTCGACTCAGGTCTTTCATTGCTCTGTCAAACTCTTCACGCAGTATCATATCTCCCATTTCATCTTCATCTACATCCTCTTCCATTTCCATAATATTGTCCTCAAGTACATCGCCCTTGTATAGACCCTCTATATACTCCTTCCACCTTTCTGCTTTCCCTTCTTTGCTTAGAACTGGGTTTCCATCTGAGCTCTTGATATTTATACAAGTCGTTCTCTTATCTCCAAAGATCTCTTTAATTTTCCTGTAGGCGGTATCTATCTTACCCCTAGTGAGATAGGCCTCTACATCCTTACATTTGTCCTCTAGCCATCCCTGCTTAGCCATTTTGCACTTCCTGTCGATCTCATTTTTGAGACGTTTGTATTCCTTTTTGCCTGTTTCACTTACTGCATTTTTATATTTTCTCCTTTCATCAACTAAATTCAATATTTCTTCTGTTACCCAAGGATTTCTACTAGCCCTCGTCTCTTTACCTACTTGATCCTCTGCTGCCTTCACTACTTCATCCCTCAAAGCTACCCATTCTTCTTCTACTGTATTTATTTCCCCCATTCCTGTCAATTGCTCCCTTATGCTCTTCCTGAATCTCTGTACAACCTCTGGTTCTTTTAGTTTATCCAGGTCCCATCTCCTTAAATTCCCACCTTTTTGCAGTTTCTTCAGTTTTAATCTACAGGTCATAACCAATAGATTGTGGTCAGAGTCCACATCTGCCCCTGGAAATGTCTTACAATTTAAAACCTGGTTCCTAAATCTCTGTCTTACCATTATATAATCTATCTGATACCTTTTAGTATCTCCAGGGTTCTTCCATGTATACAACCTTCTTTCATGATTCTTAAACCAAGTGTTAGTTATGATTATGTTGTGCTCTGTGCAAAATTCGACCAGGCGGCTTCCTCTTTCATTTCTGTCCCCCAATCCATATTCACCTACTATGTTTCCTTCTCTCCCTTTTCCTACACTCGAATTCCAGTCACCCATGACTATTAAATTTTCGTCTCCCTTCACAATCTGAATAATTTCTTTTATTTCATCATACATTTCTTCAATTTCTTCGTCATCTGCAGAGCTAGTTGGCATATAAACTTGTACTACTGTAGTAGGCGTGGGCTTCGTATCTATCTTTGCCACAATAATGCGTTCACTATGCTGTTTGTAGTAGCTTACCCGCATTCCTATTTTCCTATTCATTATTAAACCTACTCCTGCATTACCCCTATTTGATTTTGTGTTTATAACCCTGTAGTCACCTGACCAGAAGTCTTGTTCCTCCTGCCACCGAACTTCACTAATTCCCACTATATCTAACTTCAACCTATCCATTTCCCTTTTTAAATTTTCTAACCTACCTGCCCGATTAAGGGATCTGACATTCCACGCTCCGATCCGTAGAACGCCAGTTTTCTTTCTCTTGATAACGACATCCTCTTGAGTAGTCCCCGCCCGGAGATCCGAATGGGGGACTATTTTACCTCCGGAATATTTTACCCAAGAGGATGCCATCATCATGTAATCATACAGTAAAGCTGCATGCCCTCGGGAAAAATTACGGCTGTAGTTTCCCCTTGCTTTCAGCCGTTCGCAGTACCAGCACAGCAAGGCCGTTTTGGTTATTGTTACAAGGCCAGATCAGTCAATCATCCAGACTGTTGCCCTTGCAACTACTGAAAAGGCTGCTGCCCCTCTTCAGGAACCACACGTTTGTCTGGCCTCTCAACAGATACCCCTCCGTTGTGGTTGCACCTACGGTACGGCTATCTGTATCGCCGAGGCACGCAAGCCTCCCCACCAACGGCAAGGTCCATGGTTCATGGGGGGGTCATTAGTCTTATTACTACTATACACCAAATTAATCGGAGGACATCGGGTCACAACAAGATAGTGCTTTTTTCAATCAGAGTAGGGTACTATTATTTGATGGTGTACAACCCCCTTACTGAATTTGTTGAGTTAACACAAAGCTTAACTACACCAGACCAGTTGGATCACAGCATAAGAATGACTGGAAATCAGCTAAGGGCACAGAGGTTGTAATTGGTAGATGAAATGCGAATAGACTGTGTGTATACAGAACCAGAAGATAGGTATCCGTTATCACTTGATCATACACCCCTGTTATTACTCTGCTTACAGCTGCAGACATTTCATTCCAAAATAGGTTCCCGGCCCTTTTTTGTATATTCCTCTCATCCATTCTAAATTTATGCACTAATTATTCATGGCCTTGCAGCCTGAGACATTTCAAAGTAGTGCAGTTCTACATCAGTGCACTAAGTGATATGGGTAATGAAGTTTGGAGGAGCAGTTCAAAGAAATAGATAGTGTTTTGCAAAAAAGTTATAAGATGAATGTGAACTAAAGTAAAACAAGGGTAATGGAATGTAGCCGAAATAAATCAGGTGATGTCAAGGGGAATTAGATTAGAAAATGAGATACTAAAAGTATTACATGAGTTTTGTTGTTTAACCAGCAAAATAACTTGATGAAAGATGAAGAAGTCAGTAGAAAATGCAAACTGGCATAGCAAGAAAAGCACATCTGAAAAAGAGAACCTGTTAACATTGAAAATAAATTAAACAGATAGAAAGTATTTTGTTAGGGTTTGTACGGTAGTGAAAGATGGATGATACACAATTTATATAAGAAGAGAATATAAACTTTTAAAATGTGGTTCTGTTGAAGAATGCTGAAGATTCTATGGGTAGATCCAGTAACTAATGAGGGGTAGCAAGCCAAACTGAGGAAAAAATAAATTTCTGGCATGGTCTGGATAAAAGGAATCTCTGACAACACACTGAGGCACAGTGGAATCTTCAGTTTGCTAATGGAGAGAAGTTTGAGAGGTAAAACTGTAGAAGGAAACTTATATACGAATACAGTAAGCAAGTTCAAATGTTGTAGTTATGCACATATGAAAAGACTAGCTTGGAGAGCTACAGAATACCAGTCTTTGGTCTGAAGATGATAGTTACGATGGTGTTTCTGACATGTAGAAATATTATGCTCAGTTGACAGGATTACCCTTAAGTTATCAATATTTTCAGACAGACTTGAATATGCTTTAGTTAACACTCATCAAGAAAACTGACCATAAGTAAACTACTTCCAATTACAGACATATTTCGCTCCTCCAAGTCTTTTTGAAAGTGTTTAATAATGTACCTTATAATAGAATTCTGACTCACTAAATTGTAATGTCACTAATGACATTGCTCTCAATCTTACCTTCCTAACAGAAAGCAGTGGACCTCATTAGCGGACTATGTCTCGGGCATGGAACTTAACCCAGAACAGAGTGTCACAATGAGCAGCACTATGCCCACTCTTGTTTGTAACTCACGTAAATTATCTTTCAATGACTTTAAAGGGCAATATAAAAACTTTCGTTGTTACGAATTCGTATAAGTGGCTCACAACTAACAGTTTAAGTCTTAACCTCACACAGACTCATCTTGTGTAATTTCAAACAAGCAATAATGACATGATAGCATCAGAAAAATAAATTAATGGTCTTGCGCTATAGCCATTCCCTGTAAAATTCCAGCTTTTTATGGCTGCTGGCAAGTTATTGAAAATGTATGTTCCAGAATAATGCACACCTTTTTGTACAAGAGTAAGTGACTTTAAATCCCTGAGAAAATTATTCTTATTTCTAGCATTGATTCCATGAATTGAGCTGTTGGTTTGAAAAAGCTATATATTTTTAATGATAAATTTCATTAATGAATAAATATATTGGGAAGCAGTAGTTAGTATCCCAAGTTCCCTAAACAGGCTTCTGCAGGATGTTCTTGAGTTCACACCACATATAACTCTTACTGCACGTTTTTGTGCCCGGAAAACTTTTGCTTGGCTTGATGAATTACCGCAAAAAATAATCCCATATGACATTATGGAATGAAAGTAAGTGTAGTATGCCAGCTTTTTCATTTTTATATCCCCTATGTCTGACACAATTCGCATTGCAAATAAAGATTTGTTAAGATGCTTCAGCAGTTCTGTGGTATGCTCCTCCCAGTTGAATGCATCATCAAGCTGTAACCCCAAGAATTTAACAATGTCCACTTCTTCTATCACCTTGTTATTGCATGTTAGGCATATACTCGTGGGACATCCCATACAAGTTCTGAACTGCATGTAGTGTGCTTTTTCAAAGTTTAGTGACAAAGAATTGGCTAGGAACCAGTGATTAATGTCCACAAATATTTTATTAACCAATCTTTCTAAGACTACACTTTATTTGCTATTTATTGCAATGTTTGTATCATCGGCAAACAAAATGAACTTGGCATCTGATAATGTTACTGATGAAAGGTCATTGACATAAACAAGAAAAAGTAAGGGCCCTAAAATGGAACCTTGTGGGACCCCACATATAATTAGTTCCCAGTTGGATGATGCCTGATAGCTTAGTACATGTCTCTTTCCTAATAACACCCTTTGTTTCCTGCCAGAGATATAAGATTTGAACCATTTTGCAGCATTTCCTGTTACACCACAATATTCTAATTTACTTAAAAGGATATTGTGATTTACACAGTCAAATGCCTTTGACAGATCACAAAATATACCAGTTGCCAGCAAAGTTTTGTCTAATGAATTAAGCACATTTTCACTGTAAGTGTAGACGGCTTTCTTAATATCAGAACCCTTTAGAAATCCGAACTGCGACTTTGACTGTATGTTATTTGAGATAAGGTGGTTATAAAGCCGATTGTACATTACTTTTTCTAAAATTTTTAAGAATGCTGGCAAAAGTGAAATTGGATGGAAATTTGATGCTATTTCTTTATCTCTCTTCTTAAACAGTGGCTTAACTTCAACATATTTCAACCATTCAGGAAATATTCCACTGATAAATGACTGGTTACACCGATAGCTTAATATGTTACTTAACTCAGAATCACGTTCTTTAATTAAATTTTTTGATATTTCATCATACCCACTAGATGTTTTTGATTTTAAAGATTTTATGATGGACATTATTTCTGCTGGGGTAGTGAGGGTCAAATTCATATTATGGAAGTTACTTGAAATGTCTGGTCTGAGGTATTCCATAGCAGCACCTACAGAACAAGACAAACTCATCTTTTAAGTAACAGCTATAAAATGTTTGTTAGATTAGATTAGATTAGATTAGATTAATACTAGTTCCATGGATCATGAATACGATATTTCGTAATGATGTGGAACGAGTCGAATTTTCCAATACATGACATAATTAGGTTAATTTAACAACATACTTAAGTTAATATAACAACTTTATTTTTTTTGTGTTTTTTTATTTTTATTTTTTTTATTTTTTTAATATTTTTTTTCTTAATTTATATCTAAAAATTCCTCTATGGAGTAGAAGGAGTTGTCATTCAGAAATTCTTTTAATTTCTTCTTAAATACTTGTTGGTTATCTGTCAGACTTTTGATACTATTTGGTAAGTGACCCAAGACTTTAGTGCCAGTATAATTCACCCCTTTCTGTGCCAAAGTTAGATTTAATCTTGAATAGTGAAGATCGTCCTTTCTCCTAGTATTGTAGTTATGCACACTGCTATTAAAATAATTACTATTAAAAACAGTCTTGATCACAATTTATTTTATAAGGTGACCGGTTTCGACCACTGCTGTGGTCATCTTCAGACCATTGAGTGGAAACCCCTTTCTGTTACCCCTAAGGTAAGTCTTTCCGCTCCCGGGATTGGAATGACTCCTTACCCTCTCCCTTAAAACCCACTTCCTTTCGTCTTCCCCTCTCCTTCCCTCTTTCCTGATGAGGCAACAGTTTGTTGCGAAAGCTTGAATTTTGTGTGTATGTTTGTGTTTGTTTGTGTGTCTATCGACCTGCCAGCGCTTTTGTTCGGTAAGTCACCTCATCTTTGTTTTTATATATAATATTATGAAGGATTTTTTGTGAAATTCTACTTCTGTTGCACATGCTTCCATATGCTGTTCTAAGCAAAATTTATGAATGTCTGTGTTCTTAAATTTATGACAGTTCCTGATGAATGTGGCAACTCCTCCTTTCTCCATTTCTGCTCTACAAAAGTGAGATGCTAACCTAAATCGTGTAAGACTTGTATACCAGTTCTATACCAGTGGTCACATGATGTCCTGGAGGTCCTGAACATAATAACATTGTCTCACTCCTATAAAATGAATTGGATGGATTTTGGTTAAAAGTTTGGGGAGTTTTAGGTCATACTACAATAGTTCTCCTAAACTCTGCAAACAATATACACCAGTGTTCTATTCATCAAGACAAGAGAACCAACACAGAAAGACCAGTCGTGTGTGAACCGCGAAATTAATGTTGCAAACGAGTGTGTCACTGAAATATGCACTAACTTTAAGAATGTCGATACTGTAGACATAAACAGATTGGAGCGACAGTTCCATACAGTCCATGGACTTCATGTAAATACGCCAGGAAAGAAATTACTAGCCTAAAAAATTACTAGCCTAAAAAATTACTAGCCTAAAAAATATTTACTCGCATTTTGAAGAAGAGTGAAGAAAAAAGTATAAGTGACAAACAAACGGAGATTAAGAAGTGCTTTAGATGAGTTCCAAGCTGTGCCATTGGCCAAATGCAAATTACCAAGTGGTTTAAACCAATTAGGCAAGAAACAATCAATCAAGTTGCCAGCCAAACGAAAATTACGAAATGATTTAAACCGAAGAGGACAGATGTGGATGAAGCAAAACTTATACAAGCTCCAGAAGTTAACTCACCTGCTGATTGCCACCAGCGAACAGAAGCCACACACAAAAAAGATTCAGAACTTTTTTTAGGGTAAGTGCTGTATTAGAAATGCCATTAGATAAAGAATAAGAAACCGTTTCAACTAAAGTTACTAAGTACCCAGATTTTGCTATACTACACCATAACGTTCAGTCACTCACAAATAAAATTTCCATGTTGGAAGCACTACTCCGGTATGCACTAAACATAGACATAGTTTGCATTACTGAACATTGCCTACGAAATGACAAAGTAAAATTAACCTCAATCTCAGGATATAGATTAGCAAGTCATTTTAGCCGAGAGTTTTCCAAACATGGTGGCTCTGCTATCTTTGTGAAAGAACAAATAAAGTTCTGTGATGTCAGTAAAAGTTATATTGACTCAATTGAAAAAGACTTTGAACTTTCCATTACCAAACTGCCAGAGCTTAATTTCATAGTTATTAACATCTATAGAGCACCAAGTGGAAACCTGTCAGTCTTCAAGAATAACCTAGAGGTTCTGCTGAACAGGATCAGTACACTAAATATGAAGATAGTGCTTTGTGGGGATTTCAATATTGATTTTTGAAAAGACAGCAGCAGCAGAGATTCTTTGATAAATATGACCAACACATTCAATATGATCCCCACAATACACTGTCCAACAAGATTAACAGAATGCACAAATTCCATTATTGACCAAATATTCATCTCAGAAACAACTTACAGATTCACAAGCAGAGTACTGAGCCTTGGTTATAGTGACCATGAGGCACAGCTGCTGTGTATACAAATGCCAACAAGTAGTAGCAGTTCCAGAAAAGTGGTTGAAAAAAGATCCTTTTCTGAAGATAACATTAGAATTTTTAATCTCTTACTGGCAAAGGAAAACTGGGAAAACATCGCCACTCAGAACAATGTTGATAGCATGTACATGAGTTTTCAGAGCATCTTTCTTCACTACTTTAATGTAGCATTTCCAAAAGTAGTAAAAACAGTAAAACCTAACAATAATAAGCAATGGGTAACTAAAGGCAGAAAAATTTCCAGTGAGGGAAACAGATTTCTGCAGTACTCTTGTAAGAAATATAGAGTAACCCAATAATTTGCAGATTATTCAAAAGCCTACAAAAGAATCTATGGTAGAGTAGTCGAAGAGGCAAAAATTATGTGGAATGACAATTTGATAAGAAACTCATCTAACAAAATGAGATCCACATGGAGAGTTATAAAGAAAGAAACTTGTAGCTCAGTGCCAAAGAAAAAGAATCTATCATTAACACTAGAAGGCTCAAAAGTCACAGACCCAAATTCAGTTGTGGAAAAATTCAATGAATACTTCACCTCACTAGCTGAAGACCTCATTCAAGTACACTGTCAAGGACCAGTCCCAAGTTTCTCCAGCAAGTCAGTGATCTCGACTGCTTCTATGTATGTGTATGAAACAAACCCCAATGAAATTATAAGTAAAATTAAATAATTAAGCAATAAAATGTCAAGTAGTCTTCATGAAGTACCTGATTTAATATTAAAAGCATGTGCTCACCACATAGCAAACCCCTTGGCAAAAATTTTCAACCTCTCTTTAAAAACTGGTGTATTCCCAGATATTTTTAAAATAGCAAAAGTTTCACCACTGCTAAAAAAAGGTTCTCCTGAAAAAATATCAAACTACCGACCTGTGTCACAGTTAAGTTCCTTCTCAAAAATTCTAGAAAAACTCTTCTATGACAGGCTTTTAAGTTTCATAAATAAATATGCACCTCTTACAGTACAACATCATGGTTTTAGAAAGTCTAAATCTGCACAGACAGCAATTTTCGAATTCTTAGACTGCATTTTAAAATCCCTTGATCAACATAAATTAGCTGAAGGTATTTTTCTAGGTCTATCAAAAGCCTTCGAAGTCCTGGACCATAACATTCTGCTCGAAAAATTAGAAAGACGAGGAGTAAGAGGTGTAGCACATAGCTGGTTGTGTTCATACCTAAAAAACTGCAGGCAGAAAGTATCACTTCAGTATGAATTCAACAAAATGAATAAAACAAGAAACAACTCCTTTCTTTCTAGGGAATTACCAATAAAATATGGTGTACCACAGCGCTCAATCTTAGGTCCACTACTCTTCTTGATTTATGTGGACGACTTAGTTGAATATATGAGTCCCACAAAAACTATCCTGTTTGCCGATGACATCAGCATATTGCTCACTGGATCCAGTCCAGTGCTGATGGCCACATATGGATCCATCCAATAACATCAACTTCTTCAAAGTCCACAGTCAGTAGCTGTCACTCCTATACATCCTTCAGTCCCATAGTTTTTGCCACATGCTCTACTACTCAAGTTTTACTTCCGCCCCCATTCCAATCTTTTGTTCTAGTTCTTTTGTATTTCTCTTCATTTCTCTTTGGATATCTCTTCTTGATTTTAGATCTTTTTAATTTTTCCTGTCCTCAAGTTGCTTATTAGTGTATATTGTATTATCTTCAACAGAATTTTCTGGAGACTGAGAAACTACTCTGTAGTAATCCACATGGATTCTGCAAGACCAATTGTGTGAATCTTGGCCTGCTCTAGGTAGTGGAACACAGAGTGATGTTGTGTTTTCTCTGGAGAGCCTTCAATAAAGTTCCATACTGCCATCCAGTAAAGAAAATGTAAGCTTGTGGTGCATTCTGAAAGGCAGATATGCAACTACATGGGAGACTTCCTAATATCAGAAGCAAAAGTAGCATCCAATGTACATCCAGGAAGTGTGATGGGATGATTACTATTCACAATATACAAACAACCCTGACAGACAAAATTATCAACTCATTGAGGCTCTTCTCAGGTGACACATCGGTATATAGAGAAGCATGATCATGAGGGAACTGTTGTGCATTGCAGAAAGTCACAGATAATAAGCACTTGATGAAAAGAGTGGCAGCTGATCCTCAACACAAATAAACATTTTAATATGGGTAAATAGATGAAAAGTTCTAACTGTGTTAGACTATAAAATTGGTAATTAGATTTTGTAGTCTGTCAAAACTGTTATGTGTCTCTGGCACCTGCCTGGAGCTATTTAAAGTTAAATGACCATATAGATGAATCCATCTAAAAGAGCAGGTACCAGAATGAAATGTATTGAAGGAATCCTAAGAAACTGTATTTCACATATTAAGGATGTCACTTTTAGAACTGCCATTTGGCACATTCTTGAGTAAAATGCAAAGGCCCCAGCTTTGAGTCCCAGTCTGGCACACAGTTCTGATCTACCAAGAAGTTTCTTGAGTAATGTTCATTAGTCTGGGACTCTAATGAAATTGTATTAATGAAACAGGCAGAGAAGACTCAAAGGAGAAATCCTCCCTTCATAACACTTTCATGCCCTTAGAGATAGGTCATAAATAATTTTTTTTCTTCTTTGTTCTGAAGGGTTAAATCAGTTTTACATAAATTTTTGGCAAACAGACTTCCACCATTTTCAGGCTACTGTTGAGGAATTATGAGGTAGTCCATGGGGCTGTCCTTTCAAATGTTTATCAATACCATCATCCCCCAGCTGGTTGGTACTGTGCTGGGGAAATTCAGTCTTGCTCTGAAGATGAAGTTTTTATTTATTTTAATTATTTACACATGAAGTTCCTTAGGACCAAATTGAGGAGCAAATCTCCAAGGTCATGGGATGTGCCAGTATGTGAAATTACAACATAAAAGTAATAACAGATAAAAATAAATGTTTATGAACCCAAAAAAGTCAGTCCATAAGTTTAAGTAAATGCAATCAACAATACAACAAGAATCAGCTTAATTTTTCAAGGAACTCCTCAACAGAATAGAAGGAGTGACACATGAGGAAACTCTTCAGTTTCGATTTGAGAGTGCATGGATTTCTAAGATTTTTGAATTCGAGTAGCAGCTTATTGAAAATGGATGCAGCAGTATACTGCACATCTTTCTGCACAAGACTTAAGTAAGTCCGATCCAAATGCAGGTTAGATTTCTGCCAAGTATTAACTGAGTGAAAGCTGCTTATTCTTGGGAATAAGCTAATATTGTTAATGAGAAATGACAGTAAGGAATATATGTATATATTGAGAGTCGAATGCCAAAATACCCAGACTCATGAACAGGAGTCAACAAGAGGTTTGTGAACTTACACCACTTACTGCCCAAACCGCCTGTTTCTGCAAAAAAATATCCTTTTAGCATAGGAAGTGTTAACCCAAAATATAATACCATATGACATAAGTGAATGAAAATAAGCAAAGTAGACTAATTTTCAAGTCGAACAATCACTTATTTCAGATACCGTTCAAATAGTAAAAATGGCAGCATTAAGTCTTTGAACAAGATCCTGAACATGGGCTTTCCACGACAGCTTACTATCTAAGATCCCTGGGGCACCCCCCCCCCCTCCCCACTTGACTGTACCCCACTCAGACCCTACATCACAGCCAGTCTCAAAATTGTGAATAATAACCTCGGTTGCTAAAGTAAGAGCTGAACCAATTGTGAGCTGCTCCCCGTATTCCGTAATTCTGGGGCAATGTTTTGTGATCAACACAATCAAATGTCTTAGTTAAATCAAAAAATATGCCTTCTGTTGAAACCATCTGGTATCTCACAGAGAAAAGAGAATATAGCATTTTCAGTTGTTGAATGACTTCTAAAGCCGAATTGTATATGTCATAATAAAATTGTGTGATATAAAATGATCAATTATCCGTACATACACAGCCTTTTCAATAACTTTAGCAAACACTGATGGCATAGAAATAGGTCTAAAATTATTTACATTATCCATTTCTCCCTTTTTATGAAGCAGCTTTACTACAGAGTACTTTAATCGTTCAGGAAACTGACCATTGCTAAAGGAAAAATTTCAAATCTGGCTAAATACAGGGCTAACATGTGCAGGGCAGTACTTTAATATTCTGTTAGGCACTTCATCATAACCATGAGAGTTCTTAGTCTTCAGTGATTTAACTATTGGCTCAATCTCCCTCTTGTCCGTATCACAGAGGAGTATTTCAGACATCAATCTCGGAAAGGCATTTGCAAGATTCCCTGTAGACACTAAATTTTTATTTAATTCACCAGCAATGTTCAGAAAATGATTGTCAAATGCTGTACATTGATCTGATTTATCAGTAACAGAAATATTTTTACTGTGAACTGACTTTATATTATCGACCTTGTGCTGCTAACCAGACACTTCCTTCACAACTGACCATTTGGTTGTAATTTTATCCTGTGAATTAGCTATTCTATTTGCATACCAAATACTCTTTGTCTCCCTAACAACATTTTAAGCACCTTACAATACTGTTTGTAATGGGCTACTGTAGCTTGATTGTGACTAGTTCTAACATTTTGATAAAATTCCCGCTTTGTTCTACATGACATCCTTAACCCACTAGTCAGCCACCTGGGCTGCGTAGTACTGCTAGTACCCCGTTTAGAATGTTCTAATGGAGAGCAACTCTCAAAGAGCATGAGAAATGTGTTAAGGAAAGTATTATATTTACCATCTATGTCATCAGCACTATAAACACCCTGCCACTCTTGTTCCTTGACAAGGTTTAAAAAACTCTCTATTGCTGTTGGATTAACTTTCCTACATAGTTTGTAATTAAATGCGACATTTGTTTGAGTACTAAAGCCTTTTAGTGTTAAAATTTGTGCATCATGGTCTGAAAGGCCATTCACCCTTTTACTAACAGAATGCCCATCTAGTATTGAAGAATGAATAAAAATATTGTATATGACTGTGCTACTGTTCCCCTGCACCCTAGTAGGAAAAAACACTGTCTGCATCATTCATATGAATTTATGAGATCTACCAACATCCTTTTTCTTGCACCATCATATACAAAATTTATATTGAAGTCACCACATATAGCTAATTTCTGGTACTTCCTAGAAAGTGAATCAAGAACCCTCTCTAGCTTGAGCAGAAATGCTCTGAAGTCAGAGTTAGGGGACCTATAAACAGCAACAATTGGAAGTTTAGTTTCACTAAATTCAACTGCCCCTGCACAATATTCAAATATGATCTGTTTGATTATTTATTTGTCATTAACTGAACCATGTAGTTAATTTATCTTGTAATTGATCTATTAGGTAACTTCTTGTTGTTATTTACATTGCACAAATATGCATTGCATCCATCCAGGCTTATTATATTGTAGTTAATAACATTTGTCATGTTGAATTTTATATTATTATTATTATTGTTGTTATTATTATTATTATGTAAACACTGATGACACCAATTGCATGTAAATATGCTCAACAGTGGAATAAAACATTTGTATTTGTTCAGTGCAGTACTGTGATACGTCTATGGACTCAAATGGAATACTGTTTTTTTACGTACATAGCCACTCCACCATCCCGCAAGGAACTCCTTGAAAAATGGTCAGCTAATCTGTATCCTGGTACAGGAAGCCTCTGAATTGTCAAATTATTTAAGTGGTGCTCTGATATACCATTACTTTCAGAGTCAACATCTATAAGCAGTTCACTAATTTTATCTGTAATACCTCTTATATTTTGATGAAATATGCTAATTCCTTCTCTACTTGGAAACATTACATCCTCTGAAGGTGAGCCCTTAGTTAGAGGGACTTCCTTCAAGAAGGTATACGTGTTAGCTAACATCAATCTAAAAAAGGTTCAGCAGTAACACCAACTACTGCAGGAATTTTTCCATGAGTGACCCCACCACCACCACCACCACCACTACCACCCACTACACTGTCACCTATAAGCTTTGCCATCCTCCCCTTCCCATACCTATTGAGGTGCAGACCATGCCTAGTGAATCCTGATATAATGGTAGAACCAACTGGCACCACTGAGATGTGACCCATGCCTTCTGCCATCAGTGCCCTCTCCAGCCCCATGTTAACACACCTAACAGCCACATTAAGATGAGGCCAATCATGACGCTAAAACAGTTGCATGAAATGCACATTAGTGCCACCAGTTTGAGCAGTTATCTTTACCAGGTCACCACCTACATCATATTCCCCCTCCCTATCAAGGCTGTTCCCTGCTCCAACCATTATCACTACCTGATCCTCCTTCGTAAAATTCCTACATAACTCCCCCATGCTGTCAGTCACTTGAGCCAACCCTGCACTTGGCTTCACAATGCTAATGAACTGGTACTCACTCCCCAAAACTTCCTGCAACTGCTGGCCCACTCCTCTACCATGTGAACTACCTGGCAGCAGAACCTTCTTCTTTCTGTTAGACTTTGCAGCTAACCTAGGCCTCGTAACTGCTGAGGACTGCTGCATGTTCCCTACATCTACAGCTGCACGAGGCTCCTCTCCACTCAACTCTGACAGTTGGTCAAATCTATTGCATATACACAAAGTGTAACTGTCTGAATATCTCCTCTTCCTAGCTGCCTTCTTGCCAACTGCCAGTTCCCATTCCCCACCACCCTTCACCCTCCTCAACCTATCTAGCTCCTCCTTTGCACATTGTAACTGCACCTGAAGTGCACAGATCTTACGTTCCTGCTCCTCTATCAACTTATTACTACTACAGATTCTTTATTCCCAGGAGAGGATCTCACTAGAATGCCCACTTGCTTCCCCATTACATTCCCCTCAATGAAAATACTTTGAACAAATCCCACACCATAACCTACTACTCACAAACCTACAGCAGAGCCCACACTTCTCACTCATGGTAAAATTTTACAGTTACTGAAAAAAACTGTACATCTATGATACCAAAGTTGAGTTGCACCAGTAGAACTATTTACAGAACTAACAATAGCGATCTTGAAATCCTCTGTCTACTAAGAAAGTAATTACTTGTATTAATACTACTAAACCATAGCTAATACCAATACCAACAAAACTTCACAAATTATTAGCTAAAACTAAAAATTCAAATGGCCACTGGAACACTCAATGAAGTTAAAACACTGAATGAAAATTTTACTGAAATATTTCACTAGAAACAATAAGAAATGTCAGCTGAAAACTAAAGCATGAAATTTACTAAATGACTTCAATGCACAGAAAACTCCAAAAAACACAGCGAGCGAATGTTTCCAAAAGTTTATTAAATCATTATTTCACCACAAACAGCACAAAATACTGCTGAAAACTATTAAATTTAATATCTGTATAACAGTGCACAAATAAGTTTGTCAGTACTTAGCTTTGTAACCACTACAGCTGCACTGCACGCCGCAAAATGTAATTTCTGCTGTAATGTCCCTGAGTTCACGTCCCACTTCATAACACATCGACAGTATTGCAAGTGCAGGATCACATGCCTTGCTAAAACAGAATCCACTGTCATTGGCAGGTTCTTCTAAAGATGGACTTCCACTGTTTCTTTAAACACACAATCCCTCGCAGAAGAGGACCATGATCTTACCTTTTTCTTAGACCGTTGCACAGCCAATTTTTAAGCAGTGCTCAGCAACAGCCGACTTGGTGGGTTGGTGGAGTTCTGTGTGATGTTTAACCACGTGGTATCTGTCATAAACTGTTCATCATGTTTGTAGCATTGCTTGCTTATGAAATATCTCCTTCTGGTCCGCATTCATGTTCATGTTGGCTGCTACAAGGGACACTGTATCTGGTAGTTGTTATAACCATTTGTTTTGGCTAGTAAGCTCTCTGTCAGACATGGCTCTTGCTCTGTGGATTAGTGAATGAAGTACTCCTTCGCACTGTGAGTTGTGATGGAAAATGGATGCCTCTAAATACAAGTACAAATGTGTAGCTTTTCTGTACATATTGAGTCTCGAGAGCACCATCACCTTTTTCCCTCTTAGGACAACTAGGAATGGGCATCTGTTGTTCCATCTCCATTGTAATATGTATGCTGAGATATAATGAATTTAGATGTTGCAGAAACTTATTCAGAATTTACTGCCCATGTGGCAACAATGCAAAGATGTCATTGTCACAGTGCAGGAACACAGTAGTGTTCGAATGGCCTATTCCAAAATCTTTTCTTAGAATTCTTTCATGTATTAACTGCCTACCACAAATGATGGGTGCATGCTGTCCATCTGATCATACTAGCTGCCATTGAACAAAAATTAGTTTGAGGAGAGCATGAATGGTATAGTCTTGTCAATACAGTTACAAACATCCCAGTGTCAAGTTTTATAGACTCATCCAGGAAACACCAGAAGATTTCAGATAGATTACATAATGTAAAACAAAGATTTCAAAAACAGATTTTAAAATGTAAGCATTTCCAGTGGCAGATGCAAACTATGACCATAATTTATTGGTTACATACTGCAGATTAAAACTGAAGAAACTTTAGGAAGGTAATCAAAGAGACAGGATCTGGATAAATTGAAAGACCACTGGTTGTTGTTGATTTCAGAGGGACGACTAGGCAACAATTAACTGAAACAGGAAACAATATGTGGGAAATTCCATGTGCATAATTAGTGCAATAACTTGGTACAGCTATAAAGAAATTAAACCAGTTTAGTGACATAAATATCAGACACCAAAAAATACAATTGATTCTAAGACAGATACTACAAACAGACTGAACTAACAACTTAAAACAAAGATATCAAAACACACATTTTGTTCCCTAGTCTCTGATTTCAGATACAACATCAACCTTGGCTTTTAGTTGTCCTAAAGAGCCCCCCCCCCTCCCCACACCACCTCCTCCAGTGCACAGTAGTATGTCAGGTGAACGTGATGGTACCATTTTTTGCATAGGTGCTCAGTCTGGTAGGGCAGGGTCTGTAGCACCCAGCTATTGCAAGAGCAGAGGCATGATTGGGGCTGTATGAAAGGGATGACAACTGTACATTGTTCCCTCTCACTGGGGGAGAAAAGCTGAGTTGAAATCAAATAAGCCATGTACAAGTGGTAGATGTGAGACCCTGTCACAAAAAAGTTAGTCCTTCATCTCTCTCTTGACTCTGTAACACCCATGTGAGCTTCAGTGGTTGAATAGAAACTGTTGAGGGATTGGCATTCAGTAATATTGAGAAAGTGTGAATTCCATGCAGTAGCACTTTATGGCGGCCAGAATACAGCTGTTGTAGGGATGCCCAGATAGTGTCATCACGAAGCATGATGCACCCGTGGTCCTTCAGGGTGTTATGTACAAATACTCTCTGTACACTATGTATCTGTGGAGCTTGTAACACTGTCAGCTAGAAGTGAAGACAGAACCAGAAAATCAGCATGCAGAACCAAGCATTGATTGTACAAAATTTCCACCAACGATGACTACAAATCTTCTTTCTAGGCAGTATGTACACACAGCATTATCCACCACAGGGCTTCTGTCTACTGCGTGGAATGGTGTACAAGAGCAATCTTAAGAGTGTGGTGCCAACATTTGATGAGACCTTACTTTGAGGGTGGGCCTTAGTTTGAAACCGTTGGACACTGCACAATTCAGATAACTCTGCAAATAGGTTGGACTGAAACAGTCAGCTCCAGTCAGTGATCATCGGTGTGAGGCAGCTGAAAAGGGCAATCCACATCTGCAGGAGGGCATAAGCAGTCATTTTGACTGTCATGTGTACAAATGAAACTCTTTCACCCAGCATGTCATTCTATTTATAGCTGATGGTGGAAACCACTTTATTCTGGCAGTGGTCTTACTAGATCCAGGTGGATGTGCTGTAGATTTCCTTTTGGAACTTAACATTTTGTGTGTTGTGAGAAGGTATGGCAGCCAACCTTGCTGTGCTAGAAGTCAGTGCAAGTATTGATCTAATTCCTGCAGTTAGTTTTAATGTTGGGCCACATGAAAAGCTCCATGACTAACTTGGTTGTAGGGCAGACAGCAGGGCAAAACAAGTTGTGTAGGTTGTCGAAAATAGCTCTGCAGAACTTTAATGCGACCACTCTGCTATGTTAAGTATTGCATCATAGGTGCAAGTCTGTGCCAGGAATCAGTACTGAATACACTGTAAACCCAACATTGCTGTTCATCAAGAGTGCTGTCATCTGTTGATCCTTCTCTTGTTCCTTCACTACTTTGCAAAAGTCTCTTGTGCCAATCAGCATCTTAATTTGAGACAGAAAATTGGCAACCACATTATCAGCACTGTTAACGTGGCAAATGTCCATAAGTAATTTCCCAGCATAATACAGATGGTGGAATTGGTGAGGACTGCAATTCTTACTGGGGTTGCATATCACCTGTACCATGGCTGACAATCAGCGAATATAGTTTGCAGACCCCCCCCCTCAGTATCATTACAGAAATGTTTAATGGGTCTGCACAGAGTCAAAAGCTCTGCCCACATTTGTGTGACTCGACAGAGTAACTGTTGGTATATATCTACTGTTTGTTGCTGGGTTGCACTGATTGTGGTTTTTCTGGTGTCCGCCATTATGGACAATTGCACTGAAGATGAAGGGTGGCCCAAAGTAACTGTGGTATGAAGGCAGTTTGTGACAGTGTCAAACGCATGTTGCATCTTCAAGGTCCACTGCAGAGGCTGCTTACCCCGAGTATTTTTACCTGCTAAGGCACTGCTTAGAGCTTTGCATCCTGTAAAATGTGATACCTGTAAAAGCTTATCATTCCAAGAAATCTCCAAAGTTCATATTGTTGAGTGTGGTGTTTATGTGATGAGCTCTGAGTGTTGTTGCATCAGCGAGTAGCCCAGAAAGGTGACCTCCTGCTTGCATAGCTGGTGTTTGTCCTAGTTTACTACTATTCCAAATTTCTGCAGCTCGCTGAAGACCAGGCACAAATGTTATTCATCCTGTTCCAGCAAAGAGGAGAAAATCAGTATATGTCTAAGTATGGGAGTATGGGAAGCAGAACAAAAGATGACAGAGGGCCCTATCGACAAAACACTGCCAAATTTTGATGGCACTCTTTATGCAAATGACATGTACAGGATTTCATATAGTCCAAAAGAAGTAATGATTATGGTTTTGGAAATGTCCTCTGGTACCATTGGGAACTGTAGGTGTACTTTTTCACAGTCAATAACACTAAATATGGAAGCACCAGCCAACAAGTGGACAAAGTCTTAAATTTAGAGGCTGGATATCTGTTGGGTACCATTCAGACATTCAGTGGCCAGGGATGGGGGAGGCCCATGCATTGTGTGATGGTTGCACGATATCAGAATGTAACAGTTCTTCAATGGTTGCTTTAGTGAAATGTAACTTTGCTGGTGCCAGGTGCTGAGCTTTACAAAAGACAGGGAGTTCTGGGGAAATGTTTATTCCATGGATGTTATTGTCCCTAATGTCAGGTTGCATAGGAAAATGGGAAATACCAGACAAAGTGCTTGTAACACTGGGAGGAAGCAATGAGTTGCAGATGTCACTTTCACTGACCTGCTACTGCTCCATAGCCCCCTCTTGAAGTCCATGGTTGGGGTGAGTAGGGATGGTCACTGCCAATACCAGCTTGCCAGTACATTTGTGAATGTTTCAAACTGAATATTTACATAACAGTTTTACATCCACTGTGGCCCTTGTGGCTACAGCATCCAACACCAATGAGGTTTGAGTTAGTCTCTTTTCTACGTAAATAAATTATTTACCTTTCCTAGAGGAGCCACTAAATTTGTTTGTCATACTGCCCAGTTTCACCACAACTTGCAGGATTGTGTTGAATTAAGGGTTTGAAGGTGGAGGGTGTCCAGTGTTACAAATCATGTTAATCCTTAACAGTGACAGCTGATCCTTGACCTTAGCTAGCACATACTTTTGTCCCTCCAAGTTTTGTGTAAAACCAATTTTTCATTCACTAAACTTTAATGTTCAATCTTGATGTATGTATACATCTGTTCCACCGTAGCCAGTTGTTTCTTTAATGATTAGTATGAGTTCTGAAGCTCTTTTGTTGATGAGGAATCTGTTGATGTCAGAGGTGTAGGAACAAATGGTCTGCTGATAATCCAAGTATGGAATAACCACTAATGCTTGGCAAAGTATTCCATCTGTTAAATCAAAGCACAGATGGAAGTGATGTAGAAAATTGTTGCCTCCACAGAGGTTCATTGTCTTCTGCCACAGTGAATGTCAATGTAAATAGAGTGCTCAGACCTACATTGATGTGCTTTTGGTAGTACCATAATGCCTGATAGGTGTGTCATTCACCTTCCAGAGCTGTAGAAGGGGACCTGAGGTATGAGACAGAGCACTCATCTCTGGAATTGTGCTTACTTCAGAGCTTGAGTCAGTGAGATATACTGATCTGTATTTGTGTCAAGAATGTATAGTCTGCAACTGTCCTTGGAAAAGTGAGGCAAACTGGTTTGGCTCACATGCTGAAGACATAGCCGTTTTTGCATCTCAATGTGACTCATGATGCCCACTGGAGGTTGTGATCGGCATTTGGGTGCAAGCATGATGTAATGTACATGCCAGTGTCTGCTACAAAATGTGAATGAAACCAACACCAGCAAGTCATCTGTCAGATATTGTTGGAACTTTGTGTGACGTGAACCAGGGGTTGGTCTGGCATGTGCATCTGATTGCAAGACACGCTTGGAGATAGCTGTTGCTTACATCTGCTGGCCATGTCATATTCCTCCAGACATGTTTGTCTCACTTTGGCTGATAGTCACTGTGAACAGGTGCACAATGACTGCCACTACTGTAGGTCACTGTTGGCTTCTATGTAGTAATGATGTTAATGAAAAATGAAAAACTCTGGTTGGCAATTTGTTTGTTCTTGCATGTCTCACCCTCATTTGAAATCAAAGAAACTTGGATTTGAAGATGTAACTTCCTTGTCCACATCAACCCCAATGTGGCATCAGGCAGAAGAGTAATGTCCACCAATTACTGCACATGTCACCAGAATTGGGAAGGTTCTGCCATTTAGCTTTTGTGTATGAGTCATTTCATGAACTTGTTGCTCTTGTGATTTGGACAACTGCTACAGTGATTTGGACAACCATTGCAGTAAGGCTGCCCTTGCTGTTTCAAACTTGTGAGTAACTGAATGTGATTGGATTATGTCACTGATGATAAACACATAGTCACCAATATCATACAACACATCATGTACAGCATTGTTGGTAGTCATAATAGTCTCTGTGATGGCAGACAAAGTCTGTGGATGTTCAGTTTAAATAACAGCAGTTTAGGTAATGCATGCTGTGGGTAGGAACATCACTGAAATTGTGTCCATACAACACTAGGTTATGTCATCCAGGTAGGTGGGGAAGTGTTGTCATACAGATCCTCATTGTTCATGTGCAGCATGAGAGATAAACCATAATTTCTCTTGTGTGACATGGCCAGCCGGGCTCCACACTGGGGGAAGAAACAAGTTCATTTACTCAATTTCCAGCACAGAAGCACAGTGGAATGTATATGGGACAAAGTCTTGGTGGCAAAATTTCACATGATAGTCTGGCTCAGGCACATAACACAGTTTTGAACCAAAATAGTTCGATCTGTCTCATTGATGAAGACTGTAAGATCAAAGGTTTGTGCCATACTAACTCAAAATAGCAGACAAGATGCCTTTATGTAGGTCAATGGCCATAATTATTCAAAAATATATAAAATTTTTCAGTCTTTCTAGCAATTTATTAATTCTGATCCTGATTATGCATTTTAGCTACCCACCATCACCGGATCTGTCATGAGACAAAAAATGAAAACACAAGGTATACAATTCTTTGCACATATTTAAAAAAAATTTCATAAGACAAGAAAAATATCCATGGGGTCCACATTATTTCAATAGATCACAAAAGGAGAAGTGCTCATAATTAACAGGTTAGAAATATAGTAATGTACATGAGTAGTAATACATACATGGACAGACCTTCTCCCTCTTTATCTTACACAGAAAACATGAGTATTACCCAGATATCCACTTTCTGAAACCCTGTGCCACATGTTAATAGTCATGCACCAAAACTGGTTGAGATTGCAACAAATCATGGAGTTGTGATGCAACAAATGATAGCTGCACACCGAACTGGGGTTTGTCTTCCCCCACCTCTCCTTCACCCCCTCCCCGCCCCATCGCTATGCACACCACGGACTGAAGCCAGTTGACTGTGTAGCTTCGCTTTGGGCAGTCAACAGTTAGTTAATGGTGAAAGTTTTGGGCATTGTGAATCAACTGAATTTTAACTTTGCATATGTGTGTTTGATTAGTCACGTTTGTAAAAACTATGAAATTGACATGTCAGAAATCTCTTTTGGAGTTCAATCATTAGGGAGGATTTTCTTGAATTTATCTACATAGAAGATGTTTCAGATCAAGCACTGGCAACAATGATTACAGCACATCTCATATCTCATAACTTGAATATGAATAAATTTATCAGGCAAGGCTTTGATGGTGCTGCAGTGATGAGTGGTTGGTTTCGAGACTTGAGAACAACAATTGCAGAACAATATCCAAGAGTGCATTTCATACACTGTGTGGCACATGTTCTTAATTTAGTTCTGGTGCATTCATGTGAGATACCTATGACACAGAACAGTATCGGAACTATAAAAAGTGTAGGAAACTTTTTTCTACAATCTCCACTTCGGGACAATTTTTGAAGAAAACTGTGAAACAAATTAACTCTTATCATTCAACTCTTATCATCCTTTGTGAGACATGGTGAACCAAAAAGCATGTGGCTGTCAAAAGATTTGCAGAAATGCTTTCTGTAGTACTCGCAACACTCAAGATGCTGCTAGTAAGGATGTTGCCACTCAAACATACTAAGCGCTGACACCTTAGAAAGTAGCCAGTTTATTCTGGCACTAGTTATGCTAAGAAAAGTTTTTTTGTGTACAGTGAACCTAAACAAAGCAATGCAGATGGTCAATGTGGACTTGACCAACACTTGCAGCTATATGAAAACAATAAAAAAATCTACTTTGCAAAATATTCAGAATGAAAGTCAATTCCCACTCCTTTTCAGGCAGACAAAAAAGATGAGTTCAAGTGACACAGTCATTCCGAGAATGACTGGAAGATAAAACCAGCGCAGCAATGTACCATGGAAAACTGCTGGAATATATTACCGCCAAAATGTATTTTATCCTTTTATTGAACATATGATTACCTATGTCGATGCTTGTTTTAAACCATATGAAGAAACAATCAAAGGGATTCAGATGCTTCTTCCTGAAGAAACCTGTAATGACTCCAGGACAAAAGAAAGTCTTAAAAAGACAACAGAAATATTTCTGGGTAAATGCAGGCACAGTATTTCTGAGTGAATATGCGATATAACACAATCACTCAAAAACTGAGCAAAAACCTGCCACTGCAATAGAATCTATTGATCAGTGCAATGAACAGTTTTTCCCTTTGATAAAAAGGCTTCCAATCATTCCAGCCACACTCCCAATGTCTAATGCGACCCCAGAAAGATGTTTCTTCACTCTAAGGAGGCTAAAAACTTACATTAGAAATAAAATGGGAGATGACAGACTTAACTGGCCCTGTTCTAATGAGTGTTCATTATGATCTGGCAATGCAACTAGAGTCAAAAGAAATTATACATAACTTGGCAATAAGACGTAAATGCTAAAGATAATACTTTAAACTAAAGTCATTTTTGTTATTTATTAAATTATAGTAACTTATGACCTAAAGTTCCAGCCAAATGCCAAATTGTCTCAAACTTGAATGTAAACAAAGTATACTGTCCTAATATTGTAATATTTGATTATACAAAACAGTTAATCATATAATTTAATAACATATCAATACCTACAATTTTACATTTGTTTCTTTTGTCATCCATTAGTACCTTACAAAATGCATTACATAATTTTTATTTGAAGGTGCCCAGATTAACTAGTGCTTACCTGCAGCTTTACTTGCATGTGGCATGGATTCTAATGTGCTTATAGGATTTTAAATTTCCAAATGATTGATTTTATCAGGGGGATAAACAACAGTGTCTTTTTACGGTGCAAATGAAGTTATGAGTAAAATCTAATTGACCTTCCTAAAGTGCAGTGATGGTCACTTCCTTTTAAAAGCTATAGGTACATTGGTAAATACATACCAAATACATTAAAACATTAATACAATGTCTGTAACCAAATAGTATATATTCATAGTATGAAGTGTAGGTGCATGTTCGTGGTGACATAATCACCATAAAGAAAGCAAATTATTCAATCACCATCAGTTTGCACTGAAGGCACAATAATAGTGCACTCCATTTGATGGATGACATAAGTGTGAACACGAATAAAATGTAAATATATTCGAAGTAGACTTTCCATTTTTGTTAATATGTTAAGTAAACCTTAAAATGACAAATCCAAATGGTTTAATACATGTGCTTCTATTTGCATTTCTCTCCTATGAGATTTTGACAAACTTGATGTGACATAAGAGTTGTACAAAATATGACACCTTATAGTGAAGTATTGCTGCACCAAATGCAAGGCTACAGACCAAAATAAGAGAAACCATGGAGTTGAGCAATAGAAAAAAAAGTCAACAACTTAATGTAATGGCAAAATTGTAGGTCAAATGACTCCAAGGGAACCAGTGTGCAATCCACATGGAACCAATAAAAATAAGTTTGAGGTTAAGGAGATGGTGAGGGGATTATTTTTTAAGGCACTGAGCATCATAACAGATCATAGGACATGTCAATAAACTAATTTTTATTAAAATCCATCTGCTTGTTTATCACTCATTGTGGCTGCCTTTTTCTATTAAATTAAATCTCAAGTTCTTCCAGATTACTGAGCAAGCAGCTGTTGGGTGACTTGTGTAAGATTTTAAGGCTTTCTGTGATAGGATATATTTTACAAATCTTGGAATTTAAATGGTTCCTCAAAGCACTCTTGTTGGACTCTGATGTTTGCTCGCTGTACCTTGTTGTGAAATTCCTACTGGTATGTCCAACCCAAAATTTATTGCAACCCTGCATTTGAGCATATACACTCCAGACCTTGAAAATTTGTATTCATTATTTTCTGTAGAACGATGTAATCTATTATGTAAATTTACATTGGTACAAATGTAAGTCTGTATGATTTACATACAAAAATATATATCTTTATAAGTGTGTTCAAAAGGCACCGAATAGGTATTTAAGAGAACAAATAAAACAGATGGCTTGTTTATCCCATGAAATGTAGCAATTTCATATAATATTTAATGATGTAATTGCCAAATTCATGTTTGAGAGATTTATAAAGGCTGTTAAAGTGAAAATTTTGTGCCATTCTTAAAATGTATGCAATAAAGACTAGTGCAACAAATCAAAATGTATCTTTCCTACCTTATAATGGTACTGACTCATACACAATGTAATTACCAGTTACAAGTTACACTACATGGGTCAAAAATCTTCTAGGGCTGCTCTAGTTTGGGCTACTCTTTTTGTAACAAGATGTATAGAAGGGATATAAGGTTGAGTTTGCATGATGGAACTATTGCATATGGACAGAGGGAGGGTAGACTTTGTAACCCAGTGGGAAGAAAGAAAAAGAAAGAACAAGGAGCATAAGGATCTAAGAAAGACAGAAGATAGACTCCAAAGACACTTCCCACCCTTTCAACTCCCTTGCCTACTATCTTTTGGAGAGGGGGGGGGGGGGGCAGGGGGGAGGTTTCTACGCCTGAGAATACTGGTGTTTGATAATCCTACAGAACAGATACCACCAGCTTCCCTCCTTAGGTCCTTAGGCCCCCAAAAGTAGTCCCTACCCGCACTATTGAATTCCAAAGAAAAGTGCAGTGCAGTTACCTAGTTCGATTTCCAAACGAAAACAGAAAAAAAGGAAACTAAGATATTATGGACAATCATTCAAAGGATTCAGATATAATTGCTCCATTCTGTAGAATGGGAACGATTTCTACTAACTAAGTACACAAATACATTACCTTTTTTCTACAAAACTTATTCAAACTACAGCTACCTTTCCATGGAAAAGACAGAAAATCTCCCCAGGTGTGGACAGGAAAGAAAAAAAAGTTCCCTATAAAACTTATCATCATTGCGTAAAAAACCACCAAAACAGTTACATAAAATTATCTTCTTATTCTACACTCCAAAGAAAGTTTTACTCTTTTTAAACCATCAGTAGGATAAGTACAGCATTTATCATTTCAGTATCCTTGGTCTGGATATTGTAGCCACTGGGTAAGGTATCTACAGAGGACAGAGCAAAAATAGGTCCAGGCATCATTCAGTCTTATTGCTAGCCATAGTAATAACAACTCTGATAATTCCCACTAGCAGGGGCTGTACTAATATCCACACTTAAAATGCAACCTGCTAGTAACCTTTTGGGTAAAAAATTCCTTTTAGAAAATTCAGAAATAAAATCAATTAGTTAAATTGTAACACTTTCCCCAGAAGCCCAATTAAGCTGTCTTCCTTTTTCTCTCTCCCTTGTTAGCAATTCAGTAACATTGTTATATGGTATTGTTTGAATATTAGTATTCTCTTTTGGCCATTCAACCTACCTTAGAATTTGTTCTCCTTCTACTTGTTGTCCTGTTATTTCCACAGGAGAGAGTTTTGTGGCAGAGTGCAGTAGTTCATGCAATAACTTTTAAAATTCCACTACCAGTTCCATCCACTTTGAATGTCTGTTTGCACAACAGGTTCAGTATAACGTACCTAGCTCACACCTGACCCTTGATGTGGAACTGCTTTGTGGGTAGTATCTAGAAATTAAAACATGATTTACATTTTCCCATGCTAGAAATTATTTGAACCACTGGAGTGTGAACAGTGTTCTGTTGTCAGACAGTAAGTCCTTAGGTTTACCAACATTTATAAGGTAATGATCTCTCAATTTAATTATCACACTATCGGTCATTTCTCTTTTTAGTGGATACAGTTTAACCAACCTAGACTGCATTCAAACACAACAAAGATGTATCCCATTCCTCCCCAGCCTCTAAGTAGTGGACCACAGAAATCCACTGCCTGTAATTTCCATAACTTGCTCAGAGTAACGGTGTACAGCACTATACATACTCCTGTAAATTTGTAGTTTATCTTTTTGTAAAGTCTTACAAGATTTTGATAATTTATTTACTTAGCAATTCATATTTCTAAAGTAATGACATTTATTCACATGCATGATAAATGTTTTTGGACCAAAATGTGCATCACCTCTATGCCTGCACCAAGTTACTAATTCTATGTTTTTTCTGATAGGCATAGTAACCACTCCTCTGCATTGATCTTCCTGCGAAATAAGATTCTCTTGTACAATTTCCACTGGTTACTGGTGTTTGTACTTTTTGTTGTAAATTATTAATATGAATCCTTCAATGTACATCTTACCCTTGTTCTTTTCCTAAATTGTAAAAGAAAGCTCTGTCTGTGGTAGCTTTCACTATTAACTGCAGGCATTGTAGAACAGAGACAATATGTTGATATGACAATACTGCTTTATTGCCCATAATACAACATATAAGACAGTGACATGATACCAGGTTCTCTATGGAACTAACTTCCCAGAGTCCACCCAGATATCATAATCGGCAATGTATGTTCTCTTGTCAGAGGTATTACGCATGCTGGTGGTTTTAGGCAGTTTAATGAGACCATCATTGTTTTCCATCATGCAGTATTTTGAATGTGTGAGTGTCCCATTTTAAAACTTTACACAGGCCTGAAAAGGGTGGCTGTGATGGTGGCCAGATCATACCACCCATAGCATTACAAATTCACAGTTACTCAGTCTTTTGTGCATTAAAACTTTTGAATCAGTATGTGAGATAGGCAGTGGCACCCGGTTATTGTCAATGTGGCTTTTCACCTGGTGGACTACCGCTGTTAAGTTTGCTGGTTCAAGGGGCTGGGTCAGTAGAACGAATTGTGCCAGGAGTGTGAATAATTCTCCATACAAGATCTCTGCTAGTGTTAAGTGTTCCCTGCAGGTCTTCCTTGAATGCCTTATGAAAACCTAGTAGCAGCCATGGAAAGGCTTCTGTTCACAGTCCTCCATAGTACAAGAGTGTAGCTTTTAGAGTTCTGTACCACCACCACATGCCCATTACTCTGAGGGTGGTACGTGGTTGTAAGATTGCACATAATGTCACAGAGATTGCAGAATGCCTTGAATAGAGCAAGCTTAAATTGTCTTCCCTGATCCCCAAGCATTGATAAATGCATAAGCTATTGACTCTGCTATAAAGTGGCTGGTTCCACCCAACACGAAACTCTGTCAATAGTTGATAGTAAGTATCTGTAACTTTCTTATTCTGGAAGGGAGCCAACAACGTCTAAGTACACATGTCGAAAATGTGTTTTGGTATTTCAAAGTGGCCTAATTTAGGTTGTGTATGGTGACCAAATTTGTTGCACTGGCATGCCAAGCAAGCTTATACCCAGGCTACAGTCACATTTAATGTTGGGCCAAACAAAACGTTAAGTGATGAGCTGGCCTATCCACCAGTGTGCCATGTTGTATAATTGTTTGAAAAACCATGTGGCACATGGATGTGGGGACTAGTTCCCAAGTTTTGTTGAGATACATCACATAGTATTTGGATGTTAGTCACAGAGACTGTACACTGTTCTATAGGGAAATTGGTGGAATCACTGTTGAGTAAGTCCATAATAGTCACATCATGGTTCTGCTCTTCTGCTAGTTTATCATAATTTAGTTGTAGAGAAATAACATTGATCTGTGATAGGTCGTCTGTGACTATATTGTCAGCACCATGCAGATGATGGATGCCTGTTCTATATTGTACAATAAGGCCGCGATAATTGAAGTGACGAGGACTAGTGTCTAATGAGGGGTGCTATAAGACATCTGCGAGTGGTTTGGCATTGTCCTTCAACATCTTCTCTAAAATATCTGACTACTTTGTAGATGGCAAGTAACTCACAATCAAATGCAGACCAATTTGAATGCAAGGATGTAATTTTTTTTATAAGTAGTGAAGCCATTGTGCTTCACCACTACAACTTATACAACCACTCTGATGGCTGAATTGCTAGCTTCAGCTGTGACAGTGAGCTGTGTATCAGGTGTCGGGTGGGCCAAAGTGGTCACTTTTGTGCGGCAGTCTTTGGTTAGTTTAAACACTTCTTGCATTTTGTCAGTACACTAACTTTTTCTGCTTGTGTATTCAGCTCAGCAAGAGCATTAGTGAGGGGGGGAAGGGGGACTTGTACTGCTGCAAAACTATGGCAGGAGATACCAATATAAATTTATGATGCCTAGAAAGCATTGTACGTCATAGTAATTCTGCGGATGTGGTAACTACCTAATGAGATCCATTCATTCTGAGGTGAGTTTTATCACTTAATATGTGTCCAAGGAAGGTCACTTCAGCTTCCTGCAATTGTGCTTTGTCCTCATTTATGGCCACACCCACGTTCTGCAGGTCAGCAAGATCCAGTTCAAGATGCTGTCCATGATCTGTGAGGTGACATAAAACATTAGGATATCATCCAGATAAGCATGACTAAAGCAAAATTTGAAGAGAACTCCGTCAATGAACCACTTTCAAGTTTAAGCTGCTTTTCTGCAATAAACAACAATGAAAATAGTGACACCCACTAGAGAATTTTTAAAGTCTTGAGTATATGGAATTTGATAAATGTCGGGTATCATTCAAGCACTGAGAGCTCATTAGTCACTACAGAGTGTCACAGAAACATCCGTCTTTAGTACAAGTTTTATTGGGGAAGCCCACAGCCTATCTGAAGTGTGGACTAACCCTGACTGTAACAGTTCATTGGCCTGTAAGTGTGCTGGTCCCAGTTGGCATTCTTTGTGGAGGACTGGCGGACCAAAGATCATGAGAATTTGATGATCCGTACCATTACAGAAGGTGCATTGTTTAACTTTCACTCATGACTGATTTGGTGGATGGAGGGGGGAGGGGGGTGGGGTGATACACTTATTCAGCATGCAGAGAGATGAAGTAGAGTGTGCTGTTCTGAACTGTGTTCCATACTGTATGCTCAGTGCCGGCAACTTAATAGCTGTGGATCATAGTGGCAATGAAGTGTGTTCAGCCAGAGTAGGCATGGCAGAGGCAATGTCACCATCAGCTATCTCAAGCATGAGTGAAGGGCTTTCACATCATTCATGCAAGTGCTGAGTACATGTCAAGTACTGATCTAACAATGTGTTGTCAGTGAGGAGTGCATTTGATGCTTTGCAGGTGTCCGATTAGTGTTGGTGTGTTGTCATTAGGTTCTCCATCATTGTACCACACTCCTTTAGTGTGATAGGGTATGCATCATCATTGTACTGATGACCAGTGGGGCATGAGGTAGTTTCCAATGGACAAGGCATCAGGGCAAAGAGCCCTGCAGTTAGTCATCTGGTGTCATGAAGCAGTAGTGCTGCACTTTTTAAATCTGGTAACAGGCAAAAGTGCCATAGAAAATCAATTCCTGGCTCTGGTTCACTCATGTCTATAATAAAGAAGGTCCATGGGAACTGTTGATGAGCTTCATTCCAAGGTACACGTGCCATGCATAGTGATATGCGAGAAATTTTCACCGTGAAGTTGTAGGGATGTTCTGCCAGATAGTTATGCATTGGTGTCCCTTGGTATCACACTGATGTCTGACTCTGTATCAATGAAGAAGTATTTACATGTGCTCTGATCAAATACATAGAACCTTCCACCTGACAGAGGAAGTGGTGCAAAGAAAATTTGTCCCATGAGTTGTAGGTGTTGGCAGCTTGACTTGTCAGAGTGGGCCAGTGCACCTACTTCAGCCTGCATCTGGAGTTTGGTTAGCTGCAAGGAGGCCAGCAGTTATGTGTGACATCACCAGACTGGACAAGATATCAACAATTCAGTGATCTTGAGGCAGTAGTGGCACACAGTGGATCATTGCTATCTAGGAGAGCAGTGATGTGTGTCTCATACAGGTCAGCATCCAGACTAGGGACGTGACACCACCAGCATGCACTTTTGACGTAAGTCAGAGCATTCCAGTGCACATGGCATTCAACTGAGATCTAGTGCTGCAGGGCTCATTATCATTCACAGCATTGATGTGTTGTCTATACTGTAGCACTGGAAACATTCTGTCAACCAGGCGTACCCTCTTCTCTAGCGACTCTACTTCATGAGCTGCAGCAAAAGCTTGACAATTCATAGAGTCAATAGTGCAGCACCTGGCATGAGGTTCACATCGAGTAGTGTCCACAGCCGGCACCACAGCTTTGGATGGTGTCTTGTTGGTGACTTGTTCATCGTAGATTGCCTTTTTCAGTTTTTGTTCTGGGGTGTGTGACAAGCTTCGGAGCAAGGAGATTTTGCTGTTTTATATTTCTTTTGTTTGGATGGTGGAGGATGACATTATTGATAATGTCAGCATGCTCTACTAAATGGCAAAGTAATGTCACAAATTGAGAGTTATCCTCGAAAATCCTGTCCACCCCTGGTAGCTGAGTAGTCAGTGCAACGGAATGTCATACCCAACAGCCCGGGTTCGATTCCCGGCTAGGTCAGAGATTTTCTCCGCTTGGGGACTGGGTGTTGTGTTGTCCTTATCATCCTCATTTCATCCCACTGACACACAAATTGTCAAAGTGGTGTCAACTCAAAAGACTTGCACTGGCGAACAGACTACCTGACAGGAGACCCTAGCCACACGGCATTTCCATTTCCATCCAAAATCCACAACAAAGTAAACACAAAGTCTACTGTCACAAACCAAAGTGCAGGTTGTTCTGGGTTGTGTGCTGATTCTTTTAATTGAAATATGACCTAGTTGTGGTTGCAGTGATGCTGTCATCCAAAATGGTATAACTGACGAAGTATCATGGAACATTCATGGTATGGTTCCAAATCCAGTAATCACATCCAGGTAGTGTGTGGCCTGTTACACTCCATCTTATATAGCAGCCAATTTCCTAATAGCATTTGCAATGAACCTGAAGTGTTTGGCACCAGAATCATGTTATTGTTCATATTTAGTCTGACCTGTCCTGCTGAATCATGAACTGATGCACTTGGTGCCAAATCTTGTACAAGGTCCAACAGTAGATTGATTGGTGACAGGCACTGTTGTGGTGTGCTGAAGCATGCTTCGTTTTGAGAAGCAACACCCATAGTGCTATTTAGTTCGTGTTTGAGCACTGGTTGATAGTCATTATATTGATGGTGCACATCATCGCAAACTGCAGATTATGGGAGACTTACCATACGGGATTAGTCTTTCCTTCTCATCCCATATGGTAAGTCTCCCCTGACCCATGATTCTGGGTCACTTTCCCAAAATCTACCTCTTTTCCTAGACCTCTCCAGTCTGTTTTCTTCCCCCTTCATCCTTCCCCTTCAACCCTTCTGCCTGAAGAAGGAGCCACTGGCTCTGATAGCTTGCAAATCACAACAGTCTTTTATGTGTGTGTTCTGCCACCCTTGGTGAGTGAATTTTTTTCTCCATCCAATCAAAACAGTTTTAGAATCACATCCGTTAAGTTGTTCAACAAACTATCACACTCAATTAAGGAATTGGAGATGAAGAAATTTAAGGACTCTGCTAAGAATTTGTTAATTCAAAATTGTTTTTATATTCTGGAGGAATTTTATGGCCATAAATTCTAAATGTAGCTATTTACAATTTTATCATAATTTAAATTGACTATTTTTGTATGCATTTATATCTTGACATGGATTACACAATCTTTACATACATGTAATTGCATTTTTCATTGGCAATAAAAATAAAATAAAAATAAAAGCTTTACCATTACAATTTACAGTAAGTACTCAGTGCAAATCTGCATTAATACTTTGTATGAAGTATTAGATAAAAAACCTGAGTAGTTCAGGAGAAGGATTACCTCAAGACAGCAGTTTCCTCTCAAGATGCTGCAACTTACCAAATGATAAAGTGATGGTATGTTGATAGACATGATAAAAAACACACACACTCACAAATTTCAAGTTTTCGCAACCCAAGGTTGCTTCAGCAGGAAAAAGGGAAGGAGAGGGAAAGACAAAAGGATGTGGGTTTTAAGGGAGAGGGTAAGAAGTCATTCCAATCCCAGGAGCGGAAAGACTTACCTTAGGGGGAAAAAAGGACAGGTATGCACTCGTACACACACACACATATCCATCCATTTACACATGTCTGCCTGTGTCTGTATATGTGTGGATGGATATGTGTGTGTGTGTGTGTGCATGAGTGTATACCCGTCCTTTTTTCCCCCTAAGGTAAGTCTTTCCGCTCCTGGGATTGGAATGACTTCTTACCCTCTCCCTTAAAACCCACATCCTTTTGTCTTTCCCTCTCCTTCCCTCTTTCCTGATGAAGCAACCTTGGGTTGCAAAAGCTTGAAATTTGTGTGTGTGTTTGTGTGTTTTTTATCGTGTCTATCAACATACCATTGCTTTCTCGTTTGGTAAGTTGCAGCATCTTTGTTTTTCATATATATTTTTCTCAGGTGGAATGTTTCCTATATATATAATCAGGAAGAATTCCTGTAATTATTGTTACCTATTAAAAAGCCACAATAGAATAATGACAACATTGTGGAATAGATAGACTGCTACTAACCATATAGAGGAGATACTGAGTTGCAGACATGCACAATAAAAAGACAGCTACACATCTAAACTTTTGGCCAAAGGTCTGCTTCTGAAGTTGAAAACCCACACACACAAGCACAACTCACACACACATGACCTATGCCTCTGGCAGCTGAGGCCAGGCTGTGGGCTGCCACTGCACCTGATGGGAGAAGCAATCTGCCATGGGTGGTGGGTGCAAGGAGAAGGCTGGGGTGCAGAGAGAGAGGGATGGCAGTGTAGGGGTTGGGAAAGGTGTATAGCTGCTTGTGAGACTGAACATAATGGGGACAGGGTAGGGCTGCTAGGTGCAGTCAGGTGGTTTTGGGGAGAGGGGGATAAGGGGAACAGAAAAGTAGTACAGAAGAGGAAAAAAGGCTACTCTTATTGGAACATAGGATATATAGCAGGAAGAGTTCCCACCGGTGTAGTTCAGGAAAGCTGCTGTTGGCAGTAAGGATCCAGATGGTTCAGGCTGTGAAGCAGTCACTGAAGTGAAGCACATTGTGTTGATCAGCAACTTGTTGGTCCAGCTGTCTCTTAAACACAGTTTGTCAAGTGGACATTCATGGGGGCAGACAGCATTGGTTGCCAGGGCCATGTAGAAATCAGCACAGCAGTTGCAGCTTAATTCATAGATAACATGACTACTTCCATAGGTAGCCCTGCCTTTGAGGAGATGGGAGATGCCTGCTACCAGACTGGAGTAGGTGGTGGTGGGAGGATGTATGGGATGTGTCTTGTAGCTAGGTTTGTTGCAGAAATATGAGCCATGAGGCAAAGGGCTGGGAGCAGGGGAGGAGTAGGGATGGACAAGGTTTTGCATAGACAACAAATGTTGCGAATAAGGACCACCATCAGCTGTAGAATGGAATTATGGCAACGAAAACTTGTGCCAGACCAGGGCTCAAATCTGGATTTCCTCCTTATCATAAGCAGTGGCCTTACCATTTGGCCATCCGTGCGCAACTCACAGCCAGACTCAAACTTCCATATGTCATCAATATGCATCCACAACCTGTACTCATACATCCATTATGTATATTCCCATACCAAGTCAGACATCGTACTTGAAAGTTGCTTGCCTGGTATTGGCACGATGACGTGTACAGGAATATATGTAATGGACATATGAGTACATGTCATAGACGCATGATTGATGACATATGGAAGTTTGGGTCTGGCCACAAGTCATGCATGGACAGCCAAATGGTAAGGCAACCATTCACAATAAGTGGGAAATCCTGATTTGAACCCTGGTCCAGCACAAATTTTCACTGTCATCATTGCATTCTACAGTTGTTGGTAGTTCATATTTGCAACTGCGAATTCATTTGATGTGTTTTGTAATGGCTGTGGTTGCCACAGTGCCTATTCCTTTGGACATGTATACATGTACTGAGCCATAAGGGATGTGCTCCTCTGTGGCCAGTCAGTGGGTGTGTGGGCAGTGGTCGATAACTGGATAGACAAGGTATGTGAGATCTGTTTCTGTAAAAAGCCATTTCATTCCCTACAGTGGAAACATGTTTTCGTCACCAACCCTACCAATCAGACTCAACCTGAAAGAGATACTGAACTCTGCCTGACTCAGTTCTCTTCTCCATCCAACCACGATCAAGTCCCATTGCCCCTAAATCAGCCCCTGTTAACATTCTAGAATTTCTTAATCTCAGATCTTCCCCACTATCATTGTCTACACCCCTCATCTTGGAAACTAACTTAACATCCACAGAAGGAATTGCAATTCACCACCTAAAAACTGTTCCCATACTTACACTCCTACCTGCTGACTAAAGTTCCACCACTGTGGTTTTGAACCACAGGGATTACATGGTGGAGGGTCTCCACCAGCAATCAGATTCATTGATCTCCAAATCCTGCTAGAGTAACCCCTTCCCAGAAATTCAGCATAGTCTCCAGTCCCTCCTCAAATCCTTAGACAATCCCAGAATCTCTCCTCACTCCTACCACTCCCCGCACTCATACCTTTTACATGCTTTTTATAGTCCATAAAACCAACAACCCAGGTACTTCATTGTGGCCAGTTACTGCATCTTCACTGAGAGAATCTCTGTTCTCATGGACCAACACCTTCAGCCTATTACCCATAGCCTACCCTCCTATATAAAAGACACCAACCATTTCTTCCACCGACTTTCCACATTTCCTTTTCCTTTACCACACAACAAATTGCTCATCACTATGGTGCCACCTCCCTCTACACTAACATGACATTGCCAATACTGAATACTGCCTTTCCCAGTGCCTGACTGACACCATACCTACGACCCCCTTCCTGCTCGCCATGATCAAATAAAACCTCACCCACAATTAGTTCTTCTTTGAAGGCGTCACCTACAAACAAATCTGTGTTATAGCAAGGGGCACCCACATAGCACTATCATCTAGATGAATACTTTCTGACCACCCAAAATCCTGAACCTCTCTCCTAGTTCAGATTCATTGATGACATCTTCATGATCTGAACACCTTCAGCTCCACTCACTTCACATGGTCCTCCTCAACCCAACAAGCAACCTTCCTCAATATTGACCTTGAGGACAGCTACATCAGTAAGTCTGTCCATATCAAATCTACCAACCAGCAGCAACAACTCCACTTTGACAGCTGACACCCATTTCTTACCAAAAAGACCCTTCCATACAGCATAGCCTCCTGTGGTGATTGCATCTATAGTGACAAGCAGTCCCTCACCAAATATACCAAGGATCTCACTGAAATTACCCTCCCAGCCTTGTATAGAAACAGATGTCCCTTGCCTTGTCTCTCCAGTCACCTACCACCTCCCACGACCACCATTCGGCCTCAAAGGAGCACTCCCCTGGTGACTCAGCACCCAGGAATCATACTCTCCATCAGGATTTTGAGTGCCTTGGTCATGCCCTGAAATGAGGAATATCCTATATCCCTTTACACACTTCCCACAGTGGTATTCCACCACACACCCTCCACATATCGTTGTCCATCCCTATTCCACCATGCTCCCAATCCCTTGTCTCATGGCTTATATCCCTGCAACAGAACTAAATGAATGCCTGTTCCATACATCCTCCTACCACCACCTATCCAGTCCAGTCACAGACATCTCTTGTCTCCTCAAAGGCAGGGCTACCTATGGAAACAGTCATGTGATCTACAAATTAAACTGTAACCACTGTGCTGCTTTGTACATGGGCATGACAACTAACAAGCTGTCTGTGCACATGGATGGCCACTGACAAACTGTAGTGGAGAGTTAGCTGGATCACACAATTACTGAACATGTTGCCCAACACATAACTGCTTCATAGCCTGAGCCACCTAGGTCCTTCCCACCAACACCAGTGTTTCTGAATGATGCAGGTTGGAACTCTCTCTGCAATATAGGAGCTGAAATTGAGGGTAGCAAAGCAAAAGCTGAAATGTTTAACTCTGTTTTCAAATAATCCTTTAAAAATTAAAACTCAGGAGAATTGCCCCAATTTAATCCTCATACCACTGAAAAGATGAATGAAATAAGTGTTAGTGTTAGTGGTGTAGAGAAACAGCTGAAATTCTTAAAACTGAACAAATCTCCAGGCCCTGATGCAATCCCTGTCTGATTCTACACTGAATGCATGGCTGAGTTAGCTCCTCTTCTAAATATAATCTATCAAAAGTCCTCAAACAAAATATCATTCCTAGTTCTTGGAAAAAGGCACAGGTCACACCCATCTACAAGAAGGGTGTTAGAAGTGATCCCCAAAACTACCAAAACTTGACATAGATTTGTTGTAGAATCTTAGAACAAATTCTGAGCTCATACAAAATCAGGTATCTTGAACAAAATGGCCTTCTCATTGCCAACCAGCATGTATTTCAGAAACATCGATCATGTGAAACCCAACTTGCACTGTTCTCGCATGACATATGGAAAGCTTTAGATCAAGGCAACCAGGAAGATGCAGTGTTTCTTGATTTCCAAAAAGCATTTGACTCACTACTGCACCTAAATTTACTGTCAAGATTACCATCATATGGGGTATCAGGTGAAATTTGTGACTGGACTAAGGACTTTCTGGTAGTGAGAACACAGCATGTTATGTTAGATGGAGAGTCATCGTCGGATGAGAAGTAACTTCAGGTGTGCCCAGGGAAGTGTGTTGGAACCCTTGCTGTTCATGTTGTATATTAATGACCTTTCAGACAATATTAATATTAAAATCAGGCTTTTTGCAGATGATGCAGTTATCTATAATGAATTACTATCTGAGAGAAGCTGTGTAAATATGCAGTTAGATTTTGATAAGATTTCAATGTGTTGCAGAGATTGCCAACTTGCCCTGAATGTTCAGAAATGTAGAATTTTGCACTTCACAAAAAGAAAAGTATCGTATAACTATAATATCAATGAGTCACCCCCAGCCAACTCATACAAATACCTGAGTGTAACACATTGTAGGGATATGAAATGGGTAAAGCAGGTGGTAGGCTTTGGTTTACTGGTAGAATGCTGGGGAAGTGCAATCAGCCTATGAAAGAGATTGCTTGCAAATCGTTCATGAGACCTGTTCTAGAATACTGCTCAAGTGTGTGGGACCCATACCAGATAGGACTAACAGGGGATATTGAACATATACAGAGAAGGGCAGCATGAATGGCCACAGGTTTAGTTAATCTGTGGGAGAGCGTCACAGAGATACTGAAGGAACTGAACTGGCAGAATCTTGAAGACATATGTAAACTATCCCCAGAAAGTCTATTAACAAAGTTTCAAGAACCGTCTTTAAATGATTGCTCCAGGGATATACTACAATCCCCTACATACCACTCACATAGGGACTGTAAGGATAAGATTGGAATAATTATTGCATGCACAGAGGCATTCAAACAATCATTCTTTCCTTGCTCCATGTGTGTATGGAATAGGAAGAAATCCTAATAACTGGTACAATGGGATGTACCATCTGCCATTTACCTCATGGTGGTTTGCAGAATATAGATGTAGAGTAAATGAATATACCCTACATTCCTGTTATCCCTCTGGCCTCAGTCTCACTAGTTCCTGTCCTTCACTCACCTATCCCCTTCTCTACTCCCACTCCAGCGCTACAAAGCCTTCTATTCGACCAACACACCCAGAAGTCTTTTTCCCCATCTCCACTTCTCTCCTTTTCCGCTCCCCTTCCCTCCCCCCTCCCCAAAACATCCCAGCTGCACCTAAAAATCCTGCCCTGTCTCCACCACATCCCAGCATGCTCCCTCAAGCAGCACTACACCTTCCCCTACCCCTCCCCCACTATCCCTCTGCATCCCAGTCTCCTCCTTACTCCCACCACCCACAGCAGATTGATTCTCCCATCAAGCTTAGCTGTAGTCTGCAATCCAGGCTCAGTGGCCAATGACAGTGGTCATGTGTGTGTGTGTGTGTGTGTGTGTGTGTGTGTGTGTGTGTGTGTGTGTGCGCGCGCGCGCGAGCGCACACATGTGCGCATGCATGTGCACATTCAATTTGTGCTTGTGTGAATGTCTGTGTGTTTTCTACTTCAGAAGAAGGCTTTTTGGCTGAAAGCTTAAATGCCTACCAGTCTTTTTGTTGTGCATGTCTGCAGCTCAATGCCTCCTCTACATGATGTGTAGCAAT
This sequence comes from Schistocerca piceifrons, assembly GCF_021461385.2. NCBI lineage: Eukaryota > Metazoa > Arthropoda > Insecta > Orthoptera > Acrididae > Schistocerca > Schistocerca piceifrons. Next base: position 1,044,480,387 of record NC_060138.1, read on the forward strand.
CTATACTTTTCATAACACAGTCAATGAATAGATTAATACTATTCATAATTTGTTTTTATGATAGTCTATGGAAGTAGCTTACTATTGTTACTTGTTCTTGCTAATGTATAATTTGACTCACTTAACATTCCTGACATGGTCAGATTTACAATACATGAACGTCTGAAAGAATTAATGAATGATTGAACTTTGGCTGAACTGCAGCTGGAGTTTCAGTGCAAATTGTTGCTGCCAAAGTTGTAGAAACTCTAGATATATTGGCACAACACTATGCTTTGACAAGCTAGAAATTCAATGACTGTTGAGCCTTCGTAGGTGGGCCATTGATCCACAAAAATTGTGAGCTAAATCAAAAATAATATAAGAAGCCAAGTCTATTGTGAAGAGAATAGTGGCTCTCCAAGCAACAGCGTCTACTTTTAACAGGTAAAGTTGGCCAGAGGTGATGCCCATGTCATGTGCTAGTGGTTGCCTAAGTGGTATATCCTTACATTTCTTGAAGTGAGTACCTGTTAGATAGTATTGGCACTGCTTGGATCAGGACTTATATAAACAACTGAAAGAGGCACTCAATCTATCACCTTAGATCTGAGACATGCTCTGGATCTGAAGGTGTCACTTAGGGGTCTGTGACTTAGTGGTATATGTTCAGCTGTTAAAGTGACAAGATTAAAGCCTGAGGAGTGTGGTAACAACTTGACCTTATAAGTGCATCACATCATAATGAATTTTTTCTGGGTGAAAAATTGCCTGCGCATGAAAGCTTTGGTGTAAAAGCTTCGTAGTACTGTCTCTTCATGGTTCTTATATATGGCCATGTCCCCATGTCAAAGCATACTTTCTACACCTGTAATAAAGGTGGGATTGAACAAAGACTTAAGAAAATAATAAGCAGGAACACTTACCTGCACCCCAAGCCCTGCCATTAAGGCACTTCAAAATGTTTGGTGCCTTTAAAATGTTTTTATTTAAGATCTGTTGATTTCATAGGTGTGGCAATCAGTTAAGTTCCTTAATAAAAATAAGGTCTAGAAATCCTACTGAGTCTTGAAAGCTGAAAAGGGTGTTACTCAGTTGCAAAACATGATTTTTGCAGTTAAAACTGAAATGTGCACATTTTTGTGGGGTGAATAAAAAATCTGTCATTGATCATCTGTCCTACAATCTACTCATTATCATTTGTAGTTCAAAGACAGTAGTCAAGAAACTAAAAACAGACATAAAACTGAACTGTGATTTATCATGCACTGAAACGTTTCCCTGATGTAGCTAGTGAGAACCACATTTTGACAACTTTCAGAATTTGGTGATTCTTTTTTTGTCCTGATGAAAGGGCTGGGATACTTTCCTTCAACCTCAGTTCTGTTGAAAAGGTTGATAAGCTGTTTTTCAGGTAGAGCAGTTAGATTCCTTGGCATTTTGTGATACATTTAACCACGTCATGGCATTAAATTGAGGGTCGCAGATAAGGCCACCTTTGCTAATTGAAAGCAGATGCTTTTCTGTTAACTCTTGATAGTGACCATCTGGATGTTTGAGGCTCACATTAGATGCTAGGTTCTGAAAGTTATTGGCCTTTTTCTGGACATCTGTGTGTGATATGGAGGGGAGGTTACTGTTACCTATTATAGACACTACTGATGGTACCCAGCCTTTTACTACAAATGCTCTTCATGACTTACATACTTTTACAGTTGGTGTGAAACAGTTGATGGCTTTTAATTATCTCTTGCTATGATGGCATTTTCCTCTCC